>NC_137326.1:92591684-93191684 GCF_965287045.1 Carcharhinus amblyrhynchos
GTTCAAATCAGTATGTTAAATGCATTAAACATTCTGCAGCCTGATTTTCCTTAATCTTTTTACCTCAACAAGAGCTTCCTAATTTATTCTTTGAAACCCTTTGTCTGAAACATCAAACAGTAATAATGAGGTTAATTGAATGGAAATGAATTCAAGGTAAAGTCTCTGCACCCATTATTTCACTCTGCGTGGAATGCTTTTATCAATAAGTTATTTGAGCAATGGTTTGAATTCTGTTTTCTCAAAGTAAAATGGACTGGGAAGGCCACAAAATGTCAAGAACTTTTTCTCTTAGTTGAACTATCTTTACTCAGCATTGCACCACTCACCTCCACCACATTCCTGCTCTCTTCAAAGTCCAAAGTGTCAACATTCATTAGAACAATTGGTGCTTGAAATTACAGTGTGATTATCACATTCATATGCATTTCATCTCTCTGATATTTAACAGATGTGTTAACCCATTGATTTTAAATGAATCCATCAAAACAGTAGATAAAGGAATTGCATAGGATGTTATGTTTGCACAATGTGATTTCAAGGCCTCAAAGTATTGTTGCTGGCACATGCAAATGTCCTTTGTTATAGAATTGATCTACATTTATAGCAATATCACTCTGCTTTCATTAAAAATAACTTGCAGCACAAAATTAGTTGAGAGATCTTGTGGCTCAGTGGATAAAGTCTCTGCCCTGAGCCAGAAGCTCTGGTTTCAAGTCCAACTCCAGGACCCACTGGCCAAGGAAGATGTGTCCATAAAACGTCCAAAGAAGTGAAGCATCAATCTGCAAATCCTTCCAAGATGTGCCAATGGCAGGATGTAAGAGTGAGACAGATTCCTGGTCAGCCATGTGATGGAAAGAAACTTTAAACCTCTTCCATCACAACCCATAGCTCCAGACTATAACATGCATGTAACAGTGTTGGAGTCCTCAGGGGTGGGGGGTGGGTGGAATCAGTCTGCTCAGATGGCTGAACGGTTGGTGTGCATCAGATTGTTGCCACGAGCATGGTGTTTGATTGCTATTCTGGCTGGGGTGGATTTGGGAGCTGCCTTCTTGCCCTATCGGTGATGGAGATTATGATGCTGTACATTGGACGTTCCTTAGAATAGAGAACTGAAAAAGAAGCTATGAATCAGCAGCTTCCCCAATTTGATTTACCACTTTAACATTTTCATCAGTTTTTGATTCCAAACATTACTCATAAATGTGCCTATGATTGTTTTGCTTTACTGAGAGAACTTCACAGCATTTTTTTCCCTATGACAATCAAAGTATGAAGTTGAAGCGCTTGGATAAATGAATGCATTCAGGTTGCACTGTGAGCACTTCAAATATCAGCAGTTTTGATTTGATTTTCGACTTGAAGTCAATGGAAGTAAAAATCGAGCGTATAATGGTTATCAATCAGCAATGCCAAATTTACATAATAAAAATAGAATACTGCAAGTGCTGCAAGTCTGAAATTAAAGGGAAAATGCTGTAAAAGTTCAGCACATCTGGCAATATGGATTGGGAGAGAAATAGAGTTAAAGTTTCAAGTCAAATATGACTCATTTTCAGAATGAAGGGAGGCAGACCTACAGGGCTTGTTCAGCATTTTCTATTTTTATTTATGCCAAATTTACACTTGATGATAAATGGAAAATCCATCTTCTAAATATCAATGCACATAGCAACTTAAAGCAGTCAGAATATTATCAATCAGTTTTCCCAACTTAAAGCCAAAGGCATCTAAAATTGTATTCCATTTAAATATGAGTGAATATTTTCTTTAACCTCATCCCACACTTATTAAGGGACAGCAATCCAAAAAGAGAATATCCTTATTTTTTCTGACAGCCTTTGTCAATGTAGAGAGGCAATGTTCTCAGATATAGAAAGAGGTTTGTGATTAGAACATAGAACATAGAACATAGAACATTACAGCGCGGAACAGGCCCTTCGGCCCACAATGTTGCGCCGACCAGTCTTATTTTTAAAAAAAACATTGACCCACTAATCTAAACCAATCCCTTTTCGTCCATAAACCTATCCACCAATCTCTTAAACGCCCCCAAACTAGGCGCATTTACAACTGCAGCAGGCAGGGCATTCCAGTCCCTCACCACCCTCTGGGTAAAGAACCTGCCCCTGACATCCGACCTATAACTACCCCCCCTTAATTTAAAGCCATGCCCCCTCGTGCTAGCTGGGTATGTGAAAGATTTCATACTTGTCCATTTGGCATCGAAGTTGAGTTGCTGATGAAGAGGTTATATACACTCCAAGGTCAAAACCATGTGCTAGAATCAAGAGAGACTTCAGCAATTTAAGTACAAGGTTGTTCACATTGCTGGATGAACAGTTCAGATTTACCTTTAAGGCTACTGAGGTTGGACAAGAAGGGTCTATGCTAGAGAAGAAAGCTGAATCATTTGTTCAATTTCTAGTGGTATTTTCTAGAACTACAGAGTTCTAGGGACATGGCAAGTGAACCAGGCAAAGATTCAGATTTGGAGGACACCAGGCAGAGGGTCAAGGCAAGACAAGAGAGTGGGAGAAGTGTCCACGTAGGGTCTATGTTGCTATGAGAGATGAACTACGCAATTGGGAATGTGCTCAGACTTACAGTGCAACAACCGTATAAGACATAGAATGGTTCATTGAGGACTGGGCAGTATGAAGCAGAACCTGAGAATCAAAATTTGGTGGCCTCGAATGGAGAAGGACCCAGAAAAAAAATAGTCAAATCGCATCATGGATACCAAGCTGTTCACTGACCCAACCTACATGAACCAATATGCAGCGCACGATTGCCAGCTGGACTGTGGGAAGATTTAGGTTTTTTTCTGAGGTCTGTCTCCATCAGCAGAGACAATTCTGATTGTGAATGAGTATTACTATGAGTATGTTGTGATGGAGTCTGCAACAATAGGGAAAATAATGGCAGCATTGTCTGAGATATTTGTGAAGCATGTTCTATCTGTATTTTCTACTCAGACAAGAGCCTGTAATTTATCTCATAGATATTTTCTGATTACATGCAAGTCACAAGGATTCACTATCACAGAGTGACATCAAAATGACTACATACTAAATGGAGAGGTGGAATGTCAGAACCAGCCCTTAGAGATGCTGACAAGAATTGCCCAGGTTGAAGGAAAAGGAGGTATTTCTGTCATATGTGCTTTGAACAGGGCAACTCCACACATTATGTTATGTTAGGGAAGGACCCAGCAGAGTTGCTGCTCGGATGCAACAATCTGCACTAAGATGCTGGAGGTCAAAGATGTAAGTGGTCATCAAAAGGTTTGAGACTACGATGCTGAGAAGGGCATGTTGAAATTTTAAGCAGATTGAAGTAGGGATGCCAGAAAATAATGTGATGCAGTGTTGGTTAGAATCAGGACTCCAAGCAAGATAGAAGACACTGTTTCCTCCGAAATTGTGCAATGTCATCTCCAAGATTGGAAATAGGGTGACTGGTCACAAGGGGACCAATGTGACAGAAATACATTTCATGTCAAGAATATTAGCTTTGTGGTAGTGCTGTGATGCAGAGTCCAGAGTCCAAAGTAAATTGATTTCAGATCATGATAAGTAGATGATGGAACAAAAATTGCAGGTCAACATTGAGGTATGGTTCAAAATTCTGGTCTATTCAACACTTCAACTTTCTGGCACCTGGACCAAGAACCTGAGACTCCAGATTATCTGACAGCAGGCTGATAGTTTACAATTCAGAGGCATAAATGATGACTCCTGAAAGGAAATTGATATCCCTAAATCCAGGGATACTAACAGGAATTTCTGAGATGGCATCATTTAGTGGGTACTTCAAGGTGCTAAGATGGGGAATAAAATACCATCTAACCCAGCGCCTGAGTATTTCAGATGGCAAAATCATACCCCTCCGAAGGATGTTCTCCACCAACACTAGCCAGCTCACAGCCATTCCATGCTCAAATAAGCATCAATTGGCTGCAGGTGGGAATCCCATTCCTCACTCAGGGCAGAGAGAAGAGGCCTAGAAGGATGGAAAGTGCTGGAGGAGAAACTAGGGGAGGACGGGGTGGGGAGAGAGGGAGGTGAAGTAGAAATTGAGTCTGGGCACGAAACAGCCCATCTAAGGGCCTCAATTGGAGCAAGGATGGGTGGCACCTTAGAGGCTTTGTCCACCCCAGCATAAAATCACTGTGAGGGTGGGACAGGAGAATGGGGGCGGCAGGGGAGGGGTGCAACGGATGGGTAGTGACCATGAAATTCAGGCTCAGATTACTCTGACCAGAGTAATACATTGATGTTGAAAACAGACACAGTTCTGATTCACAAGGCAATAGATGGATATGGATCTGTTGGCAGAGCAAGAGTATGAATTCTATTTGTCTTCAATGGCAGTGTAAATTGTGGAGGCTGAATGCACTAAACTATCTTATCTCATTCCCACATTATTTTCCACATCAGCAATATCAATCAATAAATGTGCAATGGAAAAAGATTGCATCCCACCTCCGCACCTCCAAAGTTAAGGGCAAGGTACAACATTGCAGAAAAGGAGGTTTAACTCAATCACACAGCATTATGCTTAACTGCTGACACTGTGTCAAAGACTGAAGTTTCTTTTCCATTTCCAAACACCAATTACCTTCAAAAAAGATTAACTGAAACCCATTTGACATAATTTCGATTAGATCAAGTCCATCTAATTTTTCAAGGTACCTGTTGCTCTTTTCTGATTTTACTAAAAATGCAAACATTCAGGGTAATTGTTTGACATTCTGGGCTGCGAAGGACATTCACATGCTTTAAATGCACATTGGAAATGCTGGGATGATTCTTTTATTTAATCTAATGTTCAGAAAATTATGCACTCCAACCTTCCAAATTTTCAATATGACTCACCAATGGACAAGGAAAGTGACCCAATTCTCAAATACTGAGTATTTGTCAATACTCAGTTGCCTTTCATTAATCATATTTGATAATTAGAAACTTTGGCTGTGATTCTCCCAAATCGCTCAAAGTGCCTAAGTCATTGACATTAGCAGCGGCTTTGAGGCTCTATCATCCCCGCCAGCCTGGGTGTCCTGATCTCCACATTGCTAAACTTGCTCCCTTCCCAGCCATAACAGAAATGGTAACCCACCACTCCTGCTGATCAGGGGAGCAGCACCAGCCCCTCATCACAGAGGGGCATCTCCACCAAACACCAACTGCTCATCACAGAGGGGCATCCTCTGCCAAGCATCAACCCCTCATTACAGAGGGGCATAGTCTGCAAAGCACCAACCCCTCATTACAGAGGGGCATCCTCTGTCAACCACGGAAAGATCAGGTCAACCCTACCCCACCACCACACACACACACACACACACACACACACACACACACACACACACACACACACACACACACACACACACACACACACACACACACACACACACCATGCGGGCATGAGGGTGACCCAATCCCCACCCCCAGCCAGAGGCATGTACAGCCCAGCCCCCACAAGAGAGACACTCCAAGATGGATCCACCTTGTAACCCCACACACCCCCACCCACTCCCAGCTCAGAGTTCCCAGTTTTAACCTTGCACTAGCACCTAACAGTAGCATGCTGACCTGGCAACTTGTACAGCGGGGAAGGCCAGAAGATAATTGCATCGCTCATGTGCCCCTCACTTGCCTCCTCGGCTCCAGGGTTCCCATCCAGACCTGATCAGAGCTGACAGGGACCAGGCCAATGGTGATGAGTTTGATACCTATCTAGGATCCCATTTTAGCTCTGATGCCCCATTCAGAAGGATGTTGGGATGCCCAGCAGCAGCAAACAGGATGGGTGAATCCCCCACTTTTATCATTTCAATTTCTTCTCCTTTCAATCAATTTTCAGCATTTTGTTGTGTTTCATTAATTTATGTACGTCTTCATTTTAAGGAAATTTTAAGGAAATACAAATCCTTTCTTAGTTAAGCTGTGTAGAATGTTTAGGAACATTTTCACAAAAACTGATATAACCACTGTAAACTGAAGTTACTACAGTAAATTTGTGGCTTAATTTATTTGAATATTTGTTCTGAGAACTAAGCCGAAAAGGATTAATTTTCCTAGTTTTTGTCCCCAGGAAGTGTCCAGCAGTTCCCAAACTAGATTCCATGGAACCCTGGGGTTGTCCTTGGCAGGGGATTCATGTGACATTATCGTGCCATCGACATGATAAGAATCTTTGGGGTTCCTTGATCCCCTTGGGAAGTCACCAGAAGTTCCAAGACTAGAAAGGTTTGGGAAAGCCTGCCTTAACCCAAGGAGCAAAACCAGTGGTGATAAAGACATGAGGACATGAGAGTCGTGATTTCTGTCATATAGGCACAGGCAGCTGCCAACATGAGATAGATCGCAGTGCTTAATTGAGCACGCAGGATTTTTAAAATTTAAGTTTATTTGTTAGTGTCACAAGTAAGCTTACATTAACACTGCAGCGAAGTTAATGTGAAAATTCCCTAGTCACCACACTTGTCTGTTTGGTTACACTGAGGGAGAATTTAGCATGGCCAATGCACCTAACCAGCACATTTTCAGACTGTGGGAGGAAACCGGGGCACCCAAAGGAAGCCCACACAGACACGGGGAGAAGGTGAGAAAAATCTATATGCCTAAGTCTGCAAAGAGGTTAGCGAGATGCATGTGATACCAGAAACACTAGAAATGGCTAATCTTGAGCACTACTTCAAGGTAATTAATGATCATCAGTCATGAGGATATAGGAACAGATTAGTCCTGAATTGACTTTACCAATGTCAGGAATCAATTCACACAATTGATTCCTGACATTGAAGACAATGCCTCGAATGATCTTGCAGGTAAAATTGTGGAATCAAATTTTTGGTGTTACTATATTCTCAATGGAAGGATGAAATACAGACAAAATTGATATAAATCAAAAATATGTCACACCATTAGGAACATGACAGCATAATCACACTCTTCAGTACTGCATCATTATGTTATCTGAAGTTGGATGTTACGTCATGTATGAATTTGTTATATAGTTGTAGATACATAAAACAGAAGATCATTGTAAAGTGGACTCACCAGCCATTGTCACATGTTGGTCCTTAATTTTAGAAATGCAACCTTGATGTCCAAAGGAAAATGATGTACAACCATGACACTGACAGTACAGAAAGAGGCCACTCATAAGTAGCCCATTGTATCTGCACCAGTCCAGGGTAATTCCATTTTCCAGCTCTTGTTCGGGTGCACAACCTCAAGTCATACACAATGTTTTTTCAATTATGTTGTTGGTGCCTCTAGCACCCTTTCAGGCAGTGAGATCCAGATGCCGATTACCTTCTAGGTGAAAAGATTTCTTCTCAACTCCCTTCTAACCCTGCTCACGGTTACCACAAACCTATCCCCCAGTTAATTTGTCCATTATCAATGTTAGAATGACAACCTGTAAGTAATACAGTCTATCCCTATCTCCCTTTTTAAACAATGACACAACAATAGCAGTTTTCTAGTCCTCCAGCATCATTCCAGTTTATAGGGAGGTTACAAAATAATGATCAGAGCCTCCATTATCTCCTCCCTTGGTTCTTTCAGTAGCCTGGTTATATATCCACTTTCAAAAATTCCAAACCTGTTCATATTTGCTTTTTCATTCCATTTAGAGTACACAAATATTTACATGTATAAAGCTATAAAAGTAATCTTATCTGAGCATTCTTACCAGGAACAATGTGACACAGTCCTCTCCTGTCAGAGTAATAATGCAGTAACATTGAACTGTCTTCAGTCTTTTCCACCCTGAAAGATGGTGCATTCATCTCCTGCATAATGTGAATTAAATACCAAATTTGAATCTCTTGTTAGATTACATTAATTCATGTCATTCCAAAATCTGTACATCTATTTAGTACAGATAATAATTTGGCTTTTAAATTAGCCTTTGTTTGGCTCACCAGTGATGCAGTGGTCATGTCACTTTGGGGTGAAATCCTCATTCACTGCTCCTTTCAATTAATAAGTGGAAAATGGTGCTCTGGGAGTGTTATTTGCATTCTAAATGCACAGAAAAGGAGGGATGTTTCACACATTTTCCCCTTGAATTCAGTAAATTATGAGAAATATTGAGGCAAATTTTCCTGTTCCATCCACCATGGGAATTGTAGCGGGGCAAGGTGCAGAGTTTGGAAAAGCCCATTGACCTTGGGCAGGATTTTTTGATTTCAGGATGAGGTGGCTGGAGAATCCCACCCACTGTGTTATACTCTACAAGTTGACCAGACCTATAATAATCATAGATGTGTTTTGGTCAGTCAGTCAAGGTATGTATAGAAAACTATTGTCAAGCCAGGCCAAGCTACTGAGCAAACACTCATTGCCCAAAATTGTTATGTAATGCATAGGCTTATCCAAATGGGACACAGCCCAGGTGCCTAAAATGTAGGTTGAGAAAAGCTGTATAGGAATTGTCAAGTGTGCATAGAGACACCGCTGTAATTTTACCAACCAAACCATACAATTTAACATTATAGAGCACTAGCTGGCTTCACGATCTGTAGATGCTTGAAATATGAAATAAAAGCAGATAATGCTGGAAATATCAGCAGGTCTGGCAGCATCTATAGCGAAAGAAAATAGAATTTATGTTTCAGGTCAATGGCATTTCATTAGAATTGGCATAAGTAAGAAATGGAATAGATTTTGCGCATTGTGAGCATGGAATACAATGTACTACACTGAAAGAAGCATATATGTAGCAAACGTACTTCTTTCAATGTCCGTCTGTTTCACACTGGGAGACCAAATGCAGATTGGCTGCTTGCTTTGCAGAGCACCTTCACTCAGTCCGCAAACATGACCCGAGCTTTCGGTAACCTCATCTTTTAATTCTCCAGTTTGCTCTTATGTTGACTTGGCTGTTCTTGGCCTACTCCGCTGTTCCAGTGAAATTCAACGTAGCTCAATGAACAGCATTTTATCATTTGATTCGGCATTTTGTAGCATTCTGGACTCAACACTGAGTTCAACAATTTCAGATCCTAATCTCTGCCTTCCAGCTCGTGCTGTTTTAGATCTTTTCTGGTGCATTTTTGTTTTTCTCTCATTTTCACCTTCAGGCAGAAGTACGTCTGCTCTAAGTATCTCTCTGTTAATTTGTTTCTTTTCTCACTCCATCACAATTTTCCTTGGCCCTGTGAGACTAGCTCCTCTGTCATTAATCTCTTACTGCCCAACCATAGACATTACTTTTGTCCATTTTCTCCCTTGCTTAAAACCTGTTCCATTTCTAACTTTTCCCAGTTCTGGTGAAAGGTAATCAATGTGAAGCATTAATTCCCTTGCTCTGTCCATTGACCTGCCAAGTATTTTAAGGTTGTTCAGTTTTTATTTTAGTTTCATGTTGTTTGCTCAGCCACTTTCAATCTATTCAGAGTTCTGGATTTCAAGATTATCTGCAGCCAAGGGTGAAGAATTCCAGCTTCTTATTTGTTGAATTTCCTTCTAAGTCCCATTAATAATCCAAACTGGTTATTCATTGTTGATGCTTCAGAATACACAAAGCCTACCCAGCTCAGGTATTGAATCACTGAGTCTGCAATAGGATTATTTAGTGCCAATCTTTTACTGGCCAGCAGAAATTGCCCTTGTAGAAAACCAGCATGGATTCAGTTGAAGAACTGGTCTCCTTAATTGCTGTAACAATCCCCTGATTCTAGCATGTCATCTTGGAACCCATTTATCCCCAAGGAACACAAATATCTTTCTCCCAAACCTTCTAAGGGAAAATGGCATGCATAGACTGTAGTTTGGTAACTATAATATAGTGAATATTTCATTCTTATGTTTTTTGTAACATTCTAAAGTAAATATTAATTGTATACGGGAATATAACTTGTAGTTTTAATGTTAGCATGTTACTAATAGTCCAGTGCTTGTTTGCAAATGGATCTATTCATGCCAGTCCTGGGGCACAATCTTACCTGCCACTTATGCCATACTCCCACTGCAGCGAGGTCGGAGAATTTGGTGGCCAGCCAAATCTCCGTTCACTGCAGCAGAATGAGACAATCCTACTGGCATGAATGGTGGTAAGATTCAGGCTCTAATGTTTATTATTATCCTAAAACAAAAAGCCAGATCAGCAGCATTTTTATACTGATTGTTAAAATTCTGGTAAATTGTATGTTTATATAAACCCTTATTGTACATTGCTGAAAGGGAAATATGTTGCCAAAACTTTCATCTTGCATTCATCAGGACAAACCCAAGAATGCCAAATTTCAAAAAAATCACAACAATTTATAATACTGGAGAAAAGGATGCTGATTGGTTGGCAAGTCAAATCTTGATTGGCCAAGGCTTTGCACCAATAGGAGTACAAAAAGCTACGGCAACATATCTCTCTCTTTTCAGCAAATATTCAAGTCCTGTACCAAGCAATTGTGCTTAACTGGCCCCAAGGAACCACAAGTAATTCCTTTATACTTGCCTGATAGGACAATGAAAGGTAACTGTGTAATGCATCAAGGTTCTCAATGAACTCCATCAGGTTACCACCCAGAGTACGGAGCATGTGATCATATCCAGATCTTTTACAAAACTCAAAAAAATACTCTCCGAATTGATTCAGCACCACAGCTGACTCCACATCTGGAGGTCACAATAAAGAAAGTTACTTGGACAAAATATTAACAGACTTTCAGCAACAATTTGCTCTGAAACAGTTACTTTAATGCAGAAAATGTCTCAAGGCATTTAAGCTTAAGGGGAGCTGGGACGAATAAGTAAACTAAAGGAACATATCATAAGAACTATGGTGGAAGAGTTAAGGGAGACTGAAAGTTCATTCAAAAGCATGAGCTGTGCAAGGGTTTTGTAAACAGGAATGATGTGGAAAGACAGTTCAGGAACAAAGTTTACCAATAGAAGTATGAAGCAAGAGTAAGGTGCATGAAAGAGCAAAGTCAAAGAACAACAAACAAATAAAAAACAAGTGTTCAAAAGCTTTAATATTTATTCTTGAAAAAAGGGACATGTGAAAGCTTTTTGTTTTGCACCCATCAGAACACTTTGCAAGAACAGAAATATAAGCGGAAAACAACCGTTTCTACTGTATGAGAAAAACTACTCTGACAATCAATTTAAGGTTATCAATCAGGCTTGCAGTGTGGCACATTGGCATGCACTTGAAGGTGAAAACAGTAATACACAGGGCCTTGTTCTTTGCAGATAGAAAGAACATGTAAACATATTGCACCCGTTTCAGCTAAATAAGTAACAGTCATTCGCTGACTCATTCTCAAGGCAATGCCTTGACCCATCAGGATCAACTGTCTGGTTTAAATTTCAAACAATGCTTGGCAGTTAACTGTCAGTCACCCAGTTCATTCTCCATGACAATGCCTCTGCCAATCAGAGTACTTGCCAACTGACCAGCATCTTATTCTCATACAGTATAGTATATTGTGGGTGGGCCTAGGGGTGAACAGAGAGGGTGTGGGGGTGTCCTGTTGCCACGGTCCTGCACGGCGACCGGTCTGGGATGGACGGAGGATGGCGACTTGGGGGGTGGTCTGCTGAAGGGTCCTGCCTCCCAGGAAGGGTGTACTGCCCCGGGGGTGGGGGGATGGGGTAGGATGTTGGGAAGGGCCTGCCAGAGGGGCCTGCCTCCTGGGGTGGGGAGATCGCCACTGCTTGGGGGGGGGGGGGGGGGGGGGGGGGGGGGTGGGAATGGGCTAGACATTGCGATGCTCCAGGGCCGGTGGGGGGGTGGTGGTGGTCAAGGCTGGCCCGGGAATTGTGGTGGGGGCCACGATCGGGCCAAGAGGGGGAGGCAGGAGGGGTAGCACTGCGGGGGTCCTGAGCTGGCCAATGATTGAGCTGGCCAGCAAATGGAGAGACTAACAAGTTGAGGCCATTGCACATGTGCAGATTTCCAGAAGTGTCAGAATCTGGCATGGAAAGACCCCCCACCGCCCCCCCCACCCCCCCGGTTTTTTAATGAGATTTACGATTGGGATCTCTGCAGAGCACAGGGTATGGCAATTTGAGTGTGAAGTTGAACTAACAAAACAGTAGTGATCCAGAATAATTTTCCCACCAATTCAGCACTTTTGGGAGAATTCCCCAACATTTATTCAAAACAGTGGACTAAACTTAGTTAACAGCATCATTCATTAGATCTTCCCCAGTATACTTAGGCTTGTACAACTTTTGAATAACACAATGCTGAAAGTATGAGCTAATAATGTGTAGCAAGGGAAGCCAGGCTTGAGTGAATGGAACGAGCAACTCAATATCTCCTTAATCAATCAGATTGAATGATTGTGAAATTAACAGTGCAAGGACTGAGAAGGAAGATTCAGTTAGAACGGGTGAGTTCAGTCAAATCAGGTACAGAAAGAGAAATAAAATGAGGGAAATAAAGATTGGATAAAAAGAGACAAAGAAAACCTTTTTTTGAAGTGTAGATTTAAAATTCTGGATTTTTTATTCCAAATGAAAGACAAACTGTATGTTTAATGGTTGATTCTCAATACCAGAGAGGTTGACTAGCACTTTGTGTTAAAATGATTGTGCTGGCATGTTATAGTTTACTCGTGGAGTGCACATTGCTCTGGCAACATGCATCTTACATGCATGTTGTAGTCTGGAGCTATGGATAGTGATGGTAGAGACTCCAGTTTCTTTCTATCATATGATTGACCAGGAATCTCTCCTACTTTTGCTACTGTTTTGGCATGTGTTGTAGGATTTGCAAGTTGCTACTCAACCTGTTTAATCATGTTATGAACTCAGTTTCCTTGACCAACAAGAATTAGAGTGGGACTTAAACCCAGCGCTTTGCCTCAGAGGCAGGGATACCCACTGTGCCACAAGAGCAAGCTGCTACACTATTTGCATATAAATAATATGCGGTCATCTCACCACTATTTAAACAGCAAAGTAGATGCAAAGGATGATTTATAGGATGCATTTGCATTCTAAGTATAAGAGTATAAATTAAGGAAAGAATCCAATCTCTGTCTCTGAAAAGTCACATGGACTCAAAATTTTTTTTCTCTCTCCATTGATGCTGCCAGACCTATTAAGTTTTTCCATCAGTTTTTGTTCTTATTTCAGAAACCAGCCTCCACTAGGAGGTTTCCAGTGGTGGTATTCGCACTGATTCTGATTGAGTACAACTCCGCTCCAATGTCAAATTACATTTCCAAAGTGCTGGTGAGGTCAACTGGAACTCAAGGGGGGCAAGGAGTATTCTCTCCCCTGTACTCTTAACATTGAAATGTCCAGCTTTTAGGAGGGAACTCCTTAGATGCTGAGATGATTTTGGTATAAATTTGAATGTAACACTGAAGTTAGAAATGCAATGTACAAATATTGGTAATGATAATATGAAACCTACCTAATAATTTGCAAGCTTCCTCCACCAGTCGTGTTGTATTTTCATCTGCATACACTTCAAATGTCATAAAAGTGTCTGGGACTCCAGCAGCAACCCTGTGGAAAATAAATGAAAGACAGAACGAATCAATATCCCCCAATTTTATTGGCCCGTAACTTCCTCAGAGTGGCAATCACCCGCAGACTACCACTCTGAGGTACTTCCCTTTGCTGGAATTCCAAAGCCTCAGTGCTGCACACCCTTTCTCACTCAGGTAGGGTGAGATCTTCCTCACTCAGGTTTACAGCAGCCCTGGTGGTTCAATGATAGAATTCTCGCTTGCCAAGTGGGAGGCCTGGGTTCAATTCCCAGCCAATGCAAGAGCAGTGTATAATTTGAATGTGTGTTGTTACTGTGTCACTTCCATTTGATATGTGTGTGTTAGCTGCATTTAAGGGGACGGCATGGTGGTTAGCACTGCTGCCTCACAGCGCCAGGGGCCCAGGTTCAATTCTAGCCTCAGGTCACTGTCTGTACAGAGTTTGCACATTCTCCGCATGTCTGCATGGGTTTCCTCCAGATATTCTGCTTTCTTCTCACAGTCCAAAGATGTGTGGGTTAGGTTGATTAGCCATACTAAATTCACCCTTAGTGTCAGGGGGATTATCAGGGTAACTATGTGGAGTCACATGAATGGGGCCTGGGTGAAATTGTGGTTGCTGCAATTTGATGGGCCAAATGGCCTTCTTCTGCACTGTAGGGATTATATGATCAATGAGGCAGCAGCAGAAAAGTGTGCCCTGACTGCATCAGTGTGATATAAATGGAGCACTATGAGAGACGATATATCTCCTTTTAATCGCACTAAGAAGGGAGAAGCTAAATTTCAAAGATGAGAGGTGGGAGTCAGATATTGGACCGGGAGTGGGGGGTGTGGAGTTGGACCTCGACGGAGGAACAGGATCTGAGTCAGACTGGGACTGGTTTGTGGGGAGGGGAATGGGAGGCGGTGGCGGGGGGGGGGGGGGTGGCGGGGGGGGGGCGACAGGCACATGGAGTCAGACCTGAATGGTGGGGGAGGGTGAAGGCATTGGATAGGTGTTGGTTTCGAGGTTGGGGGATACTTTGTTGGTGGTGGGTTAGAGTCAATGATGGAGGTAGTGTTGAAGATCCCCTGAGGTCAGAGTTGGCGGGGTGGGATATCCCACAGTCTGGAACTTTAGAACAGTTACTCTGATGTCAGAGGTGTTTTTTTTCCCCCTTCTAGCTCTTTTAGATTACTATGTCAGCTAAACTGGCAGAACCATCTGAAGTTAGTGATTTGAAACGCTTTGTCAGGTGGTTCCCAGCCCAGCAATTGTCCTGGGGAAATTAGCACTTCCGGAGAATTGCTGGGTTCACCTTTATTAGCTTCATTGGGGTATAGCACAAATGCAACCCAAGGGAGCCAGGAAATTATGGCCCAGTTTTAAAAGTTGATAAGTGACTATGAGAAGAGGGACAGCCACCCAGCTAAGAAGTTACTGAAGAGCACCACCAGTTGGAATTCACCCCAATGGAGCATTCACATTCCAACTGGTCCTGTCGGAGTGTGCAAAACACAGGCTCATGTAGATCACCGCTGCATGTGCCTTTAAGGACATGTGTTATTTATATTTAAGAAAAACACTTTAATATATTAATCACGTCACATTAAGTTGGGAAGCACTATTTAAACCAGGCTGAAGACCCAGAGAAGAATATGGATTTATTTCTAAACTATATACTGCAGGCTAGGGTTGGATCTAACAAGTGTCCGCATAAATAGTAACATTGAAGCTTAATCTGTACATTCAAAAAGATTGGGCACGAATATCAGATTTAAATCGATGTCAGCGATGTTTGTTCATGTCCAGCTGTGACCTGAAGGAATTGTACCTGTCGATTATAAATGCATGCACATAAACCATAGCCACAAACCTGACAAAGGAAGAATGTTTTGTTTCCATTTACTTGGATTAATGTTTTATTTTAATCTGTTGAGAATAAACGTAAAGATTAATGATTCGACATCTGACTCTAATGGTGAGTTACATGTCGAAAGTACCCAATGTCCTATTCGCTGCAGAATACTTATTTATTCCCGTTGTTATTTCTATTTACATATGTATAGACAACGAATGTTTGGATCGCTCTTGCGGTCACGGTATGAAATGAATATATGACTAGTTTAGGGGAAATGCCAGAAATTACCTCAATTTCTCCCATGTTTCTTCTCCGAATTTTTCTATAACCAAAGACTTCAGACATGTATTAATAAATCCATACTATAAAAAGAAAGCATAGATGAGATTTAGTCTTAAAAGTTCGGCTTACGTTTTTCAACGGTTGAAATATTTCCGCATATATCATGCCCCCTTTTAAAAAGAATATTGCTACCAAACTCAGCATTGAGGAAGCCACATTTCCGCAACCTCTTCAATTAGTCAACATTCTATTTCTCTAAAGTCAAATATATTCGAATATGAACCTAACTCACGCTGTACCCTGACTTGATTTTGTGCTAATCTCAAAACGCCCTGGGACCACACAGTAACGTCAAATTCTAGATATATGAGATATATTGGGTCCTGTGGTCGCAGTTACATTCGAACAGGAATTTGCAACCTTTGATACAATCTTGACACAATCTTTGAATGCACATTCAGAAGCGTCTTGTCCGCAAGAATATTAATGTTCGATTTATTTTTCCTCACAGATGCTCTGCTCGCCATTTTAATGTTGCGCTTTCTAAGCAACTAAAGTGCATTCGGTTCTGGGACCGTAAAATCGGAGAGAATAATTTGCATTCATATCATCACGGATGACTGTCACGATATTCCGCCTGGGATGTGTTAATCTTTCAGGGTACCGTTGCGCTGGGAAGTCAAGCATATTACACAAATGTAAAATCCACTGCACACAAAATGCTGCGGTTTGATCTATATACTTGCAAATGCTTTAGCATACTTTGAAAAACAGCTGCTTTCCCCGAATTGTCAAGGTCACGGAAGTATATGTATATCTGCAGCGCACACAGTAGTAGTTACAATTCGAGCAACAAGCACGATGTGGAACGGTCACATTATGAGCACACAACGCCAACTATTATCACCACGGACCACAACGGCCTCCAAGGAAATGAATGAACTCTCAAAATTACCACTCATTACCAAACACTTACCATCCTCAATAAAGGGACTGCGACTAGAGTCCAGCCTGTTAGCAAATTGTACCGACACGCTAATTTCTTCGCTGAAAAGTCACATCTCAAGCGTCATTTGTGGCTTTATACATCACAGTTTTCAATATCCGTCCTTTGGAGATAACCACGCCGAGAAACATTGACAGACACACCCGGTACAGGGAACCGGATTTTGCTGTTCCCGCTCGTTGTAGACTGTCTATTGGTTTTGATACTGAGAGTTCGTGGCGCCCTCTACAGAGCATCCAGGGCTTGTGTGAGCAGGGGCAAGCAACTGTATGTTCGGCATCCCCATAATCACTAGGACTGAAGAATTGCTGAAGAGCAGCATAGAGTCTAGTGAAATAGAGTCATAGAGGTTTACAGCATGGAAACAGGCCCTTCGTCCCACCTTGTCCATGCCATTCTTTTTTTAATACCTGTAACCTGGTCCCAATTGCCTGTATTTGGCTCATATCCCTCTATACCCATCTTACCCATGTAACTGTCTAAGCACATTTTAAAAGACAAAATTATATCCGCCTCTACTACTACCTATGGCAGCTTGTTCCAGGCACTCACTATCCTCTCCTTAAAACTCAAATCATCAAGTCCCAGTAGCATCCTAATAAATCTTTTCTGCACTCTTTCTAGTTTAATAATATCCTTTCTATAATAGTGACCAGAACTGTACACAGTATTCCAAGTGTGGCCTTACCAATGTGCAACTTCAGTAAGTCCCAACTCCTGTATTCAATATTCTGACCAATGAAATCAAGCATTCTCAATGCCTTTCTCACCACTCTGTCCAGCTGTGACTTCACTTTCAAGGAGCTATGAACTTGTACCCCTAAATCTCATTGTAATTCTCCCCAGTGCCCTACCATTAGCTGAGTAAGTCATACCCTGGTTCAATCTACCAAAATGCATTACCCTGCATTTATCTAAATTAAACTCCATCTGCCATTCATCAGCCCACTGACCCAATTGATCAAGTGGAATATTGAATGAAGCATTGAATTGAAGTGAAGCAAAATAATGAAGGAGAAAGATAGGTGAGATTAGGAAGGATAAAAGAATCTGAAAACAGTGGGAACATAGGAGTAGGAGTAGGCCATTCAGCCCATCCAACCTGCTCTTTCAGTGTGATCATAGCTAATTGTCAACATCAATGATTTTTCTCCATATTGTATTCATATCCTTCTTTGTCATTGGTGTACAGAGACCTGTCAATCACTGCTTTGAACATTAATTTGTTTTATGTATTTTAATCATAGAATCCCTACAGTGCAGTAGGAGGCATTGACAACAAAATTGCATTGACAACAATCCCACTTGAGCCCTATCTTTGTAACCCCACATACTTACCCTGCAAATCCCCCTGACACTAAGGGACAATTTTATCATGGCCAATCCTTCTCACACACATATCATTGGATTGTGGGAAGCGGAGCACCCAGAAGACATGGGGAGAACAGGGAAATTTCACACAGACCGTCAACCAAGGCTAGAATTGAACCCGGGTCCCTGGTGCTTTGAGCTAGCAGTGCTAACCACTGTGCCACCATCTCCAATAAAATCTGAATGCATTCCTAGAAGAGACATGGCAGTGAGTCAAATTCTGAACAACTGGGAATCCACTGCCAAAGGAAAACCCAGTGGGATGGGAACAAATAACTTTTAAGAATGTGGAGTCTCATTCCTTTGGACCTTAATTATTATTAGAGGTTTTAAGTTAATCTTTGTTTGTCTCTCAATTCTGTCTTTTCACTTTTTATTCACTATTATACCTGATTTAACAATGAATTAAATTTGAAGAAAGAATACTAATTAAGCCATCCATGTTTACAATTATTGCAGGGTAAACCCAAAAGGAATTTCCATTGACCACATACATTGTTAAACCCAAAAATCATAAAGTTGGTGTCCAAGTTGCCTTGCTCTTCCATATGTTGCATTTTATTGGTACTTACATATTCAGCATTCTAACATATGAAAAATGTGGAATTGTGGTGCTTACCCACTATTTACCCAATAGGCAGGCCAATGTTAGGTGAATTTTTATAAGCATCATAAATATTAGTTACCATCAAACAACCTCCCTGGTTGTGATAATAGACTTTTACAAATCTGAAGTTGCATTTTGTTGGTAATTTTAAAAACTTTAAACCTTTCTTTCTGTCTCATTATTCCACCACCCCTTCCCCACTGCCTTTAATCTCATCTTACTTTCCCTCTTTTTATTTTGCTTTCTGTACATTATTTTACATCACATTAAATATTCTAACTCATTTAGACTCTGTGTGGTTCAGTAAGGATTTTCTCAATCCAATTTGTCAAAGAGACATGCTTTCCCTATTCACATATACCCCAAATCTCTATGGATGGCACTGTGCTGAAATAGCTCTTTAGGATTTTAATATGCATCACAAAAGATCACAGAAAGTTGGTGAGTCATTCAGCATAATGATTACCAAAAGCTGTACGTTTGCCACGGATCACAAAATCTGGGTCAAAATTCTAACTGATGCTTCCTAATGCCATTCATGAATGATTCTTCAATCTGTTTAGTTTAAGGCAGTAGACAGTTGCTTACTCTGTTCTCACAAGTCCTGAGAGGATCACCAGAATCCTACTGCCACACCCGCCATGGAATTGGAGGGGGGCAAGGGCAGACTACGGAAATATCCATTGACCTCAGGTGGGAATTTCTGGCCTTGCTTGAGTGAAGCCATAAAATCCCGCTTTTCCAACTTAGTGGCTTTCTAATTTCTATTTGCTTTCAGCAGTGAATGAAAAGAGCCAAGCTTTAGTTTTCATTCTAAAAGCAATCCACTGCTGGAGATCTAGGATAAGAGTATAGAACCCTAGAACTCAGAAGAAGAACTAATAGAACCTGACAGAGAGAAACAGAGTTAATATTTCCAATATGTCTTCCATTTATGTCAGCCAAGGATTCCACCCCAGCATGGTCGTATGGGCCATCAATCATATCCATTCTATTTCATGCACTTCTGCTCTCATCCCTTCCACTCCATTGCAGGATCATGATTGGGCTCCTCTTGTCCTCACCTTCCACCCCACCATCCTTTGCAATTCAACAGATCATCTCCCACCATTTCCTCCACTTTCAAACACATCACAGTGGTTAGCACAGCTGCCTCACAGTGCCACGGACCTGGGATTAAATCCCAGCTTGGGTCACTGTCTGTGTGGAGTTTGCACATTCTCTCCGTGTCCGCGTGAGTTTTCTCCAGGTGTTCCAGTTGCATCCCACGTTCTAAAAGATGTGCTGGTTAGGTGCATTGATCCCAACAGGTGCCAGACTGTATTGACTAGAGGAATTTCACAGTAATTTCATCGCAGTGTTAATATAAGTCTTACTTGTTTTCAATAAACTTTAACTTTGAAGAGACTACTGTCCCCATGATGCCTTAGTCTCCTCCTCAGTTATCTGATACCCACCATTTCTCTTCCTCTTTTACCTATTCCTTTCTCACCATTAAACACTGCAAATAAAGACTCCTCCCAAGTGAAAAAATGATGTACATGTACTCCTTTCAAAATTTTATTCTGTATTGGCTGTTCACAATGTGGTGTCCTCTACATTCTATTCAGTCCTCAAGCATGACCCCAAGTGTCCAGTCACCTGTCATTTTAATTGTCCACCTTGCTCCCATTATAACTTTCCTGCCCCAGGCCTATAGTGTTCCAATGAACCTCCATGCAAGCTCAAGGAATAGACCCTTGATTTATGTCATAGAGTCATAGAAGTTGACAGCATGGAAACAGGCCTTTTGGCCCAACTTGTCCATGCCACCCTATCTTTTAAACCCCTAGGCTAATCCCAATTGCCTGCAATTAGCCCATATCATTTTATACCAATCATACCCATGTAACTATCTAAATGCTTTTTAAAAGATAATATTGTACCCACCTTGACTTCTACCTCCAGCAGCTTGTTCCAGACACCCACCACCCTCTGTGCAAAAAAATTGCCTCTCTGGACATTTTTGTATCTCTCCCCTCTCACCTTAAATCTATGCCCTCTTGTTTTAAGCTCCCCTACCTTCGGGAAAAGATATTGACTATCTATCTATCTATACCCCTCATTATTTGATAGACCTCTATAAGATCACCCCTCAGCTTCCTTTGCTCCAGAGAAAAAAGTCCCAGTTTATCCAGCTTCTCTTTATAACTCAAACCATCAAGTCCTGGTAGCATCCTATAAATCTTTTCTGCACTCTTTCTAGTTTAATAAAATCCTTTCTATAATAGGGTGATTAGAATTGCGCACAGAACTCCAAGTGTGGCCTTACCACTGTCTTGTACAACTTCAACAGGACATCCCAACTCCTGTACTCAATGTTCTGACCAATGAAACCAAGCATTCCAAATGCCTTTTTCACCACACTGTCCACCTGTGATTCCATTTTCGAGGAGCTATGAATGTGCACCCCTAGATCTCTTTGTTCTGTAACTCTCCCCAGTGCCCTGCCATTAACTGGGTAAGTCCTAACCTGATTCAGTCTACCAAAATGCATCACCTCGCATTTGTCTAAATTTAACCTCCATCTGCCATTCGTCAACCCACTGCCCAATTGATCAAGATCCCATTGCAATCAGAGATAACTTATTTCACCGTCAATTATGCCACCAATCTTGATGTCATCTGCAAACTTACTAACCATGCCTCCTATATTCTCATCCAAATCATTACTGTAAATGACAAATAATAGTGAACCCAGCACTGACCCCTGAAGCACACCAATGGTCACAGGCTTCCAGTTCGAAAAATAACCACCTACAACCACAGTCTGGCTTCTGTCAAGAAGCCAATTTTGTATCTATTTTGCTACCTCATCCTGGATCAGATGAGATTTAACCTTATGCAACAACCTACCATGTAGTACCTTGTCAAAGGTCTTGCTACAGTCCATGTACACAACATCAACTGCACTGCCCTCATCTACCTTCTTGGTTACCCCTTTAAAAAACTCAATCAAATTTGTCACAAAGCCATGCTGATTGTTCGTAATCAGTCCTTGCATCTCTAAATGTCTGTAGATCCTGTCTCTCAAAATACCTTCCAACAACTTACCACCACAAATGGGCATTTTACAGGCGTCTGGACTCAATATTGAGGTCAACAATTTTAGATCATAACATTTGTCCCTATTTGTTTCTTTGCTTTTGCTTCTCTTATTTATCTTTATTTATTATATTTCATATTCTGATGGCAGCTATTCTGCTATTTACACCACATCTAAGTACATATCTGGTTTGTTCAGTTGTCCGATCAACACTGCCGTGGCCATGCACCATTAAATCTTCTTACATCATTTAATCTCTTTACACATTTTCCCTTCATTTCCTCAAAACTTAATACATTTTTAATTTCTCCCAGTTCTGATTAAAGGTTACAGATCTGAGATCTTAACTCTCTTACTCTCTGACACTGTCGCATCCACTGCATATTTTCAGCATGTCTTCATTTTATTTCAGGCTTTTCAGATCTTTAATAACTGTGAAAACGTGAGGACTTTTAACCTTACCAATTTGTTATCCGCAAAATCGGACCATTAAATACCAGTGCAAAATCCTGAAGTACACTTGCGTGCAAATACAGGTGTAATGGACAGCTAGAGGCTTGCGTTTGCGATCTCTAGACTTGGTTCTGTGCGGAGGATGTGGTGGGCTTCGCTTTCACTTTCTGCTCTAACACTGTCCACAGACCATGGTACTGAAATGACAAACCAAACCACTTCACGAAAAATATTGTACTAAGTTTCCAGCGCGCTTCCATTGGAGCGCATCCATTCCCTTTCATAGATTTTACTCCTTCAAAGGTTGAAATACTACCGGAGAGCCGAATTGGTCAAAACTCCTCCGTAAAAACAATAATCCACAGCCATATCATCTGCCACAAAGTGTCATTTCACGGGGGTATTTTGAATGGAACCCACCTTCATAAAAGGCGGCCAAAACTCAATTCACTGTGTGCATATGCAGTAAATGTAATAAATGAACTGTTCTGCAGAATGCGTGCTGAGGATTTAAAGCAGGATTGTGTGCTTGTGTGTGTTCACTCACCTTCACTGAGCTAATTCAGAAAAACTTAGGCAAAGTATCGAACCGGGCATTACCATTCTACCCGGTAGGCTCTTACTGCTCAGGCTAAAGTTGTTTTTCTACAGTTACTGTAATTAGTCATGGAAAGTATATCTCATGCTTTCTAAGTGGAAGATACGGGATCAAAATGATTCAAAATAGAGTGTAGCAAAGAGACATAAATGAGTATGATGTAGCCGTATATGAGCTATGAGGAGAGGCTGAATAAACTGGGCTTGTACTCGTTAGAGTTTAGAAGAATGAGGGGAGATCTCATTGAGACGTATAAGATGATGAATGGGATGGATAGGATAGAGGTGGAGAGACTCTTCCCGCTCAAAAAAGACAGTAGGACTAGGGGGCACAGCCTCAAGATAAGGGGGAGGCGGTTTAGAACAGAGTTGAGGAGGAACTTCTTCACTCAAAGGGTGGTGAATCTCTGGAATTCTCTGCCCGTTGAAGTGGTGGAGGCTGCCTCGCTAAATATTTTTAAGAAGCGGGTTGATGGGTTCTTGATAAGAGAGGGGATTAAGGGTTATGGGGAGAGGGCAGGAAAGTGGAACTGAGCCACGACAGATCAGCCATGATCTTGTTGAATGGCGGGGCAGGCTCGGGGGGGCTAGATGGCCTACTCCTGCTCCTATTTCTTATGTTCTTATAACCTCAATTGGAGAAAACCATGTAACAATTCATTTAATTAATTATATAGCACATTTCTGTTAGAAATAAAGGCTAAACGTGAAATAGGTCGATCCTTTTGATTAAAATCTTCTGATTAAATGAATTACTGTAAGCGCCAGTTTATTCAATAAGAAACCTGACTTTCGCGCCATGTATCAGTGTGATGCAATTGGGTCGAAATGAAAGAACTGTTTTGAATAATAGAAGCAAAGTGGACTGCGGATGAGTGAAAACTGGATCTCAGCTTTCAACTATTCTATTACAACAATGAAGTTCATGAAAATTGTTAGGGCGTTCATTTATGTTATTGGGTTTTTAACTGTTTCAATGGCTTCAGATATGTCAGTTATTGTTGCACTAGTTTCCATCGAGATTAACACTTGACTGTCTGCGCATTCTACTAAAACAGTTAGTTATTGCCATTACTAAGTCAATGCCTAAAAATCGTCCTATAAGACATTGCTAAACATTCTTTGGCTCATATAACTTCATTAGGATTAATGCTGTAAAAGTCTATAAATGTATCTTGCTTTGAACTTATACTTCATTGCATCGTTTTCTGTAAATTGGTTGGTCCTTTTTCCATTTTAGCTGAGGCAGTCAATGGGAAGTCACTCAGTATAAAAGTAAATGATTGCGGATGCTGGAATCTGAAACCAAAAGAGAAAGTATTGGAAAATCTCAGCAGGTCTGGCAGCATCTGCAAGGAGAGAAAATAGCTGACGTTTCGAGTCCAGATGACACTCATCCGGACTCGAAATTTCACCTCTTATTTCTCCTTACAGATCTGCCAGGCTTGCTGAGATTTTCCAGTATTTTCTCTTTTGGAAGCAATCCAGTAGTGGAGAGATTCTTTGACAACTTTAAATCTAGACGTACGTTAGAAATTTGAAGCAGTTAGATAAGAGCTATTCTTCATATATAAAATAGGATCGAATAATAAATTGTCCAAGATCCTCGAGCATACAAAAGCTTCCATCATGCCTTAGCTGTAGGCATCTTCAAAACTCACTTTTTAACCCACCCTTTGACTATTTGGTCGCCAGGACATTCCATTCTCATTTGGTCGAAATCCCTTGCCAATCCTTTTGCTATAATGCCGATCTGTTAAACTCAAGTTGTTGTCTTTTCTAATTATTTATCTATATTCAAATGGAGAAAAAAAAGTGAATATACTGTGCCACAGTACTTAAAGATGCCACAGCCCAGGAGAACGTACATTCGTTTGATGCAGGCAAATAACTTAGAAATGTTGGAGCTAGTTACCTCAAAATTCTGAACAATGGAAGGCTAAATTTGAGAATAGAAATTCAGATAACTGGTCCCACTTAAAAGGAAATCCACACAAAAAGCTTGTTCCCTTTAGCTCATAGCAAGTTGGAAATGTATTTCCTAGTACTTACACTTTGCACTTTGGCACTATGTTGATTTTAGGTTGTACTTCGCTGCAGCTTATTACTGTCTTGCTGTGAATATGTTGTGGAAATTCCAGCATTGGACTGGGCTGGGCATAGTAGGAAGTCTCACAACACCATGTTAAAGTCTAATGAGTTTATTTGGAATCACAAGCTTGTAGAGTGCTGCTCCTTCATCAAGTGAGTCAGAATCACCTGATAAAGGAGCAGCACTCAGGAAGTTCATGATTTCAAATACACTTGTTGGACTTTAACCTGATGTTGTGAGACTTCTGACTTTGCTGTGAATATGGGATGTCAGAATCTCCACATAGAGCAGAGACTAAATATACCAAAAGGACAATGTGCACATTTAATAAGCTTCAATACTTAAAATATATTTCAACGTTTCAACCCAGTTTTAAAAAGTTTTCCACACATTCAGTTCTGGGAGCTGGGTGAGAAACTAAACATGAATAAACTTGTGGAATAAAACTATCATGGCAAATTAAGCAAAGGCAGAGAATTAATGTATGACTCTGAAAACAAAGTCCTGAAACAAAAGATGCAAGCCATGATGTGGAGATGCCAGCATTGGACTTGGGTAAGCATAGTGAGAAGTCTTTTTCCTTTGTCAAGATGTAAAATAGACATTATTTCAAATTTCCAGCATCCACAGTATTTTGATTTTATGACAAACAGGCACATCAGTATAATAGGTAAGGAAGAGATCCAGCAGAGACCAACTAATTCATTACAAATTTTTAAACAGTCAATGCAATATAATTTATTTATTTTTTATGTGCCTAGTCTTTGAGTAACCATAATATGAAATCTGTGCAACAAGAATGCTTTACAATTATACTTCTAGTTTGTTCCACTGCGTAAAGCTGTGATCATTGAGTTATTTATGCTGATGAGCTTTAAACTTCTGTCCATACGTTTCTAAGATAGACAATGTTGTTTTAGAGTTTATGACCAAGCATGAGGAGCAAATGTGTAAGGAGATTGCAGATAGCTTCAAGAAAATTAGGGTGGTAATGGTAGGGGATTTTAACTTTCCCAAGATTGACTGGGACAGCCATAGTATTAGAGGGTTAAATGGAGAGAAATTTATTGAGTGTATTCAGGAGGAATTTTTCAGTCAGTATGTGGATGGCCCAACTAGACAGAGGGCAAAACTTCACCTCCTCTTTGGAAATAAGAAAGGGCAGATGACAAAAGTGTTAGTGAGGGATCACTTTGGGACCAGTGACCATAATTCTATTAGTTTTAAGATAGCTATAGAGAATAATAGGTTTGGCCCAAAAGTTAAAATTCTGAATTGGAGCAAGGCCAATTTTGATGGTATGAGGCAGGAACTTTCAACAGTTAACTCGGGAAGCCTATGGGAAGGCAAAGGGATGTCTGGTAATGGGAGGCTTTAAGATGTGTGTTAACCAGGGTTCAGGGTAAGCATATTCCTCTTAGACTGAAGGGCAAGGCTGGCAGAAGCAGGGAGCCCTTGATGACTTGGGATATTGAGGCCCTGGTCAAGAAGGAGACACATGACATCCATAGGCAGCTGGAATCAAATGAATCCCTTGAAGAGTATAGGAGGTGTAAGAGTAGAGTTAAAAGAGAAATCAGGAGGGCATAAAGGGGACACGAGATTGTTTTGGCAGAAAAGGCAAAGGAGAATCCAAAGAGCTTCTACAATGACATAAAGGCCAAAAGAGTGACTAGGGAGAGAGTAGCACCTCTTAAGTGTCAACAATGTCATCTATGTGCAAATCCACAAGAGATGGGTACGATCTTAAATGAATATTTATCATCAGTATTCACTGTTGAGAAAAGCATGGATGTTAGCGAACTTGGGGAAATACATGATGATGGCTTGAGGAGTGTACATACAACAGAGGAGGTGGTGCTGGAAGTCTTAAAGCACATCAAGGTAGATAAATCCCAGGACCTTCTGAAGTGTTTCCCAGAGCATTGTAGGAGGCTAGGAAGGAAATTGTAGGTCCCCTAGCAGAGATATTGGAATTATCAATAGTCACAGGTGAGGTGCCTAAAGATTGGAGGGTGGCAAATGGTGTGCCTTTGTTTAAGCAGGGCTGCAGAGAAAAGCCTGGAAACTGCAGGCAGGTGAGCCTCACATCTGTAGTGGGTAAGTTCTTAGAAAGCTCTTTGAGAGACAGGATCTACAGGCATTTAGAGATGCAAGGACTGATTAGAAACAACGGTTTTGTGAGTAGAAAATCATGTCTCACAAAGTTGATTGAATTTTTTGAAGGGTTAACCAAGAAGGCAGATGAGGGCAGGGCAGTTGATGTTGTCTACATGGACTTTAGCAAGACCTTTGACAAAATACCAGATGGTAGGTTGTTGAATAAGTTAAATCTTACAGGATCCAGGGTGAGGTAGCTAAATAGATACAAAATTGGCTTCTTGACAGAAGCCAGAGAGTGGTTTTTCAAACTGGAGGGATGTGACCAGTGGTGTGCCTCAGGGATCAGTGCTGGGTGCACTGTTATTTGTCATTTATATTAATGATTTGGATGAGAATAAAGGAGGCATGGTTACTAAGTTTGCAGATGACACCAAGGTTGGTGGCAGGTATAGTGGACAGTGACGAGTGTTATCTAGGATTGCAACGGGATCTTAATCAATTGGGCCACTGGGCTGAAAAATGGCAGATGGAGTTTGATTTAGATAAATGCAAGGTGATGCATTTTGGTAGATCAAACTAGGGCAGGACTTACTCAGTTAATGGAAGGGCATTGGGGGGAGTTATAGAACAAAGTGATCCAGAGGTACAGGTACATTGCTCCTTGAAAGTGGAGTCACAGTTGGACAGAATGGTGAAGAAGGCATTTGGCATGCTTGGTTTCATTGGTTGGAACATTGAATACAGGAGTTGGGATGTGTCGTTGAAGTTGTACAAGACATTGGTAAATCCACACTTAGAATACTGTGTACAGTTCTGGTCACCCTATTATAGAAAGGATATTATTAAACTAGAAAGAGTGCAGAAAAGATTTATTAGGTTGCTACCGGGACACAATGATTAGAGTTACAAGGAGAGGTTGGATAGACTGGTACGTTTTTCTCTAAAGCATAGGAGCCTTAGGGGTGATCTTACAGATGTCCATAAAATAATGAGGGGCATAGATCAATTATATAGTCAATATCTTTTCCTAAGGGTAGAGGAGTCTAAAGCTAGAGGGCATAGGTTTAAGGTGAGAGGGGAGAGATACAAAAGGGTCCAAAGGGGTATTTTTTTCACTCAGAGGATGGTAAGCATCTGGAACAAGTTACCAGAGGTAGTAGTAGAGGTGGGTACAATCTTGTATTTTAAAAAACGTTTAGACAGTTATATGAATGAGATGGGTATGGAGGGATATGGGCCAAATGTGGGCAACTGGAACTAGCTTAGGGGTTAAAAAAAGGGTGGCTTGGACAAGGTGGGATGAAGGACCTGTTTCCATGCTAGAAACCTCTATGATTCCTCTATGACCGTGAAAACTGGGCTGTAGACAAGAAAATGATCAAAAGCCTTTTGGAATGTCGGCCAAAAATGATCATTGAGTTATTTTGGTCATTTGCTGATGCACACGAACGCTGGTTGAAGGCGAATGGTGAAAGGGGTGGAGTTAGATCAAGAGTTTGTTGGACGTACATCGCCAAGGGATGAGCCAACATGAATTATCAGGACGCGGTGTAAAAGGGCACTGCCGCAACATTGCATCCAGTCCTGGCCATTGGGAAGGACTCAGTAAAAAAGCAAACTCTAAGCACGTGTGTTTTCTAGTGGTGGGAGTAAGAACCGGCGTGGAAGGATCTTGGCTAAATTTGTTATTGTATTTTCTTTCGCTTTCTTGTTCCTCCATTGTATTTCACTAATAGACGGCAATCTGTCATCTTTCTTGCTGTTAAGTCATAAACGGACTGCTTTGCTGCGTGATTATTAATTTTATTTGAGATCTTGTTTAAAAGTTGTTAAAACCTGTTCATTCTTTTTGAATAGCAGGAAGTTAAATTCAATAATCTTCAGCCGCTTCTTCTTGAGAAACAATTTATACTCGACACATTTGAAAGAGTAGAATGAAATGGTGAATTGTTATAAGAAATAATATAACACTTGTGATCGTTCACTGCCAGATTCCAACAGGTTTGACTCTGTCTTAATTGTTCAGTCGTTCGGGACTTTCTTAAGTGAAGCCTTGATCTTATAATTGGATGAAAAACTGCAGTATGCTAATACTTCCCAGGAACATGAATGGTGCCCTCAATATTAGAACCGATTTCACATTTACCTTTAGGTTACAAAATACAAATCTGTTTGGAAATGGGACATTTTAAAACAAACTGCTGAATAGCACATATTAGTTGCTTGAACCAATAAAACTAAGCAT
Organism: Carcharhinus amblyrhynchos; assembly: GCF_965287045.1. Classification (NCBI taxonomy): domain Eukaryota; kingdom Metazoa; phylum Chordata; class Chondrichthyes; order Carcharhiniformes; family Carcharhinidae; genus Carcharhinus; species Carcharhinus amblyrhynchos. Next base: position 92,620,850 of record NC_137326.1, read on the forward strand.
GACAACTTTCCTATAACCCGATATTTCCCTATCAGAAATGAAAACAACCCACCACCGATTACCGTTTTTTTATCGAATTCTTCAGAGTATTTAACCTCCCAATTAATCGCGGATTTTAATTTAGTTTTTTAATTAAGAAAATACGTGATGTCCCGTGTAACATCATCTGCACCAGCGAATGTTGTATCCTTAAAGCGTGAAACGCTGAATAAATTGTCAACTAATTGCAAACTCTTTCCAAGAGCAAGTATCACTGGGTCAAAAACAGAAAAAGGCGGAAAAGTCTCAGCAAGTCTGTTTCCGATTCCAGCATCCGCAGGATGTTGCGTTTTTCTCAGTATCACCGGGTTTTTTTAAAAAAATGTGGATATAAAATGTGACTTTAAAAAAGCAACAATTCTGATTTGAAATTATTAAACCGGCAGGAATGTGAAAATGTGCAACTTTGTTGACATCATGCTAACAGGGCACTCTTTGAGCAGGGCAAAGAGACCACTAGTACAATATTAACAACGCAATCTGAGTGCCTCATTTTGGAACGAGAAATAAAGTAAATAGTTCCTACATGAATCTGGGGTATGGATAATGTTTTTACACATTTTGTTTAAATTGTGGGCGGCACGATGGCACAGTGGTTAGCACTGCTGCTTCACAGCTCCAGGGACCTGGGTTCGATTCCCGGCCTGGGTCACTGTGTAGAATTTAGACATTCTCCTTGTATCTGTGCAGGTTTTCTCCCACAATCCAAAGATGTGTGGGTTAGGTTGATTGGCCATGCTAAATTGCCTCTTAAAATCTGGAGATGCATAGGTTAGAGGGATTAGTGGGTAAATTTGTAGGGATATGGGGTAGGGCCTGGGTGGGGTTGTGGTTGGTGCAGATTTGATGGGCTGAATGGCCTCTTTCTGTACTGTAGTGACTCTATGACTTGTCTCTTTCTGGATTGGATATAGAGTATTGTTGGAAAAATATTAGAATCAATTATTAAGAAAGGAATAATAGCACATTTGAAAACCATAATCTAATTAAGCAAAGTCAGCATTGCTTCATGAAAGGAAAATCATGTCTGACTAATTTATTAGAGTTTTTTTGATGAAGTCCAAACTAGAAAGGATAGAATATTGTAAGTGGACTTCCAGAAGACGTTTGACTAGGTATCTCTCAAAGGTTAAGTCATAATATAAAAGCCTTTGGTCTTGGAGGTAGTATATTGGAATGGATAGAAAATTGGTTAATGGCTAGGGAACTGAATGGAATTGGGAATGGCTAGTGGGGATAAGGCTTTCTTTTTCAAGTTGGCAATCTGTAACCAGTGGAGTTCCACAAGGATCAGTGCTGGGACCACAACTGTTTACTATTTATTTATTAGTGTCACAAGACTCAACAGTGCAATGAAGTGACTGTGAAAATCCCCTAGTTGCCACACTCCAACACCTGTTTGGGTACACTGAGGGGGAATTTAGCATAGCCAATGCACCTAATCAACACATCTTTCAGACTGTGGAAGCATGTGATACTACTGCATCGAAGGGTCCATCCTATTAATTGAGGAACATCTGTATCCCCTGTTGGTCTGGAAGATGATCCATCTGATGCATGAGAAGCAGCTGTAAGTACTCATGAGCATTGAAGAGACAGTAGGTAGCTAGATCTACATTCTGAGAATGGGCATTGCACTTTCCAAACATTTACTTATGCAAGAAAATAAAGGATCACTGGATGTAACCTAACAGTCTTTAAACCATTGCCCTCCATTTCTGAGCCACTCTCCCAATCTAAAGTGTGTCCACTTCACCTTGACCCTTGTCCAGGATTCGAGAGTCCTTCCTTGATATGACAAAAGTTTACATTCTCTTCCCTAGAATCACTAGTTCATATGTCCAACACGTTGCTGGACGTTCCCCTTCTTGGCATGTCTGCCATTCTGTGTAGCCCCAGATCACAGAATCACAAAATCATACAGTTCAGAAGAGGACCTTTGGCCCATCGAGTCCACACTGACACATTAGAAACACCTGAACTCCCACCTAATCCCATCTGCCAGCACTTGGGCCATAACCCTGAATGTTATGATGTTCCAAGTGCTCATCCAGATAGTTTTTAAAGGATGTGAGGCAACCCACTTTTACCATTCTCCCAGGTAGCTCATTCCAGACCATAAGAACATAAGAGCATAAGAAATAGGAGCAGGAGTAGGCCATCTAGCCCTTCGAGCCTGCCCCGCCATTCAATAAGATCATGGCTGATCTGTCGCTGCTTAGTTCCACTTTCCCACCCTCTCCCCATAACCCTTAATCCCCTCTCTTATCAAAAACCCATCAACCCGTGTCTTAAAAATATTTAGCGAGGCAGCCTCCACCACTTCAACGGGCAGAGAATTCCAGAGATTCACCACCCTTTGAGTGAAGAAGTTCCTCTTCAACTCCATTCTAAACGGCCCCCCTTTTATCTTGAGGCTGTGCCCCCTAGTCCTACTGTCTTTTTTGAGCGGGAAGAGTCTTTCCACCTCTATCCTATCCATCCCATTCATCATTTTATACCATCACCACTCTCTGGATAAAAGGTTTCTCTTTACATCCCCTTTAAACCTTCTGCTCCTCACCTTGAATCTATGTTCCCTCGTGACTGACCCCTCAACTAAAAGGAACAGTTGTTCCTTATCCACTCTGTCCATATATCTCATTATCTTGCACAACTCAACCAGGTCATCCCTCAATCTTCTCTGCTCCAATGAAACGCAAGCCTACACAACCTCTCTTCATAAATTAATTATTCTAAATTATTAATTATTCACAGTACTCTAGCTGTGGCCTCACCAAAGTTCTATACAACTCCAACATGATTTCCCTGCTTTTGTAATCTATGCCTCAAATGGTAAAGGCAAGTGTTGCATATGCCTTTTTCACCACTCTACTAACATACCCTTCTGCTTTCAAAGATTTGTGGACAAACACGTCAAGGAACCTTTGTTCCACAGAACTTCCTAGTGTCCTACCATTCATTGAATATTTTCTTGTCAAATTACATCTTCCACAGTGTATCACCTCGTGCTTTTCAGGGATGGATGCAATGATTTGTACTTCTGCTGCCACAACACCATCTCCCAAAAGTACTCACTATGATTTCCATTGCTTTCTTCTTTTTGTTCTTTTAAATCCCCTGTCCACAGCTGACCCCATGGAGGTACCCGTCTTGTTCATGGCTACCTTGGCAAAGCTGGCCCTCTCAGGTAATGAGTAGGCAGTAGTTAATTGGCCAGCCATTGTGTGATTGATGTCAGCTGCCAGTCTTGGGTGGGTGGAAAGGTTACATATGCATCTGGGCCTACCAATCATGTCCACATGCCAATTTAAAAAGTCACAACAGAGTTTAGGTAAACAAGGGAAAAGATTAACTGTTGAAAATAGTAACATACATACTAATGTGAGATTGATATAACACAGGAATTATGAATGAAGAAGAATGGTCAGGTTTTTGTGGATAAACAGTTAAATTGAAACCAGAGAATCTCCCTAAGCTCCACTGATCTCTCTGAAACCATAGTTAGGTCTGGGGGGTGCTTCAATGAACATATAGATTATGTATCACTTGTTCAATGTTTCTTCTTTTATACGAGGGAAGGAACTGATTTTTACAGCTCCAACTTCCAAAATAAAAACATCTCTCTGTCCTACCCTTTTATCTCTGCCTTGTCTTGATCCTTGCCTCCAAGGAATTGTTTATGTTTTTTTAAAGTAGAGAAAATGCTACACAAACTAGTTACATAAGAATTCCAACATTACTTAAAGGCCCCTATTTCTTATAGTATGTGAAGCGCTTAGTTTTACTTTCTACCTAGCCCAAGAATACTCTCTTAAACTTTGATATCAAAATTATTTATTTCTGTCACCACCACCCAAATTATTCCACAGTCCTCTGGAATTACTGAGATCATTGCAGGCCCTTAGGTCATGAATTGTTTAAGTTTCACCACATGCTGTTTCATTATCATATTCCAGCAATTAACCTTGTAAATTAACATAGCCCCATGTTTTAAGTGTAATCAATTCCAAGCTTGTTTTAGTCGCATTCACCCTTTTTTATAAAAAAACCTTGATTCCTAGAACTAAAAGTTATATTCTACATGAATCATGAACTAAGTATTTATAACATAATTAATTCATAATAAATAGTGATCTGGAGCATAGGTTTTTAAAATAAATCATTGCATTTCCTTTATTATTCTTAAATCAGCATAACAGTATATCTTTTCTGAATGAACAATTCTCATCAGTTTAATTATTACCATAATAGTTAACTACTCATAAATGATGCAGAACACCTTCAACTGAGCTGATCCACATGAGAAGCAAGCTGCTTAATTGGTCATAACTGCTAAATGTAGCATGTATATATAAAGATTGATGTGCTAAACTCTAATACTAATTTTATAATTATCTGCATTGTGCAGCAAAGGTAGACAATGCAGAACTATTAGATCATCATTACTGCAAAATTTATTTTTTCAACAGTTGCCTGAGTGCTTTAGAGTCATTAAAAAAATGTATAGACAATGAGATTTTAAAGAACTAATGAAAACGATTTGAGCATAAGTTTCACAAATAATGGGGGTGCCATCAGTAATCATATCCTTATTAACCTGTGGTGAAAAAAATTAATCTCATCAATAGTTTTTAAGAATTTTTAAATGTGGCATTTAAATCTGCAAAGCTACTTCATGGATATGTAAACCTAGTGCTTACTGTAACCATCAAAAAAGTTACATGAATTTCCATAATAAAAACAAAGTATTATGGATGCTGGAAATCTGAAACTATTTTTATTACATGATTTTCATATAATAATGCTGGCAATGTTTAAAGAGATAGAAATTAACCACTAATGTCTAAAACATTCAAACCAGATAACACAGAAGTATTTTTTAATTACATTCAGAAGTAATGTGAATAGCTAAAAGGTAACCCAAATAAAATGGAGAGCTCAGCACACTTTTTGGAGCTCTTTGCAGCGTCAGCATTGGTTCAGATTTAGCACTTCCACCTGTAGTTCAGAAGAGCATGAGATAAAGGCCCTCACCAGAAACTTCATAAAATAATCTAGGATGACACATCAATACAACACTGAGGGAGTGCTGCATTAATAAGGCAGGAATTCTCTGGTCCTGCTGCAATGAATTGAGATTCAGCTGAGCATCAAATTCTCCGTTCTCACTGGTAGACGTGATGGTGCACGTGTCATTGGAGAATTCTGGCCATTGTCATTTGAACAAGATGTTGGCTGGAATTCTCCAGTTGTTCATGCCCACTGCCATTGTTAGTGAGAACAGAGAATTTGGTGTTCAGCCAAAATTTGATGAGAATTTGATCAACCTTGATCATAATGAATGGTAGAGCAGGCTCAAAGACTGAATAGTCTCCTCCTCCTAGTTTCTATATTTTTCTATGCTTCCAAGATTGGTGCAATGGGGTCTTTCAAACAATCAGCAAAAAGCAGTGGACTTCTTCTAGTATGGTAGTTAATATTTAACACTCAGTCAAAATCACTAAAACTGTTTACTTTTTTCATATTTTGGATAACTTTGCCTTCCATTGGCAAAGTTCCTGACGTGGTTGCTGGTGGCAATGCTTTGTCTGCCTTGTGTGAAATTATGGTAAAGGGATCAAAGGGGAATCCTAAGCTTCCATCGGTTACACAAAGTGCTTGAGGTTCTCCTATCTTAGAGTTGAACGATCAGGAATTTCACCAGAGTTCTAGTTGAAGATAATTGTCAGAGCTTTACATTCTCTCAGGCGTGGGAATTCCTGCTGGGTGGGGATGGGGGGAAATTAGGCACCAAGACAGCAGTACTGCGCCCATCACCTAATTGCATCCAGCTGCAACTGCAGGTATTTCATCTGTAGTAGGAGGATGCTGAGCAGCTACTCATTCAGGGGCCAATTGAGGTCCTTAAGAGGCCCATGGGGGGGTAAAGCTGTCTCCAGATTGACAGTCCACCCAATAAAAGCTAGCAAGCAGGGTGGGTGCCTATGTTCAAGAAATTTGTGCCCAGCAGAGGCCCCCCCTCACAGGGTTTTCTCCCCACTTTCCAACATTTCTCCTCCACCCCAGCCCTGTCAATCTGGGCCCTCCAACTCCCTCTTGTACTTACCTTCATCTAAGCTCCATAGTTCCTCTTCAACAGTGCTCCTAGTGACACTGCTGGGCCAAGAGAACTGTCATTTATTTAATTGGCTGGCAGCTCTTGGAGGTAGGACGTCCTCTCCAGAAATTCTGCCTTGAGACAATTAATAGCTCAACAGCCATTAATCAGCCCAACTATTACAGCAGGGTGAGGAACAAAGATTCAATGTAGTGTGTCAATTTTCAATGTCTTATCATTGGGCTGAGTTCTAGGACATTGGATTTGTGACAAAAAAAGATTTTAACTTGGACTGACTAGCAGCAGATTTATCGTTAAACTGAACTTTGGAAAATGTATATGATCTCTTTGCAAAAATGTGCGACAGAAAAGAGATTTTGCATCAAAACCTCTATCACCTATTGAACCATTGAAATACTTCTAACCTTTGGCCTCTTGAAAAGCAAGGTTGAAATGAATCGTTAATTGCTCCATAATCAATGTTTTTCTAATCATCTTGAGAGCAGTCATTGTAAAATTCTATCCACAGCTCTTGTTTGACAAGAGTTATACCTTTTGAAATTTATCTGCATTTTATGAAAGATATTTATCAACTTCAGTATTGAATTGTGGATGTGATAATTAGGCCCCAGAATTAAATATGAACATTTTATTCAACAATAACTTTATATAGATATATTAAGTACTGTTAGCTATTCGCTTTCTTGTTAAATAAAACTCTCATCAATATGTGTGAATTTATTCATCTCACATTATAAGATTAGTTCAAAAGTATTCGTTTGAAGCATGTAATCACAGTCTCATTGTTACTACGAAGGGCTAATTTATATCTATTTTATGTCTGGGGAACACTTTTTTTCGGTAAGGAGTCTCACAACACCAGGTTAAAGTCCAACAGGTTTATTTGGTAGTAAATGCCGTTAGCTTTCGGAATGCTGTTCCTTTGTCAGGTGAGTGGAGAGTTCTGATCACAAACAGGGCATATAAAGGCACACACAGTTTGCAGAATATTGATTAGAATGCGAGTCTTTACAGCTAATCTGCTATTCAAGTCTTAAAGGTGCAGACAATATAAGTGGAGATAGCATTAAGCAAAGCTTAAAGAAATGTGTATTGTCTCCAGGCAGGACAGTAAGTGAGATGTTGCAAGTTCAGGCAAGTCATGAGAGTTACAGATAGTGTGACATGAACCCAAGATCCCAGTTGAGGCCATCCTCGTGTGCAGAACTTGTCTATCAGTTTCTGCTCAGTGACTCTGCGCTGTCGTATGTTGTGAAGGCCGCCTTAGAGAACGTTTACCCAAAGATCAGAGGCCGAATACCCGTGACCACTGAAGTGTTCACCAACAGGAAGGGAACAGTCTTGCCTGGTGATTGTTGAGCTGTGTTCATTCAACTGTTGTCATAGCGTCAGCATGGTCTCCCCAATGTACCATGCCTTGGGACATCCTTTCCTGCAGCGTATCAGGTAGATAATGTTGGCTGAGTTCAGGAGTATAAACCTGTTGGGCTTTAACCTGGTACGGTGAGACTTCTTATTGTGTTTACCCCAGTCCAACGCCGGCATCTCCACATCAGAACATTTTTTTTCTTCAGTGCAAAGGCAAGGAAGTCTGTGATGTTGGGTCCTTGTGTCCTTTGTATTCCTGGGAACTTTCAGGGATTTGCATAGATTTTAGTATTATCTGGAAATATTCCCAACACCATTGTTTCGGCCATTAATAAAGTTCAAGAAGACTAGCGAGCATAGGATTGATCCCTGGAGGATGTCACTGCTGACATGTTTTCAAACTGATCGTATCTGTTTATTGCAATTTTGTGACTGATGGAATGGAGACAATTCTTAATTCAGTGTTTCAAATTTCTATTGGCCATCTTGTCCATCATGTGAAGCAGCCAAGTGTGACAGCCTTTCTGAAGGGGACCTGATAAGCTTTCTGAAAGGTCAGGTTTATCACAAGAAAGATCATTAACGCACAAAAGTAAATATCTGTACCTAACTATTATACAGAACATGCTGTGTTTTTAAAAGGAGCAACACACTTCTGACTTGTACTCTTTCCCAGGATATTATTGCCCTGAGATGAATTGAGGGTGCCAGTGTCAATTTTATTACCACAGCAACAATAATATCTGGATAAAACAGAATTTTCCTATCTTATTCTTGCAGAATTTTAAGAGCGTAGTGTCTTAAAAAATAGATAAATGTGACTTTTTGACAAGGAAATGCTTCCATTTCACAAAAATCTATCTTTTTATTAAGGGGTGGTATGGTGGCACAGTGGCTAGCGCTGCTGCCTCACACACCAGAAACTCAGGTTCAATTCCTGGCTTGGGTCTCTGTCTGTGTGGAGTTTGTGCATACTTCCCATGTCTGCATGGGAAGTGTTCTTCCAGGCACTCCAGTTTCCTCCTCCCACAATCCAAAAGACGTGCTGGTTAGGTAGAGTGGCCATGCTAAATTCTTCCTCAGTGCACCAAAATATGCATCAGAGTGTGGTGACTAGGGGATTTTCATAATAACTTTATTTCTGTGCTGATGTAAGCTGACTTGTGACACAAATAAAATAATTAATAATCTGATAAACACATTTATCTTCTTGGGCCTTGTTTGAAACTGAAACCTGAGCCTCTAAAAGGTAACTTAGACATTCTAATTTTTAAAGTAGTATATTATGTTTAATATACAAGCTTGACACTTTTCATTTGGTTGCTTTACAATCTGTTGGAAAGCAGCCTGCATTGTTGATCTTCATAACGCTACCCACCTGCACCTCGGTCTCAGTTCACCTACTGCTGAAATCTTCAACGGTATCTTTGTTTCCATCAACTCTCCCAGCCTGTCGCATTTGCTTCATTCTCCATAAACTTCAGCTCATTCCAAAACAATGCTGCCCATAATCTATCCTGCACCAAATGCCACTCATCCCTCACATCTGCCCTTGCTGAGTATTGTTTGCTTCGAATCCCCTGACGCATTCAAGAGACTCACTAACACTAAGTTATTCCAACCATGGGATTCCCTCTGAATCTTCCATTTTTCTATTTCTGACTTGTTGTACAATATCCATCCCTTCACTGCATTATTGGTGGTTGTATCTTCAACGGTGTCAGCCTTCTGATCTGGAACTCCTCTAATAAATACCCCTACTTCTCTACCTCACTCCTCTTTTAAGACCCTTCTTAAAACCTATTTATTTCACCAAGCTTTTGGTCATCGTTTATAAATTCCCCTTCTGCGGTTCAACATTAATTTTCTTCTAGTCACACTCCTGTGAAATACATAGGATGTTGTTCCTACATTAAAGGTATAATATAAGTTTTGTCATTGTTCTCTTGCATGCATTCAAACATTTTTAGACTAAGAGGATCTTTACTCTTCTACAAACATATTTATTCACCTGGGTAAAAGCCTATTATCACCAAGTGAAATGTGGGAGTTTTCTGACACTGGTCAAAATGCAGTTTTGAATAGGTTATTTGAAACAATAAAATTTCCAAATTGCATCTCAGGATTGGATGTTATTTGTGATTTTCTGCACAATCATTTGAACAGAAAATAACAAAATTGATCAAATTTCCTATCATACACAGTGGCACACTGATGCCTCACAACACCAGGGACCCAGGTTCAATTCCCAGTTTGGGTCACTGTGCGGAGTCTGCATGTTCTCCCCGTGACTGCATGGGTTTCCTCTGGGTGCTCCTATTTCCTCCCACAATCTGAAAGACTTGCTGATTAGATGCATTGGCCAAGCTAAATTCTTTTTCTGTGAACCCGAACAGGCACTGGAGTGTGGCGACTAGGGGATTTTGCAGTGGCTCCATTGCAGTATTAATATAACTTGACTTGTGACACTAATAAATAAATTTTTAAAGCTTTAACTTTAAAATTCATTTCATCAATATTAATGATGGTTAATATCAGATTAACCAGGTTTAATAATTTTCTTGTATTTAGGGCTCAGAACATCATTTTTATTTACTTGGAGAGATTATCTTTAGATCAGTTCTCTTAAATACAATACTCTATCATTTCATTATTTCTATATTATAGAGTAGAAACAACTGATTTGTTTATTGTTTGTGAAAACTCCCTTTGCTGGAAGATTGAAAACAAACATAGAGTTGATAAATGAGAATCAATTTTACAGATGCATATTACTGGGTATGGTGCCCCCTTCTGGTTTTCACAAAATACATCAAATTCACTCATTGATTTTGTCAATGGCTCCAGCAATAACAAAGCAGTAAACCTCAAATAATACATTTCAACAGTACGGTGACTTTAATAAGCCATTTGAGTCTCACTCTTGGGGTTTATGATGATTAAATGCCACATTCTCCCCATGTTTGTGTGGGTTTCCTCTGGGTGCTCCAGTTCCTCCCACAGTCCAAAGATGTGCAGGCTAGGTTGATTGGCCATGCTAAATTACCCCTTAGTGTCATGGGGACCAGCAGGGTAAATATATGGGGTTACAGGGAAAGGGCCTGGGTGGGATCATTGTTGGTGCAGGCTCGATGGGCCAATTGGCCTGCTTCTGCATTGTCGGGATTCTATGATTCTATTCTATGAAATGTAAGTTGTAGATGCTTGTTTATTGTTTACAAAATACTGGTGTACTGTGCCTTAACTATATGTCACTGATTGATGCTGATTTTTTTTTGGAGCAATGGAAAAATTGTAATAGCCAGAATACATATATTAAAAATGTGACCATTCAATTGTATTTTTAAGCTACTTGATTGTACCATTCAAGTGACAGGAGTGGAGATTGTCTTGAAGCTCATTTTTGGCCCATAGAGGACTACACAGCCTTAATGTCCTCCAATGCTGTGCTGCCATCTGTCAGACTCAAAACCGCAATGATATTACAATTGAGAATTCTAAAATTCAGCAAGTGAATTACTTGTTTTGTTGGAATCATAATATAGAACATTGGCTGATCCCAAATTAATTTGGGTGAGAGCAGAAGTGGGGTCCTGATTTCCCACTACATCCACTACTGTAAAGTGACACATGACCCTAAATTTCCTTTTCTTCCATGACAGGTTTTGTGTCAAAATTGGGCAGAAAGAGCCAGTGGGGACACAGAAATATTGAGTTTCCAAATTGGAATTTCCTGCAGGGGGAAAGAGGGCAATTATTCCATTCCAAATTATCATATAAAATTTAAAGCACAGGAAGAGGCCAGTTGGCCTATTATGTCTGTGCCAGCCATAAAAAGCAGCACCTAGCCTAATTCAAATATTTAGCATTTGGTCTAGAGCTTACACACTTGAGCTGCATAGTCAAATATCTTTTAAAAATGTAGAGGGGTTCTGCCTCTATTATCCGTTCAGTCAGTGAGTTTCAGACCCCCATCGTCTTAGGTAAAGTTAAAGTTTATTTATTAGTCACAAGGCTTACATTAACACTGCAATGTAGTTACTGTGAAATTCCCCTAGTCGGCACCTGTTTTGGGCTTTTCATCCTGAAAAAGCTTTTCCTCATCTCCCCTCTAATCATTCTACTAATTCATTTTAAATCTATGCCCCTTAGTCACTGACCTCCCTGCTAAGATAAATAGATGTTTTCCATCCAGACTTCTCACAATTTTGTACATTTCAATCAAATCTCCTCTCAGTCTTTGTTCCAAAGAGAACAACCCAGCCTTGTCTCACAAAAGGCCGAATGGTTGAAAGGTTGTGGGTGACGCCACTTAGATTTTTCTCTTGCTTTCACTTCATGTGCATCAAGTGACCTGGGCACCTGAAGGGTACTGGCATACAGGGGGCATAGATCAGCAGAAATGGTGCCCATTGTGGTTTCCAAGGTGCAGTTAGGGCCTGGAATATCCAGAATTCTTCTCACTAATTTTTTTGAATTCTGCCATCCTTTTATAAAACTTTACACTTTAAGCTGTTGGCACAGATGGTAGATTCCGCATATGTACTTCTCCGATTGGAAACAGTTTAGGACATTGCCACCTCCACCAGCAGAAATTTTTTCCTCATGCAGGCAATGTCCCTATGACAGACCTTTTATCTGACCTTTGTGTTGCTTTGTCACATCTGCTGTAAAGCGCTTCCAAACATTTTTTCCCATCTGATGTCTGAAAAATGCAGTGGGCAACAAAAAAAATGAAAACAATTGGCTCTTCAGCAAGCTCAATACCTTCTAAATTGGTTAAAGGGAAATGGGACATAAAATTTCAGTGTCCACTCACTTTCTGTAATAACTGAAACTGGTGTACTGATGTTGTATTGTTGATCCACCATCAGCACAATGTATTTTACTTTTACATTGGGGGTGAGGTTGCTCCCTGATTTGTGGCCATAATAACCAGGTTAATGTGAAGCAGGGGGATGAATGGTCTTGGTGTTCCTATGTCTAGGGTCAAGAGCCAGAGGATAGCAAATTAAGGCGATTAGCAAAAGAACCACACTGACATGTGGACATAACATCTTCGCCAGAATTTTACCACCTGCCCACCATGGGAATCGGAGTGGGTGAGGATGGACAATGGGAAGGCATGTTGACCTTGGGCAGGATTTTATGGTTTCGGGATGAGCAAAGCCATAAATCCCACCCCTTATGTAGCAAGTGGCTACAATCTAGAATGCAATACCTGAGAATGTAGTGGAGACAGATACAATCAGGGCTTTCAAAGTGGAGTTGGATAAGCACTTGAAGAGAAAAACATACTGCAGTAGGGAATGGGTTAATGAACTTTGTAATACTTGGAGATTGGCTTTAAAAAAAAGTATTGTAAGACTTGTTTTCAACTTGTTTTCATTTGTCCCAGACAGATAAGACTGCAGCTGTCCTTGTTGTTGTACGCAAGTTTATGATAGCCCGTTCAGAGATGTAGATATGAGCTGGGTCAGCTACGTTTGTGTCTTTAATATTATGGACTTCTGCCTAATATAGTGAAGCTTGCATGCCATAAATATACATTCATTATGTACTGCTTATGTGTCATGTACCAACATATTATATGCTATACAACCTATGAAATTGTTATACTGGCCCCACTAACTTTAACTTGTTTTGCCAGCCTGTTTGTTAGCTAAGGGCTAATCACACCACTGATGGGGAACAATTGCAGCCTTGAGATAGCCATGAAGGAACACCGAGGCAGCCATGTTCCCACGATGGAGGATAAACCACGGCCTGGGAACCTGCTGAGAATGAGAAGATGCATACATGACAAGGAGGGGGTATAAATAGGTGCTCTTAAGTTGTGTTTGAAGAGAAACCTGGGGAACTGCTGTTAAGTACCAGGTGTATCTCCCAAAAGCTTTTAAATAAACTTGCTATACTTTGACTCACAACTGGTCTCAAAGGTATCTTTTACCTACAACAATTGGTGCCAAAACCCAGGATCTGTTTACGGGTCCGGCTGAATGGCCACAACTAGAGCTCTGGAATAGATCACCGAATTTAAGAGTGGGTCAAAGTACAATCAGTGCAGTAGGTGTTCATCTGTGATGAAAGAGTGTGAGTGTGTAAGAGGTCTGAACTGAACATATACAGACAAGAAGGCATTTGTCTCTTTTAAACACCCAGCCTTAGACCGGTTGTTAAGAGGGGTAGCCCCCCGCCTCTACCACCCCACACAAGGTCAGGATATTGAAATGGGTGTGGAGGCTGGAGGAAGATGCCTGGGGTGTGATGTTCAGATGTAAGAAAGAGACTGTCTGAGAGTCCGCCAGAGTAGAAGGAAAAGCCGGCTTAATAGTGTAAGTTTAAAGATGTAAGCTTACTACTGTACGTGCGGATACGGAAGGATCTCAACACCTCTGACAGGTATCACTGGACTCTGATAAGAGCGACCTAGGAGTGGGAGAGCGAGAAAGGAGAATAGAAGACTCCAGGTGGTGAGTATAAACTTATTGGTGTTATGGCAGGATCACAAGGACAGTGGGGACCCCAGGATCCCTAACAAATGAGTATATGACCAAGAGGGACAGATTTATTAAGCAGATGAGGAAAGGGGGAGTGGGATTCATCTCACCCATTAAACCAACAACGGAAATGGTTGGAAAAGGAAAAACAGGACAGAACTAAGAAAATTGGAATTCTTAGTTCACCAATTGGCCAGATTAATTGAACAGGTCTCAGTCTCTGGTAAGAAATGGGCTGACAATAAAGCAAAAATCAAAATGTTGGAAGCATGCAATAGAGAACAAGAAAAGAGAAACCAGACAAAGAAGATAGAAGTATTGTTAATACATCAGTTAGCTGGACTAATTGAGCAAGTAGTCACCTCCACTAAGAAGTGGCGAGAGGATAAAAAAGATTAGGGAATTAGAATTCAGAGTAAGGGAACTGGAGAAATAAAACCAAGTGTTAGAAGATCACTGCTGGGGGACATTACCTCCATACCCCGGCAGTATGACCGTGAAACTCACAGCGCCTGGGGGCGACTTTGATACTGAGGAGGAGGTCTGCAACCTTGCTCCAGTAACAAGGGGAGGAGCAGTAAATAATCCCACTGACCGATTTAAACCCTTCACACAGGGGGAAAGTTCCTAGTGTCGCTGGGAAATCTCCGGCCCCGGAGTGTGAATGCCAAATTTTGGTATTATCATTGTCCCACAAGATATTTACGGTAATGGATATAGCTAACGAGTTCTGGTCCTTCCCCTTGAACTTTAACTCACAGGATAAATTTGCCTTTACAGTAGGCGATAAGCAGTATACATGGACTAGAGTCCCACAGGGATTTCATAATAGCCTGGTCATATTTCACCGAGTAATGAGCAAGATACTAGAACCAGTGGAACTCCTGGAAGAGAGCACAATTTTATAGTATGTAGATGACATTTTGATAGCTTCAGAAACTAAAGTGGAACATTAGACAGATATTCTGTCTTGAAACAGTTAGAAGATTGAAGGCAATTTCAAAAAAGGCCCAAATAGGAAAGACACAGGTATTATATTTGGGATATTTAATACCCCAAGGGACCAAGGAGATGCCCATGGATAGGAAGGCTACCGTACAGCAAATGCCTAGGCCAGTGACCATCCGAGGGGTAAGGAAGGTTTTGGGGTTATTAATTATAGCCGCACCTTTATACCAGAATTTGCTAAATTGGCTGAGCCAATACAAAGGCTAGTGAAGGGAGGCGGGGTGGGGGGGGGGGGGGAACCCGCTCTAGAAACTGTGGAGTGGGGACCAGAACAGGAAGAGGCATATAGCAAACTGAAAGCAGGATTAATGTCGGCCCTGGGACTTGGGCTACCCGACATCAGTAAAGATTTTCATATCTGTTGCAATAACGAAGGAGGGTTTTATTCAGCAGTAGTAACCTAAACCCATGGGGACAAGCAGCGGCCAGTGGGATATTTTTCTGCAGCGGAGGGCCCTGCAGTGACCGCCTTACCCGGCGTATAGCTGTGCTGGATTGCATGGCATGAGCGGTTAAGGTT
Organism: Carcharhinus amblyrhynchos; assembly: GCF_965287045.1. Classification (NCBI taxonomy): domain Eukaryota; kingdom Metazoa; phylum Chordata; class Chondrichthyes; order Carcharhiniformes; family Carcharhinidae; genus Carcharhinus; species Carcharhinus amblyrhynchos. The sequence continues at coordinate 92,636,406 of NC_137326.1, forward strand.
AGCGAGCCCATCATAATGACAGGGAATATAATCGTACACACCAAACATGCCTTGGCAGAAATATTAAACGCAGGACAATTACAATCTGTCTCAAATATGAGAAAGACAAAGTGGGAGGCAGTGCTCCTCCACCACCACCACCACCCCCCCCCCCACCCCCCCCCCCCCCCCACCCTGCCACAACTAGCATCACCATCGTACGAGACATGAGAGAGAAGGAATGTTAGGTGAAGGAAGACCTTATATGTGTGGGAATGTAGCTAAGGGTGCAGAGGAAAGTAGAATAAAGGACGTGCCGCTGGAGGCACCGGAGGAGATCCTGTTTGTGGATGGGTCATGGAAATATTAGACAGGTCACCGCGAATGGGATGGACTTACAGGTGGTCTGAGCAGGAAGAGCAGAGGGAGGTTTTTCAGCACAAGTGGCAGAACTTGTAGCCCTGACACATGTTTTTACTGAGACGGCAGGAAGAAGAATCAACATTTACACCGATAGTGGATATATATTTGGAATTGTGCATGACTATATGGATGTTTGGGGGAGAAAGGGATTGTCACAACAGGAGGCACCCGAATCAAAACATGGCCAGATTTATTAGAGGCCAGTGAGCTCCCATCGGAAGTCGTGGTATTGAACGTAAAGGGTTAAAAGAAACAAGCAGGCTGACTTTGTGTGGTACAGAGAGAGAGAGAGGATTTCATTGTGCAATTGAGAGCCTCGTGTGGTGGAATAGGATATAGCCAATCGAAGTGAATTGCTTCGAGTTTAATAAATTACGGAGGGATCGGACAGAGATTTGAGCTCTGCCATGTGGGAAAGGTGGCATTATGTTACACCTGGCAAGTTGTAAGGATTGTTAATTATAGGCACACAGTAGGTTTGATTTTGTATTTGCCTGTGTTGGTTACAAAGGCAGAGCAACAAGCAGAGAATTAACCCATTCTGTCCCACACAGGATGGATCTTAGTGTTATAAGACTTGCAGTAATCTTAAGATATGAAGTCAAAAATCTAAAAGGTACACAAGGTAGAATGGGAGTATGTTTTTAATGATGGGAATTATTATATAGCCATAATGCGCTCTAGAAAAAACATGTTACAGGGATATGCAAAGTAGTGAATTAACCACAAAATTGGAGTAGTGTTGATCATAAAGCACACCCTGTTGTAATCTTAGTTTTTGTATTTCAGTGTGTTTGTGTGATCTGGTTACTTGTCAAATGTAGGTGATTGTTGTTGCATTAGATTGAGAGCAGGCAACACATACATAGAACCGTACAGTGCAGAAGGAGAACATTCGGCCCATCACATTTACATCGACTATTGGACAGATTCGCTGGAATTTTACCGCCCTGCCTGCCACGGGAATCAGTGCAGGTGAGGAGCAGACAATGGGAAGGTTTTTTGATCTCGGGCAGGATTTTATGGTTTTGGGATGAGCGTGGCCATAAAATCCCACCCAGTTTCTTACCCAGTCCCTATTCCCATAACCCTACATATTTCTCATGCTAATGTCTTTAACCTACACATCTTGGGATACTTAAGGGGCAATTTAGCATGGCCAATACACCTAACCTGCACATCTTTGGACTATGGGAGCAACTGGAGCACCCGGAGGAAACCCAACAGAATGTGTGAATATGTAAATTCCACACAGTCACCCACCATCACAGACTTTGAGCATAGTCAGTGTCTGTGGACAACCTTTATCACTGCCCTTGTCCAACAAAGTACCTTTCACCCTCTTGGGACTCAAGGGGAGCACCAATTTCCACTAGGAACTGATGTGCCTGTAAATCTTTTGGGAGGGATCTTCTCTATAAGTTGGGATCTACACTAACCTGTTCTTGTGAAGTAATTCACCTAGAGGCCCTGGAGTCTGTTTGACAGTATGCATCCTTCTCCAGCAGGAACAAAGCCCACAACCCCCAAGTATGGTGGTGGGCTTTGCTGAACGCACACTCTCTCAACAGTTCTAAGGCATGTTTCATCATCTTTTGCAGCTTGAACTGATGATAAAGGCTATGGGTGAATAAGAACACTCCCCAGGGGAGTAGTGCAGTGAGCTCCATTGCATAGCCCACTACTCTCCCAACAAACAGCATCTCCTTATCTGGGTGAGTGTTACACTTTAACTCTTTGCTCACTGTGTACCGGACCAGCGGGCATAGTTGCTGCAGTTGTCCACAACCAAAAGGTTGAATCCCTGTTTTCAGGAATCCCCCAGGCATAGCACTGTAAATTGCACTTTGTGTGACAAAGGATCGCAAGCAAGGGACTTGGGCTTTATAATTTATGACCTCATTCACACTGACCCCAGCCATACTGTCTGCAGTGCAGAGGGGTTGATCCTTGCATTCAACAACATTGTCCGGCTCCGTTTCTGGGTTCCCAGATTACGGTTTGCCCATTTTCAGCATAGAACCCTGGAATGTGGCAGCACCATGGCAGCCATGGCTGAGCTGTTACAGGGCGTCCCCAAGCACTTATGGACAAGTGGTCCCAACAATGTGGGTCTTGTGCTGTTGGCAGAACCCTTCAAGGTCCAGCTAGACCTGACCAAGCCCTTCATAAGAACACAAGAACATAAGAAATGCCTCGGAAATCCCAATACCCTTTGAACCAGAGGTGGAGGAAAGCATCCGACCTGTTCTGGAAGAACTCCTACACCTTGGAGTTACAGACCTCACTATTAGTCCTTGTAACACCCCCATCCTTCCTGTCAAAAAATCGGATAAGAACACCTAGCACTTTGTCCAGGGTCCACGGGCAGTAAATGCTTGTGTTACGGGCATTTCCAGTGGTCCCTAATCCTGCCACTATTCTGAGCTGCATCCCCCCACAGTCCACTCACTACACAGTTGTGGACTTGTGCGGTGCTTTTTTATCAATCTCCATTCATCCAGATTCCCAGTACTTCTTTGCCTTACCTACAGGGGTAAGCAGTATACGTGGACTCGATTGCCTCAGGGTTACACAAAGAGCCCCACTCTTTTTTTTTATTGTCTGCCCTCCAATCCGATTTGGCCATTGTCTCCTTTCCCCATGCTTCCACCCTTCTCCAGTATGTTGACAACCTCCTCCTCTGGTCCCCATCACTTGAGGCCTGCTCGCAGGACTCCCGGATACTCTTCTGCACTCTTGCTGGTAAGGGTCACAAGGCCTCCAGGAACAAACTGCAACTCTGTAGGCGTCGAGTCGAGTACTCAGGCCACGTGTTGGATGGTCCAGTCTGCCTCCTTTCCCGCAAGTGCATGGACAGTATCACCTCACTTCCCAAGCCACACACGAAAAAGGGAATTTGCCCACTTTATGACATGACAGGCTACTATTGTACTGTTGGATTTCCAACTATGCTGGAACTAGCTGGCCCCTACAGGACCTGGCCCTTCTCTCAGCTCCTGATGACATCCTCTGGAATTCCGAGTCAGAAGACCTTTCACCTCCTTGAAAACAGTTCTAGCCTCTCCCCCTGCCAGATTACAATAAACCTTTAAACCTCTATGTCCATGAGTGAAATGGGTTCTCCCAGGCTGACCTCACCCAATCCCTTGTGTACCCACTCAACCCCCTTGCGCGGGGTCTGCCCACCTACCACCACTCATTGCGGTTGCCTACTTGGCAATGGTTTCCATACAGAGCCTGACCCTGCGTTACCAGGTTGTGCTCCATGTTCCCCACGCAGTCGTGGCCCTTTTAAATCGCTCCACCACCCAATGTCTGACAGCTGCTAGAGTTACCTGATGTGAAACAGTACTCCTGGGTGACCTGTCTCTGACCATTGTCCATAGCACTACCCTTAATTCCACAACACTCCTACCTGTGGATGACAACGGTGATCCTCATGATTGTGAAGCAATCATCCAGTTGTCTACCCTCCTGCAACTTGATCTGCAGGATCACTCTTCCACAAACCCACACACTGTCCTTTTTGTCAATGGCTCCTCCACCCGTGCTCCCAATAGCAATCTTCAGACAGGTTACGCGGTCTGTGATCTCCACTCAGTTGTTAAATCAGCTCACCTTCCACCAACTTGTCCTGCAGAAGCAGCTGAACTATTCGCCCTCACATGTGCCTGTGCGTTGGCTATTGGACAATCTGTGAATATCTATACTAACTCATGCTACGCCTTTGGGGCTGCGCATGACTTTGGACAATTGTGGAAGCTCCGGGGCTTTCTTATGTCTGCAGGAAATTCCATCAAATACAGTCAGCTCATTGGTAATCTCCTTTTGGCTATTTAACTCCCATATTGTGTTGCAATTAAGTGTATGGCTCACACTAATGGTAACGACAGGGCAAATCATGCCACACTGGCAGCTGTGGCTGATCCATTCAGACAACTAGTTCCCCTTTGTTATCAGGATGCCACCCCTATCCGGTTGTCTGATTTGTCTGATGTTGTCAGTTTGCAATCTGAGGCCCCCCCCAAGTTAGAACGACATGCATGGCTGCGAGCACAATGCTCCCAGCATTGTGATGGTGTCCGGTGTTCCCCGGATGATTGTACTGTAACCCCTGCATCACTCCTGCCCTGGTTTGGCCGCACGTTACATGAGTTTACCAATGCGGGCAAAAGGGGGATGATCAGGATAGTGCAGCAGTCATGGTTTGTACCAGGATTTTCCACCGTGACAGGAAAGATTGCTGCTCAATACCTACTCTGCTATCGCCATTACTCTGCAAAGACACCACCAATGGCTGCAGCAGCAGGTCCACAATCGTGGGGCCCTTTTGTGTAGCTACAAGTGGACTTTATGCAAATGCCCAAATGTATGGGGCGTAGCCATGCGCTTGTCATTGTATGTTTATTTTCACAATGGGTAGAAGCATACCCAACTAGAAAGAATGACGCCATTACTGTAGCTACGTGAATACGTTCCTCGATTCAGGATTCCTGAGACACTGGACACTATCTAGTGACAATGGCTCCCAATTTACAGGGAAAATTATTGAAAGCATTACAATGCAGACACTACCTTTCCCGCCCCTACCATCCCCAGTCTACAGGTGCAGTTGAAAGGCAGAATGGGATACTAAAGAATAAGATAGCAAATTGTGTGAGGAAACAGGCTTGAAATGGCCTGAAGCCCTAGCCCTAGCCCTCATGGTCATGCACTCCCATCCCAATCGTACCTCCTTTTTGACACCTTATGAGATTCTAGTGGGATGTCCCATGAGCTTACCTGTCTCCCCATGCCTCACTATTAAATAGATGAATATCCATTCCATGGATGAAGGAATGATGGATTATTGCATAGCTCTAACCAACTCTTTTAAAAGTTTGCATTCTAAGGTCATCGAAGCTCAGGAGCAAGTCACTACTGAGGGCTGCCATACCTACCAACCAGGGGACTTTGTCTTCGTTAAGACCTTCTGAAGAAAGCATTGCCTGGAACGTCGGCAGGAGGGACCTGCTGACAACTCACACAGCCTTGAAGGTGGAAGGGAAACCTTTGTGGATACACGTGACCCACGTCAAGTGGACATTGTCCCAAGAAGAAACTTAAACAAGGACTTGATACAGTTTGAAATGTGATTGTACTATCCTTTGCAGAGGCATGGAGTAGCCATTCCATGATTTGAAGAATGCAGGCTGTCACTTCATAGGGCAACCAGACCCAATGTTGGATCTGCACTCACCTCTGTACCACCCCTGCCTCATCAGAAATGCATTTTTTGCTCTCCCTTTGAATGGTCTGCAGAAGCCACGGTGATCCTCATCCAACAAACGCCTACCTGGAGGCAATAGCCTACCCTTATGGCCATTAAGGCACCAGCATGGCTGTGTGTTAGGATGAATTATACCCCTGGGGACATTTGGGTGGGTGGTCATCCATTGAGCTCCTGCAGTTGTAAATGCGCCTAGTTTGGGGGCGTTTAAGAGATCCGTGGATAGGTTTATGGATGGAAAGGGTTTGGTTTAGGTTAGAGGGTCATTGTTTTTTAACTGGTCGGCGCAACATGGTGGGCCGAAGGGCCTGTTCTGCGCTGTTATGTTCTATGTACAGTTACCTCACTGATTATGACTACTGGGAAGCCTGGTTTCGCTCCCACAATCTGTCTGATCACATGACATCCATTTGGGATTGCACGGCTAACAACCCCTTATGCATTGCTCAGGCCCTCACATCTGAGGCCGAACTCCGCTACACCAAGGTGTGATTGCCAGTGGTCATACAGCTTCACCCTCAATGGCCTTGTTACTGTCTGGCCTTCTGACAGCATCTATCCCAAGGGATCAGGGCATTATAACCATGGGGATCATAAGAACATAAGGAATAGGAGCAGGAGTAGGCCATTTAGCCCTTTGAGCCTGCCCTGCCATTCAATAAGATCATGGCTGATCTGAAGTGGATCAGTTCCACTTTCCTGCTTTCTCTCCATAACCCTTGCGTAGCCCTGGGATCAGTCCAGGTGTGCAGATCTCGTAGCCCTAAGGGCTCTGCGCCTTATATCTCTGCATATCCGTTGGTATGCCCAGTATTGGCTCACCTTTTGCCAAAACTCCACATTCTGGTAGCCCACCCTTGTTCGCATTGGATTGTTCTGGCTTTGTGGGGACGGAGCCTACAAGACCCTCCCCGTTGTTTGGGCCGGCACCTGCACCATCAGCCAAATGGTCCCCAAGGGCTTTTGGGTCAAGCACTTATTCATCCAAACCATCTAGAGTTTGTAAGCAGTCAGTTCCAAACCCAATAGTCACCTATAACTCCAGTTTTTGTAGGCCCTCCTCCCAGGCCTTGGGGTCTCACAATTAGAAAAGGCCATTATTAACATTTCCACTACTATGGAAGTAATTGATAACAGTGCCGTTGACACCATTCAGGGCCTACAGTTGGAAATTTAGTCCCTTTTCTAAAGAGGTGCTACAGAACCATATGACCCTCGATTTCCTGTTAGCAGCACAGCAGGGTGAGTGTGTGGCAGTCAATGGCTCATGCTGTTTTTTACGTTAATGAGAATCGTAGGATTGATACAGATGTACATTCAGTAGCAGGTGTGTCTTTTGCACTCAGTTGGTCAGGACAAACCCTCTGACTGGTGGGGCTGGTTCCCTAACCTTGGTGGGTAGTTTGGGGATTTTTTTAAGGCCCTTCTCAAATACCTTATTATAGCCTGGCCTTGCTTATCTTCTTATACGTGGTTATTCAACTTGTCTCCTGCTGTACCCATTCTATCTTCCGCCCTTGTTCTTTTGTCCACAGCCCAGCCCCCCATCTTCCAATCTTCCCAGTCTACAAACCGATTAGGAAGAATTTAGAAAGCTGATGTGCATAGACGTAGAAATCATGGAGGACCCATAAAGTTGTCCTTAGAAAACAAAAGGGTCAAAGTGTGGAAGTTAAAATGTTCAGATTGAAGTTTCATATTTGGAAATTAAATTGTGCGAAAGTTAGTGTTCAAATTAAAGTTTCATGCCTTCTCTGTACAGTCATGGAAAAATGTCATCAGCTTACTTACCTTCAAAAAGAATCAGTTTCTGCTATTCTGTGTGAGCCCCACAACATTTTGCTTTTTGGCCTTCGCCAAAAGGTGAGCAAGACCAGTTTTTTCCCATAACAAATACCAAAGGCAAGATATGGGAATATGCTATGCAAATGAAGGATTAGTAGAAATCAATTTTTTGTCAAATGAGAAAGGGCAGAAGCCAGGATTTAATTGGCAAATATGTATGTCAATGTAAGATATAAGAAATCTCTTGTTCCTGATTTGATGTAATTGACTATAACTGCTGAGCTGCTTTTCTGTAACTTCAGAACTGCTCCTGCCATTTCAATGGACGGAGGGGCATTCTCCTTATGCACAAGTAATTAAAGACCTTGCATTGGATGCATGGTGTCCAGCGCTATTTGTGTTAAGAGTTGACTGCTTTAAGATTGCTGGTACCAAAAGAACTCTGACAGATTAGAAGATATGAGTTCCGAACTCCAAATGGCAGCTAGGAAATTTAAATTCAGTTAATAAATAAATCTGAAATTAAAAGGTTGTATCAGTAATTGTGATAATGAAACTACTGGATTATAATAAAAACCCACCTGCTTTACTAATGTGAAATCTGCTATCTTTACCCAATCTGGCCTACGTGTGACTCCAAGCCCACAGTAACAGTCTTGAACCTTTAGATGCTCTCTGGAATGACCTTGCAAACCACTCGCTCATATTCAAAAAGGCAACTAAGCACAACCTCATTAAGGGTATTTGGCAATGTGTAGCAAATGCTATGCTTGGGAGTAATACACATATCCTGTGACTAAATTTTAAAGATGTCTGTGATTCATTGTGAAGCGGCTGTCCAATAAATGGTGCACCAGATCTGGAGTCAGATTATTAAAAATTGTTACATTTTTTCCATGTGCATGATATTAAAGATTGTGCCATAAAAATATTACAAATATCAGCATGAACTTGTCATGATGAATTGTTTGGCCTATCTTCCACAGAGGAACAAAGACGTGGTAGGACAAGACAAAATGAGATATTGAAACACTAGCACTCGCATGCAATCTATGTTTCATAATCAAGTTCTGTCAGACTGTACATTGTAATAGAGGCAGACTTCATGATTATTTGATGATATTTAAAAGTTATTTTCTTTATTGGGTAAGTGAGCCTTTGCTAAACTATCCTGCAAGAAAAATAATGGGGACAATTTTGAGCTTGCATTGCCCGTCTACGGGAATGACGCTGTGTGCTTAAAAGCTGGAGAGTGCAATTTGCACCAGCAAGTTTCCAACTTCTGATTGTACTGCCGCCACCCCCCCACATTGGTGGAGTGGCTTGAAACATGCTGCGGGACCACAGAAAGCTCATTTTAATATATTAGCATGTCATTAGTGAGCAGTCCCTTCAGGACGTTTCCCCCCTCACCAGATACTCAGCGGGCGCTGAAATAGCATCACATTGGCATCATTTACAACAGGTTCACCTTGATGTGAACCTGTTGTGGGGGTCTCCCCAGGGTCATAAAGGTAAGTATAGCCTGTGGGTGAGAAGGACATTGCCAGCCAGTGGCTTGGCAATGCCCCCTGGTACTGCCTTGGCACAGGTTGACACTGTCATTTGACATGGTGTCAACTTAGCAGTGCCAGCTTCTGCCAAGGGATAGGTCCTAGTGGAGGCCTAATGGGGGGAGGAGGCAGCTTTATTTAGATCAATGGTGGACAGAGGAGCAGGGGATGCTGCTGATAGCTGCTTGTAGGTGTGGAGGAGAGTGGTGGGATGGCAGAGGGATGGGTGCAGTTCAGACTGCGTGTTGAGGGGAAGGGTGGTGGAAAATGGGAAGGAGCCAATAATTTGGAAGGGTGCCATCTTTGATTGGGGATGGGGAGAGGGGCCCCAAGATCTCAGTTAGGGAGGGTGAGTGTGGTGGTTTATTCAGGTTCTGATGTAGGCACCTTTTAAAGATGGCACCCTGATCTCTGAGCAGTGGGATTTTGCTGACGTGTTTAGGCCCTGCCACCCCCTGTATGAAACATGTTTTTTTTGGCAGAGTGCTACAAAATCTGGAGACAACACTGCCATTTATTGCTAAGATTTCATCCATCATATCAAGATGACTTTAACTAGAATAATTACCCTGCTCCTCAAAAACATCATGTAGTTGAGTTGCATTTAAGTGACAATAAATTTGAACGCTCCATGTTATTTTCAGTGATCTGAAGTATCTAAAAATATGGAAAAAATAAAGTATGTTCCCTCTTCTGGTGAATAAAGACCTTTACAAAATGTTTGAGTTTTTTTAAAGGATATGAGACTCTAACTTCAATGGTTGTCTCACTTTTGTTTGGAAGATGACTGTTAATATTGAACACATAAAAAATTAAGTTCAACAAACTTTCAAGTCATGAATGCTTAATTTTTTTTTGAAAGTAGTTTAGCAACAATTGCAGTTATGTTATAGCTAACATGAGGCTGAAGGGTGTAAGGTTAGCTGTCAACAAGCCCTATGAACATCAAAATCACTGCCAATTCAGAAAATTCACTCTACATTATTTGCCAATGTAAAAATGCAGCTAGTTTGCATTGATGCTAAGTGAATGGCATAACTTTATAAATAACTGTAGAATTTTAAAGGAGAAACCTCAGCTGTTGTTAGAATCATAGAATAATACAGCACAGAATGTGTCTATTTAACCCATTGTGCCTATGTTAGCACTTTGAAAAGAACTATCCAGTAATTCCACTTTCCTACTGTATCCCAAGTCCTTCAATTCCTTCCACTTAAAATATATATCCAACTACTTTTTAAAATTTGTTATACGTTATTTTTACTACCCTTTCCAGTGATGTATTCATCATAACTCGCTGCATATATTTTCCCTCATGTTGCCTCTAGTGCTTTTGCTAATTACCTTAAATTTGAATACTTTGGATAGTGATCCTTCTGCTGCTGGAAATATTGGGCGGAATTTTCCAGGCGACCTGTCTTGCATTTTGTGGTGAAGAGGCAGCCTGCCAATGGCTGACGGCGGGATCTTCTGGTCCTGCCATTGTCAACAGGCTTTCCTATTGAAGACATGATGTGGATATGCCGGCGTTGGACTGGGGTAAACACAGTAAAAAGTCTGTCAACACCAGGTTTTAGTCCAACCGATTTATTTGATAGTAAACTTACTAGCTTTCGAGGGGTTTCCCTCTTCCTCAGGTGAATGAAGAAGAGGGAAACCCCTCGAAAGCTAGTGAGTTTACTATCAAATAAATCAGTTGGACTAAAACCTGGTGTTGTCAGACTTTTTACTGTGTTTTCCTATTGAATGCAACCCCACCACCATGAAACCCATGGGAGGGCACTGTCAGCGGGATCAGAAGACCCCATCAACATGAACGGCCTGAAAGCTCCGAGCAACAGGATCTTCTGGTCCCTCTGACATGTGGCCTCTGGGCCGCAGTTGACCACCAATGATTTAAAGTGTTAAGTAGTTGGATAGAAAAGTCTTTGTGAGGCGCTGCTATGTAGCCATTCACACCTCACTTGGACACAACCTTTGTCCCTTTACCATACCCATCACCCCTCTCTTTGACTTTTGCATCATGAAATCTTAATCTCGCCAGCCTTCCACCATATCACAGGTCTTCTCTTCTATTCATCCTGTCCTCCCCTTCTCACCCCTCACAGCCCCTCCTGCCATGTCCAATTTCACTGGCTGTAAACTCTGTAAAACTGACATTTCTATCTTCCTTCAGTTCTGATGAAAGAGTTAATTCTGTTCCTCTGTACAAATGCTGTTTGACCTATTGAACATTTTCGGCACTTCTTGTTTTTGAGGGGGCTCTTTTAAAACAATGACATGGTTACAGTTAAAAATATCTTTATATTTTGCCTCTAATGCTTTTGCTAATTACCTTCAATTTGAAGATAAAAATATCTTTTATAAAAATATCAGTTTTGGAATATCTATGGAAAGGGATTTTATTTGGATTACATCAAGATAACCAAGATCCATTAAAATTTTGCTTTGCAGACCATAGTTTTTAAAATATTCACTAAGGAAATAAACAGATGTCACAAAATATTTGTGTGTGCGTGTATCCCAAACATGCAAAGAATAATTCAGAAACATGTCATTCTTAGCTTAATTGAAATACAAGCTGTAATTGTACCTCTGTCTGCCCAACTGGAACAGAATGGGAGAGAGAATGTATAATGATGGCTGCATATTTATCACTGCTGTCTGGGTCCTGTCAGCCATTTTAACTGTGTACTTCTTGAAGACAATCAAGACATTTAAAACAAGCAGGCAAGGACCTTATGAATGTATTTATGTATGTGTTTTGTGAGGCTTGTACTCGTTAGAGTTTAGAAGAATGAGGGGAGATCTCATTGAGACGTATAAGATGATGAATGGGATGGATAGGATAGAGGTGGAGAGACTCTTCCCGCTCAAAAAAGACAGTAGGACTAGGGGGCACAGCCTCAAGATAAAGGGGAGGTGGTTTAGAACGGAGTTGAGGAGGAACTTCTTCACTCAAAGGGTGGTGAATCTCTGGAATTCTCTGCCCGTTGAAGTGGTGGAGGCTGCCTCGCTAAATATTTTTAAGAAGCGGGTTGATGGGTTCTTGATAAGAGAGGGGATTAAGGGTTATGGGGAGAGGGCGGGAAAGTGGAACTGAGCCACAACAGATCAGCCATGATCTTATTGAAAGGCGGGGCAGGCTCGAGGGGCTAGATGACCTACTCCTGCTCCTATTTCTTATGTTCTTATTTCTTATGATCCAATAAGCATGATCCAAAACCACTTTAACCAAAAATTATTGAAATCCTTCTCACTAGTAGAACCACTCTCTGAACAAATATTTAAAGGAACTAATTGGATCATTCTGCTATAGGATTTGCCAGGGGAGATTATAGCTTCCTGATCACTACTTTCTCACTCCTTCTGCCATGTCAACTTCAGTAGTCTTTGTTTTCTTTAGAACTCCGTCTTTGGAAGTTCCATTTAGATGGTGAAATGAGCAACAGCAGCAGCCTTAGAAACCAGCCTCCGAAGCGGGCGGCACTCCAAAATGGGGCAGCACAGTAGCACAGTGGTTAGCACTGCTGCTTCACAGCTCCAGGGACCTGGGTTTGATTCCCAGCTTGGGTCACTATCTGTGTGGAATTTGCACATTCTCCTCATGTCTGCATGGATTTCCTCCCAGGATTTGCTCCAGTTTCCTCCCACAGTCCAAGGATGTGCGGGTTAGGTTGATTGGCTGTGCTAAACTTGCTCCCTAGTGTCCTCAGATGCGTACGTTAGAGGGATTAGTGGGTAAAATATGTAAAGATATGGGGGTACGGCCTGGGTGGGATTATGGTCAGTGCAGACTTGATGGGCCAAATGGCCTTTTTCTGCCCTGTAGGGTTTCTATGATTCTATGAAGCAGCTGCACCTACCAAAAGGCAGGTGGGACCAGTTATTTTAGATCACACCCAATACATAGGGTGAACTGATCAAGAATCAATTTGTTTATTTTTATGAAGATCAATGTGTCAAGAGATTGTACTTTATAAAGCAGACCACTACCACCTCCTACAGGAACTTTGCTGCCAACTGAACCAAGGAATAATGCTTTCCAGTGATTGTCAAGATCATTCCATGCCTTAACTTCATTGTTACAAGCTACTTCCAGTTTGTTAAATAGGGGATGGGCATCAATGTCTTATTAATTGCATTGCTGTGTCTTAACGGCAATTACATTGTTAAAGACATGATGGTTTGTGTATGCCTATAAATGGGGATAGCTCGGACACTGCATTGGAGTAGAGTTGAATATGAACTAAGTCGATAAACTCTTCCCAACAAAGAAAGCTGCTGTGTCTTACTTTTAACTTCACCAACCAAATTGTATCCAGTTAACAATGGGCTCTCCCAGTTGGCAGTGCACAAGAGCTAATCAGTACATCTACTTTCCCAGTGACTTCAGCTGTCAGTATGAATGGTCAGGGATTTACAATTGCTGAATTTCTTTACATTCATGAGAGTACTAACTGTAACCATGTTAATATTCAGGGTAACAGGGCACCAGCCAGCAGCATACATTAATAGAAAAAAAACCCACTCCATTAACATCCAATTACATGGCTGATCATAGAAACAAGATCTTTTGTGATTCTCTGGTCGAGAAGTTCCTGACAGGGCTGACAATTGGAGTTCACTCCTAGAACATAGAGGGATTCTGGATCACTCTTTTAAAACACAAAGAAACATAAAATAAACTGATTAACATGGAAATCAACCCCTTAAAAGTATATTTAAAGGATAAGAGTTTAAAAGGTTTAACAAACTAAATCAAAATGTCTTTTTGGGGTTAATGATGTACTACAGGCCCTCAGAAGGCCTCATGCGTACCAGTGGAGATTTCTAGGTCAATTCTGAGGACAATTAAGAGTCAATCACCTTGTTGCAGGACTGGAGTCAAGTGTAGATCAGTTCAGGCAAGGACAGCAGGTTTTATTTCCTGAAGGATATTGGTGAATATGTTTACTTTTTCCAAAAATCCAACAGCAGGTAGACAAGTCTCAAATTTGCAGCTTCTCTATTAGGATGCCAAAAAATTATTTAAGTTACTTTCCAATATGTTACATATGCAGCCCATTATTTGCAACATTTTAATACAAATTATGAGATTGGCACAGTTGAGTGATGTCCTTGGAATGTTTTCAGATCATAAGACTCCTCCTCAGTCTGGTTGACTGCCTCGTGTAGTAAAGTATTAACATGTTTGCCTTGGAGCAACTTCTTTCCTTTACTGATTGACTTAACTTTATTGATTGCAAACGCTGCATGTATTAGGACCAAGAACCTTAAGGTGTCTTTGGACAGACCTATAAATTGAGATGTTTTTGGCTCTTTAAGAGATTTTAATTTCTCAGCTATGATGTAATTTTGGTGCAGGCAACAAATTATTTGCTTCATCAAGAATTCATGTTTAGACTCCTGCCACTGCTGATTTTTTTTTGTGGGGTCCAGTGATCAGTGGGGTCAGGCTCTTTGTGCGAACAGCCCTCCATTCTGCCTTCCCCTCACCCCGAGCATTTGATGATATTCACTATTGTGACCTCTGCATTGCACAGAGTGAGGAGATTCGGGTCTGAAGTTGCACTGAAAAAGCAGTCGTGATATGGACCATTTTTCTCGTCAATTCAGCACTCTTGGAAGAATCGCCCCCAATCTGTTCACTGAAACTCATTTTAGTTTCTGTCAGGGTCACTCAGCTCCTGACCTCATTATGTGGCCCAAACATGAAGAAAGGAAACTCAAGAGATGAAGTGAGAGCCTTTGACACCAAGACAGCATTTGATCGAGCATGGCTTCAAGGAGTCTGAGCAAAATTGGAGTCAATGGGAATCAGGGGAAAACTTTCCTCTGGCTGGAGTCATACCTAACATAAAAGTGGATGGCTGTGTTTATTGAAAATCAATCATGATGTCATATGAAATCACTGCCAAAGTTCCTCAGGGCAGTGTTACAGGCCCAACTATCTTCACCAATGACCTTTTCTCCATTATAAGGTCAGAAATGAAATATGCAATCATTAGCCAACAACGTTAAGCACCATTCCCAACTCCTCACATACTGAAGTAGCCCATGTTTATGTGCAGCAAGACCTGGGCAACAGCGAGATTATGTTTCAACTGTATAAGGTGCTGGTGAGGCCACACCTGGAGTACTGTGGACAGTTTTGTTCTCCTTACTTGAGAAAGGATATACTGGCACTAGAGAGGGTGCAAAGGAGATTCACTAAGTTGATTCTGGAGGGGGTCTCCAAACTACGGCCCACAGGCCACATCTGGCCTGCAGCATGCTACATCCGGCCCGCAGCGTGTGGGACAGGTCGGGGTTCCTGCTGCTGCAAACATTCCTGCGTCCTGAACCCTGCTGCTGACTCAGGACCAGGACACAGGGATGGAAGCCACAGGCCGGACATTTCTGACGCTCCACGCGGTGTTTGATGTATCCATGGGAATCCCCGCCCTCATTACCAGCCTATTGTCCAATCAGAGCTGCCGTCCTGTGACGGCATTAAACGAATCAGCAATAGAGACATCTGTTATCCAATTGCTGCTCTGCATTGATTGAGTGACAGCTGCTCTATCCAATTCGTAAGCTCCATTCTTCTGAAATGAGCAAGAACAATGACGGTGGTAATTCAGACCAATTGTAGAACGATGTGCTCAGTGCAACACCCACATTGTGGTTGACATCTGCTGCAGCCAATTGCCATGTGCTGCTGTAACGCAGTCACCAATCGCAATGAATTTAAAATTATTTGGCGCCTTTTTTAGAAGAATAACTTTATTATAAAAATAATACCCTAACTTTAGAACCTTTTTCTTCTTTGGTCCGCAAAAATGTGTAAAATATATGATATGGCCCTCGCACTGAAAAGTTTGGAGACCCTCGTTTTGACTGATGAAACGCAGCATGCCGAATGCCTTCTTCATCATTCTGTCCACCTGTGACTCCACTTTCAAGGAGCTATGAACATGTACCCCTAGATCTCTTTGTTCTGTAACTCTCCCCAGCTCCCTAGCATTAACTGAGTAAGTCCTGCCCTGGTTCAAATCTGCTAAAGTGCATCACCCCACATTTATCTAAATTAAACTCCATTCGTCAGTGCACTGGCCCAATTGATCAAGATCCTGCTGCAAATGGAGATAACCTTCCTCACTGTCCAGAATGCTACCAATCTTGGTGTCATCTGCAAACTTACTAACCATGACCCCTATATTCTCATCCAAATCATTAATATAAGTGACAAATAACAGTAGGCCCAGCACTGATCCCTGAGGCACACTGCTGGTCACAGGCCTCCAGTTTGAAAAAAAACTCTCAAAACCACCTGTTAAGAAGCCAATTTTGTGTCCATTTAGATACGTCACGCTGGATCCTGTGAGATTTAACTTTATAAAACAACCTACTGTGCGGTACCTTGTCAAAGGCCTTGCTAAAATCCATGTAGACAACATCAGCTGCACTGCCCCCAACTACCTTCTTGGTTACCCCTTCAAAAAATTCAATTAAATTTGTGAGACATGATTTTCCACTCATAAAGCCATGCCAACTGTCCCTATTCAGCCCTTGCATCTCTAATTGATTGCCAATTGCAGTTCTGCAGATGATTGACAGCAGCAGCTCCTTGGGTGACAAACTGCTGTAGTTCACTGGGTGATTAACAGCCGCAGCTCACTGGATGATTGATAGCTGCAGTCCCAGGTAATTGGCAGCCGCCGCTCACTGGGTGATTGACAGTAGCAGCTACCCAGGTGATTATTTTTTACTCATTTTAATGGGCTGTGGGCATTGCTAGCTGGTCCAGCATCCCTAGTTGCCCTTCAAAAGGTAGTGGTGAGCTGCCTTCTTGAACTGCTGCAGTCACTGAGGTGTAGGTACACTCACAGAATTGTTAGGGAGAGGATTCCAGGATTTTGACCCAGTGACATTGAAGGAATTGTGATACTTTTCCAAGCCAAGATGATGAGTGATTGGAGGGCAATCTCCAGACGGTGACGTTCCCAAAGCATCTGCTGCTCTTGTCCTTTTAAATGGTGGACATCGTGGGTTTGGAAGGTGCTTTCTAAGGAACATGGTGAGTTCCTGCAGTGCACCTTGTAGATGGTATATTGGCTTCTACTGTTCATCGGTGGTGGAGAAGGGTAGCAATCAAGCAGGCTGTTTGTCCTGGATTGTGTCAAGCTTCTTGAGTGTTGTGAGCTGTACTCATCCAGACAAGTGGAGAGTATTCCATTACTCCTAACTTGTGCTTTATAGCTGGTGGATAGACTCTGTGGTGGTCAGGGGATGAGTTACACATTGCAGGATTCCTAGCTGTTGACTTGCTCTGGTAACCACAATATTTAATGGCTAGTTCAGTTCAGTTTCAGGTCAATGGTAATGCTCAAGATGTAGATAACAGGAGACTCAGTGATGGTAATAACATTGAATCTCTTGAGGCGTTGGTTAGATCATTTCTTGTTGGAGATGG
Organism: Carcharhinus amblyrhynchos; assembly: GCF_965287045.1. Taxonomy (NCBI): domain Eukaryota; kingdom Metazoa; phylum Chordata; class Chondrichthyes; order Carcharhiniformes; family Carcharhinidae; genus Carcharhinus; species Carcharhinus amblyrhynchos. The sequence goes on from NC_137326.1 coordinate 92,653,876, forward strand.
TCATTGCCTGGCACTTGTGTGAAGAGAATGTTACTTGTCACTTGTCAGTCCAGCCTGGATATTGTCCAGTTATTGCAGCATTTGGACAAAGACTGCTTCAATTTGTGAGGAGTTGTGAATGATATGGAACATTGAAACCATCCCCACATCTGACCTTATGATGGAAGGAACATCATTGATGAAGCAGGTAAAGATGGCAGAGCCTAGGTCACTACCCTGAAGACCTCCTGCAGAGATGTCCTGGAGCTGAAATGACTGACACCTCACAACCACAACTATCTTCCTTTGTGCCAGGTATGACTCCAACCAGCAGAGGGTTTACCCATGATTCCCTTTGACTCCAGTTCTGCTAGGGCTCCTTGATGCCATACTCAGTCAAATACTGCCTTAATGTCAAGGGCAACCATCCTCACCTCACCTATTTCATTCAACTCTTTTGGCCATGTTTGAACCAAGGCTGTAATGAGATCAGGCGCTGAGTGACCTTGTGGAACACAAATTGAGCATCCATGAGCAGGCTATTGCCAAGTAAGTGCTACTTGATAGTACTGTTGATGATCCCTTCCATCACCTTAATGATAGGGCAATAATTAGCTAGATGTTTCTTGTGTACAGGACATACCTGGGCAATTGCCAGTCGATGCTAGTGTTGTAGCTGTACTTGAACAGCTTGGCTAGGAGCATGGCATGCTCTGGAGCACAAGTCTTCAGGATTATTGTGGAACGTTGTCAGGGCCCATAGCCTTTGCCACATCTAACTGCAGATTGGGGGATATGCTAGCCATGAGGTTACAGATTGTGGTTGAGTGTAATTTTGCTGCTGTTGTAAGCCCACAGTGCCTCAGGGATGCCCAGTCTTGAGTTACTAGATCTATCTGAAGTCTATCCCATTTAGCATATCCTCAATCTGAAGTTGGACTTTGTCTCCACAAGGACTGTGCTGTGGATTCTCTTACCAATACTGTCATGGACAGATGCATTTGTAGCAGACTGGTTGATAAGGATGAGGTCAAGTTTCTTTTCCCCTTTTGCTGGTTCCCTCACCACCTGCTGTAGTTCCAGTCTAGCATGTATGCCCTTTATGGTGGTGCTACTAAGCCACTCTTGGTGATGGACATCGAAGTCCTCACCCAGAATACATTCTATTGTCCTTGCCACCCTCATTGCTTCCTCCAAGTGGTGTTCAACATGGAAGAGTACTGATTCATCAGCTGAGGGGGGACAGTATGTGATAATCAACAGGAGGTATCCTTGCCCGTGTTTGATCTGGTGCTATGAGACTTTGTGGAGTCCAGGGTTGATGTTGAGATCTCCCAGTGCAATTCCCTCCTGACTGTAAACCACTCTGCTTCCAAATTTGCTGGGTCTGTCCTGTTGGTGAGACAGGCACACTCAGGAATGGTGGTGGCGTCTGGGACATCATCTGTAAGGTACGATTCAGTGTGAATGATTATGTCAGGCTGTTGCTTGACTAGTCTGTGAGACAGCTCTCCAATTTAGGCAAAGTCCCCAGACATTTGTGTGAAGGATTTTGCAGCATTGACATGGGTGGGTTTCCAGTGTTTGTTGTTTCCAGTGCCTATGTCAATGCTAGATGTTCCATCCATTTTCATTCCTTTTTGTTTCCTTTGTAACAGTCAAATACAATTGAGTGGTTTGCTATGCTAGTTCAGAGGGCACTTAAGAGTCAACCGCATTGCTGTGGGTCTGGAGTCACAAGTAGGCCAGACCAGGAAAGGACAGCAAGCTTCTTTCCCTAAAAGACATTAGGGAACCAGGTGGGTTTTTACGACAATTGACAATGATTTCATGGTCATCATTGAATTTTAATTCCAGATGTTTTTATTTACTGAATGAAAATTCCACAATCCGCCATGGTAAGATTCAAGTCTGGTCCCCAGAGCATTACCCTGAGTCTGTTACTAGTTCAGTGATAATACACTGCGCCACCGCAATCTCCACAATTGACAGCTGCACCTCACTGGTCATTGGCTACTGCAGCTCCCCAGTTGATGGGCAGACACAGCACCCTGAGTGATTGACAGATATAGTTCCCTGGGTGATTGACAGCTACAACTTGTTCACTGGGTGATTGCCAGCTGCAGTTCCCTACATGATTGACAGCAGCAGTTTCCCTCATGTTTGACAACTGTAGTTCCTGTGAGACCTACAGTGGCAGTTCTTCAGGTGACTGATAGTTTCAGTGTTCAGATGATTGACAGCTGCAGGCATCAAACACCTTTGCAAATCAATGAAAGTCCAAGTCTACAAAACAGTTGTTATCACCATTTTCCTGTTCTGCAATGAGACTTGGAATGCATATCAGTGACATATAAGAACAGTAGAGAAGTTCCACCAGCAATGCCTCCATTACCCATCCTCCAGCTTCAGTGGGAGGACCACTGAACAGATGTAAGTGTTCGTTGTGAAGCAAAATCCACAATTGTTTAGGCAAATCTCCAGCAAAATCAATTTCAGTGGACACTATGCCTCAATGACCAAAAACCATAGTCCTTGTGACATCCTGTTTCTGCAACTCTCAAATGACCAATGTTATTGGGAGAACAAAGGAAACATTTCAAAGACAGTCAGAAGCTTTTCTTGGAGCTTAGTATCATTGATATTAATAACTGGAAGGAGCTTGCTACCTTTTGTTTAGAATGGGGTTACCAGGTTGGGTGAGATTGTTGTCAGTTTAGACTCGATGGGTCAATTGGCCTCCTCCTGCACAAGCTGGTAGGGATTCTATGAAAATTGACAGCGATTGGTTGCGGGTGATGATGGACAGGTCCTGGCTGAGTGACAGTTCCTCAGTTGATTGACAATCCCCTGGTTCATTGACAGTCCCCTCCATTGGTTGACAGTTCCAAGGTGCTGTAAGGTGATTGACAGCTCCATGATTGATTGACATCTCTCTGGGTGAATGACAACTCACTGGATAATTGACAGATCCCAGGATGGTTGACAACTTCCAGTGTGATTGGCAGCTCCTGGGATTATTGGCAGTTTTGGGGTGATTGACAGCTCCGAGGGTGATTGACAGTTCCTGGAGTGATTGACAGCTTCCAGGATGATTGATGGCTGTAAGATGATTATGACAGCTCCTTGATTGATTGACAACTCCATGGGTGATTGACAGCTCATGGGTTAATTGACACTTGTAGGGTGATTGACAGTTGGCGGGATGATTGAAGCTGGTTGGATGACTGAGCGCTGGCGGGATGATTGACAGCTGGGCTGGATGATTGACAGCTGATGGGGTGACTGACAGCTGGTGGGATGATTGACAGCCGGCAGGGTGATTGACAGGGGGTGGGCGATTGAGAGCTGGCGACATGATTGACAGCTAGTGGGATGATTGACAGCTGGTGGGGTGATTGGTAGCTGACAGGGTGATTGACAGCTGGCTGGGTGGTTGACAGCTGTTGGGGTGATTGACAGCTGGTGGGGTGATTGACAGCTGGCAGGATGATTGACAGGTTGGCTGGGTGATTGGCAGCTGGCGGTGTAATTGACAGCTGGTTGGGTGATTAACAGCTGTCTGGGTGATTGACAGACGTATGAATGATTGACAGTTGGGGTGGTGATTGACAGCTGGCTGGGTGATTGACATCTGACGGGGTGATTGACAGCTGGCGGGTCTGCGCGAGCCGGGATGGCCAGTCTCGGGTTCGATCTGCGAGGACTGGACCTGAGTTCTCGCGATAGCGGGGGCCGCTGAGCGACATGCGCATTGAGGGTTTCGGCCGCCATAGGAGCCGGGCTGCTGTTTTTCAACAGATTTTTTTTAATTTGATATTAAAAACAGTTTCATGGTCGAAGATCCCGCCGCCTCTCTGCTGAAGGGGTCGGATCGACCCGAATCATCGGCCGGAGACCCCGCCTAATTGAGACGTTTGATTATAGCTCGGTGTTTTATCGGAACCTCCACCCCCCCCCCCCCCCCCACTGCCTTTTTCTCTCTCTCTCCCTCCCCTGTAAGAGAGTCCTATGTGAAAGAAGCCACAGCCGCCAACATGTCAAACCTGGGCAAAACTGGGACGAAGAAGGACACCAAGATGAGGATACGAGCGTTTCCCGTAAGTAAGGACCTCGGCAGCGGCAATTGAGTAGCGAGGGGGGCCAAAGAAAAAAGCCCCGCCGCGCACAGGCGGAGGCTGCGAGTGTTCCAAATCGAGGGCCCGGGCTTCTGCGGATGTCAACACAGGAGCAGGCCCCTTATCGTTTGATTAATATTCATGGTGCTCCGTGGAAGCCAGACAGGGAGGCTCTTTAGTCCTTGACTATTTGCTGCGATGCCCTCCCCGTTGTGCAGCACGAAACCGTCTCTTTTTTTTTGTTTTTTGGATAATTTTGTCATCCTTTAATTTACTTGTTCTAAATCTTCACCTTCAACCACCATCACACCTCCCTCCGTTTCCAAAAAATATAGAGGCCCTTGTACATGACAGATTCCTAGGACAATAAGATATTGAAATGACGTTGAAATACAAGGAAATAAGTTACAAGGCGCGGCTTTAATTTTCTGAAACAGTTTCACAACTCTGGGATCTTTTCTGTTTGCTTAAGAAGGTGACGGGATGGGAGTGTGGAGGGTTACCTATTTGCTGTGTTTTCAATCTAGTAGAAACGCTTCTAATTCCAACGGATCATCTGTAACACAGATCGGTTCACTGAATACGTCAACTTGTTGTTACACTTGGGAATTTGAGTTATAATTTAGAGTCTCGTGTAAGAATTGAAATGGCAAGATATTTGTGAGCGAGACTAACGCACCCCTCATCCCCAACCGAGGATATTTGGGCCTCAATGCTTTGCACTATGAACTACTTGAAAGGTGTGATGAATGTGTCTTTCTCCTTTTGGAATTGTCGTTTGTAAGTTAGGAACTGCAATTTCCAACAGCTTTGTTACGTTGTAAAATATTTCATAGATTCTAGTTATCATTGAAAGATTTTGTGTTTTGACAGCTCATCCCTACTTGAAAATATTTTATAATTAATGCATTTTAAACGGTACAGATTATCCAGCGGGTTTATTCCTGACCTAAGCACAAATTGATTTGAAATCATGCAGTTTTTGCCTTTGACTTGAATAAATAAACAATTGAATATGCAAAATAACCTTTGTACATAGGAACGGTTCCTTGCTCTGCTTATGTAGATATTGCAGTTGAGGCTCCATTCACTTACATAAAGTTCTACACACAGTTTATTTTGATACAGTAACTCTTTAAGGGACTGCCTTTTAATTTATCCCATAATTTGTTGATTTATATAACTACCCAAAAGAAACACAAGCTTGCTGTGTGATGTTTGTTTGCAGCAGCAAGTTTACCAGTGGAATATGATCTTTGGAAGTAACTTGTGTTGAATGTTAGTCATGTTGCTTTGGTCACAATTTTTGTAATATTTTGACACTGCTGGTCTTGCGTATTCTTTGAAATTGTTGCAGTGTTTGAAGAATGTTTTTTGTGTGCTGTGCCTTGTCAAATATATTTTAACTTTTACTAAAGTAGACCTAAACATTACCAGCCAAATAATGATTGGACTTTTCTCAGAAAATTCTGCTAAGCTAACTGAAGTTATGTCTTAACCCAAATAGTGTAAAAGATCACTGTTCATCATTTGGATGATTAAAAGGGTTGTATGGTGTGATATATTGCCAATGAAAACTATTTGTATTCCTTTGCCATTTGTTCTAGAGAAGTTTTGCTTTGTAGGTGTTACTATTCCTGCTGAAAAGTTGCACAGTAAAGTTAAGCTGATTGATATTTAGTTATGATGTGGGTATGCCGGCGTTGGACTGGCGTAAACACAGTAAAAAGTCTGACAACACCAGGTTTTAGTCCAACCTATTTATTTGATAATATTCTCACAAGCTTTCGAGGGGTTACCCTCTTCGTCAGGTGACGAAGAGGGTAACCCCTCGAAAGCTTGTGAGAATATTATCAAATAAATAGGTTGGACTAAAACCTGGTGTTGTCAGACTTTTTACTGATATTTAGTTGACAGACATTTATGAAAATGGACAACAGTGACATTGGACAAGGAGTCCACTCATTGAGCTTTGCGCAATTGCCAGCAGGTGCTTCCTATAGGCTTCCTTTCCGATGTAGTTCAGGATGTCCAAATGAAAATCAGCTTTGTTTAATTGAAGCACAACTGGAAGGTAGGACAAGAAAGTAACTTGAAAAGCAGAAAGGCTTTTTTCTCTTGGTTTTTCATATCTTCTGCATTAAAAAGAAAAGTACTCATGCTGCACACTTGTCTTCAGATGAGGGTAGTTAGATTACTTGTCTCAAAGTTTCTACCAGTAAAAGCAACATCACTAAATAATCACTAGAAGTAACAACACTAAACAATGCTACAATGATAGTTATTTTGAATTATATTGATGTTGCTTTACCTATTCAGTTGGGGTATTTCTAAGTAGTATAGAGGTAGCATATCTAATCTGCAAAAAGTACAGCTACCTAATTTAGTGTTTGTTATATTTCAAAAATATGGACCTGCAGCAGACCATTTTCAATTTCAATGAAACAATTGTTGACCAATTTATATATCAGGAGTTTTCATATTTTGATTTTAATTTGGAACATACACTTGTAATAGGGCAAAAAACTACAGTGTTTGAAAATACATTATTTGGCTGCATTTGATCCGCTTTTAAAAGATCGGAGTATTGCATCTGCAGCAATCAAGTTACCAAGTTCATTCAATTAGACACAAGTACTTTTTGTTGATTCTTCATTTAATTAGCTGAATTTTTTACAATATAGTTAGCCTTATTAGCAATTATGTAAAATTATTAAAAACACTTCAGTTTTCTTATCAGCACTGAGCAAGATGATAACTGTGATGCATATCACTAATAGAATCCATAGGTTCGCTGGTAATGTGTTGACATGCATCAAGTTCTGTTTAACGTTCTGACTTCATTCATGTAAACTCATGAGAATGGAGAGACTATCTGAACAAAGGATGTATGTCAGGGAAAGTGCTTTGCTGATTATTACTATTTCTATCATTAAAAGTCAAAAGCTTGAGTTTCTGCTATGGCTGAGTTGTTGAATAATGCACAAAATGTTATCTTCAGCATGAGGGTGGATTAAGGTGAACCAGTAGACTTGGTGTATTTGAATTTCCAAAAGGTTTTCAGTAAGGTGCCACATAAAAGGTTACTACACAAGTTTGTGTTAAGGCTAATATATTTGCATGGATAAAAGCTTGGCTGTCTGAAGGAAGAAAAAGAGCTGGGGTACATGGGTTATTTACAGGTTGACAAACTATAACTTGTGAAGCACTACAGGAATCCGTGCTGATGCGTCAACTATTTACAATCTATATTAATGACTTGGGAGAAGGGACCGAGGTATTGTAGCCTGATTTGCAAATAATACGAATAATAATAATATGAGGAGGACACTGAATATATATAAATAGGTTAAGTGAATGGGCAAAAATTTGGCTGATGGAATATAGTTTGGGAAGATGTGAGTTTGTCCACTTTTGTGGGAAAAAAAGACAGAATATTACTAAAATGGAAGAAACTGCAGAATGCTGTGGTATAGAGGGATCTGACTGTTCTTGACATGAATCACAAAACACTGATGTGCTGGTTCAGCCAGTAATTAGGAAGCCAAATGGAATGTTTCCTTTATTACAGAGGGGATAAAGTATAAAAGTAGGGAAGTCTTGTGCAATCGTGCAGGGCATTGGTGTGACTGCACCTCGAGTTCTGTATACAGTTTTTGCCTCCTTATTTAAGGTGCAGTATATTTGCATTTGAAGCAGTTCTAAAAGTTCACTCGCTGATTTCTGGAATCAGAGGTTTTTTTTGAAGAAAGTTGAACTTGTTGGGCCAATACTCATTGCCGTTTAGAAGTATGAGGAACAGTCTTATTGAACCTTATACAATTTGAACAGGCTTGATAGGTTAGATACTGACAGGAAGTTTTCCCTTATGAGAGAATCTAGAACGCGAAGACTAGCGGGCTGTAACTAGTGGAGTACCACAAAGGTTAGTCCTGGGACCTTAGCTATTCACATTTGATATTAATGGCTTGGAATGAAGATACCAAGCAAAAATAAGGATTCTCCCCTTAATATCTCATTAGCAATAGAAGGCACAAATTGCACACCAGTAATGGAGGACAGCTGAGAGGCTAACAAGAGTGAGAAACTTCAGCTAATTAATATCAGTAAAGAACAATTACTGAGAAACTCAAGCGATTAAAAGCTGACATATTCCAAGGATCTAATGGTACACATTCTCTGGTTTAAAAATAAAGCAACTGCTGAGTGTGTGGATATAATTTTCCAAAATTTTCTAGAATGTCCTAGTGAATTGGAAGTTAGCAAATGAAACTTTGTTATTCAAGAAAGGGGGAAGAGGGAAAACAGGGAACTGCCTGACATCAGTTAATTGTGGAGAGGATGTTTCCTCTTGTGGGAGAATCTCAATTTGGGGGTCATTGTTTAAAAATAAAGGGTTGCATGTTTAAAATGGTGAGGCGAAATTGTGAGTCGCTAAAACTCTTCCTGAAAAAAGGGTGGAAGTAGAGTCTTTGAATATTTTTAAGGCAGAGGTGAATAGATTCTTGATAAGAATGGGAGCGATAGGTTATTGCAGGTAAATGAGAGGCAAATTTGATGTTGCTATCAGATTAGCCATGATTTATTAAATGGCAGAGCAGGCTCAAAGGGTCAAAAGGCCTACCGTTGCTCCTTGTTCCAATGGTTGTATGAAAATGTTAGAATCTATTACTGAGAAAATCTGAACCATTCACTGTGAAAATTATTGTATGCCAGGCAAAGTCCCAGGTTTTACCGAGGAGCAATCCAGTTTGCCAAATGTATTCAAGTTTTTTTTGGGGATGTAGCTAGCAGAGTAGATCAAGGGGAACCAGTGGATGTTGTGTATTTGGAACAGTCATTTGATAAAATGCCTCAAAAAGGGTTAGTACGCGAGATGACAGCCCATGGATTGAGGGTAATATTAGCATGGGAGATTAGAAGTAGAGAGTAGGTATAAACAGGGCAAAATTAGCAGGCTGTAGCTAGTGGAGTACACAAAGATCAGTGCTGGGACCTTAGCTATTTAAATTTATATTAATAGCTCGGACGACGGTACCTACAGGTAATATATTTCAGTTTGCTGACAATGTAAAAAGTTTGCTGGGAATGTAAATTCTGAGGAAGGCATAGTCATCTTGCAAAGATATGTAGCTAGAATTAGCAAGGTAGCTGATGTAGTGAAATATGGGAAGTGTTGAGTTTGCTTTAGTCATTAGAATTGGAAAGAATTTTTTAAAAGGTAAGTCTTAAATATTGATGTTCTGAAAGGCTTGTGTGTTATCCTATTGAAAGGGGAATTGGAGTACAAAAAATAAGAAAGCCTTGCTACAGTTGTAGAACATTTTGGGGAAGACCCCATCTGCAAGACTGTGCACACTGTTGGCCACTATATCTAAGGAAGGATATACTTGTATTGGAGGTGGTACAGTGAAGGTTCACTAGATTGGTTCCTGGGATGAGCAGCTTTTCCCATGATAGGCTAAGCAAATTAGATATGTACTGTCTGGAATTTCAAAGAACTTCATTGAAACTTGCAGGGTTCAAGTCCCACATCTAAGGCCTATTGGAAGGTGTGTTCATAATGTGGCCAAACTGGTTGAATATTGACCTACATATCCCTCAAACGTTGTGGCAAGAGTGAGAGAGATCCCTGGTCATCCATGTGATGAAAGAGATGTTGGAGCCTCTATTAACACAATTCATATCTCCACATTGCAACATGCTTGCAAAAGTGTATGCCCCCTTAGCTTACCTGTAGTGATAGTCATGGCAATGTAGGTCAGACCTGCCTTTGGGCAGAGAACTGAAGGAATGTTCCCCACCAAAGAACATCTAAATATTTTTGATCACGTTCCTTCTGATGTTCCTCAAGACCATTGTTCAAGGACTAAGCCACTACCAGTCAGCTATGGCAAGGGCCATTAGACCTCCTCATTCAGATCTTTTTATTGAGTGAAAGAGATGTTTGTATTTGCTGAGATAATCGGTTGTTACTTGTTCTTCCTTTGACCTAGGTTGGATGTTGTAATACCAATTTTGGGACTGTTTATTTCTAAGTAATTGTGAACTGGACTTTCTCACCTTTTCTGGGATTCACTTGAGACATTTTTTGGTAATATTACTTTATTCCACCAATTGTGATTTGTCAAGCATAGTTTCACAACTGCTTAGATTTCTATTTCTGCATCCACGACCAATTTTTCAAAGAAATTTACTTCTCAAAAGTTTGGTTTGTAATTCATGTCAATAGTACATGGTTTAATACCAAAAGAAATTGCTACCACAACTAGTATTTATATAGTATTGCTAATATAATAAAACTTCCCAAGGCACTTAACAGAGCATTATAAAACAACAGTTGACACTGAATCGCATAAGGCAAAATGAGGGTAAAAGGATAAAAGCTTGCTCGGAATGGATTTTATGGAGTATTTTGAAGGAGGAACGAGAGAAGGGGAGAGGTGTATGGAGGGGATTCCAGAAATTGGGACCTTGCAGCTGAAAACACAAATCAGTGGTAGAGCATTTGAAATTGGGGGTGTTCGCGAGACTGGAATTAGAAGTGTGTCAATACCTTAAAAGATTTTAAGATGGAGGATGGCACAGTGGTTAGCATTGCTGCTTCACAGAGCCAGGGCCCTGTGTTCAATTCCCAGCTTGGGTCACTGTCTGTGTGGAGTTTGCATATTCTCCCCATGGGTTTCTTCCAGGTGCCCTGGCATCTTCCCACAGTCCAAAGATGTGCATGTTAGGTGGATTGGCCATGCTAAATTTCCCCTGAAAATTGAATGCTGGATAACTCACTTTTTCATTTTCCAGGGGAGATGATTTCCATGATGGGGTAGGTGTGTAGAGATGAATTAAGCCTTGTAGGGAATGGTATAGAACTTCAAAGCATACTTAATTCGAGGAAATTTCTGGCTGTCCAGTACTGGAGATCAGGAAAACATTCTAATCATTTGGCAGCTGTAGAGAAGTTGATAGCGGTGACGGTGAGGCAAAATTAGGCGTCATCCACATACAAAAGATACCAAACGTGCAATGTTGCATCAAGTTTTATGTGGAACAACTTAGATTGCTATTTTTAGTTTACTTTAATGCTGCCCAACATTTATCCATGCTTAATTATATACAAAGAGTCTTGGGTAGGACATGCATTTCCTGTGGCCATAATTTATGGTCATACTTTTGAGTCAACACCTAACATTATAAATAGTTACATCAACATTTCTATTCAGATTTACTAAGTCAACATTTAACATATATTTGCATTCTCTTACCATGAGTTCATTCTACATCCCAATATATTTTCCAGCTCTGTCCTCATCTTTTATGTAGAACTTGTACTTGTTAACTAATCATAAGTAACGTCATGGTCAATTTGCTGGTCTTCTGTGAAAAACATGGACCAAGATTTTTCCATCACATTCTTGCATATGTAATTGTTTTGCTTTAAAACAAAAGCAATTTCATTAAATGTTCAGTAGTTCTGAACCTGAAACTTGCATATATTCCATTGTATCCTCACCAATCCTCACCCCCAGTAATTAAAGTCTGAGATGAAGCTGTGCCTATTCACAGGTCCAACTTTCTGGCCTTAAGGCATGCCTGTCTGAGCTGTTGGATTCAAGCTCATGAGAGGACCTGATGGTAGGAAGCTCTGCAAGGGTTAATTTAGTTGGTGACACTTAAATGCACACACTATAAATAATAGCCTGATGCAAAGATATGTAAAGAGTAACAAATCATGGGCCACCCTTAATTGACTCCTCATGTCATCAGCAGTTCATCTCACCCTGGCTTGTGAAGACCAAACACTGATTTCAACTGCAGTTGCTTTTAGTTTGCAATGAAACTGACAGTCGTTATAAGTGCGTTTACTTTTCATGAGAAATTGGACTGGTTTTGGACCCTATTGTGTGCTGCAACCATGAAGAATGCAGGTTCACCGTGACAGAACAATATGTTGCATATTCAGTGTTTTAACATTTCAGTCCTTATAAAACAGGTGGTCATCTGCCTTATCACGTGTGTGTGATATCAGGGATGAAGCAGGGATGAAACTATGAAGCAGTCTGTCCCCTACATGCAAGATCTGAATTACGTTCAATTTTAGGTTGATAAATTGCAAGTAACATTGGCAACATTTATACTACTACATTTATGCAAGTATCAGTCAATGACCAAATTCAATAAGGGAGGTGGTAGAGTGGATAGCACTGCTGCCTCACAATGCCAGGGACCTGGATTCATTCCAGCCTTGGGTGACTGTATAGAGTTTGCACGTTCTTCCTGTGTCTGTGTGGGTTTCCTTGAGTGATCCTGTTTCTTCCCATAGTTCAAAGATGTGTGGGTTACGGGGATCGGCTGTGCTAAATTGCCCCTTAGCATCCCAGATGTATAGATTAGAGGAATTAACGGTGTAAATGCATGGGGTTATGGAGATTATGTGAGGGATGGGTCTGGGTAAGATACTCTGTTGAAGAGTCAGTGCGGACTCGACGGGCCAAATAATCGTCTCCTGCACTGTAGAGATTCTATGAATCTAGAATTTGATCACCTTCCATTGGCTATCAACTACATTTTTATTATTGAATTCTCCACAAGCATCATTGCTTGTGGGAAGTCATCATTGACCAAAAATTTATTTGGACCAGCCACATAAAACTGCTGGCTATGCTTTGTGAGTGACTCATCTTCACCAAAGTAAAAAGTTTATTTATTAGTCACAAGTAGGCTTACATTAACACTGCAATGAAGTTACTGTGAAAATCCCCTAAGGTGATGAAATACTGAACGCTTACCTAGTCGAGTAAATTGCAACAGCGTTGAAGAAACTCAACACCGTCCAAGACGAAATAACGTATTGAATCAGCATCCCATCCGCCACTTAAATATTCTCCCCCTCTTGCACCATGGCAGAGTTATGTACTGTCTACAAGTTGCATTGCAGCAAGTGGCTGAGACTCCTTTGACACCTACCATAACTATTAGCTTTCAACACCTAGAAGAACAAGGGCTGCAGGCACATGGAAACCCGACTGTCTTCCAAGGAACATATCATTCCAATCTGGAATTACATTGCTGGTTCAGAATTCTGGAGGGTATTATCTATCGGTGCTATTGGTGTACCAACACCACAAGGACTGCAGCAGTTCAATAAAATGATGTGCTGTCATCTCATGAAGGAAAATTGAAAATGGGATCAGAGACTCCCACACACCATGCACAAAAATTCAAATTCAAGTAAACCAAACTTGTAAGGTTCCATTGACAAATAAGAAAAAGACATACCTGTATTAAAAGGAATGGCACTGCAAATATACAATAATTGTAACCTCTCTGATATGCAAAATACATGTTTCCCTCATACACTAAAAAGTATTGTCCATTCATAAAATTGTTTCCCAGCCCAATGAAAAGAATCAAGACTCTGTGTACAAAAATCCGAACTCTCAAGCACATTCATATGATCCTATCCTCCACTCATTTCTAATCTCTGAAACCTATCTTTTCCTAATCCTTAAGTGAAGAAAGCTTGAAACAAAAACATCAACCATAGCTATTTCAAATTTTCTGCTCCAAGAAAAATTTGGAAATTTTTTTCTGACGAATTGGAAATTTTTTTTTAATGCTTCAGGAGTTGAAAGAATTGTTAATTTGAGCTCAACGAGATTTATTGAACTGAGACACCTCTGGCAGGATACATATAGCCATCCTCAAAATTTTCTTTAGACGATACAAAGATTTTGCCCATTTTTGTCCTAGAATATACTCAAACAATCTGCTCCCCTAAGCCACCTGTGCATTAAGAGGATGTAGATAATCCAGTGTCAAGCAATGTGGGATCATGCATTTATAATGTAGTGCATTGCATCTGGGAATTCCAAACAATGTAAGAAATGCTTTTGAGATTGCTTGAAATATTTGAACAAGGCAAGGACTAATCCATCACTTTGCACACAGAGGAAGAAGGACAGAGCTGGTATATTTGCAACATTACAGTTTGTAAACCAATAGCAGATCATAGGCTGTAGCAACTGAGAGCTTTGGTTAGTGACACTTAAGTGCATTCATTATAAGTACGGCACTGTAAAGTGCTCTGCAGCAACATCCAGACTATCACTAAGCCGACTGCTCGCTGCGAGGGCGTCAAGCACATCTCTGGACTGATCAATGAGAAGTTTGCAAGGTCCTGAAACATTACCTGTAAAATGTCATCAGGGACTCGGTGACCTACACCAGAAATGCGAAGCGCAAAATGGTGATGGCCACGGATAGGTGTATGCACTGAAGTATCGTGGAAGGACTCGGTATGGTTTGCATGGTTGAAGATAGTTTTAAGGAAGATTGCGATTTTGGACTGCCTAACAAGAACAGTAATTTTCCTTCAAATAGCAGAGCTCTTCTCCAAATAATTTAAAATCTAACTGCTTAGGGAGTGAAGGAAACTGTTCCACACTAAGCATTTAAAATTTCCCTTGAAATTAGCTTAAATAGTATTCAAAAAAATCATGGGACTTTCTTAACCATCCTTGACTATCAAATCCTGGGATGGGACTTGAACCAGGAGCTTCTGGCTTAGGGTGCAGAGGGTAGTATCCCAGCCTAAGATCTCAAAGTATTCATCCTACTGAATCTCAAATAGTTGTCAAATACAAGTTTGTCCAGAATTCATGAAAATCATAGTGTTATATTTTAGATGATAACTACTGCATTTGGAAGAAGGGTCCTTCAATCAAAATGGTTTTGACACCCACTGTAATAGAATATATGTTTTAAACAATTAACTATTGCACGGATATGAAATTTGAAGAATTGTGTAACTCTTTGAAAAGGCAACAATAAACATAAGTTAATGGAGGGAGGGCTTTCTCTTGGCAGTAGAATGGAATGGAGTGGGGAGATAATTTACTAGGTTTGTTTATTTATTTATTTAGATAGTTTACTAGGCTGATACCGGAGTTGAGGGGGTTGAGCTATGAGGAGAGGCTGAATAAACTGGGCTTGTACTCGTTAGAGTTTAGAAGAATGAGAGGAGATCTCATTGAGACGTATAAGATGATGAATGGGATGGATAGGATAGAGGTGGAAAGACTCTTCCCGCTCAAAAAAGACAATAGGACTAGGGGGCACAGCCTCAAGATAAAAGGGGGGCGGTTTAGTACGGAGTTGAGGAGGAACTTCTTCACTCAAAGGGTGGTGAATCTCTGGAATTCTCTGCCCGTTGAAGTGGTGGAGGCTGCCTCGCTAAATATTTTTAAGACGCGGGTTGATGGGTTTTTGATAGGAGAGGGGATTAAGGGTTATGGGGAGAGGGCGGGAAAGTAGAACTGAGCAGCGACAGACCAGCCATGATCTTATTGAATGGCGGGGCAGGCTCGAAGGGCTGGATGGCCTACTCCTGCTCCTATTTCTTATTTTATTTTATTCTTATATAATGTAAGGGTGAATCTTGAATATTAGTTTTCAGCTGGTAAGTGATGTACTGTAATTACTGCATGGGTTGTAACCAAATGGATATTGATCTTTTATTTGATATGTCATGTATATAATATATTTTTGCAGCTGACAATAACCTAATTTTTAGATTCTGGGTAACTGCCAAAACACTTGACATCTGAGAGCACATGCTGCTGCCCTTCATATTTGAGTTTGCTGGAAATGAACCAAATGTATTGTTTTCCTGTATAACCACCAGCAGTCAGCATTTTACATTTGTTTTGGCGATATAATGCAATTTCAACGCAACGCATCTGTTTCAATGGCTTGGATTTTGCAGTCAGCGGCAGAGTGATGGTGCTTGCTACAGGCCTTGAAAAACGCTGCTCACAAAGATCCAGTGATGTGGTGAGAGTTTCTCCTTTCAGATCATAGAATCCTCACAGTGCAGAAAGAGATTATTTGGCCCACGTATTTACCCTAAGCAAGTTGCTCTGATACTAAGGGGCGATTTACCATGGCCAGTCCACCTGCCTACAAATCTCTTTCCTAATGCCAGTTTAAATCTGGCACCAAATCAAGGCGATCTCCTGACGTTCAGCAATAATAATGTAATCCAGCATGGTAAACAACCAGTCATGTTGAAGTATTGTTACAGAGTGAACCAAGAAAAATAAGGCATTGAACTCTTAACTTTTAAAATATTCCAGAGAGCAAAATCGATGATTGGGGTGTACTCATGGGAGAAGTTGAAATATCATGACATTAAAATAAATCACAATGGAGAAACTTGACATTCCACCAATGTTTAGTTTTTAATTACACCTTATTCAGCGAGGTGTAACTTCTTCAAGGGCATGAACATTGCAGCAATGAGGAGAGATTGGATTAGCTAGGGTTGCTTTGCTTATAACAGAGGAGGCTGAGTCACCTAATTGAACTGTATAAAATTGAGGGGCCTATACAGGGAAAACTTGTTTCCCCAGCTGAGGGCTCAGTTGCCAGGGGACACACATTTAAGATGATTTGTAGAAGGGTTAGCAGGTGCATGAGAACAACTTTTTCACCCAGAAGACCATGGGTGTCTGAAATTTATTACCTAAATAGATGGTTGAGGCTGAAACGCTCAACTCGTTTTAAAGGTACCTAGATCTGCATCTGAGGTACTGTAACCAGCAAGACAACGGACCAGGCATTGGAAAGAGGGATTAAAATGAGTAGCTAATTTTCTTTGTCTCTTTTTGGCCAGCGCAGACAAGATGGGTTGAATGGCCTCTTTCTGCACCATAACATTTCTACGGTTCCATGGATTTTTTTACAGTAATACCGGTAGTATTTAAGAACAAGTTTTTGACAGTTTGGTATTTCAATTGCAGTCTCTTTGGGGACTTCAACGCTGCACACAGTAGAGAGTATGGAATCACTGACATAAATTTTGTCCATGATTTGCGTACATGGACAACTAAATCACTTTGCTTTGGCAATGCTTTCAATTCCTTGTCATTAAGAAAATCTCCTGATTTTTTTTTAGGTCCAAAGTGGATGATCTCTCATTTCTTGCACTCCATCTAACACAGATTGTTATTGCAAAATCTGGGCTAATTGTCAGAGTAAAAATCTTTAATTTTTGAAGCTTAGTTGGCCCTTATCACTTCTCAGTTTTGTGATATTGACTGTAATTCAAATAAAGTTGAGGAAAAAGTAGCATTAACAGTGAAAAATACACTTTATGTATTATTGTTTATATGTATTAGATGATCTGCCAAAAATTCTTTTCTGTGCAGAGTTTCTAGCTTAGTTTTTAAATTTCCATTTAAGCTATTTTTTAAAATTTGCATTTAAACTATTTTTCAAGCACTGTTTTTGCTTCCTTTTTGACAACTTTCTCTTCTACCTTGGCTGAAGACACTTGATCATTGCTTGAGGTTAGTTTCAGAGGCACCAGTCACATTGTGGTGCTCCTTAAGTGACAAAGTTATAACCACATTTCACCACCAGCAGATACTGTTGGATGACAATCAGGAAATTTCAATAACTTTCCTTCCCTATCCTGGGAGTGTTTAATTCCAATTCTTCTGATATGTAGGCCAACATTCTTTTTGTACTTGTACCCTGGCTTCTAGTGATTTGCCTACATGGACAACTAAATCACTTTGCTTTGGCAATGCTTTCAATTCCTTGTCATTAAGAAAATCTCCTGATTTGTCTTTTTTAGGTCCAAAGTGGATGATCTCTCATTTTCTTGCACTGCATCTACCATAGTTTTCCCCACTCGCTTTGTCTACGTACCTTCCTAATTTCCTGGTCCTGTCCTCACCATTTAGTATGTCTGTTAATTTGGCATGAAACTTTGAAATATAAGTTTATTTCTTCAACAATGTCAACAGTATAGTGAAAAGCTGAGGTTCCTCTATAGGTTTATGAGAAGCACCACTTGTTGTATTCTGCAATAGGAGAATGAACCCTGTACACGTGGTCTCTCATCACTCGACCAATCTTTTAAACTTATGCAGGAGGGTTACCTCTGATTTACTACGCTTTCATTTTCACTAATAACCTCTTGCCCACAACCGTAATAAAATCCTTCTGGAAATCCATATATACATTCTGTATAGATGCTGTTCAACCCACCGTGCTAATACTTTCCTTTTAAAAATTGCATTCAGATATATTCATCATGACATACCCTTCATAAATCCATGCTGACTCTCATTCATCAACTGATCTCTATCCAAGTACATAGTTGCTGATTAGATTTCAGTAATCTAATTGATCACCATCAACCCACAATTGGTGTTAAATGGACAGGTCTGTAGTTGCATAGTTTCTTCCTGTCTCTGTTTTTAAACACTGAAGTGACATTTTCAACTTTTGAATCCAAAGGCCCAGTTCTTGAATCTAGATAACATTGGGAAATAGTGAAACAAAAATCTCAATTTCTTCACCTTGGCTTGATATCCTGAGATGGAGACATTTGTCTACATTAAATTTCATCATTTTCTCTCACCATTTTTCGAAAATCTCAAATCCGCTGATTGTATTTAGGCTACTTTGCATGCCAGATATTTTGTCTTTTAGTTTGAATCAAATGCAACACATGCATCAAATATATTGTCTTGACATTTGACATACGAACAAGGGGAAGATATATGCATTCAGCCCCTGGAGTCTGCTCCACCATTAAATAAGATCATGGCTGATCACTCAGTAATTTCAAATCTGCACCCTACCTATCCCCGATAACCTATGTTAACTTTGTTTACCAAGAATCTATCCACATCTACCGGAATAATATATAAGGACTCTGTTTCCATCACTTTTTCAGGAAGAGAGTTCCACATTTTACCTCATTTTTGTTTTAAATGGGTGAACTATTTTTTTCAAACAGTGACCCCTAGTTTTAGATGCTCCCACAAGTGGAAACATCCTCTCCACACCTACCCTGTCAACACCCCTCAGGATCTGATATGTTTCAATCAAGACACCTTTTTTTTAAACTCAGATACAAGCCTAACCTTCTGGGAAACATTCTTTGAACTGCTTCCAATGTATTTACATTCTTGCCTGTGTCCATCTTGAAAAATCCCACACTTCCCTCTACCATTCTCTCGATATAAAACTTTTAATATTATCATTAATGTTCCTTGCGAGTTTTTAATGCAGAAGTATGCTACTGTTTGTTTTACAAATATCCCAGCCTGCTGGGTTTCCATTATCTGTTCTGAAAGTCTACTCATTTTGTTTGCTGCTATCTTATTGTATTTGTTGATTGTGGTGGCTTAATTGCACAAGTGGAGCCTTTGCCTTTTAGGAGTATGTACTGGATTTATGTTGTTACAGATACTACTGAAAATACTTTTCACTCGTTATGGATTTATCGTTAACAGTTCAGCCGGCTTACTGTGCTCAATTTACTACTTATCCCCTTTGAAGTTTGCCTTGCTTAAATTTAAAACCTTAGTTTCATGAAGGAGAATTGCAAACTAATAAGTTCAATAATGTTATGTTCGGTTTGTGCAAGATGCTGCCTTACCATCGGATTATTATCTAATTCTGGCTAGTTGCTCACTTAAGTTTAGTATGGCCTGTTGCCTCATCAGATCTAAATGTGTTGGTCTTGAAAACTGTCCCAATACAATGGATTTCCACTTGAAACTGTTTCACTTCTCCCAGCCTGTGTGAAAATTGGAAAAAAAAGTCATAACCACTTTGTTTGCTGAATGCTGTATGGTGTCTCTTAATAGATTTCCCATCAAATCATTAGCATTTGGAACTATTAATTACAACTCCCATCCGAGCCTTGCATCCTTTGCTGTTCTTTTATTCTGCTTCCACTGCCCACTTGGCTCTTATTATAAATTCTTCTTTCTATTTGTTTCTCGTCAGTTACTACTCCCTCCTCCAATTTCCAGGTTTTTATTAAAGATTCTGTAAGAATGGAATATTTTGTTTCTTCAGGTGTTCAAGTTGTAGTCTGATTCCTGTAATGATCACAGTATCATACCCATAAAGTTTACTTTGTGCTTCAAGCACAGCTATTGCTTATACTATGTATGTCCACACACAGGCTATTTGCCTGGGTAACTGTCACCACATTGCTGCATATTTGGCCTGCTGATCTCTTTCTCTTTATAAATTACTGTAGATATTCTTGGATGTTACACATCTGATTGTAGGATTGTCAGTTTCATGCTGCATTGTGGGCTGTTCAATATCTGCTGTGAGCTAGGCTGGAATTGTCTCAATTAATTCCATTTATTGCATTTGGGATAAAGTCAGACTCATCTCAGAAATGACTTTTAATTCACTTAGGGGCACTTTTATAAGGATCTAGCAACCAAAATCTCTATAAACATTGCGTTTGAATACCAACTTGTAAACATTTTTTTAAAATACAAGTTGTAATTTCTTTCTTAAAGTCTCAATTTAGAAATTGTGGCCTAGTGAGACTTTGTGCCTATATTTGTATGGTCAGGGAGTCAGTTATCACTATTTGACTGGACAGCTGGTTTGTGATGTAGGAGCGATGCCAACAGCACAGGTTCAGATCCTGTACTGGCTGAGTTTATTTATGAAGACCTGTCATCTCAACCTTGCCCCTTGTCTGAAGTGTGGTGATTCTCGGATTAAATCATCACTCGTCCGTTCTCCCCCTCAAAGGAGAGATCGGCTTGTGGCCATCTGGGACTTGACTTTACCTTTATTTGTATAATTACCATCCAAACATTGTGAAATGTTATCATTGTTATATATTCAAATGCTGTTTATTGAACTCTGAACATTCAGTGTGGTGATATTTTCAGCATGTTAGTGATAATGCTATTGGTAGAGGTCAGGATGATATATGATAAGTAATCTGTAAGTAACTGTTTTGGAGTAGGGCTCATTAGGTTTTGTTTGGTATGTAATGTAGAATTAATGGTTTTTATAAAACAAAATGCAGTGACTGATTTGGTCAACCAGGATTCATAGACATTCAACAAAGGAAGATGTGTGAGTTACTTGTTTCCTCTTCACTCTGAGATGCATCACTCCAGCAATTTCTGGTTCATGATTCCACTTCAATTTGTCATTTTTATATCACACAAAATACTGTAGCGAATACCTTGGATAGAGTAACTTGACTTTGCTTAATTTTGTTTGTTTAATTTGAATTTTTTCTAGCATTAAAATATCAGATAAACATTTGGCCTAGTAGTTCTGTTATTGAATCTGCAGCTCTTGAGTTCAAATCAATCATTAAGAAATTGAATTCAATAAATCTAGTAATTTATAGACAATAAATAACAATGAAAGCTCCTGAATAAAATACCAATTAGAGAGAGACCTGTTGCTTGCTAGTCGATTTGAGGAAACATTTTAAAGTAAATATTGGGTCAGGTCATTGAAGGTTTAATTACTATTCAGCTACATATCTGAATCTTAGCTTTGTACTTTTAGCATGATTGGTTAGATCAGTTAGGAGGCTGAGTCTTTATTTTCTGTGGCCTATAACTCCCTGGCTCCCAAACATCTGATTGGAGTGGGGGAAGAGGAGGAGGCACCCCAAAGATGCACAAGGGAATCACTTTTGGAAATTCCCAGGTAAGAATTTACCCAGCATATTTCCCCTGGACAATTGCTCTCGGAAAATTACCTGACAGTGATTTAAATCGCTAATTTCTGAAAGAGTTAGAAGAAACAAAAGCACTTCTAACTTCAGAATAGCTATGCTAAGTACTCAGACCAAACCCTACTCCAGAGACATCCCTATCCCCACCACACCTCATACACTTTGACACTTACCTACTCCCTGGTCTGTTATTTTCAGTAGGATGATTAAGAACACTTGTTTTACAGCTGCTACTGCTGTCAAAGAGGGGGCGTGTTCTATTTTGCTCTGCTTCTTTTACACATCACTGCTGGAGCTGAGGACCTGCTGAATTGTCTGAATCTCACCCAGCCTGAGTCAGGAAGGTCAGGCAAGATAGGCACTTAAGAATTTAAACACGGGTAAGTCAGTACAGAGTGGCAATCCAACAGTGATTGCTACTCTGAGGAAGTTATGGCCCTTGGAGTCATTATGGCATGGAAAGAGGCCATTTGGCCCTTTGATTAATCTAATCCCATCTGTAGCCTTGCAGGTCTCTTTCCTGCAAATGTTCTTTCAGTTTTTTAAAAAATAATTGATAGTCTTCTCTTCCACCACTCTTATGGGTTGTGAGTTTTAGGTCATTACCACTCGATGCATAAAATAAGTTCTTCCTCGCATTCCCCTGCAATTTGCTCAAAACGTTAAATCTGTGTCCACTCATCCTTGTACCATCAGCCAATGGGAACAGCTTTTCTTTGCCAACATACCTCAAACCCTGTCATAATCTTATATACCTTTTATTTTCTGAGTAGTAAGGATGTGGAATGCCCTGCTGTGACAGTAGTGGACTCACCAACATTATGGGCATTTAAATGGTCATTGGATAAACATATGGATGATATTGGAATAGTGTAGGTTAAATGGACTTTAGATTGGTTTCACAGGTCGGCGCAACATTGAGAGCCAAAGAGCCTGTACTGCGCTGTAATGTTCTATGTCCTGTTTTATCAAATCTCCCCTCAATCTCCTTTGCTACAAGGAGAGCAGCCCCAGCTGGTCGTTCGGGTTTCACTATATAATTGCCTTTGCTTTTCTTAATAATTGTGAGGAGAAATGTGACAGGAAATGCACAGTAGATTCACAGTTTTTATTGTTAGAAGTAAATTTGTGTGCTGCTTGCAGTATTTTCAGAGGATGTTCTGTTTAGTAAGCATCATGCATGTAAAACATGCTCTTTACATAATTCCCCATTTTCAGCTGCAATTTTTTGTCATTCATTTACATGCTAATTTACTAGACTAAGTTATTGACATTGCAATTAATCTTTTCACAGAAGGAAGCCATTAAACCTACATGTCTGTGCCAGTTCTTTACTAAATTCGCAGTTAATTGTACTATCTCATTTTCTCCCCATTGCCATTTATGTTGATTTGAAATATGTATCCACTTTTGCTTTAAAAGATGAAATGGTCTGTACCTCAACCACTTTCTGTGGCAAAGTATCTTGCTTGGCTGAAATATTCTAACCATGCTGTTTTGTTGAGTGACATATTATAATTTCCTTCATCCAATCTTATTATTTATTTTAATTGACTCTTTTAATGCTAATTTTTTCGGCAAATTTATGTTGCTTGTTGTTTGAATGAAGTAACACAGTATGATCTTTAAAAATTAGACTTTGCAATCTGTTAGAGAAATGGCTTAACTTAGTAGCTGAATAATGCATGGTGGGTTACATGGTGTAATGCTTTGCTCTGTAAAGTATCAAAATATTCCCTTAACTGAACAATTGTATAGGATGTTAGGCTATGACATAAAAATTATACTTTTAGCACACGAGTTTCTCTTTTATGAAATGAGAGTTGTGCTGGAAGGGCTAGCTGTCCATCCTTAATTGCCCCTGAACTGAGTGATTTGCTAAGCCATTTAAGAGGGTAGTTGAGAGTTTGGAGTAACATGTAGACCATATTAGGTAAAGGTACCAGATTTCCTTCAGTGAAGTTTACAGTACACCGATCTCCCCGGTATCTGTACTTCAAATGTCATGTTCCAATCTTTTTGCACACTATTGTCATCAAAATATAAGGCCATGACTTTCTACACCAAACAAGAGTTTAAAGCATGCTCACCTGCAGGGAAAACTTTGTTCAAATCTCTGCTGGCTGGAGCTGCTTGGAGCCTGCAGCAAATGGCTCCAGCACAGTACAACAACAGCAAGTTCAGGTAGGCCATGCCCCCTTTTCAACTGCTGTAAAGCAGGTAGACCTAAAGGGCTCAGTGAACCTGAAAGCCAGGGACAACGTAAATGGATGGCATTTGGCTGGCTGGGAGGGTTGTGTTATTGGGGAAAGGGTTGGTGGGGTGAGGGTGGATTGTGTCGGGTTGACTCAGGGCGATGTTGGGGGGGGGGGCTGTTCGGAATCAGGCCTGAGAGGTAGGTGTGTGTGTGGGTGGGTGGGGGGGGGGGGGGTGGGGGGGGAGACTCGTGCGGCTGAGGGATGGGAAGAAAGCCCATGGTGGGAGGTTTGGGACTGCGGGGGGGATTGGGAATATCCTGGGGGTTCTGAGGGTGTCCCATGCAGGGCTTGGCCTAGGTGTTTAAAATGGATAGAAATTAGAGGTGTTTTTATTTGTTCTACATTTTTCAGAGTAACTATTAACATATCACTAGCAGAACCATCCAAAGTTAGCGATTTAATTTGCCTAGTCAAACGTTCCCAGCACAATGCAATTGGGGAAGTTAGTGCTTCTGGACAATTGCTGCCCTATACTTTGACAACGATAGTGTGCAAAAAGATTGGAACATGACATTTGAAGTACAGACACTGGGGAGATCGGTGTACTGTAAACTTCACTGAAGGAAATCTGGTACCTTTACCTAATATGGTCTACATGTTACTCCAAACTCTTAACTAACTTCTTAAATGGCCTAGCAAATCATTCAGTTCAGAGCAATTAAGAATGGACAGCTAGCCCTTCCAGCACAACTCTCATTTCATAAAAGAATAACTTGTGTGCTAAAAGTATAATTTTTTACATCATAGCCTAACATCCTATACCATTACCATGGAACTTCTGAGAGGGATTCCCCAACATATCTTTGACGTACTCGCAAGTCCAACACTGGGGAGCCAGGAAGTTGTCTATAAACAGAAAGGAACTTTGATGCACTCAAAACTGGAGAAAGGATGTCTTCAGCTTCAGTTCACCAATATAAACCCATTGATTACTTAATACCAGCCAAACGTTTAAGCTTTAATGAAATATCTGTTTGAGCAGCAGATTAATGCTTTGCGTTTATTCCACATGAAATGATGATCCTATGCTTGAATGTATTATAATTTTCCAAAACTCACTCAATTGAGAAATTGTTTGAGAAAATTGCAATATCACTCCACAAGTTAAAGTAGAAGGGAGGGAGAAAACAGTTAATTGTAGACTTTTTAATTAATTAGTTTTAGGGAGGGTTACTGGAATCTGTCTTGAGGTCAAAGTGACTGTCATTAGGTGTCAGGTTTTTGCATCAGAGAATCAATGTAAATTTGTAAATCATAGATCACATCTGACTAATTGAGATCATTTGTATGGATGAACAAAGACCGTTAAGATGGCTGACCCTCTGTCTGTTTGTTATTGTCCATGAGTCACCAGAACAAAATACATTACTTTGGAAATGTCACTCCACATTATTTTTGAAGAGCTACTAACAGATTGCCTGGAGAATGCACAACCCAACTTCAAAGGGAGCTATATGTAGGCCATTTGTATTTGATAAACTAGGCCTAGTTTACGCAGCAGAGTCATTGTGCTTACAGAGGCAATGATTCCCCAAACATCAAACTCTTTACACTTTGTACCTCTTTCAACCCATAATGGCTGAGATGTTATCAGCCTGGAACACAGCTGATTTTCAGTCACTGGAAGGTATTGTGGGGAGGTAAGGTCTCCTAACATGACCTAACACTTTAGCTTTTTTAACAGGTTGCCTCCTTGGGCACCTGACTGGTAGGCCACACAAGAGGAGTTCAAGCTAGGAGGATCAACTGTCCCATTTACTCTGCCTCTGCTGAAAGTTTTGTACCATTGCCTACAAACTGATTTATCTCTGCATGGCTATTTGATCTTGTGAAGTCAACATCACCAGAAAAGTGTATCCAATGGTTTTCAGCCTGCCTGATTTCTGTGAAGGAATTCCTCATGATAATTTGTTTCTGGTGTCATTTTATTTTATGTATGGAGTTGCAGACCCTCCTTTTTATGATTTTGAATTTGTGCAATCAACTGATCTTTTGTGAATTAATCCTACCTTGAATTTGCTGTGAGATTATTAGGAGAAATCAGATTTCATAAAAATGATAGGAGTTGGGAAATAATGATACTGCTTTTTCAATAAAAAAACATTTTTATGTTTATGGATGAGTGATGAGAGGAAAAATCAGTGCTGTTTCAACTGATTCCACCCCCCCCAGCCCCTTTCTGTATATAACAGCTGGTTTGGGCTGACAACAGTGGGCTGGTCCCTTTTTTTGAAGAAGTTTTAAAAGGGCAGAAAGGAAGGTGATGCCCCTGAGAGGGACTTGCCTCAATCCAGGATCCGTTGGTCTGCCTTCGTGGCATGGGTTGCAGTCCTGGCAGTGCCTACTACTGAGTTGCTGGTACTTCTGGAATGGCTGCAGCTGGCAGTGAATCCCTCGTGAGAGGCGGAAGTCATACTGTTAACCAATTCAGCCTACCTAAAGTGTATTATTACTTGTTTAATTCTTTCATGAGATGTGGGCCTTGTTGAGTTGATCAGCATTTATTACTCACTCGTAATTGCCCTTGAGGAGGGGGCGGTGCGCTGTCGCCTTGAACTACTAGTCCATGTGTGATAGGTACATCCGCAGTACTATTACGATGGTTGTTCCAGGATTTTGACTGAAGGAATGGCAATATCTTCATCCTAACTAACTGCAGCACTACAACCTGCACCCTATCCTTTCCTTCTCCAATATGTATTCTATGAATGGTATATTTTGACTATATAGCATGCAAGAAACACTACTTTTCACAATACATGTGACAATAAGAAATCAAATCAAATCAAATTTAGTGCCAGTTAGGATTTTGTATCACTTTGAGGGGAACGTGCAAGTGGTGGTGGTGTTGCCGTGCATCTGCTGCACTTGTTCTTCCAGTTGGTAAAGGTTGTGGGTTAGGAAGGTGCTATCGCAGGAGCCTTGGTGAGTTTCTGCAGTGCGTCTTGTAGATGGTACATAGTGCTGCCATTGTGCATCGGTGGTGGAGGGAGTGGATAATGAAGGTGGCAGATGGGGTAGCAATCAAGCAGTGTCCTGGATGGTATCAAGTTTCTTGAATGTTGTTGGAACTGCACTCATCCAGGCAAGCAGAGAGTATTCCATCACAGTCCTGGCTTGTGCTTTGTAGAACATGGACAGGCTTTGAGGAGTCAGGTGGTGACTTATTTTCTACAGAATTTCCAGGCTCTGACCTGTTCTTGTAGCCACAGTATTTATGCAGCTGGTCCAGTTCAGCTTCATTACGGTCCAGTGATATTCCCCAGAACATTGACAATGGAGCTTCAGCATTGGTAATGCAACTAAATGCCTGGAGATGATAATTGGATTGTCCCTTGTTGCCTAGCAGTTGTGTGTTGTGAATGTAGCTTATCAGCCCAAGCATAAATGTTGTCCAAGTCTAGCTGCATTTAGACATAGACTGTTTCAATATCTAAGAGTCGCCAATGGTACTGAATGTTGTACAATCATCAATGACTGTTACTACTTCTGAACTTACTATGGCAGGAAGGTCATTGATGAAGCAGCTGAAGATGGTTGGGCCCAGAACGTTGCCCTGAGGTAATGTTCTGGGACTAGGATGATTGACCTGGGGCAGCATGGTGGCATAGGGGTTAGCACTGCTGTCTCTCAGCACCAGGGACCTGGGTTCAAATCCGGTCTCAGGTCACAGTCTGTGTGGAGTTTGCACATTCTCCTTGTGTCTGCGTGGATTTCCTCAAGGTGCCTGTGTTTCCTCCCACAGTCCAAAGACATGCAGGATGGTGATGCTAAATTGACCCTACTATAAGAAGGATTAGCAGGGTAAATACGTGGGGTTGCGGGAATAGGACCTGGGTGGGATTGTGGTTGGTGCAGACTCGATGGGCTGAATGGCTTCCTTCTACACGGTCGGGATTCTATGGACCTCCAATAATCACAACCATCTTTCTTTGATTGGAGCTATTCCAAACACAATGAAGAGTTTTCCCACTGATACCATTGGCTTCATTTTGCTTGGACTTGTTGATGACACATTTTGCCAAATGCTGCCCTGCTGTCCAGGGCCATTATTCTCACCTCACCACTGGACAAGGCTGTAAAGTCTGGCATTCAGTGGCTCTGGCTAAACCTAACCTGTGCCTTGGGCAGGTTATTGCTGAATAAGTGGCACTTGATAGTATTGTTGATGACTAATTCCATCACTTTACTGATGATTGAGAGTAGACTGGTGGGATGATAATTAGCTGGGTTGGATTTGTGCAGCTTTTTTTTGATAGGACATACCTGGACAGTTATTGCTGTGTAGATGCCAGTGTTGTAGCTGTACTGGGCAGCTTGGCTATGGATGCTGCTCGTCCTGGAGCACAAGACTATTGCTGTAATGTTGTCAGGAGCCATAGCTTGTGTTGTATCCAGTGCCTTCAGGCATTTTTGTCACATGTAGAAAATTGAATTAGTGGAAGGCTGGCGATGTTGAGAGGAGGCCAAGATAGAACATAGAATTCCTACAAAACACAAGACCAGTCGGCCCAACAAGTCTACATCGAACCACCGAAAGAGCATCCCACGTCGGCACACCTCCCCAGTCGTTTCCCTGTAAACTCTCACACTTACCCAGCTAATCCCCCTAGTATACACATCTTGGGACATTAAGAGACAATTTAGTATGGCCAATCCACCTAACTTGCACATTTTTGGCCTGTGGGAGGAAACCAAAGCATCCAGAGGAAACCCATGCAGTCATGGGGAGAATGTGTGCATGCAGTCACCCAAGACTTGAATCAAACCCTGGTCCCGGGTGTTATGAAGCAGTAGTGCTAACCACTGTGGCACCACGCCACCCTAATGTAATGAAATCTTTTACATATGTCTTGTCCAAAGGACTATACCTCTGACGGTGCAGCATTCGCACAGTGCCCCCACTGGTTTGTCATCCTAGATTGTTGAGTTAAGTCCTGAACCACATTTGGCACATTATCAACATTTTTAAAAAATATTCATGGAACGTGGGCATTGCTGGCTGGGACAGAATTTATTGCGTTTCCCTAATTGTCTGTGAGCTGACTGGCTTGCTTGGCCATTTCAGAGTCGACCACATTGCTGTGGCTCTGGAGTCACATGTCGGCCAGACCAGGTAAGAATGGCAGATTTCCCCTCTGTAAAGGAAATTAGTGAACCAGATGGGTTTTTATAACAATCAGCAGTGATTTCATGGTCTTCATTAGACTCTCCTAGTTCCATATATTTTTTATTGAATTGAAATTTCAACATCAGCTGTGCTAAGATTTGAACCTAGGTACCCAAAGCATTACCCTCGGTCTCTGGTTTACTAGTCCAGTGACAATACCACTTTGCTGTTGCTTGCCTCATGGATGAATCATCCATATGGCCTTATGGTTGAAGATGGTTGCAAATAATTCAGCCTTTGCACTCCCCCAACATTAAGGGTGGGGATATTTGTGGAGCCGCATCCTCCAGTTGGTTGTTTAATTGTCCACCATCATTCCCAATTGGGGTTTATTGCATGCTGCATTTGTTATTTGGGATACAGGTAGTCCAATGCTGTAGCTTCACAAGGTTGACACCTTGTCTTTAGGTACTCCTGGTGTTCCTCCTGCACACTTCCTTCAACCAGGGTTGATTCCGTGGCTTGATGGCAGTGGTTCACTGGGGGATATGCCTGGCCATGGGGTTACAGATTGTGGTTCTACACAGCTCTACTGTGCACAACACCTCGTGGATGCCCTGTTTTGAGTTGCTATATATACCTGAATTCTATTCCATTTAGCATTGTAGTAGTGCCATACAACACACTGGAGAGTATCCTTTGTGTGAAGATCTTCACAAAGACTGTGCAATTGTCACTCATACCAGTACTAACATGGACAGGTGCAGCAGGTAGATTGGTGAGGATGAGGTCAAATAGGTTTTTCCCTCTTCTTGGTTCCTTCACCTACCACAGACTCAGTCAAGCAGCTGTACTCTTCAGGGCTCAATCAGTAGTGATGCAATTGAGACACTCTTGGTGATGGATATTAAAATCTTCTACCTTGAGTACATTCTATGATGTTGCCACCCTTAGTGCTTCCTCCAGGTGGTGTTCAATATGGAGGAGTACATTTTCTCAGCTTTGGTGAAGTAATCAGCAGGAGGTTTCCTTGCTTCTGTTTGACCTGGTACATTGTGACTTCATGAGGTCCAGAGTTGTTGATGAGAATTCCCTGGAATGTCTCTCCTGACCATACATCTCTGGTAGGACAGGATGTCATGATGCGGAGATACTGGCGTTGGACTGGGTAAGCACAGTAAGAAGTCTCTCAACACCAGGTTTATTTGGTGGCTTATTTTGTGGTTTGTGCTATCAAATAAACTTGTTGGACTTTAACCTGATGTTGTGAGACTTCTTACAGGACAAGATGTACCCAGGGATGGTGTTGATGTTGTCTGGAACATAGTCGTACTCACAGGGATCATATTTGGATACAATTTTGGGCAGTTGCTTGACGAGTCTGTGGGCCAGCCCTCTCACTCTTGGCACAAACCCCTGGATGATCATAAGGACAACTTGGCAAGATTGACAGAGTTGAATCTTCCAGTGTCATTTCTGTTGCCTAGGTTGATGCTGCCTTTTTTTTTGTAGAATTTGTAGTGGGTTTGATACAACTGAGTGGCTTGCTAGTCCATTTCAGAGGGCATTTAAGAGTCAATCACATTGCTGTGGGTCTAAGTCACGTGTAGGCCAGACTAGGTAAAAATGGCAGATTTTTTTTCCCCTAGAGGACATTAGAGAACCAGATGGGATTTTACGACAGTCAAGAATGGTTTCATGATCACTATTACCGAAACTTGTTCTTTTACTTAATTAATTGATTTTAAATTCTGATATTGTGCAACTCTAATCTACAACCATGGACCACTCACCTGGCCTCTGGGATTACATGTTTGGTGGCATTGCGATTACCACAATTCTACTATCTTCCCTTGCAGGCTGGGATGCATAGTGTAAGCTGACTTTTCTTCAGTGAGGCGGAGGGTTGCATCCCTCTTCTTCACCCCTGCCCCATTTAAAAAGCAGCCCAATGTCTCCAAGGGTTAGCATGTGGTTGTGAAATAGGAATAAGTGTATCAAAGGCAGATCTTTAGAAATGAGGCACAGATCATTTGTGATCTAATTAACAGGCTTGAGCTTCAGAATGTCTAACTTCTGCTTCGGTGTTCCTTAACCAAGTATGAGCAATGTTATGGCTTTCATTACTAACTTGGTAAATCACTGATCTAATAAGTGAGGATAGATATGGCAAAACAGGTTACGTGTCACAACTGCAACATGTGGAAGCTTATGAAAAGCATTATGATGGGCAACCACTTATGCCGTCAGGGTCTGTGACTTGAGCAACTTTGGCTCGAAGTTGTTGAACCGGAGTCTGAGATGCAGCAGTTGAGATATCAGGCAAGAGGAGAATTACCTGGATGCTTGTTCCTTAGATTAACTAGTATATGAATTAGTCGGTGATCAGAAATAGAAAGGTGTGGCTGCAAGTGAGGAAGGTGTGCAGATCCAGATTGTAGTGATGAAGAACATAAGAAATAGGAGCAGGAGTAGGCCATCTAGCCCTTCAAGCCTGCCCCGCCATTCAATAAGATCATGGCTGATCTGTCGTGGCTCAGTTCCACATTCCGGCCTTCTCCCCATAACTCTTAATCCCCTCGCTTATCAAAAACCCATCAACCTGCGACTTAAAAATATTTAGTGAGGCAGCCTCCACCACTTCAGCGGGCAGAGAATTCCAGAGATTCACCACCCTTTGAGTGAAGAAGTTCCTCCTCAACTCCGTTCTAAACCGCCCCCCCCCTTTTATCTTGAGGCTGTGCCCCCTAGTCCTACTGTCCTTTCTGAGCGGGAAGAGTCTCTCCACCTCTATCCTATCCATCATCTTATGTCTCAATGAGATCTCCCCTCATTCTTCTAAACTCTAACAAGTACAAGCCTAGTTTATTCAGCCTCTCCTTATAGCTCAACCCCCTCAACTCCGGCATGAGCCTAGTAAACCTCCTCTGCACTCCCTCCAAGGCCAAAATATCCTTGCGTAAGTGCGGCGACCAAAACTGCACACAGTACTCCAGCTGCGGCCTCACCAATGCCCTATACAGCTGCAGCAAGACCTCCCTACTTTTATATTCAATTCCCCTCGCGATGAAGGCCAGCATCCCATTCGCCTTCCTGACCACCTGCTGCACCTGCAGGCTGGGTTTTTGCGACTCATGCACAAGGACCCCGAGGTCCCTCTGCACAGTCGCCTGCTGCAGTTTTTCGCCACGTAAGTAATAGTCCTTCCTACCATTATTCCTACCAAAGTGGACCACCTCGCACTTGCCAACATTAAATTCCATTTGCCAGTTCCTGGCCCATTCGCCCAGCCTATCTAGATCCTTCTGCAGACTCTCCACACCCTCTGCCCAATTTGCCGTTCCACCAATCTTGGTGTCATCAGCAAATTTCGACACCATACACTCGGTTCCCTCCTCCAGATCATCTATATAAATGGTAAATAGCTGAGGCCCCAGCACCGACCCCTGGGGCACTCCACTAGTCACCAACCGCCAATCCGAATAGCACCCAATGACCCCCACTCTCTGCCTCCTATTTGACAGCCAATCCCCTATCCACGCTAACACCCTACCCCCAACTCCATGCCCCCTTACCTCCTGCAATAACCTCTTGTGAGGTACCTTATCAAACGCCTTCTGAAAATCAAGAAACACCACATCCACCGGCTCTCCTCTATCCACCGCCCTAGACACATCCTCATAGAACTCCAATAGGATCATATATAGATGATCTGGAGGAGGGGGCTGAGTGTAGGGTGATGAAATTTGCTGATGACACGAAGATGAGTGGAAAAGCAAATTGGGCAGAGGGTGTGGAAAGTCTGCAGAGGGATCTGGATAGGCTGAGCGAGTGGGCAAGGACCTGGCGGATGGAGTACAGTGTTAGCAAGTGTGAGGTTATCCATTTTGGCAGAAATAATAGTAGGAGGGATTACTATTTAAAGGGCCAAAAGCTGCAGCACGCTACGGTGCAGAGAGACCTGGGGGTCCTTGCGCATGAGTCGCAAAAACCCAGTCTGCAGGTGCAGCAGGTGATCAGGAAGGCGAATGGAATGCTGGCCTTTATAGCGAGGGGGATAGAATATAAAAGCAGGGAGGTCTTGCTGCAACTGTACAGGGCACTGGTGAGGCTGCAGCTGGAGTACTGTGTGCGGTTTTGGTCACTGCACTTGCGCAAGGATATTTTGGCCTTGGAGGGAGTGCAGAGGAAGTTCACTCAGCTGATACTGGAGATGAGGGGGTTGGACTATGAAGAGAGTACTCGTTGGAGTTTAGAAGGTTGAGGGGGGATCTTATAGAGACGTATAAGATAATGAAAGGGATGGGTAGGGTAGAGGTAGAGAGAATCTTCCTGCTTAAAAAGGATAGCAGGCCTAGAGGGCACAGCCTCAAGATAAGAGGGGGGCAGTTTAGATCGGAGTTGAGGAGGAACTTCTTCCCTCAAAGGGTGGTGAATCTCTGGAATTCTCTGCCCGTTGAAGTGGTGGAGGCTACCTCGTTAAATATATTTAAGTCATGGGTAGATAGGTTTTTGACAGACAAGGGAATTAAGGGTTATGGGGAGAGAGCGGGAAAGTGGAACTGACCCACTTCAGATCAGCCATGATCTTATTGAATGGCGGGGCAGGCTCGAAGGGCTGGATGGCTTACTCCTGCTCTTATTTCTTATGTTGTTATGAGCCTTGGCCCTTGATTTTAACAAATAGCTATGAGGTGCTTGTTATGTGTTTGGATGAAGACAAGGATTGCAGGAAAGATGTGCAAATGAACCATAACACCATGATGGATAAAGCCATTCAAGTGGCAATGAGGAATGATAAAGAATCTGGAAGTGATAGAGGACAGTATAATCAGTGGAATTGATGCTATTCTCTGCAGCTCCAACTAAGAGTTCCAAAGATTGTGTTGAGTGCCCAGGTAGAGACATCTTGCAATTGGAGATGAATTTGGAATGGGAGGGCCCTGTCATGGTCTACATAGGTACAACTAAGATTGATATTCTGCTGAGAAGATTTGAGGAATTAGGGTCCGTATTAAAAAGTAGAACCTCAAAGGTGATAAATCTCCAGGTAGTTAGCTGGGAAGTGCACCAGTTGGCAGTGGGTCAAACAGATTAAAGAATTAAACACTTGGCTCAAATAATAGTGTGGAAAGAAGCCTTTTTTTAATTCATTGGGCACTGGTCTCAGTACTGGGGAAGGAGAGAGCTGTTCAATTGGGATGGGTTCCAGTTAAACTTGTTTGGAGTAGGTGCCCTGGCAAACATTATAAGCAGGGTTTTAAACTTAAAAGACAAGGGGACAGGAGAGAATAGAGTTTAAAGGTATAGTGCATCATCGTATGAGGTCAAAGAATAATAATAAATAAAATTCAAGGTTGTTTGTATGAATGCACAAGGTATTTGTAGTAAAGTTGACAAAGTAGCGGCCCAAATAGAGACATGGTTTATATTGGTTGCTATTGCAAAGGCACGTTTACAAGGTAACCAGATATTCCAATGTTTACTTCAGCTATTTTCTTTTTATATGCTTGTAAAAGCTCTTACAATTGTTTTTTATATTCCTGGCTAGTTTACTGTCATTTCCCTTTTCATCAATCTTCAGTCTTACTACTATTCTTTGCAACGTTAGAAACTGCTTTTAATCTCATTCTGTTGTTAAACTTCCCTAATAAGGCTTAGATAGATTTTGCTTGCTGAGTTTTTTAATGGTGTAACATTTTGAATTGTTCCTTTTAAATGCTTCTCTCTTTGTTTACTGCCGTACTTCTTGGCATATTTACTTATTCAACCTTAGTCACCCTCCCTCTCAACTTTTGTAATTGTTTTTATTTAAGAGTTTTGTTTCGAATGGAGTATGTTGATTTCAATGTGAATATGGTATTCAATTATATTCTGATCACTTTTCCCAGAATTTCTTTTACTGTGAGATTATGAATTAAAAAAGACCTTATTGCACAATGAGATGTGTGATAGCTTTATCACTAGTTGATCCCAGCATGTGTCATTCCAGGAAAATGTCACAAATGCGTTCTATAAGCTCATCATCCAGATCACCTTTGCCAATTTTGTTTATCCAAACCAGGGGTTCCCAAATTAGATTCTGCACCAGGCCAGGCAGATGATATAATTTGAGTTTTGTTTCCTGCTCATCCTGAGCTGGCTTCTTTAGAAGGGAGTGGGGGAAGAGTGTCTTGTGAGAGGGTGGGGAGAGAGCGTGGCCTGAGAGATGAAGAGCTGGGCAGGTCATGGGCTGCAAGAGGGGAGCGAAAGTGGGGTCTGTGAGAAGGGAATGGGGAAGGTTTAACTACATTTTTAATCAGATTTTTTAAATTATAGTAAACATATGCGTATAAGACATAAACAAGTCTTGTATAAGCTGACTGTTTTTATGACTCTATCCATTGAATGTAAACAATTACCAGTTAATCTGACATCAGTTGTCAGGGAAATGCTGGGATCAATTATTAAGGAAGACTTAACGAATCCCATTAACAAATTCAACATAGTTTTGTGAAAGAAAGTCATGTTTGACAAATGCATCTGTTTTCTGAGGATATAACAGATAGTGTAGATAAAAGGATACCAGTAGATGTAGTACACTTGGATTTCTAAAAGGCTTTTGATAAAGTAGCTCTTTTGCACATCCAACAAGTAAACAAACTCAAATTAACTTAGGGACAAATTAAAAGGGACAGCCACCCAAAAGGCCCGAACAGAAACCAAAGTCGAAAGGAAACTTAAAACGTTAAATCAAAATGTGATTGTAAGGGTCTGTAATACGCCTCAGCCCCTGCGGTGCCCAGCGAGGACTTTATATAAGGTACCCCTCGAGGTTAATGCTCACGATAAGGGCTCATGGATTTTTGGGTAATTCATTTGCTTTAATGATGCATTGATCACAGGAGAGGAAGTAGAAGATTAGGATAAACAGGGTATTTTCAATTTGATAGGCTGTCAGGTGTTCAATGTTACAAGGGTTAGTATTGAGGCTTCAGCAACTAATATTCTACATTAATTAATTGAAGACACCAGCAAATGTAGTTAAATTTGCTAATGATACAAAGTTCAATATAAATGTACGCGCTGAAGAAGAAACAGAGAAGCTGGAAAAATAAGTAGATTTTGAAAGGGCAATAAAGTGGTAGATAATGCGTCATATGGGCGGTTGGTTATTCATTTTGCAGTCAGAATCAAAAAGTAAAAAGCATGTTTTAAATAGTATCAAACTTTTAAGTATTGATTTTCAGAGAAACTCGTACAAGGAATGCAAAGTTACCTTGCAGGTACAGGAAGCAATTAGGAAGGCAGATAGCATGTTGACCTTCATTGCAAGAGATTGGAGTCCTCTGTCTACAGTTGTACAGGGCTTTGCACAGCTTTGGACCCCATGTTTAAGAAAGCACATTAATGCCTTGGAAAAAATTATGCAAGATTCATTTGATTGTTTCTTGGGATGAGAGGCTGAGTAAATTGGGCTTATATTCTCTGGATTTTGAAGAGTGAAGGGTGATCTGTTTCAAACATACAACATTCTAAAGGATCACAACAGGGTAGACAGTGAGTGATTGTTTTCCCTGGCTGGGGAATCTAGAACACTGGGTACAGCTTCAGAATAATGGTTCAATCATTTAGGACTGAGATGAAGAGAAATATCTTCACTTAAAAATTTTGGAATTGCCTACAGCAGTGAGTTGTGGATGAAAGGTACTCAAGACTGAGAGACGTTCTTATTCTCTCAGGAAATTGAGGGATATGGGGAATGGGCAGGAAAATTGTCTTGAGGAATCAAGGTGCCAACTGGTCTCCTATTTCTTTGTAAGATTTAATTTTAAACCATGCCCCTGTGTTCTGACTTCCAGTATCCAGTCATCACTTCTTATACTGCTAGATCTTCTTAGAATCATAGAATCCTAGAGTGCAGAAAGAGGCCATTCGACCCATTAAGTCTGCACCAAGCACAATCCCACCCAGACCCTATCCCCATAACCCCATGCATTTACCCTAGCTAGTCCCCCTGACACTAAGGAGCAATTTAACATAGCCTAATCCACACATCTTTGGACTGTGGGCAGAAACCCATGCTGACACAGGGAGAATGTGCAAACTCCACACAGACAGTGACCAAGCCGAGAATCAGATCTGGGTCTCTGGCACTGTGAGGCAGCAGTACTGACCACTATGCCACCATGCCACCCATCATGCTACTCATATGATTTTTGCCTGGGTTTTTTTCCACTCCCTCCACCTTTAAGTCTCACATTTGCAACCCTGTACTGATGCCGTCGTGGCTGGCCTCACTCTTTATATCCTCTGCAAACTTGAATTCATCCATAACTCTCACAAGCCCCATTCACTAACCATCATTCCCATATTGGCTCCCAGTCTGGCAACATCTTGATTTTAAGCTTCTCACCCCTGCGCGGCTTTGTACCTCACTAACTTGGTTACATCCTCCAACCTTGACTCCTGACTCCTGCACTTCTCCAATTCTGGCCTCTTGCATATCTTCGATTTCATTGTGCCATGACTGGAAATATTATCTTTAGCCTCCAATGCCTTAAATGCTAGAATTTTCTCCCAAATCTTCATTGCACTTGAAATGCTGACATTTTAAATTTGTAATTTTGTGTATTTTGCCCTGCAGATGACTATGGATGAGAAATATGTAAATAGCATCTGGGATTTATTGAAGAATGCCATTCAAGAGATTCAGCGCAAAAATAATAGTGGGCTCAGCTTTGAGGAACTCTACAGAAATGCATATACAATGGTATTGCATAAGCATGGTGAGAAATTGTATACTGGACTGAGAGAAGTTGTAACTGAACATCTGATCAATAAGGTAAGTGTGCCTTTTTAAATAAAGAAAGGCTAATTCAGTGCTTCATGTGAAAAGTTAAATTCCCCTGGACTTTAGATGAATTCATAAACCCTACTGACTAAATTTAAATGAGGAAATAAATAAGGTAAAGTTTTTTCATAAATGAGGAACTCTGGGTTGGAAAGGGGGATGAGTGCTTAATGCAATGATGGGTAACCTAGGCTAGTGAGTGGGCTGCCTGACTGGCTCCCCTTCATGCCACAAGATTGAAATTAGGCATGTTTACTTAAGACATTTGAATAAAATTGAATATATTTAATACACACTGAATATTTCATAACAGGTTTAGAAAATGTTTTAATCGTTCATATATTAATGGAACTGTCATCAACTGCAAATGGTTAAAAACAAAATAAATATTTATGCTTGATTGGATGCAGTATGAGCTCACAGCTCACAGTTGATGCCGTGTGCAATCCACACGTACACACCTCACTTCATGTGTCCTTGTATATATGTGTGTATCACTTCTGTTACACTGGAGGAATAGGTTTGGTTAGCTCAGTTGGCTGGACAGCTGGTTCATGTTGCTGTGCGATGTCAACAGCATAGGTTCAATTCCTGTACTGGCTGACATTATTCATGAAGGCCCACCTTCAGAACCTTGCCCCTTGCCTGAGGTGTGCTGATCCTGAGGTTAAATCTCCATCAGTTATCTCTTTCCCTTAAAGGGGAGAGCAGCCTTTGGCCATTTGGAACTGTGGTGATTTTACTGGGAGAAAAAAACGCTACGCAGATGAAACAAGCAGAATGTGGCAACTCTGCACGTGGGTAACAGTCAACAAAATGTCTTGTGGTCCACGCACAGAACCTTGATGGGCCAGGTGAGGGTTCCCGGGCCACAGGTTGTCCACCATTGGCTTAATGTCATTTAATATCATTGAATGATTTGATCTAATTACATTTAATGGTTAGTTATCAGTAGTTCTACTAATGGATACTAGTATCAAAAAGATTACCCATACAAGCTAACTGCATGTTGCTTTTACAGGTACGAGAAGATGTATTGAACTCGTTAAATAATAATTTTCTACAGACCTTGAATCAAGCGTGGAATGACCACCAAACAGCAATGGTGATGATAAGAGATATCCTCATGTACATGGTGGGTAGGCCTTCATAGATGTGATTTAACTTAAGCTAACATAATTTTACCTTCTTCCACTAAAGTTAATTCACTTTCACAATTTGTAGAATTGGTAGAAATAATAGTGTTTTGGAAAAATCAGAGAGAAGATCTAATGGAATTATATAGCCATAGATCTTACAATTTATCAGTTGCTGTACAGGTATTGTTCCCTGGATCCAGGAAGCTTGGGACCTGCTGTGCCAGATTTGGGAATTTTATAGATTTTAGGATCCTTGGTCTAGCGTGCACGTAATACATAAAATGAATTATTAAAACAAAAGAATAAAAGTGTTTTATTCAAATTTATACCCAGGGCACTAACTATGAATGTAGCCAGTTTTCGGATG
Organism: Carcharhinus amblyrhynchos; assembly: GCF_965287045.1. Classification (NCBI taxonomy): domain Eukaryota; kingdom Metazoa; phylum Chordata; class Chondrichthyes; order Carcharhiniformes; family Carcharhinidae; genus Carcharhinus; species Carcharhinus amblyrhynchos. Next base: position 92,693,216 of record NC_137326.1, read on the forward strand.
CTTCTTGATTTTGGGACACCAGATAAGAGGCCCGGTCTCAATATAAAAATGCATCACTCTTATTGCTTAATGGAGCTTAATGAGAAATTTCAATAAGCTATGATATATTTTGTTTGAATAACTACTTTTGCATTACAGTCTCATTTTTTTCCTTTATCAATATACAGTTGCAGAAAATAAGCCATCTAAACTCTCTTTGATTGAAATGGATGCATCTTTTGTCAGTAATTAAAATCCAATTTGTCACTTGCAAAAACTGTTAAGAGTACTTTTTAAAGTGAAAAATATTAAAATTTCATGATTATTATCTAAATGGTATCATACAATATGAATAATGGAAATTTTTCAGTGTTTAAATTTTACATGGCGTTGCTATACTACTTTTGTGTTCTACCGATATGTATATTTTTGTGATTAGCCCAATGTTAGTTCTTCAGATCTCGTGAAACCAATTTTGCTCAATTAATGAAAAATGTGAATTGAGAAGTTTTATGGAAACTTAGCCTCAGATCTTTGGGAATTTGTTTGGAGTAGTGTTAGCAGCTTTCAATTGTTGAGAAGTAGCATTACCATTTATTGCAGTTCATTGTCTGATTTTTCAAAAAAAAATCATTAACATTTGTGGGTTTCTATATAAAAACAAATTGATAGAAATTGGCTTCAGGTTTTCAATATTTGCTTCTAATTGTTGCCTCAAATGTGTGTAATATGGATATTTTGCACGACTTTTGTCCATCTCATCAGCTTTGTTTCCTTCCAAACTTCCTCCTCTCCATTTAGTTATCAGATTGATTTTATTATTTCTACTGTTCCACAGTGAGCTTTCAGTTATTACGTAAGCTGTAAATAAAGCTGGGAACGCCACCACCTGCAAGTTCTCCAGTTGCACACCATTCTAACTTGAGAATTGAATGCTGTTTCTTCACTGTGGCTGAATCACTATCATGCACCTCCCTTCCTAGGAGCGCAATTGATGTACAAATACTAAACAAACTGCAGCAGTAGAAGAAGGTAGTTCAGCAGTACCCTTGAGGGCAATTAGGGATGGTCTGTCCAGGGAACCCCACATCCTATGAACAAAATTTAAAATATGATTGGATTCTGTCCATAAATACTTCATTTGCTTGCTGTTACTCATTTCTCACAGCAGTTTGTAAACTTTTGGCCTGTTTGGCACTATACATAGTATTGTAGTTCTGTGGAAAAGCATAAAATGCAATTCCCATGATTCATTCCCCTCTCACTCTTGTGTGCTTCAAATTATCCACGTGAGCCAGAACACCCCAGTAAATTTCTCTGTTGAGGTGCATTCCAGATATTGCAATTGTAATGCTATAGAAGCAAAGTGAAAACTGCGCCTTCTGTGATATATTTATCATATACCAATTCAAACTTGAAAATCTGAACAGACTGGTAAAGCTATTTGGGGAAAATTGAAGACATTTCTAACACTAACCAATCTTATGGATATATTAATTGGTTATATTTCTCATGAGTTGTGTAATACAGTAATGGTGAAATATTCTGGCATCCCACCTATTCAAAAATTTTCTGTCACAAAGTTGAATGAACTGGACTGTACTTGTCTAAGTTACAAAGAAGAGTCATGTTTGATTTATTGTTAACTTTGTCTGTAGATGCTGCCAGAACTGCCTAATTTATCCAGCACTTTGTTTTTATGTAATTTCCTGTTTATAGCTCAGTCTTTCTGAAAATTGGTAATTTATTGGCTACTTTCCAGTCGTCCTGCACACTTTCATTCTGAATACAAACACAAAATACTATGTCTACGGCCTCCACAGTTTCTTGCCCAATTGCCGAAGATGTATTCCAGGATCTTTGTCTCCCTTTAATTGAACTAATTTCTCTAATACTATTTTAGAATATATCATCTTGTATAATCATTTCAGGATTAGCCTCCTTCCTAAAATTACTTTTCAACTGAAGCAATGCTTCTGCCGGTTTCTGTTTACCTTCCAGTAATTCAGTGTCCTCTTTTTACTATATATTCTTTTGAAGGTCTCACCTTGTATTTAACTATTCTTTGTAGGTGATTATTTTCAGGATTTGCTAGAAGCAGTTGGAGCCCTACTGCACCTGTGGAGGAATAGTTCAGATTTCGGGTTGATAACCTATTATTGAAACTGGAAGATATTATTAGAATTTCGTAGAAATGGGTTACAAGTTGGCCCAACTGGTCAGTGGTAATATTGATGATCCACACGTGCCTTCTCTATATGGCACGCAAAAAACAATACTTTTCATTGTATCCTGATACATGTGACAATAATCAAATCACATCTTTGAGCATTCTTCCTCCCTCATGGTTAATTAATTTGCTTTTAATTGTGTATGTGCTATTCACCTTAAACTACTAATTGTAGTCATTTCCACTTTCTGGATAAATACATTTCTCCTGGATTGTTTATTGAATTTATTGGAAAGAAGAGAAGAGAGAGATTTGTGATAGGCTTGGAGGCAAGAGTAATGCTGTGATAAATGTGGTACATGTCAATCAGTCAAAATGAAGATGCAATTGGAAACGTACAGGAATAAAAGATGGACCCAGAGGCAAAGTAAATGGTTCAGGGTGAGGAAAGCATGAGAAATCTATTGGAAAAAACCCTGGTCGCCCAGAAATATGGTACAAGAAAAGCAGATGATGAGTATGAGGACTATACAGCTGGCAATGTACTGCTCTGCTATTTGATGAAATCATTTGCAACTTTATTTCAGTCCCAAATGATAATCTTTGCTCAGTAGGACTATTTACACATTTATTGTACATTGCTTAATTGTTTGCTCTCATCAAACATCATAAGACAGGCTCTCAAAATTATTCCAATTGTCTTCTCAAAGTTTAAACAATAAGCACAGCCAGCCAATCACTTATTAAACTTTGAAGACTATTGATTGCTCATGCAAGTACAACTTACAGTTGCAGGCTCCTAATTTTTATCATGTAGCTATTGCACAAAGATTGTTCCATTATAACAAGGAGCAAAGAAAGGCTATGTTTTAAATAAAGCTCTGAAGATATTGGGTGTGATTTTTCGGTCCACGCTTGCCCTGAAACCAAAAATTCCCACCGGAGGTCATCGGACCTTGCCATGGTCTGCCTCTCGCCCACTCTGATTCCTGCGGTGGGTGGAAGTGGAAAAGTTGACCCTTTGTCCATCATAAAGATGCTCAAGACTTTATGTCAGTTAGTTTCATAAAAAATAGTTAGGTGCTTCCCATGTTGGCCTCCCATCTTTGCTGCAAGGTTTATGCTATTTATAGAATCATAACCCAGAGCCTTAGGACTTTAATGGAATGCATATTCCTGGAAATAATCTCTGATGTGTGGCAAAAGAAACATTTTCTTTTAACTCTATCCTATGTCTGCTACCACTGTGAATGTCCTAGTTTTTATATCTGATTTGATTTATCATGTCACATGTATTAGCGTACAGTGAAAAATATTGTTTCTTGCACACTTTACAAACAAAGTATGCCGTTCATAGAGAAGGAAAGGAGAAAGTGCGCAATGTAGTGTTACAATTACAGCTAGGATGTAGTGAAAGATCAAGTTAATGCAAGGTAGGTTCATTCAATAGTCTGATGGCAGCAGGGAAGAAGCTGTTCTTGAGTTGGTTGGTACGTGACATTAGACTTTTGTATCTTTCCCCCAATGGAAGAAGGTGAAAGAGTGTGTGTCTGGGGTGCGTAGGGCCCTTAATTATGCTGGCTGCTTTTCAAAGGCAGCAGGAAGTGTAGACAGTGTCAGTGGATGGGAGGCTGATTTGCATAATAGATTGGACTACATTCATGACCTTTGTAGTTTCTTGCAGTCTTGGGCAGAGCAGGAGCCATCCCAAGCTGTGATGCCACTAGAAAGAATGCTTTTTTTATGGTGCTTCTGTAAAAGTTGGTGAGTGTCATAGCTGACACTTTTTTGGCATCGTGAACTAATTGAACCCATGCAAGTTACCTTGCAGTTATATTTATTTAGTGCCCTTTATTTAGTAGTGACCCAGTGTTGGTCAAAATGAGGTAAGCAGCCATTAGGACTGAGCATGGCTGTCTTTTCTATTGCTTCTTTCCAATATCTTCAGAGTGCTCAACTACTTGATATTTTTCCAACTTCTCTGCAGACTCATTCCATTTAGTTACACTCACTACATTCCTGCACTGTCACAATGCCAACTGAGTCCCCAAAAGTGTTTCTTGCGCCGTCAGCCTGGTATATGTGCTCTGTCGCTGATCATTCATGTACATCCCTTATCTGAATCCTCCACAAAGGCACTTTGTTTTTGTTATTTATGCTACAAAATTCTTGTTAATTGTTTAGACCTTGAGAGGTAGGATACTCATTTAATTTCTTCGTGGTTATTGTTCTAACTCAAAGAATCTCTGCAGTGTGGAAGGAGGCCATTTGACCCTTGAACTCTGCACTGACTCTCTGACAGAGCTTCCTACCTAGACCCTATACTGATAACCCCACATATTCCCCCAAAACAAGTACCTCGTCAAACCCTAAATTACATATCTTGGGACATTAAGGGGCAATTTAACTTCACCAGTCCACCATTCCTGCGCATGCTTATACTGTGGGAGAGCCGGAGAAAACCCACACAGACAATGGGAGCATGTGTAAACTCCGTACGGTCACCCAAGGCTGGAATTGAACTCGGGATCCCTGGTGCTGTGAGGCAGCAGTGCGAATCACTGTGCCACCATGCTGTCCTTGTTTTCTCTTGTTTCTTCTTCCTTTTTCATCACTAAATTAAGCAAACCTGTCTTTTTTAAAATCATATTTTGCAGTCATCATTGATTTTTAAATATCCATCATATTCAATAGCACCAAAATAGGTTTAAATGGAAGGCAGCAAGAGCTGAATTGTGTTGAATTTTGTTAATACTTTGTTTTTCAAATTAGCAGGCAGGTTTCAATTTAATTTGAAATATTTGTAAGCAAAGGAAAGGTTTCTATGTATAACCTGAAACATTTCACTACTGCTGATAGGATTCTAAGTTGACACCAAGAAAGAGTTATTTTGTTTGTATCTTTGAAACATTGGAAAGGCCTGAGTTCATAAAGTCCCCCTATTTTTAAATTCAAACACTCAAGATCATCAACAGATTTGTATCCAAATCTTGCAATCTCCAGATTGCTAGTGACTAGACATACGATTGTTCGTTTCAGACCCCTGTGGAAGTCCTGATGTGCTGACTTGCATGGGAATTGCCTGGGAAGTTGAAACTTCTGACAAGAAATTCCTCAGCTCCTTAGGACCCTCCACGAATGTCTTTATCTTTGAGTTAGAGTCGGAGACTTGGGAAACTTCTGATGTATTTCATAGTTTGTAACCCAGGAAGTGTTAACTTGAAACTTAGGTTTTAATCTTACTCCTGGGTAAATACAGAACTTGTGCCCATACATACACACACACACCCATGCACCCTAATCAGTGACACTACCTCCCCACCGACTGGCATTCAAAGAAGACCTTTATATTTACCAGCTGGCAACTAGCACTCTAAAATGGAGATAGAACAACGAACAACACAGCACGGGAAACAGGCCCAACGAGCCCACGCCACCATTTTAATATTGAGTGCCCTCCTCTACCCATGACCTTTGTCTACACCTATTGGGGAAGATTGAGGGAAGACTAATTTAGGGACAATTTGTTACACCAATCAGCCTATGAGCACATTTTTTGGGATGTGGGAGGAAACCGGAGCACCTGGAGAAAACCCACGCAATCACAGGGAGAATGTGCAAACTCCTGCAGACACCGGCCCAAATCCGTGTGTCTGCACAGCGAACAGTGATAGTCACTGAGCTGTCATGTTGCCCGTCAGATGGTCCAGTTTAAGTGTACACTAACGACGTGAAGCACTAGGGAACTCTTGAAGCAACATCCAAGAACAGCCATCACACGACCCACCGCGTGTATGCCCCTTGTTGGTCAACAAGGCAGACCGAATCACCTGTGAAGTAAAAGAAAAGACATCAATAAACATGCAAAACTTGGACAGGCATTTATGGAATCCCCAGAAGCACAGAAATAAAGAAGTGAACCATGAAATATTTGGAAGGTCCATAGGAATCAATTGATTCCCAGGGACGTCCCAAAGCTCTTGTTCTTTATTTAGAAAAGTCTCCTGTATCCCTCCATCTCTAGTCCGCTCATGTGCCTGTCTAAGCAAGCCTTAAACAACCCCAGAGAGCGTGCCTGCCTCCACCACCCTACTTGGCAGTGCATTCCAGGCCCCCACGACCCTCTGTCTGAAAAACCTCCCTCTAACATCCGAGTTACACCTCGCCATCTCTCCCCCCCCCCCCAAAGTCCATGGCCCCTCATAATTATTGTATCCAACCTAGGGAAAAGCTTACCACTGTTCACTTTATCTGTACCCTTCATAATCTCATACACCTCTATTAGATCTCCCCTCATCCTCCGCCTTTCTAAGGAGAACAACCACAATTTGCCCAATCTTCCTTCGTAGCTCAGGCCTTCCATAGCAGGCAACATCCTGGTAAACTCTTCTGCACTCTCTCCAGGGTCTCCACGTCCTTCCGGTAGTAAGGCGACCAGAACTGGACACAGTACTCCAAACGCGGGCAAACCAACGTTCTATACAGCTGCAACATTAGACGCCAGCTTTTATATTCTATACCCCTCCCTATAAGGGCAAGCATACCATAGGCCGCCTTTGTCACCTTCTCCACCTGTACTGCCACCTTCAAGGCCTTGTGTACTTGCACCCCCGGTCCCTCTGCGTTTCTATACCCTTAATAGGCCTACCATTTATCGTGTAACTCCCCCCTACATTCTTTCTTCTGAAATGCATCACCTTGCATTTATCTGGATTAAATTCCATCTGCCATTTCTCTGCCCAATATACCAGCCTACCTATACCCCACTGTATTGCCTGACACTGCTCCTCACTATCGGCAAGTCCAGCCACCTTCGTATCCTGGCTCGGGTCACTGTCTGTATGGAGTTTGCACATTCTCCTCATGTCTGTGTGGGCTTTCTCTGGGTGCTCCGGTTCCCTCCCACAGTCCAAAGATGTGCGGGTTAGGTTGATTGGCCATGCTAAAATTGCCCCTTAGTGTCCTGAGGTGCGTAGGTTAGAGGGAGTAGTGGGTAAAATATGTAGGGATATGGGGGTAGGGCCTGGGTGGGATTGTGGTCAGTACAGACTTGATGGGCCAATTGGCCTCTTTCTGCACTGTAGGGTTCTATGATGATGATGATGAAGTTTATCTGCAAACTTGCTGATCACACCACTTACTCCCTCTTCCAAGTCGTTTATGTATATTACAAATAACAAAGGTCCCAGTACTGAGCCCTGCAGCACACCACCAGTAACAGACCTCCAGCTAAAAAATTACCAATTCTCCTATTACCAAGCCAGTTCTTAATCCATCTAGACACCTGTCCTTGTATCCCATGAGCCTTAACCTTTTGACTTTGTCAAACGCCTCACTGAAATCCATGTAGACGACATCCACGGCTCGTCCTTCGTCGACCGTTTTTGTCATCTCCTCAAAAAATTCTACCAGATTCGTAAGGCACGACCTCCCCTTAACAAAGCCATGCTGCCTATCACTAATAAAATTGCCACACAATTGCCACACTCTAAATGCTTATACATCCTATCCCTAAGAACCCTTTCCAACAACTTCCCTACCACTGACATCAAACTCACTGGCCTATAATTACCCAGGTTATCCCTACTACCCTTTTTAAACAACGGTACGTCATTCGCTATCCTCCGGTCCTCTGGGACCTCACCTGTGTCCAAAGAAGAGACAAAGATTTGCATCAGAGGCCCAGCAATTTCATCCCTCATCTCCCTAAGCAGCCTAGGATAAATGCCATCAAGCCCCGGAGATTTATCAGTTTTAATATTACCTAAAAACCCTAACACTTCCTCCCTCATAATAGATATTTCCTCTAACGGGTCTACAACTCCCTCCAAGACAGTACCTGACAACAGGTCTCTCTCCTTCGTGAATACTGACGCAAAGTATTCATTCAGGATCCCCCCATTCCTTCAGATTCTAGGCATAGTTCCCCTCCTCTGTCCCTAAGAGGACCAATTTTTCCTCTAACCTTCTTCCTTTTATTCCTGACATAGGAATAAAATGCTTTTGGATTTTCCTTAGTCCTGTCTGCCAAGACCACTTCATGCCCCCTTTTTGCCCTTCTAACTCCCCATTTAAGCTGTTTCCTACTGTCTCTGTATTCCTCCAATGCTCTCTCTTTTGCAGACATGGTCCTTCCCAGTGACCATGTCTGCAGTAAGTGCAGGTTGCTGGAGGAGCTCCAGCTCAAGGTAGATGAGCTGGCCTCTGAGCTACAGACACTGAGGCTCATCAGGGGGAGGGAGGGTGCCATTGATAATGGGGTGCAAGAGACATCTCCCCCCCACCCCCCGCAGACTGGCTAACTCTAAGGGTCAGGAACAGGAGGGGGCTGCTGAGTGGAGGAAGGAGGGTGGGGACCAAATGCCTCAGCCCCTCAATCTGCATAACAGGTTTGAGGTTCTTGCTTCCAGTGTGGACAAGAACGAGGGCTGTGAGGTTGGTGAGCAAACTGCACATGGTACAGTGATGCAGACACAGGACATAGAGAAGGTGAAAAGGAACATAGTAGTAATTGGGGATAGTGTGGTTAGGGGTATTGACACTGTCCTTTGTCACAATGATGAAGTGCACAGAAGGGTGCTTGGGTCCAGGATGTCGCATCTGGGCTGCAGAGGAACCTGGAGTGGGAGGGTGAGAATCTGGTCGTTGTAGTACATGTGGGTGCCAACGACGTAGGCAAAATGCGAGGATCTGGAGAGGGAGTACGAAAAGCTGGGAATGGAATTAAAAAGTAGAACCGACAAGATGGTTATCTCTGGACTACTGCCTGAACTGTGTGCAGACGGGCGTAGGGTTGATAAGATTAAGGAAGTGAATGGGTGGCTCAGGGATTGGTGTGGGAGGAATAGGTTTGATTTTATGGGGCATTGGCACCAGTATTGGGGTAGGTGGGACCTGTTCAGGTGGATGGGGTTGGTCTGAACCGTGCTGGGACCAGAGTCCTGGCGAATCGTGTAGATAGGACTGTAGATAGGGCTTTAAACTAATTGGGGGGGGGGAGGGTGCGAGGGTAGGTGAAATTACGGGGTCTAAAGTAAAGGAGAGGGTACAGGTAAGGGAAGAGGCCAAGAATGTCCCAATAATAAGGGGAGTAGGGGGTGTGAGTAAGGTTGGTGGCATTCCGGCAAATAGGGTACAGGTGAATGCTGGGATGAAGGCACTTTATCTGAATGCACGAAGCATTCGGAGTAAAGTGAATGAGCTGGAGGCGCAGAGCAGCACAAATGGATGTGATCTGGTGGCCATTACAGAGACGTGGCTGCAAGGCGACAGGGACTGGGAGCTGAATGTACAGGGGTATCAAGTGTTTAGGAAGGATAGGTGGGAGGAAAAAGGGGGGGGCTTAGCTCTGCTGATTAAGGATAGCATCAGGGTGGTAGTAAGGGATGATATAGGAGCCAAAGAGCAGAAAGTGGGATCGTTGTGGGTGGAGATTAGGAACAGCAAAGGGAGGAAGACGCTGGTGGGTGTCGTCTATAGGCCCCCAAATAATGATCTGGAGGTGGGGCGGGCTGTTAACGCGCAAATAAATGCGGCGTGCAGGAATGGAACGGCGATAATTATGGGGGATTTCAATTTACATATTGATTGGTCGACCCATGTTGGACGCAGTGGGCTTAAGGAAGAGTTCTTGGAATGCTGCTGGGATAGTTTCCTTGAACAGTGTGTGTTGGAGCCAACGAGGGAGTGAGCTATCTTGGATCTGGTGTTATGTAATGAGGCAGGTAGAATTAGGGACCTTGTGGTGAAGGATCCTCTTGGGAAGAGTGATCATTGTATGGTGGAGTTTCTGATGCAGATGGAGGAGGAGAAAGTGGGTTCCCGGACATGTGTCCTTTTGTTTGAACAGAGGGGAGTACAATAGGATGAGAGAGGAATTGGCGAATGTTGATTGGGGGAGCGCGTTGGAAGGTAGGTCTGCTGAGGAACAATGGAGGATCTTTAAGGAGATCTTTCTTGGTGCTCAGCAGAAATTTATTCCGATGGTTAGAAAGAACCGTAGGAGGAGAGATAATCAGCCGTGGATAACGAAGGAAGTAAAGGAAAGTGTTAAATTAAAAGCGGATGCGTTTAGAGCAGCTAAGAGTAGTGGGCGAGAAGAGGATTGGGTGAGGTTTAAATATCAACAAAGAATGACAAAGAAGTTGATGAAGAAGGGTAGGATAAACTATGAAGCTGGGCTAGCGCTTAATATAAAAAAGGATAGTAAGAATTTTTATAAATATATAAAAAGGAAGAGGCTGACTAGGGTGAATGTTTGACCCTTAGAGGATGAGAGGGGGGACTTAGTGGTAGGGGATGGGGAAATGGCTGAGGCCTTGAATAACTCTTTTGTTTCGGTCTTCACGGAGGAGGACGTGATTAATTTGCCGGGTGTTAGCAATGGAAAGATGGTAGGAGTGGAGGGCCTGAATGACATTATTGTTACTAGAGAGGCAGTGCTCGACAGACTGGAGGGACTGATTGTAGACAAGTCCCCAGGACCGGGAGGGTTCTGGAAGAAATGGCAGAGGTGATAGTGGATGCCTTGGTGATTATTTTCCAAACGTCGCTGGATTCCGGGGAAGTGCCGGAAGATTGGAAAACGGCTAATGTTACGCCGTTGTTTAAGAAGGGTGACCGGCAAACGGCAGGGAATTATAGGCCGGTTAGTTTAACGTCTGTTGTAGGTAAAATGTTAGAATCCGTGATCAAGGAGAAAATAGCGAGGCATCTTGAGGAGAATTGTTTGATAGAGCAGACGCAGCACGGTTTCATTAAGGGGAAGTCATGTCTGACGAATTTATTGGAGTTCTGTGAGGATGTGTCTAGGGCGGTGGATAGAGGAGAGCTGGTGGATGTGGTGTTTCTTGATTTTCAGAAGGCGTTTGATAAGGTGCCGCACAAGAGGTTATTACAGAAGGTCAGGGGGCATGGAGTTGGGGGTAGGGTGTTAGCGTGGATAGGGGATTGGCTGTCAAATAGGAGGCAGAGAGTGGGGGTCATTGGGTGCTATTCGGATTGGCGGTTGGTGACTAGTGGAGTGCCCCAGGGGTCGGTGCTGGGGCCTCAGCTATTTACCATTTATATAGATGATCTGGAGGAGGGAACCGAGTGTATGGTGTCGAAATTTGCTGATGACACCAAGATTGGTGGAACGGCAAATTGCGCGGAAGGTGTGGAAAGTCTGCAGAAGGATCTAGATAGGCTGGGTGAATGGGCCAGGAACTGGCAAATGGAATTTAATGTTGGCAAGTGTGAGGTTGTCCACTTTGGTAGGAATAATGGTAGGAAGGACTATTACTTACGTGGCGAAAAACTGCAGCATGCGACGGTGCAGAGGGACCTCGGGGTCCTTGTGCATGAGTCACAAAAACCCAGCCTGCAGGTGCAGCAGGTGGTCAGGAAAGCGAATGGGATGCTGGCCTTCATAGCGAGGGGGATTGAATATAAAAGTAGGGAGGTCTTGCTGCAACTGTACAGGGCATTGGTGAGGCCGCAGCTGGAGTACTGTGTGCAGTTTTGGTCGCCGCACTTGCGCAAGGATATTTTGGCCTTGGAGGGAGTGCAGAGGAGGTTTACTAGGCTGATACCGGAGTTGAAGGGGTTGAACTATGAGGAGAGGCTGAATAAACTAGGCTTGTACTCGTTAGAGTTTAGAAGAATGAGGGGAGATCTCATTGAGGCATATAAGATGATGAATGGGATGGATAGGATAGAGGTGGAGAGACTCTTCCTGCTCAGAAAGGACTGTAGGACGAGAGGGCACAGCCTCAGGATAAAGGGGGAGCGGTTTAGAACGGAGTTGAGGAGGAACTTCTTCACTCAAAGGGTGGTGAATCTCTGGAATTCTCTGCCCGTTGAAGTGGTGGAGGCTGCCTCACTAAATATATTTAAGACGCGGGTTGATAGGTTTTTAATAGGCAAGGGGATTAAGGGTTATGGGGAGAGGGCGGGAAGGTGGAACTGAGCCACGACAGATCAGCCATGATCTTATTGAATGGCGGGGCAGGCTCGAGTGGCTAGATGGCCTAGTCCTGCTCCTATTTCTTATGTTTTTATGTTCCCAGTTGCTTAGACCTAACGTACGCCTCTCTTTTCCTCCTGACCAAGTCCTCATTCTCCCTAGTTACCCACAGCTCCCTGATCCTACCTTTCCCATCCCTTCTCTTAACCGGCACGTGTCTTTCTTGCACCCGTTTGAGCTGTCCCTTAAAAGACTCCCACATGCCGAACGTGGACTTACCCTCAAACAACGTCTCCCAATCAGTATCTATAAGTTCCTGCCTAATCCGGCTGTATCTAGCCTTCCCCCAATTTAGCACCCTCCCCTTCGGACAGTACTCATCTTTTTCCATTAGTGTCCTGAAGTAGACTGAATTGTCGTCACTGTTAGCCACATGTTCTCCTACTGTAACCTCGATCACCTGACCAGACTCATTTCCCAGAACTAAATCCAGTATAGCCCCCTCTCTAGTCGGGCTAGCTACATACTGCTCCAAAGACCCTTCCAGTACACATTTTACAAATTCCTCCCCATCTGGACCCCCAGCCCTAGGCACCTTCCAATCCACCCCAGGGAGATTAAAGTCTCCCACTACAAGCACCCTATTTTTTTCTACACCTATCCAGAATTTCTTTACATATCCTTTCTTCCACTTCCCTCGGGCTATTTGGTGGCCTATAGTATACCCCTAGCAAAGTGATTGCTCCCTTCCTATTCCTGAACTCCACCCACAGCGACTCATTTCCCGACTCCTCTAAATCATCCTCCCTCTGCACAGCTGTAATGTGATCCCTAAATAACAACACCACTCCCCCTCCTCTTTTTGACCCTCTGTCATGTCGGAAACACTTATACCCAGGAATATTCAGCTGCCAGTCCTGCCCTTTTAACCATGTCTCTGTCACTGCAACCACATCTAAATTCCTTGCAAACGTTAAGGCCTTAAGTTCATCCGTTTTACCCGTTACGCTCCTCGCGTTAAAACAGACGCACTCCAGACCTCCAGGCCCACTCAGATCCTCCCTCTCCTGGATGATTGTCCTCTCATCTAATCTTACCCTGTCACCTAACTTGCTCCCAATCCCGGTGCCTACTGAGCTACCGGTTTCATCCCCCATGCCCCCCCTTACATTAGTTTAAACCCTGCCGAAACATTCCAGCTAAGGTATTCGTGCTCTTCCCATTTAAGTGTTCCCCATCCCTCCTATACAGGTGCCCTTCTCTCTCGAACACTTCCCAATGACTCACAAATGTAAAACCCTCCGTCTTACACCAAGCCTTCAGCCACGCATTTAGCTGAAGGATCTCAGTATTCCTAGCCCCACTGTCCCTAGGCACTGGTAACAGCCCAGAGATTGCCACCCTGGAGGCCCTGCTCTTCAGCCTGGCACCCAATTCCCTAAACTGCCTGCGTACTCACTGTCCCCTGGCTCTTCCTTCCTATGTCCTTCTCACCTACATGCACAATTATGTCAGCTTGGTTCCCTTCGCCCTTCAGTATCCCTTCAACCCTTTCAGAAACAACCTGTACCCCTGCTCCAGGGAGGCAGACTACCATCCTGGAGTCTTGCTTTTGCCCACAGAACTGCCTATCTATTCCTTTGACCCTCCCATCCCCCACCACTATCTCACTTCTAATCCCTTTCCTTCCCTGTAAGGTGTTCTGATCCTCCTGTCTTCCCTCTGGAAGATCACCTTTCCCAATTGATACCCTTCCTTTGACATCTTGGGAGACTGCCACTGGGGTAGCCTTTGGACCATAACTTTTTCCTCCTTTTTCCCTTCCTAATGGTTACCCACCTGTCCCCCCGCTTAGGCCCTAGTATCTCCACTTGACTATGGTTCATATCCATTAGTGCCTCGTTCTCCCTTACTAGAAATACATCCTCAAGCCTCAGCTCTAATTCCCTCATCCGGTCTCTCAGACGCTGCAGCTCCCAACACTTAGCGCAGATGTGGACTTTCGAGAGATGAGTTGGCCCCAGAAACTCCCACATGTGACACCGAATGCAGTTAATTCGTCTCCCAGTTGAGTATGCCATTTATCTGAGGACCTCAGCACAAGAAGGGAAAAGAAGACAGACAACAACAGAAACACCCACCTGTCCTACGCCCGCTCTCGCCTCAGCCAGAGGAGCCAAAGCTCTTACTCTGCTCCCAACTCAGTCCGCTGCCCGCTGTCTATTGCGGCCTTCTTTTTATGTTCCGCGCTACCTTCCTGACTACCCCCGTGCATACTTCCGCTACGGAGAGAAAAAACTAACAAAAACCCTGTGAACCGGAAAAGGAGACAAAAAACTCAAACTAAACAGGTATTTAGCCACTCACCACCAGCACTTTCCAAGTACACTGCTTCAAAGAACAGTGATGTATCCCGTCTTCCATTGACTCTGTTACACTGTGGCGGAGCTCTCTGAGGGATGCTGCATTTTTGGATAAGCCAGGCTTTGAAGGTCCTGGGAGAATATTTGAACAGCCAGCAATTTAACAATGACTGCCACTCCTATGAAGATCCACTCCATGGTATCTATTCAAATTTAATAGCTATTTTAATTTCATTGCATAATAAAAAGTTCTTTCCCTGCAGTTGTTTGGGTTTGTCCAATTTGAATCTCCTCCTCTTTGTCTCTCACTCTGCTTTTGTTTCTTTCTCTGCAACCCCTTCTTCCTTCAACTGAAATACAATATTGCTTCATAAACTTGAGCAGTTTTAATATAAAGATCGACCGTTTAGCTTTGTAGTAATAAGCTTGAAAATTGATATCCTGCCTACAGGGCTAGAAGAATTGTGTTTTGCTTATTCATGCAACAAGAAGCATAAGAAATTGTTGACCACATTGTGAAAATAATCTTCTTGTCATCATTCATGGATCCTCTGTTTTTCATTTCACCTTGAGTAAAGTTATGCTGCATGTTCATTGTAATGGTATTTGCTATATACGGCAGAGTTTTATGTTGTGATTCCTCAGGTCACATTGTCATTTGTTAGAAGTTGGACAGCAAAATTTGCACTCCAGCTTTTGGTGCATAAGGTAACAAAAAAAGTTTTGACTATGAGCTCTTCTATGGTGAAATAAAATGTACTACAACTAACAGAAATTAACAAGTTGCTAGTTAAAACTCTACACTCAAATTACTGTCATTTTTATTTTATTCCCCTTTGCAGGATCGTGTGTATGTACAACAGAATAACGTAGAGAATGTTTACAACTTGGGCTTGATCATTTTCAGAGATCAGGTTGTGCGTTATGGTTGCATCCGAGACCACCTACGTCAGACACTCCTGGATATGATTGCTAGGGAGAGGAAAGGAGAGGTAGTGGACAGGTAAATCAAGGCAGTTACTGTGTTTGATGCATGTATTTCAGAACTGCTCGTAACACTATTTTATACATAGACCTATTTCTTTGTTTTAAATGGGGAAACATTGACGCACTGTAACTTCACTAGCCTAGTAATCCAGAGGCCCACACTAATGCTACAGGGACATGATAATTGGTGGAATTTGAATTCAATCAATAAAATCTGGAATTGAAGGCCAGGCTCAGTAATGGTGATCATGAAACAATTGTCATCATTCATTTGGTTTATTAATGTCCTGAAGGAAAGACCAAAGGAATGATCAAATCAGTTTGTTAACTTCCATGCTATCTTGGCCGTTATGATCGCTGTAGAGACTGATTTAAGTTTGAACAAGTGATTTGAATTTCCAGTGACTGACTTAATGGAATTGTACACCAAGATTTCAGGTTTTCAGACTGTTAACAAACCAACTAAAGAACCAAACTTTGCTTCCAGCGTGTCATAATCAAGGCCCCCAGTCTTCCTGATAACCAAACCGCATACGCTTGTTGTCGGGCAGAACTCATTATGGATGATGTGACCCCCTCTACTTCTTCTTTGTAGCTTAATTTAAAACAAAATCTGGTAAACCCTTACAATAGTACCATGGCAGAATTAAGTTGTACCTAATAATTATAGAAATGTCTTGCTGCAGCTGTATAGGGCACTGGTGAGCCCGCAGCTGGAGTACTGTGTGCAGTTTTGGTCGCCGCACTTACGCAAGGATGTTTTGGCCTTGGAGGGAGTGCAGAGGAGGTTTACTAGGCTGATGCCGGAGTTGAGGGGGTTGAGCTGTGAGGAGAGGCTGAATAAACTAGGCTTGTACTCGTTAGAGTTTAGAAGAATGAGGGGAGATCTCATTGAGAGATATAAGATGATGAATGGGATGGATAGGATAGAGGTGGAGAGACTCTTCCCGCTCAGAAAGGACAGTAGGACTAGGGGGCACAGCCTCAAGATAAAGGGGGGGGGGGGGGGGGGGGGGGGGGGGCGCGGTTTAGAATGGAGTTGAGGAGGAACAACTTCACTCAAAGGGTGGTGAATCTCTGGAATTCTCTGCCCGTTGAAGTGGTGGAGGCTGCCTTGCTAAATATTTTTAAGACGCGGGTTGATGGGTTTTTGATAAGCGAGGGGATTAAGGGTTATGGGGAGAAGGCGGGAAAGTGGAACTGAGCCACGACAGATCAGCCATGATCTTATTGAATGGCGGGGCAGGCTCGAAGGGCTAGATGGCCTACTACTCCTCCTATTTCTTATGTACAACTATTGGGCTTCAAAATTATTAAGTGTAGCAAGGGAATACTGCTGAAGTAAATTAAGTGAATTGACAAACTTATCCTCCTGCCTGAAGCTGTGGGCATTTCAAAGATTGGTGGTTGGAGAATTTACATTTTACTTAAATGGATATGCATGTTCCAGAATCAATGGTCTGACATTAGTGCTTTATTCCTTTTATTGCCTGACCTTGTCTTTAGCTCTAACCTCCTACAACTCCTTGAACTTGCTGCTCTATTGCCTCAATTTTTATGCATTCACTTCTTTTGCCTGACGTGGCAATTGTTTCTCCAGGTACGTAGGCAATGTGTATTGGAATTCACTTCCTGAGATCTGCTATCTTGAAACCAAGTTGTTTCACAGCAAACCTGCATTCTTTTGCTGCATGGAATTTGCTGTAAAACCTCAAACAAATATAGAATGAAATTAAACAATTCAGACTTTATTGTAGGGGGAAGAGATTGAAGTTTGAGGAAGCAGAACGCCAAACCTAGTTTGCCAAAGGGCTGAGTATTACCAAGAAATTGATAACTATCACTGGAGTAAGCCAATTCATTCCAGGCACTTAGCACTGTAAAACAAAAATAAATCTTGTCTGTTATGTTTCATTTAAACTTTCCCCCTGTATCTTAAAGCAGTGTCCCCTAGCAATTAACATTTCTACTTTGGGGAAAAAGACTCTGACTGTCCATTCTATTCATGCATCTCCTAATTGTGTAAACTTCTATCCGATCACCCCTCAGCCTCCGACATTCAAGTGAAAACAAACCAAGTTTTTTAAATCTCTCCTCATTGCCAACACACTTCAAACCAGGCAACATCCTGGTAAAATTTTTCTGTACTCTCTCCAAAGTGTCCACATCTTCAGTAGTGTGGCAACCAGAACTATACACCATGTTCCAAATGTGGCCTAACTAAAATTCTATACAGTTATATCATGCCTTGCCAACTTTTATACTCTATGCTGTGACCAGTGAATGCAAGCATGCATACGCCAACTTTGATTTGATTTATCACAGTCACATATATAAACATACAGTGAAAAGTATTGTTTCTTGTGTGCTATACAGAAAAAGCATACTATTCATAAAGAAGGAAACGAGAGAGTGGAGAATGTAGTAGAACATGGAACGTTACAGCACGGTACAGGCCCTTCGGCCCTCAATGTTGTGCCGAGCTACGTCCAATCCCAAGATCAAGCTATCCTACTCCCTGTCATTCTGGTATGCTTCATGTGGGTATCCAGTAACCACTTGAAAGTTCCTCAAGTGTCCGACTCCATTATCACAGGCAGTCTATTCCACACCCCAATGTGGAATCTACCTTGGACATCCCTCCTATATCTCCCACCATGAATCTTATAGTTATGCCCACTAGTAACAGCTACATGCACCCAAGGAAATAGTTTCTGCACGTCCACTCTATCAATCCCTCATCATCTTATGAACCTCTAAGTCGCCTCTCATCCTCCTCCACTCCAAAGAGAGAAGCCCTAGCTCCCTCGACCTTTCCTCATAAGACCTACTCTCCAAACCAGGCAGCATCCTGGTAAATCTCCTCTGCACTGTATCCACTTGAGTGGCAACCTTCAGAGATCTGTGGATATGAACTCCAAGATCTCTCTGCTCCTCCACGTTCCTTAGAACCCTGCCATTGACCCTGTAATCTGCATTCAAGTTTGTCCTACCAAAATGAATCACCTCACATTCATCAGGGTTAAACTCCATCTGCCACTTTTCTGCCCAGCTCTCCATCCTATCACTGTCTCTTTGCAGCCTGCAAAAGCCCTCCATCTTATCCACTACTCCACCAATGTTGGTGTTGTCGGCAAATGTACCCCCCTTCAGCCCCCTCTTCCAAGTCATTGATAAAAATCACAAAAAGCAGAGGACCCAGCACAGACCCCTGTGGTACACCGCTGGTAACTGGCCTCTGGTCTGAAAATTTTCCTTCCACCACCACCACCCTCTGCCTTCTATGATACAGCGAGTTACTTACCCAATCGGCCAAATTTCCTTCCTGGTGTTACAGCCATAGCTAGGGTGTAGAGAAAGATCAACTTAATGCAAGATAAGTCCATTCAAAAGTCTGATGGCAGCAGGGAAGAAGCTGTTCTTGAGTCGGTTGGTACGTGACCCCAAACTTTTGTATCATTTTCCCAACGGAAGAGGTGGAAGAGAGAACGTCTAGGGTGCGTGGAGTCCTTAATTATGCTGGCTGCTTTGAGGCAGTGGGAAGTGTGGACAGAGTCAATGGATAGCAGGCTAGTTTGCATGATGGATTGGGCTACATTCATGATCTTTTGTATTTCTTTGCGGTCTTGAGCAGAAGCCATACCAAGTTGTGATGCAACCAGAAAGAATGCTTTCTATGGTGCATCTGAAAAAGTTGGTGAGAGGCAAAGCTGACATACCAAATTTTCTTAGACATCTGAGAAAGTAGAGACGTTGGTGGGCTTTCTCAACATAGATCACCTTATCTACTTTTCTTGCCACTTTCAGGGAACTGTGGACCCATATGCTTACATCCCCTCTATATGTTGATGTTTCTAAGGGTTCTGCTATTTATTGTATACTTTCCTCCTGCATTAGACCTTCCAAAATCCATCACCTTGCATTTGTCCAGATTAAATTCCATCTGCTATTTCTTTGACCAAATCTCCCCAACTCCCCCAATCTTTGTATCAGCTGCAAACTTACTAAGCAGACCACCCGCATTCTCTCCACTGATCGCTGCGGAACACCATGGTTGCAGATCTCTAGTCAGAAAAACGCACTTCCACCGTTACTCTTTTTTTGAAGGGTCACATAGCAGAAGCGTGGTAGTTGTTCTCTGTGCGTGGGCAGAGTGGAAGCATGTACAAGTTGCTCAAATTAATTAATAAGCTATTGTTCTTATAAGTCCTTAGTTGCCAGTCACTGGAACCCAGCACTTCTGCTCTTAATGCTTTGTTTTTGACCTTATATGGTGCCAGATCAGAACCCCGCCATAGATTATGAAACCAGAGTAGACCACAACAATTTTTCTATTTTGACACATATGTGAAGATAGGATGTTTCTCTCCAGATGTGAACTTTATTTAACAACACAGTTCAACTTTAACAAATGAATTAGCTTAACCATTAACAGTTGAGCAATACTTAAATTGAAAGGAAACAATTCTAAGTTCTAACTATTCAGTATATCAATACCAATCAAGCAATATTTCTCTTATAAACTTAAAACACACTTAAAGCATAGTTAGTAAACCCGGGCAAACTTGCTTTAACATTTGTTAGTGGTCTTGGAGTTTTGAGAAAACTTCTGGAGAGTGCGAGAGAGAGCAAGCCTCTTTTTAAAAGCTCCAGGCAGCAACTGCCCTTTATTTTAGAATGAAACTACTTTCCTGCTTCAAGCCTAGTTCCTCCCATTTCTAATATCACTTGACTCAGTCCCAGAATAACTAATTTACCCTCCATTATTTTAATTAATAAAACATCCCATTAAGCCTCCTGCTAAATAACCACTTAGATGGCTAAAATAAGTAATTAGCTAACTTTCTCAGCATCTGCTATATTTTTCCTCAGATAAACTGACTGTAGAAAAACACCGTCTCTCAAAGACATGCCCCTGCATCCCCAACATATATTAATAACACTGTATCATCACACACCTAATATTCTCCTGGCCAATCTTAAACGTTAATACAGCATTACTTATTAAGGTCTGATCTATTCAATTTAGACTTTTTTTTAAAAAAGAGAACCGTCTGATATTATCTAAAAACAACATTCTTAATTGACCTGTTTTTCCATTTTCTTTGTTTTACTAGAGGAGCAATTCGGAATGCCTGTCAGATGCTCATGATCCTTGGCCTAGAAGGCCGATCAGTGTATGAGGAAGATTTTGAGGCTCCGTTTTTAGAAATGTCAGCTGAATTCTTCCAGGTATCTGTTAATGCTTTTAATTTCTTGTAACAAGGTAATATGCAATTATCAAATATATAGTGTTAAGATAATTATGTAAAGCAATTCTAATAGTTTCATTGTAAAAGGGCAACATAATGGCGCACTGGCTAACACTGCTGCCTCTCTGCACCAGGGACCCAGGTTCAGTTCCAGCCTTGAGTGACTGTGTGGAGTTT
The DNA here is from genome assembly GCF_965287045.1 of Carcharhinus amblyrhynchos. Classification (NCBI taxonomy): domain Eukaryota; kingdom Metazoa; phylum Chordata; class Chondrichthyes; order Carcharhiniformes; family Carcharhinidae; genus Carcharhinus; species Carcharhinus amblyrhynchos. The sequence goes on from NC_137326.1 coordinate 92,714,090, forward strand.
GCACATTCTCCTTGTGTCTGCAAGGGTTTCCTCCCACAGTCCAAAGATGTGCAGGTTACGTGGATAGTTCATGCTAAATTGCCCCTCAGTGTCCTAATATGTGTATATTAGATTGATTAGCCATGGTAAATGTGTGGGGTTACAGGGATAGGTTGGGGAGAGGACCTGGGTTAGATACTCTGAATGTTGGTGCAAACTCTATGAAGCAAATGGCTTCCTTCTGCACTGTAGGGATTCTATAATTCTAAACATTTCTTTTTGTATAGATGGAAAGCCAGAAGTTCTTAGCAGAGAATAGTGCATCTGTGTACATTAAGAAAGTGGAAGCACGGATTAACGAAGAAATTGAACGAGTTATGCACTGTCTTGATAAATCCACAGAAGAACCAATTGTGAAGGTGGTGGAGAGAGAACTAATTTCTAAACATATGAAGACTATTGTAGAAATGGAAAACTCAGGCTTAGTCCATATGTTAAAAAATGGAAAGACAGAAGGTAACTTCCAAGGATATTTCTTTCCTGTTTGTAGTATACAAGTTTTATTTTGGAGAGAAATATTTTACAAAATCATGTTTATCTATATTCTATGATTCAGCAGGTGGTAAGTGCTGTATGAGCCTCATCCCAAGAAGAGAAACTTGAGAGCAATCACAACTGTTTTCTATTTGTATATGAGCAAAAAATATGCGTTCTGAAGTCTAGAGCCATAAATTACTGTAAAACTTTGAAGATATTGCCACAAAGCACAACCTATTCTTGCGGTTGGGGAGGTATTTCCCAGGGGTTCCCCCTCCCACTAAGCTATTGAAATTCAAGACTAAAGCAAATGCTGCTTTCTGGGAAAACCAAACACTTCTCTGTGATGGCTAAAGGCTTTTCATTTCACTTCACAGTTTGTCTCAGCACAATACAACCTCTTTAGGAGATCTTACGTGGCTACATACAGAATAGCTTCCAACCTCCCTATGAAAATGTTTTTTTTCTTTCATCTTTTCTATTGTTCTTGTCCTTCTAAGAAATTTATCTCTTCCAGAGTATAACAACCTTTTATGTTCTCCTTATGGCCACTATTTTGAGTAAAATAAAGTATAATAATTTTGCAGTATTTATTTACGACCTCTTCTAAATTGTAAACTCCTTCCTACCTCCCATTGAAATTCAATGGCAAAGAGTACAATTCCTCATTCATCCCTTAATGCAAATTTCTACCCACGTTATGTTTTCTTGGAGATCATCTAAGTTGGCCTGATTACTTCAGATGCATGCTTTTCACACCCAGCCCCTTTGATGTCCTCACCGTTGTAGACGCTCAGCCTCCAGCTTAATTTGGCCATAGCCCTGCAATCCTGCTTTACTGAATACTGCAATACAATAAGAAGTCTCACAACACCAGGTTAAAATCCAACAGGTTTATTTGGTAGCAGACGCCACCAGCTTTCGAGGCTTTTCCCCTTCGTCAGGTGAGTGGGGAGTTCCGATCACAAATAGAGCATATAAAGGCACATGCTCAGTTTACAGAATACTGATTAGAATGCGAGTCTTTACAGCTATTCAAGTCTTAAAGGTGCAGACAATGTGAATGGAGATAGCATTAAGCGTGGGTTAAACGGATGTATATTGTCTCCAGACATGACAATAAGTGAGATGTTGCAAGCCCAGGCAAGTCATGGGGTTACAAATAGTGTGACATAAACCCAAGATTCCGGTTGAGGCTGTCCTCGTGTGCAGAACTTGGCTATTAGTTTCTGCTCAGCGAGCACTGAATACTGCAACAGACCCCAGAAATATTTTTAAAAATTCTTCGGGTTAGATTAATGTGTTGAGTTTACGGCTGTAGTTACCAAAACTTTTGAACTAACATACCGTCAATGTAGAAACAGGAATAGACCATTTGGCCCTTCCAGCCTGCTCTGCCATTCAATATGATCATGGCTGAACCTTCTATCTCAATGCCATATTATCACTTTCCAGTAAACGCTAAAATAATTTCTCTCTTTCTTCAATGTATTCAATGACTTGCCCTCCACAACCTGCTGTGGTACAGAATTCCACAAGTTCACTTCTCTTTGAGCGAAAAAATCTTTCCTTATCTCAGTCAAATATTGTCTACCCAGTATCCTAAGACTGTATCCCCTGGTTCTAGATTTCCTAATCAGGGAAAACATCTTCCTTGCATCTAGTATGTCCAGCCCTGTTAGAATTTCATATGCTTCGATCAGATCTCCTGTCATCTTTCTAAACTTGGGTACAACTAGGCCTGTATTCACTAATTTCTTGTTGTAGGGCAGTCCCATCAACCCTGGTATCAGTATAGTGCACCACTGCTGTACTCGCTCTGGCAAGTATATCCTTTCTTAGGTCAGGAGACTCAAACTACAGGCAGTACTCCAGGTCTGTTTCCTGCAAGGCGTGTGTAACTGCAGTAAGGCAACCTTACTTAGGAATTCAGTTCCTCTTGCAAAGACAGCCAACATATGATTTGCCTTCCAAATTGCTTACTGCACCTGCCTGTCTGCTTTCGTTGACAGATCCCTTTACACGTCCATACTTCCCAATATATTGCAATTTAAATAAAATGCTTCCTTTTTGTTTTTCACACAAAGTGTAACACTTCAATTTAGTCATGATGTACTGCATCTACCCATGTGTTCGCACACTCATTCAACGCGTCTAAATTATTTTGAAGACTCCTTGGATCCTCCTGACAACTTCCAATTCCATCCAGTTTTTTGCCGTCAGCAAAGTTGGAGATATTACATTTGGTTCCCTCATCCAGGTTGTTTATATATAGTAAACAGCTGGGGTTGAGTACTGAATCCCTGTTGTTTCCTGTCAATCAACCAATTCTCGATCTGTTACCTCAATCCATGTGCTTTAAATTTGCTCATTAGCCTTTTATGACAGGCCTTATCAAAAGCCTTCCGGAAGCCCAAATGCACCATCTTTGCAGTGATCCCAATTTGGAGTGGAATTAATTTGGTTGAGAGTTTGGATTTAATGTTTTGTTGAGCTTATGAATTAATTTCCAATTCTATTTGAAGGAATAAATAAGAATTTGTATCTCTGTTTGCAGTGAGATTTTATATTTGTGAACATTTCCATAGAGAAAATACAGCAGGAGCTTTACCAAATAAATATTTTTCAAAAAAATGAACTTTCACATCTATATATTGTAAGGTTTTCTTTACAAATGATGTGGGCCTGCACACACCAACTGTCTTTCTGCGATGAAAATGGAAAATGTAAGCTCTTTATGAATCTTCCAACAGGTGGTCTCTGGAAAATGTAAATGGGACTAAACTATATATCAACTGTTTAACTGCTAGCAACTCTAGAGAATTCAATTCTCCCTGTGATGGATTTGATACTTCACCTATTTGAAGTTGCTTTTCTAATGTTGTAAATATATAGCCTTTAAAGTATTTCACCCGTCTTTCCTTCCCATTTTCCTCTCCTATTTCTTGTGCTTCAATTTTAATTTGAATGTTAAAACATTTATATAATATATCTAGATGTCTCCTTGATCTTCCCATTTTGAACCTGGCTGAAGCTACATAATTTGAAATTGCTTCCTGCTTTGCTAAAAAATGATTCCTACGTGGAATTGCTTTTTAGAAAGTAAGAGTGAGCATTGTAGTGTTGATATGATTTTGTTGGAGTGGCCAGGTCACTGAAATCTGAGTTACTCAGCAGTTTGAAACAACCCAAGAGTCTGACAAGAATTCATCTGATATGCAGGGAGCTGAAAATTGCTGATCTGGTCAGCACTGCTTGAGGTTGCAGATAGGCTGTTTGGAAATGTGTTCAATGCTTATAATATACTTAGATTTAGTTGATTTATATAACTTTTTCATAAATTCACAGTTTAAAGTGTTCTAAAACTTCAGCTGTTACTTTCTTTATGCTCTCAGTCACCATTTATTCTCTATTGCCTACTGCAAGCTTTCTCCTTACAAATTTTCCAGCTAAATTGACATCATGTCCCTAGGCATAATCCAAACTATTTTATAGTAAGTTTGCCCCATTACTGTTTTACAAATGTGTTCAGTTAGGACAAGAAGCTGTGGTATCTAGAAAAGAAGCCCCTAAAATATCTCTAATTGAAATTTATTTTATGTCGGCAATTTTAAAAAAAAATGTTGGTTTTGGTATATTCTGAGCTCCCAATGAGATCTGTCCACTGTGGTCTTTTTTTTATTGTTTTTAACATATTTCATGTAGTGAGACAGAATTTTCCCAAAACATCAAAAGAGCAAATTTTTCATGCACTTAATTTATGCAATGATTGAAAAGACATTAAAAATCTATAGGTATGAGGAATAAAGTATGACTGCCTTGTTTATAACATACCTTATTGGCCTCCTTTGTGTAGAAACCACAAAGTACCCTTTTGTCACAGTATGGAGATACTGGAACAATCGCAAGAATAGTAAGATACAGAAGTTATTTTAAACTTAATTTTAATGTAAATTGTTAGAGTGAGTTAAAGGCTGTAATTAATCTTGCAGTGGTGTGGAGATGCCAGCGTTGGACTGGGGTAAACACAGTAAGAAGTCACACAACACCAGGTTAAAGTCCAACCAATTTATTTGATAGTAAACTGAGAAGCTTCGGGGTTTGCCCCTTCGTCAGGTGAATGGAGAGTTCTGGCCTCAAGACACCTGACCAAAGGGACAAACCCCAAAATCTTCTGAGTTTCCTAGCAAATAAATTGGTTGGACTTTAACCTGGTATTGTGAGACTTCTTACTGAATTAGTCTTGCGCCCAGTGTTTTTTTTTTAAGTACGTGTGTCTCACATAAATTACGTTGAGAATAATGGATGGCTTGGCATTGTCACGAGATTGTGACACATGAATTTGCATGATCTAAGCAATGAGGGAAGAACTGAAGTTTGTATGCTGGAGTTGAGTCACAAATATCATCCAAACTCTTCAATGGCAGCCTTGAACACACTCCATAAATTCAGTTATATACAAACTTCTTTTCAATTTGAATGTTTCCGTTTTCATTACATTTTTTCATGTACGGCAACTCTTGAGTCTTTTAAGCAACAGAGGATTTTTCTTTCTTCTTGGAGAATTTTGTGCTGATTAAGTTCAGCAGTGTTGGCACTGGGAGCACTTACCCGTTTTTAGTACTAAACACCACATGGGTCAAGTGTAGCACAGTGCAAGAACAGAATTACTCTGAGGTAAACGCCATACTGATAGGACAGTTTTAAGTTTAATCAAACATTCCTACTGCTGTGTTATGAAATTATTTTGTTTTCCTTAACAGCTATTTTCTGATTTGAGTCTGATTTCCCATTAATGCCTGATCAGGACCTTTTTTGACTGTGCCAATATGGAACTTGGTTGAGGCTCCAAACAAAATTATTGCCTAAGCAGGATTTGAACTGTTATCAAAGGGTGAAAGGATAGTTGGAATCTATCTTTATTGGGGAGGGATGTTCTGCACAATTGCACAGGATATTTGGATTCAGTTTATGCATTTAAAGGTTTTGCTGTTCTATTTTCCATTTGTTTTCAAGAATAAAACGTAGGCACGTTCTCTTGTCCCATGAGGTTGATATCTTTAAGAGGCATCTTTTACCTTAAAATGGTAGCCTCTGCAAAAAATGCACTGTTTATATTTTATAAGAACACAAGAAATAGGAGCAGGAGTAGGCCATCTAGCCCTTCGAGCCTGCCCCACCATTGAATAAGATCATGGCTGATCTGAAGTGGGTCAGTTCCACTTTCCCGCTTTCTCCCCATAACCCTTAATTCCCCTGTCTATCAGAAACCTATCTACCCGTGACTTAAATATATTCAGCGAGGTAGCCTCCACCACTTCAATGGGCAGAGAATTCCAGAGATTCACCACCCTTTGAGTGAAGAAGTTCCTCTTCAACTCTGATCTAAACTGCCCCCCATCTTGAGGCTGTGCCCTCTAGTCCTGCTATCCTTTCTAAGCGGGAAGAATCTCTCTACCGCTACCCTATCCATCCCCTTCATTATCTTATACGTCTCTATAAGATCCCCCCTCAGCCTTCTAAACTCCAACAAGTACAGACCCAGTCTATTTAGTCTCTTTTTATAAGCTAACCTCCTCATCTCCGGTATTAGCCGAGTGAACCTTCTCTGTGCTCCCTCCAAGACCGGTATATCCTTGCGCAAGTGCAGCGACCAAAACTGCACACAGTACTCCAGCTGCAGCCTCACCAGTACCCTGTACAGTTGCAGCAAGACCTCCCTGCTTTTATGTTCTATCCCCCTCGCTATAAAGGCCAACATTCCATTTGCCTTCTTGATCACCTGCAGGCTGGGTTTTTGTGACTCATGCACAAGGACCCCAGGTCCCTCTGTACCGTAGCATGCTGCAGCTTTTTGCCTTTTAAATAATAATCCCTCCTACTATTATTTCTGCCAAAGTGGATAACCTCACTTGCTAACATTGTACTTTTAGATCCAATCTTTACTGTTATAGCTCCATGTTACAAGATAATTATTAATGGAGATGGCCAACTGATGTGCTTCACATTTATCTGGAAAGACCTTGAAGTAGCCTCACTGCAACATCTTGTTATCCTTTAAATGATTTCAAGGCTTTCAATCTCTGCTGCTCTATTTAGAAGTCCATTCCATATATTGAACAATCTTGCTGGGGACCTGATTTATATCTTAAGTTTACTTGCCTAATTTGAACTTTTATCCTATTAGCAATTTACTTTAAAGTAGTGTTTCAGATTAATCTTGTACATAGAGGTACATGACAAACAGTGATCTTTATGGGCACTGATCAGACATTCAGATGTCTAGAATTTTTATTCATAACTCAGACTTCTAACACAAAATTCCAAATTCTGTTTGAATGAATTGAAGGCCATCTCCGTTCTTGATGACCGCAGTTGTTCACAGTGCTTTGTGTGGTCTGATTAGAGCCACTATACCATTTGAATCAGACTTACGCTCTCTGTTTTGGCTGCACAGTTAGGCATACTGTTGACTTTGTTTGCTACTGTGTATTGGTTGGACCTGTTACACTAAGTCAAAAACCTCTAGCACCCTTTCATATTTTTCTTAGCTGTTTGAATAAATGTTTTGCTCAGTTTTTTTTCTGTGAACAGTATGTTGAACTAATTCATATTAAGTTATACCTGGCATTGTTCTGCCAACTTTTGGCTGACTTCTGAGTTGCCACATCTGAATGTAGCCTTTGATCAATTTCTAACTGAATTTATGAATCCCAAGTCATCAAGGTATTTGAAGGGCTGTTGTGGTCCAGCAGTGATCCCTGGGGTCTTCAACATAACCTGTCTCATTTGTCAATGTCATTAGTCATTATTTTTCCAGAAATTGTTACCGTTCCCATGTAATATCAACTGTCAGTCTTAATAAGAAGGACTTTGGTGCTTCTCAGGGAGTTGGGTGTACTTCTGTGAAGGGCACAGCAACTTAGTATGCACATACAGCAAATAAAGAGGAAGGCAAATGGCGTGTTGGCTTTTATTGTAAGGGGATTGGAGAATAAGGAAGTCTTACTACAGTTATATAGAGCTTTGGTGAGCACATACCTGGACTATGCATTTTTGGTCCCCATGTTTAAAGGATACACTTGCATTGGAGGCAGTACAATGAAGGTTCACTGCAATTGTCCCTGCGATGGTAGCCTGATAATGAGAAGCTGAATAAATTGAGTCTATACTCTAGAATTTAGAAGAATGAGTTGATCTCAATGAAGCATACAAGATTCTGAAGGGACATGATGGAATGGACACTGAGAGATTGTTTCCCTTGGCTGGGGAATCTAGAACTTATAGCACAGTCTCCAGATAAGGAATAAATTATATAGGAATGAAATGAGCAGTTTCTTCAATCGAAGAGTTGTGAATCTTTTTGGAACTTCCTGTCCTAGCAAGTTCTGAATGTTCCTTTGTTAAATATAATTAAGGCTAAAATAGGCAAATGTTTGGGTTTGCAAGGAATTAAGGGACATGGGGAGTAGGTGAGAAAGTGGGCTTGAGGCCAGTGATCAACATGATTACATTAAATAGCAGAGCAGGCTCAAGGTGCTATGTGGTCTAACCCTATCCTATTTCTTCTGTTCACGCAAGAACATGAAACAAAGTATGTAACTAGCGCTGTCAGTTTTGAAGAATTGAAAATGGATTTAAATATGGAGATATTTGTATATCTCTGCACTATTCAGTAATCTTTCTTTTACTGGCAAAGGGCCAGCTTGCCGCACCAGTTGATTGGTGTGGCAAGCCAGTAAGATTGTGTGTGGAACAAAAAATCGCGTTCATGCCAGATTTCTCGCTGCACAGAGTTACCAGCACGTTTTGCTGGTGGGATCGGCTTCACACCCAAACAGGGCGCAAAGCTGATTTAGGTATTAATATTATTAACGAGACCTGCTCGGCAGTATCTGGCCTTGCACGTAACTCCTCATAGGTTGGTTCTCATGCCAGTGAGAATCATAGCCAGCCTCCACCAGCGGAGACCAGATTTAATGGCCTCGTCAGTGGATCATTGAAGCCCTCAGGTGGTTGAGGGCAGGACTGGGTAGTGCCCATCAGGCATTGTCACCCTGGGTAGTGCCCATTGGGCATTGGCACCCTGGCAGCAACCACCAGGCACCATAACTGTGCCAGGGCAGCATCAAAGGGGTGGGGCCTGAGTTGGATTGGAGTCAGTGAGGTATTGCTATGATGGGGGTGAGGTAAAGGGAAGCACTGCAGGGGCAGTGCCGCAGAAGCAAGGATGGATAACTGTTGTGAGGCTATTTTGGGGAGTTCTGCAGTTGGATTTGATGAGTGGATTGGGTGATCAGCAGAGGTGGAGATATGCAAGGGTGGAGAGGTTGATCAATGGAAGGGGGTCAGGATATGCAAGGAGGAGAGAGCGGCACAGGAGCGGGTGTGCAGTGTGGGCTGTGAAGAGGGTCCTGACAAGTGACTTATTAACTGCATCCCGATACTGGCGACTGTGTTGCCATGGGATGGGTGGTTACACTGCCACTGATGATGGGAGATCGGGGTGCCATTGTGCATTCTGCAGCTTCGGCTCTATGTCCTTGCACCCCCCGTCCAAAACAAAACTGGTGAGAATGAAAATCGCACTTTGGTCCAAAAAAAGTAACAGTGTCAAAGTATTGCATTTTCAAATTCATCCAAAAAGTACATCTGAAACTCTCCAGTTTTTTTTGCTGGTTAGGGACTTCAATTTTTTTTTACATGTGTTGAGCAGAAAGGAACCATCACTTTGTTTGTTGATCTTGTTCCTTGTTGGTTACTAAATCGTTTATTTGTTGTAATGAAAAATCTACTTGAACATCCAGTAGTGATCAAGACCTTAAACTATCTGTAAAAATGAAAAGTTAAATCAAGCCAAACTAACATCTGAATCCTTTGATGCTATTTTGTTTTTATTGAAAGGGACACTGCAGCTAAAATAATATTGACTGTGCAACCCAGAGTTGTGCTGCGTAGAAATATGGTGTTTTGTTGACTTCAAAGTTTAAAGTTAAAATTTATACATCTATATTTTAAAGTTTAACCAGTACACGGTATAACCACTTTGCAGCGCACAATCAAACTGGTACAAAATGTCCTTTATATCCTATTTCAGATCTAGCTTGTATGTACAAGCTTTTCAGCCGTGTGCCAAATGGCCTGAAAACTATGTGCGAGTGTATGAGTTCCTACCTGAGAGAACAGGGCAAGGCACTGGTATCTGAGGAAGGAGAAGGCAAGAACCCAGTAGATTACATTCAGGTGAGCATGTGACTATTCTGTCCTTTCGTTGTAATTGTGGTTGAGTAGAAAGGAAAACAAACAGTAACCTGAATGAAAATGTACAAGTAGATTAGATTACGATATGCTTTTCAGAAATTTCACTTCTATCGATAGCAGTTTAAGCAATACATTTTAGGTTTTTTTTGTATATGTTGGAATGTTGAAGAAGTTTTCAGTAGTAGTCATTTCATAAATTACACTGCTTTGAAGGTTGCATTGAGCTAAAGGTCTTAAATCAATCGGAATAAATGAGACATTTGAATGATGGAACATAATTCAAGAGTAGGAATAGGATGAGAAAAATATACTGTGTTCTCTCTATTCCTTCACATGCTCAAGTTAATCCAACCTTTTTTCTTATCAAAAAAAAGAAAAATGGGTAGAATTTCAGAACAGCTGGAATTTCCAGGTGAAAATATCTGAGCAATCTGTGCCAGTCTGTCAGATGCAGTCCAGACCGCAATTGCCCCACATTCGGTCCTTTTTTTATTGTGGAGTTGCACGCTGGGTACTGGGGGAAGCTGGGCTTAAATATACTGGGTGAGCCTGGCTGCAGAGTGCTCAGGTGCCATTTCACAGGGTACATTTTGTAGATTTCTCAGTGCATTGGGAGATCCCTGTCTCTCCCCACAGATATCAGGACTCTTCCCTCATCGGTGGCAAGTTTCCCCCACACACTCCCCAACATGGGTTACTGGTATTAGGGCCCTCCTAATGGGTCACCTTGCTCTGAACCCCCCACCTCCCCGATATGCCCTCCCCATTAGGCCCCACCCCCTTGGCACCAGGATGTTTGGTGGGCAGTGCAACCACCCTTCAGGTCTTCAGTGATCTCTGAGTTGCTGCCCCCCTTCCTGTCCCCTCCACTGTGGAAATCAGACCTAGTCTCCAGCAGGCAGTACTTGCTAATAAGATTGAAATCAAGTCAAATGGCCGATCCGGTTTGTGCCAGTAGAATGGTGCTAGGATGATTGCAAACCGATAGGCACCAAGTGCACAACCAATCCTTAGGCCCACACACTATTTTTGCTAGGATTATCACAATTTGCGCCAGGCACAGCGAGCTCAGAAAATCACGATCACTATTTCTGGAGTTTTTTCTAACTTCTGCCAGAGATCATAACTTGCATCGAAGCAAGACAAAGGCCAATGTTTGCTGATTAATAGCAGATCAGAAATTGTTCAATTTATAAATTTAGAGCTTGATTTTTGTGATTAATGGAGACTTTAATGACTGGTCTCTGCAAGTTTTCCTGTTTACTTGTAAGTAGTTTCATAGCTGTGCTGGGGTGAGATAGGGGCCAATGTGTATAGTTAAACCCAAGGAAAACTAACAAAATTCATGATACGAACGAAAGTGCAGAATTGGTATGTAAATGGCAAATAGATGTTACCATAGACATGTGTGAGGTCATGCATTTTGGTAAGAGGAATAAAAAATTCAGCTATTCCTTCCAAAATGAGTTTAAATGGAATGGAGACACAGAAGGATTTCGGCATACAGATTCATGTATTTAAAAATAGCAGTGCAGGTTAACAATATTCTAAAAAGTGTGTAGCACTGGAATTGTTACATTCGTATGGAATTTTGGTTAGACCACTGTGGTGCATGGTTCTGATCTCGTTGTTACAGAAGCATAAGAGAAAATATAAAATAAGATTTACAAGGACAATATGAGAGATAACTGGGCACAACTAGCATTGCAAAAACTGTACAGGCAAGAAAAGAGAATGTTGAGAGGTGACCTGAATCAATGTGGGGAGAGGAGTGGAGTGGAGTGCTGGCCCCAATAATTGAGTAGCAGTATTGCTGATTCAGACTTCCATGGATGTGTGATTTTTGCTACACGGATAGGTGATTCAGCGTTAGCGGCACTCCCATGATCTGAACAGTACAAGGGCTGTAGAAGTTGACAGCTGATTTTAAAAATGTTGAATGGCTAAGCCATTAATAACGTTAATATTTGAACAACTTTTATACCCAAAATATTCTAGGATAAATGTAATTTAAAAATAGTTCACAGAATCACAGAAACTTACAGTACAAAAGAGGCCCTTTGGCTCATTGAGCTTGCACTGACAGACTCAATTACTTAAGATACAGCTATGAGAATTTATAATAACTTCTCACAGCTACAAGCTTATTTAAATGTAGATGTCCAGGATGAGCCTGCATTCTAAACATGCATGTTTTTGTTCAAACAGGGCCTTCTCGATCTGAAAGGCAGATTTGATCGTTTCCTTCAGGATTCATTCAACAATGATCGTCTTTTTAAACAAACGATTGCTGGTGACTTTGAATACTTCCTTAACCTCAACTCCCGATCCCCAGAATATTTGTCATTATTTATTGATGACAAACTTAAAAAGGGAGTAAAAGGCGTAAGTATTTCTGATCATTTTTCACTTTTTATCCTTCTCTTACCTGCGACACAGTGATGCATTTCTCTGGAATTTAGCACCTTTCTGATTTTCCTTTGTGTTTTAAAATGCCTGAAATTAATTTAAAGCCTATTTGAATAATAATTGGCCACTGTTTCCACCTGATTACATGTTACAGCTCCATTAGGAGTGTAGGATAACAGTCAAGAACTCTGACACTCTTATCCATGGAACCATGGCGTTTTATATAGTGAAAGGAAATCACTGGCCTTATATTGTAATGAACTGAGAAACAGGAAGAGGGTAGTCACGGTGATGGGTGTGTACTACTGCCTTCCCAACAGTCCACAGGAAGTTGAAGAATGGATATGTAAGCAGATTCTGGACAAATGTAGTAATAACAGGGCAGTTGTAGTGGGAGACTTTAATTTTCCTCATGTTAACTGGAAATCCCTTAGGGCGAGGAGTCCAGATGGTGAGGAATTTGTGTCCAGGAAGGTTTTTTGGAACAATATGTAGATAGTCCAACTAGAGAGGGGGACCTGGTACTAGGGAATAAGCCTAGCCACGTCATCAAAGTTGCAGTGGGGGGACGTGTGGCAAACCATGAACAAAATTCCATAAGCTTTCGATACTCATGGAGAAGGACTAGTGTTGACCGAGAATTAAGGTACTAAATTGGGAGAAAGCTAATTATAACCGGATTCGGCAGGATATGGAGGCTGTTGTTTGAGAGAGGCTATTGAGGGTAAATCCATATCTGGCATGTGGGAGTCTTTAAGGAGTAGTTGATCGGGTTTAGAACAGGCATGTGCCAGTGAAAAGGAAGGACCAAGAAAGGCATGATTCGGGAACAGTGGATGACCAGGGAAATTGTGAATATAGTCAAAAAGATAAAGGATGCCTATGTAAGGTCTAGGCAACGAAAAACAGATGAAGCACTTGAAGAATACAGGCAAAGTAGAAAAGAACTCAAACGGAGAGTTGGGAGGGCAAAAAGGGATCACGACATGTCCTTGACTGACAGGATTCAGGAGAATCTCGAGGCATATATTAGGAACAAGAGGGTAGCTAGAGAAAGAGTTGGTCCACTCAATGACAAAGAAGGGAAACTATGTGTAGAACGAAAGGAAGTGGATGAGATCCTTAATGAGTACTCTGCATTGGTATTCACAAAGCAGAGGGATATGTTGATTGGTGGTGTCTCAGAGGGATATGTAAATCCTTTAGAACAAGTCATCATTACGAGGGAGGAAGTGTTAGATGTATTAAAAAACATTAAGATAAACAAATTCCCAGGGCCAAATGGCACTATTCCAGATTACTGGGGGAGATGAGATGAAATTGCTGGACCTCTAACAGAAACCTTTGTTTCCTCATTAGCTGCAAGTAAGGCCCCAGAGGATTGGAGGATAGCTAATGTTGTCCTGTTATTAAGAAGGGTAGCAAAGATAACTTGAGTAAATATAAGACAGTGAGCTTGACTACAGTGATTGTGAAATTGTTGGAGAAGATTCTCAGAAATATGATCTATACACATTTGGAACTGAATGGTCTTATTAGATGGTTTTGTACAAGGGAGGTCATTTCTCACTTGTTTGATTGAGTTTTTTGAGGAGGTGACAAAATGATTGATGTGGGAACGGCTGTGGACTTTATGTCTACATGGACTTTAGTAAAGCATTTGGCAAGGTCCCTCATGGCAGGCTGGTGCAAAAGGCTAAATCACATGGGATCATGGGTGAACTAGCTAAATGGATTCAGAACTGGTTTGGCCATAGAAAACAAAGGGTAGCAATGGAAGGGTGTTTTTTTTTGAATGGAGGTCTTAACTAGTGGTGTTCTGCAGGGATCAATGCTGGAACATATCTTGGAAGAAAACGTAGCTGTTCTGATTAGCAAGTTTGCAGATGATACTAAGATTGCTGGAGTTGCAGACAATGATGAAGATTGTCAGAGAATACAGCATGATGAGCTGTAAAATTGGGTGGAGAAATGGCAGATAGAATTTTATCCGGATAAATGTGAGTTTTTGATAGATCAAATTCAGGTGGGAACTATAAAATAAATGGCAGAAGCATAGATACAGAGATCTGGGCGTGCAGGTCCACAGAATCTTAAAAGCACCAGCAGAGGTGGAAAAGGAGGTAGAGAAAGCATATGGCACGCTTGCCCCCATTGGATGGAGCATTGAGTATAAAAGTTGGCAAATTATGTTTATAGTTATATAAAACGTTGGTTAGGCAACATTTGGAATACTGTGTCCAATTCTGATCACCACATTACCAGAAGGACGTGAAGGCTTTGGAGAGAGATTTTACCAATCTTTGCCTGGTATGGAGGGCATTAGCTATGAGAACAGATGGAATAAACTGGGATTGTTCTCCCTGGAAAGACAGAGGCTGAGGGGCGACCTCGAACGTAGAACATTACAGCACAGTACAGGCCCTTCAACCTCAATGTTGTGCCAAGCTATGTCCAATCCCAAGATCAAGCTATCCCGCTCCCTGTCGTTCTGGTGTGCTCCATGTGCCTATCCAATAACCGCTTGAAAGTTCCTAAAGTGTCCTGGTCCGCTATCACAGCAGGCAGTGCATTCCACACCCCAACCACTCTCTGAGTAAAGAATCTATCTTGGATATCCCTCCTATATCTCCCACCATGAACCTTACAGTTATGCCCCCTAGTAACAGCTACATCTACCCAAGGAAAATGAATCTGTACTTCCACTCTATCTATCCCCCTCATCATCTTATAAACTTCTATTAAGTCACCTCTCATCCTCCTCCACTCTAAAGAGAAAAGCCCCAGCTCCCTCAACCTTTCCTCATAAGACCTACCCTCCAAACCAGGCAGCATCCTGATAAATCTCCTCTGCACTCTCTCCAATGCTTACACGTCCTTCTCATAGTGAGGTGACCAGAACGGAACACAATATTCCAAATGTGGTCTCACCAACATCTGGTATATATGCAGCATAACCCTTCGGCTCTTAAACTCAAACCCCCTGTTAATAAATGCTAACACACTGTAAACCTTCTTCACGGCTCTATCCACTTGAGTGACAACCTTCAGAGATCTGTGACTATGAACCCCAAGATCCCTCTGCTCCTCCACATTCCTCAGAACCTGCAGTTAACCCTGTAATCCGCATTCAAATTTGTCCTACCAAAATGAATAATGTCACACTTATCAAGGTTAAACTCCATCTGCCATTTTCTGCCCAGCTCTGTATCCTATCAATGTCTCTTTGCAGCCTACAACAGCCTTTCACCTCATCCACTACTCCACCAACCTTGGTGTCATCAGCCAATTTACCAACCCACCCTTCAGCCCCATCTTCCAAGTCATTGATAAAAATCACAAATAGCAGAGGGCCCAGCACTGATCCTTGTGGTACACCGCTGGTAACTGGTCTCCAGTCTGAAAATTTTCCATCCACCACCACCACCCTCTGTCTTCTATGAGACAGCCAGTTACTTATCCAATTGGACAAATTTCCTTCTATCCCACACCTCCTTACTTTCTTCGTGAGCCTACCATGGGGAGCCTTATCAATCGCCTTACTAAAATCCATGTATACAACATCAACTGCTCTACCTTTGCCTTAGTTACTTCCTCAAAGAATTCAATCAAATTTGTGAGGCAGGACTTACCCCTCACGAAACCGTGCTGACTATCCCGGATTAAACTGCATCTTTCCAAATGGTCATAAGTCCTATCGCTCAGGACCCTTTCCATTAACTTTCCAACCACCGAAGTAAGACTAACTGGCCTACAATTACCAGGGTCATTCCTATTCCCTTTCTTGGAGAGGAACAACATTCGCCACTCTCCAGTCCTCTGGCACAATCCCTGTAGACAGTGAGGACCCAAAGATCAAAGCTAAAGGCTCCACAATCTCATCGCTTGCCTCCCAAAGTATTCTAGGACGTATCCCATCTGGTCCAGTGGACTTATCGACCCTCAGGTTTTTCAAAATTGCTAATACATCTTCCCTCAGAACATCTACCTCCTTTATCAGCCTGAGTGACACACTCATCCTGAAAAACATGGCCCCTCTCCTTAACGAACACTGAAGAAAAGTATTCATTCAGTGCCTCACCTATCTCTTCTGACTCCATGCACAAGTTCCCACTACTACCCTTGACTGGCCCTAACCTCACTCTGTTCATTCTTTTATTTCTCACATAAGACCTGATGAAAGTTTATGTAGTTATAAGAGGAATAGATAAGGTGAACAGTTGGGAGCTTTTTCTCAGGGCAGCAATGACAATTACAGGGGAATACAAGTTCAGAGTAACAGAGGGAACGGTTCAGTAGAGATGTGCAGGGGAATCTTTTTACACAGTGAATGGTGGGGGTCTGGAATGCACTGCCAAGTGAGGTGGTTGAAGCAGACATGTTAGTGCATTTAAAACTTATCTGGATGGATACGTGAACAGACAGAGAATAGAGGGATACAGGCAGTTGGTCGAGATAGAACAACATGATTAATGCAGGCTTGGAGGGCAAAAGGATCTGTTTCAGTGCTGTATTGTTCTTTGTTTTTTAATTATCTGCATTGTCAAAAGAAACCTCATCATCCCCTCAGTAGACTAGAAATTCTGATGGCATTTGTGGTTCACCACAGCATTTTGCATATTTTGTGCCCTTTTCAATATGTGAAGCATCTGAAGCACACGTAATAAACAGAAATGGGGATAATAACAGACCTCAGGAGGACATGCAGACTGGTGAAACAGACAACAATATGCTCAGAAAAGTATGAAGTAATACATTTTGGTCGAAAGAATGAGGGATCAATATAAACTAAATGATACAATATTAAAAAGTGGTGCAGGAAGAGAAGGACCTGGCAGTGTATGGTCTTATGGCATCATTCTGTCTTCTATTAGGAAGGTTGAACATTAAACCAATAGGGAGAGAGACGTTTAAATGCCTCGTTGAAAAGAGGGAAACAAAGGTACAAAAGAAAGAGTTCTTGAAAAGGATTTGAGGTGGCAGAATATTCTACCACTAGCAGTAAGATAAAAATGGTGCAAGGAAGTACAATATAGTGAGATTAAAGTGTACATTTCAGAGCTAGAATGGATCAGGTGCAAGGAAAGATTTGAAAAAATTTGTGCATTTTTTTTTAAGTTTAATACATCAAAGGCATGGAACAGTGCGAGAGGGGAGTAAATGTTAGGGTGCTATGAGTAAAAATTTTGAGCTTGAAACTCTGCTTCACTAGCTTTGCATATAACAGAGAAAGAAGGTGGGACCTTACAAATGTTTGTTTAAGTGATGTACAGTGATTGTTTTGCTCGGGGTGGCTTCTAAATTACAGGTTATTCATCATGAACATGCTGGATTTTTGACTTGCCTGCACCACTAGAAAATACAGTGAGGAAAAACCAGAGACTTTTTTGTCAATTGACTTGATAAATTCAACAATTACTCTTTGACCATGTAGATTTTGCAACAAGTTACTGTGTGAACTGCAGTCACTGTTAAACATCTGAAAAGTAGCACAGATAACTTGCAGAATGTTTGAATAAATAATGTATTTTGTTTTCTAATGCTGGTTTTCAGTGGAACATTGTACTTGAAGCATGTAAACTGCCAACAATAAGTTCAATTCTCAGACTTTGAGCTGATGCTTTCCTTCAATTTTCAGTCCCAACATCAAACTTAGCTTTTACTTTTTTGACAGCTGTACAAACCAATGTTTTGCTGATATTATTTAGGCTACTAAAACTACTCCAGCTCTTTGCATAATTAAGAACTGTAGCGAAACTGCTGAACTTGAATAAGAGGAGGTGATGGTGTAATAGTAATGTCATTTGACTAGTAATCTACGGGTCCAGGCAAACGCTCTGGGGAGGCGGATTCTACATTACAACACCACATTTTAAAATTCCATCAAGTAGTGCAATTTAAATTCAATTTTAAAAATCTGAGATTAAAAACTAGTCAATTATAGTGTCCGTGAAACCAATTTTGATTGTTGTATAAACTGTTCGCTAATCTTCTCTAAGGAACAAAATCTGTTGCCCTTATTCTGTTCCAGCCTACATGTGACTCCAGAGTTTCAGCAGTGCCAGGCAGTGTGCTTCATTGACTATCGTCTGATGGTTCTGACATCCATCGTTATTAAGTGCTTCAAAAAGTTAGTCATGGCACAATTCAACTTTGGCCTCCC
This sequence comes from Carcharhinus amblyrhynchos, assembly GCF_965287045.1. Lineage (NCBI taxonomy): Eukaryota > Metazoa > Chordata > Chondrichthyes > Carcharhiniformes > Carcharhinidae > Carcharhinus > Carcharhinus amblyrhynchos. The sequence continues at coordinate 92,732,439 of NC_137326.1, forward strand.
AGATTGCCTGGATGCACTACCACCAACCACTAAAACAGGTTCACAGTAGATGCCATCTCCCTGGCACTGCATGCAACCCTGGAACACCTAGATAACAAAGACACCTATGTCAGACTCGTCTTTATCAACTACAGCTCTGCCTACAAAGCTCATCACTAAACTCCATGGCCTGGGGCTTGGCTCCTCCCTCTGTGACTGGATCCTGAACTTCCTAACCACAGACCTCAATCAGTAAGGATAACAACAACACCAATTCCATGATCATCCTCAACACCAGTGCCCTAACAGGCTGTGTTCTCAACTCCTTATTATACTCCTTATACACCTCTGACTGCCAAAATTCCCTTGCAACTCGGTTTTCAAGTTTGCTGATGATACCACCGTAGTGAGTCAGAGCTCAAATAATGACGAGAGAGTACAGGAAAGACAGAGAATCTGGTGCAATGGCAATAATTGGTCCCTCGTTTCAACAAAATGAAGGAAATAGTCATCAACTTCAGGAAGTGTAGTGGAGGACTCGCCCCCATCTACGTCAGTGGCAACGAAGTAGAAATGGCCGAGTGCATCAGGTTTTTAGGTATCTCAACCTCCAACATGTCCTGGTTCCCCCGTGCCGACACTAGTTAAGAAAGCCCACCAAGCCTCTACTTTCTCAGAAGACTAAGGAAATTTGGCATGTCCACTATAATTCTCACCATTGTTAACAGATGCATCATAATAAGCATTCTTTCTGGTTATACCACAGCTTGGTATGGCTTCAGCTCTGTCAAGACCACAAGAAACTAAAGGGTCATGAACAAAGCCCAGCCATCACTCAAACCAGCTTCCCATCCATTGACACTTCCTGATGCCTTGGAAAAGCAGCCAGCATAATTAAGAACTCCATTCACCCTGGACATACTCTCTTCCACTTTCTTTCATCAGGAAAAAATACAAAAGTCTGAGAACACGTACCAACCGACTCAAGAATAACTTCTACCCTGCTGCCATTAGATTTTTAAATGGAATGACTTCATATTTGGTTGATCTTTCTCTACACCCTGACTGTGACTGTAACACTGCATTCTGCACTCTCTCCTCTATGAATGCATCCTTTGTCGGTATAGCATGCAAGAAACAATACTTTTCACAATATTAATATATGTGACAATAAATCAAATCAGTGTGGTTGGCCCTTCAAATACCCTCTGAAATCATTTAGCAAACTATGTAGTTGTATCAGACTGTCAACACAGTGTGATGTGGTGGAATACTCACTTGCCTGAAGCTTGACACCATTCAGGACAAAGGGTTCTGCTTGATTGGCACCCTATTGTCCTTATTAAACATTCACTCCTTCAGCCATCAACGTGCAGCGGTAATTGTGTACCACCTACACGATGCACTGCAGAACTCACCAGGTTCCTTCAACAGCAACTTATAAATCCATGACCTCTGATACCAAGATGGGCAGCAGATACAAGGGAACTCCACTATCTGCAAGTTCCCCTCCAAGCCTCATACCATCCTGACTTGGAACGATATTGCCATTCTCTCTTTGTCGTTGGGTCAAAATCCTGGAACTCCTTATGTGCAGCACTGTGGATGTATCTACACCACAGGGATTCGTTGAAGATAGTGGCTCACAACCAGTTTCATGATGGCAATTAGGGATGGGCAATGAGTGCTTTTCTAGCCAGTGACACCCATATCCAGTGAAAGTATAATTAAAAAATCAACAGTTCTGTTATCTACTGTTGCAGATAGGTTGTTAGTAATCAGGATCCTCAGTTAATCTTTGTTGTAACATATCCCATTAGTTATTTACTGTCCTTGCTGCCTGACACTTTGATTATTAATAGAATTGGCATATTTATGCTCAGCATTTCATAACTTTATCAGGTCTTCAATATTTTTCTATAGTGTATTCACTTATTAATTTTGAGTTTGTTACCATGTTCGTGCTCTAGTTGGTGTATCTTTGATCTTTCAAGTATCAAAACTCAAGAACGTAGCTGTGTTGTTGTCCGAGAATGGACTGGGACGTGATGCAGTGTAAAATTATGTGGGTGGCAGAGTTGGCATGTTGGCATGTCCTGTTTGGACACCCTGTGGCTCATGGAAGGTCATGTTCCCCCTCCCACTCCCAGCAATGAGGAATGCCCTGCTGGAAATTAGCATGATTGTCTCTCATTCCCTCCCACTCCTTGGCCAGGGCCTGCAAAATGGTGCTGGCAAGCTGACCACACCATACTGCACTTGGCCCTCTTTGATAACATCTGGACAGGGCCTGCTGCAGTCCCAGCAGCAGTCACCATTCCTGGTGTCCTTCAGCTGGTGCTGTAGTTAGCCAACAGTTTTGGAAGTAGGATATTTTGCCTCAGAGGAGTGGAAACCACTTTTGCAGACGTTTTATTACCTGAAGAATATAAAATTAAGTGATGGCTTCCAGGGCTGTCAGAGGCTAGCTTACCCGACTTGTGGGCTGGGCGCCACCGCCTCCACATAAAATCTTGACCTAAATTTCCCCATCGGATGCAATATTAGATGTTCCCCCAAACTGCAGTCTAATAGAACTCTCAAATGATGAAAAATTGTCCCCTTATAATAACTCTCAACTTGCGTTATATTGCAATAATTTTTTTAAAACTAACTTCCTGTTGAATGGCTAAAAAACTAATTTTATAGTTGTAGAATGTCAAATTTCTACATTGATCATCCTTTAACTTTTTTGAATTTGATAATTAATCTAACTGACTCACATGCATATACCTCAATCATTTATTTTGCACTGTACAACATTTTTTATTAAACTTTTAAAAAGTTCAGTGGATCTTCCTGGTTTGCTGTCTGGAAGATTTCTTCACTCTGTTTGACTGTTTGCCCCACTTGATAACATTGCTGCTGCTGAATACATGGAGATCCCACTGACCTGGCACCAGATTCAAACTGACCTTGCGAAAGACCATGCCATAAATTGCTAGATCTTTGTGAGTAGTGTTCTTCAAGGTCAGCAGTGAGCACTAATACTTCGCTGCTGATGACAAAACCCAGGCTGTAGATCCAGAAGGATTGGATTTGGATCAGACTTCAGGTGCAGGTGACTGTAGGTACAAGTGACTAACCCTGATTTCACCTGTCCATGGATGCCAGTGTTGTTGAGATTCTTGATGCAATCACAAACACCCCAAAAGGCTGCAGTCATCTGGAACTCAATATTCTAATCTGGGATGGAGTTAGTTAATGGGTGGTGGGTGGTGGCTGCTTCTTGTGACCAGATTTTTGAAATGGCATAAATGATTGTGTATTTTGTAGCATAAGATGGTTATGGCTAGAAATCATTTTTAAAAACTGCCATCATTTTTTCAGTATAGATTGCAACTTTGATGGCAATTATGCAGAAATTTCAATGTCATGTTTTGATATCTGCTATGAATAAATAAATTCCATGTACAACTTGTTCAGACTAAAGATTTTATTAGTATCAGTTTTAATTGTTAACTTCTCTGAGACATTTAAATGCTTTAACAGATCTGTACAAACAGCTATCACTTGGAATTCATAGGTGCATTTAAAGTGGCACTTAATTTAAGGCAATTTAGGTTGGCCTATTACAAAGATGAGATTTCTTTTTTGTTTTAAGTTGACAGAACAAGAAGTAGAGACCATCTTGGACAAGGCCATGGTTCTGTTCCGATTTATGCAGGAGAAGGATGTATTTGAACGCTACTACAAACAACATCTGGCCAGAAGGCTTCTCACCAACAAAAGTGTATCTGATGACTCAGAGAAAAATATGATCTCTAAACTTAAGGTGAAAATGTGAATCTTAAGTTATAGCATTTTAAACAATTTCTAGTCACATTTGCATTAATATTGGTGAACAGTAGCTAGCTTAGTGCAGTAATCTTCCTCTTCCTAAATATAATTGTAAACACAAAGTTTATTTATGTACTGTATTTAGAGGGAGTGGTACAAAGGAGATATAAGATGCAGCTTAAATAATTAGTTAGTGAATTATAATGATATTATCCAACATAATGTCCTTAAGTTTTAAAATATTATTTTCACTAGAGGATTCACTAATATGCATATTATTTAAGTTTTTCACTCAGATTAATTTAAAAATTTTATAGTTTATTAATGTTTGAGTGAGTACTGTAGTGAAAATTTTAGCTTGCAAGACAGTGACAAAATGTTGCAGCAGAAGTAGAGTAAATCTTGAAACTTAACCACTTGTTCTGGTAAAAACAGTTATGCAAATCTGCTTAATAGCTGTAAGGAAATTGTAAGATCATTGTTTCAGTTCCACATCTTTTTATGTTGAGTTAGCAAAAGATAAATTTATGTTGCTATAGTGGAAAGCAGTGTTGGCCTGCTGTGAGCCATAAATACAGTTTTACTGTTTGGACAATCAAAACATATTTGTGTACAATCAATTTACCTCCAGTTACTGCTAACATGAGCACTGTCTAGTTCAGCACATTCTGCTTACTATGAATCTATGCTCTGTTGTACAGGCTTGACCTGATTTTAAAATAACCCATTATTTAAACTGCTTTATGGTAAAACGTAAATGCCCATAATAATAATGTTCAGAAGGAACAGCATATGTAAAAGTTGCTTTTTGTGGCAATTCCACAGTACATAATTGAATTCAACATTATTCAGTTGAACAATATTTTTTGAATATGAATAAGCTAACTATTTTTATTGTTTAAAATATTGAAATTTTTATTTCAAGGAACTTTATTTAAAATCACAATCTGGTATTTTATCTTCAATAAGATCTCTTTTCTATCATTTTAGGAAATAGATGAAAAGCATAATTTTGTCACTGTTTTAGTTTCTGTTTAATCCTTTTGAATTTGGAGATCAGGATATGCAAACTGTACATATTATTCATTAAGCAAACCTCTTTCTCTTTCTAAAGCAACATTTTTGGGACTTGGGTTATTGCATGCCAATTTAGTTTATGGCTGATTTCTTGAATTGTTGCATTAAATGATTATTTTCCCTCAGACGGAGTGTGGTTGCCAGTTCACATCTAAACTGGAAGGAATGTTCAGGGACATGAGTATCTCAAATACAACAATGGATGAGTTCCGGCAGCACCTACAAACGACTGGGGTGAGAGAATGTTTCAGTAAAGTGTTTAGTATACTCCTGGGTATGGGCAATGCCATATGATTTGAAAACCAAAGTTTCTAATTTGACATATCCATTAGACTATTATCTATTGATGTTGAATGTTTCTATTTTGTAGACTATGGTTGATAATGATTGTATAATTAGAAGAGTAGATTATTTGTATTCAACAAGTTTTAACCTTTCCTTCTCACCAGCAAAGCACAACCACCAATAAACTAGTTTTGCCTCAAAGTGTTAAGCATGGAGCCACCAAAACTTTTTTGGTGTATGTGATCTTTAAGATTTATACTAACTAAATCTATTATTTTAAAAAAGACAAACTAAATTTTAGCCTATAATGAGCAATGGCTCAGACATTATGATTTTATTAATGGCAAAACTACCAACGTTTAGTCATTAGAACTGTGAAACTGATAGCAACTACAGCAACCCACATATGTGCAGTTAAACCCAAAGCTCAGAAGTTGGTGTCAGCGATTCCCTCTTCTTCCACTGGGATGCACTGTTGAAGAAGTAGTTTTTAGGAATCACTTTAACTGATGTGAACTTTCCCATTGTGCTGTAGTATTGCTATTTTTAAAAAGCTGCACCATGTTGAATGAGAGGTAATTGGGTTTTTAATAGTGTGCTAAATTTATAAATTTTGCTGAACAATTCTGATTGTAAAACTAATTTTATATTTGTGGAATATCAAACTTCTACATGACTAAATTCCGTAAGTTTTTCATTTTCTTAAGTCTATGAAATTCCAACTTCTGTACAGGGGAACAAGATTGGTGGAACGGCAAATTGCGCGGAGGGTATGGAGAGTCTGCAGAAGGATCTAGATAGGCTGGGCGAATGGGCCAGGAACTGGCAAATGGAATTTAATGTTGGCAAGTGCGAGGTGGTCCACTTTGGTAGGAATAATGGTAGGAAGGACTATTACTTACGTGGCGAAAAACTGCAGCAGGCGACGGTGCAGAGGGACCTCGGGGTCCTTGTGAATGAGTCGCAAAAACCCAGCCTGCAGGTGCAGCAGGTGGTCAGGAAGGTGAATGGGATGCTGGTCTTCATAGCGAGGGGGATTGAATATAAAAGTAGGGAGGTCTTGCTGCAGCTGTATAGGGCATTGGTGAGGCCGCAGCTGGAGTACTGTGTGCAGTTTTGGTCGCCGCACTTATGCAAGGATGTTTTGGCCTTGGAGGGAGTGCAGAGGAGGTTTACTAGGCTGATGTCGGAGTTGAGGGGATTGAGCTATGAGGAGAGGCTGAATAACCTAGGCTTGTACTCGTTAGAGTTTAGAAGAATGAGGGGAGATCTCATTGAGACGTATAAGATGATGAATGGGATGGATAGGATAGAGGTGGAGAGACTCTTCCCGCTCAGAAAGGACAGTAGGACTAGGGGGCACAGCCTCAAGATAAAGGGGGGGCGACTTAGAACGGAGCTGAGGAGGAACTTCTTCACTCAAAGGGTGGTGAATCTCTGGAATTCTCTGCCCGTTGAAGTGGTGGAGGCTGCCTCGCTAAATATTTTTAAGACGCGGGTTGATGGGTTTTTGATAAGAGAGGGGATTAAGGGTTATGGGGAGAGGGCGGGAATGTGGAACTGAGCCATGACAGATCAGCCATGATCTTATTGAATGGCGGGCAGGCTCGAAGGGCTAGATGGCCTACTCCTGCTCCTATTTCTTACGTTCTTATGGCATGTCCCCATTTTTATTTCACCCAGTGTAAAATGTGTAAGAAATGAATGATAATCAGTACACTTGACTTTTGGGCTTACCATCTGAAAATTCTTCACCGTGATCAACTGCTTGGTTTGCCCATTGATAAAACTGCTGTTGGAGACATGGAGATTTTGTTGCAGAATCAAACTAATGTTAGGAGAGGTGAGATCAAGACCATAAAGATCATAGGATCTTAGTGGGCAGTCTTTTTTAAGGTGTGTAGGAGGTATAGTTGATTTGCCACTAATCACAAAATTCTGCCTAGTGCCTGCCTATTGTATTTTGTAATAAAGATGAACTGTGCTTTTTTTCCCCCCAGGTCTCTCTAGGTGGTGTTGACTTGACAGTAAGAGTTCTGACTACAGGTTATTGGCCTACTCAGTCTGCGACACCAAAATGTAACATCCCCCCAGCACCACGGCATGCCTTTGAAGTCTTTAGAAGGTAAAGCTTCATAATAAAACAATTTTGTTTTAAGAACATTTAACAACTTATTTGGTCACAAAATCAAAATTAAAAGCTGGATTAATCAAAATTTTCTGTGTGGGGGAAGATAATAATTGTTTTCTTTTAAAGTTTGATATTAGAGGAGTTTGGCTGCAGGACTAAATGCATTGTAAATGAGAAGTTGTATTTTAATTTTCACTCATGCACAATCACTTTTTGAAAAAAAAGTCTAAAACCTAGCTGAGTTGACTTACCTGAAAGCATCTTAATGTGTCTGCTATAGCAAATGTAGAATTGAAACACTTGTATTAACTATTTGTAACAAAGAATTTGAATTTGATTTATTTTGTGTCACTTTATAAAACCTATTAACTTTTAATTCTACAAAATATCACGAGCTATTTTTATTGCAGGACAGTTTAGTAGTATTGATATTTACCATAACAATGGGGGTAACGAGATGGAAAACGTCCCAGCAGCTAGCTTTGAATTTTCTCAAGAGTTGAATCTATGTAAATTGGTTCTTCGGAAATCCGAGTATATCCTCTCTTCTCCAATCCAACTAATCTGTTTCGGACCCTGAGTATTATTTTAATCCTTTTCTTCCATAAGTCTGCTTAATCAACATTCTAATCTGCCTTTCATCTTTAACTGAATTTATTTGTGGCAGCAGAAGTCAACAACCCCACGCATGAAACAAGATGCTTGAAATTAATTATATAGAAAATAAATTGCAAACAGGTTGTTAATTCCACTCTTTTTTTCCTATATCCATGACAAAAGCAGTAATTCTAATCTTGTGTCCCTTTATCCTCCTAGCTTCAATCTGGCTTGTAGCTTCCAGAGTTATCTCTGAATCCCATTTTTTTAAAAAAATGCAGTGCATAAAGTTAGATTTGTGAGCTTTATATATGTATGTTATCAAGCTCTATAATATGAAATTGCAGAGCGTTGCTCAATTGGTTTAGCTGTTTCAATTTGAATTGCACCTTCACCAGTTTTGCTTTGAATGGAGAGCGACTTTGCTGCCTTCACCTCACACTAATATGCAGGTTGAGATCGTCTCTCGTTCTTCACTGAGTTCTTTATGCCCAACTGGACCAAATACTCCATCTGTTACCCAGGCCAATGTTTTATATGGAGTGAATAAATTATAATTTCGAACTTATTGATTGGATCTGCATCTATAATACAACCACTTTTGGCATCCACAAATAGTTGTATTACGGATGCTAATGCATTTAATGTTTGTTGCCGAATGACAGTTGTCCTGATAATTGGTTCGGTTTTCCATGTGGAATCATTAAGTACACAATGTTACTCTGCCGACTTACTCCATTTAAGTGTTTGTATATTCTGAACTCTTGAATGCAATACACCCAGCCAATATCAAAATATACAAGATTTGGAAGGAACTCAACAAAGTGCATACTGAAGTGGGTTTTCCCTGGCTGGGGAATCTAGAACATTGGGGCTCGGATTACAGTTTGTTTATTAGTGTCACAAGTAGGCTTACATTAACACTGCAATGAAGTTACTGTGAAAATTCCTGACTCGTCACAGTCCGGCACCTATCTGGGTACATTGAGGGTGAAGTTAGCAAGGCCAATGTATCTAACCAGCACGCCTTTTGGACTTGTGGGAGGAAACCCACACAAACACACGGAGAATGTGTAAACTCCACACAGACAGGGATCCAAGCTGGGAATCGGACTCGGGTCCCTGGTGCTGTGAGACAGCAATGCTAACCACCAGAGCCTGATTATTTAGGACTAAGATGATCAGGTTCCTTTCCAGAAAGGGTTGTAAATCCTTTGAGTTGTGTATCCCAAAAGATTCTGGATGTTCCATCATTGAATATATTTAAGGCTGAAATACAGATTTTGGGGCTCCTCTGAATCAAGCGATGTGGGAGTACGTGGGTAGGTGGTTATGATGTGGAGATGCCGACGTTGGACTGGGGTAAATACAGTAAGAAGACTCTCAATATCAGGTTAAAGTCCAACAAGTTTATTTGGTAGCAAAAGCCACTAGCTTTTGGAGTGCTTGCTGCTCCTTCATCAGGTGAGTGGGATTTCAGTTCATAAACAGGCCATATAAAGACAAACTGAGTTTGTGAATTTATATGCCCTGTTTGTGAACTGAAATCCCACTCACCTGACGAAGGCACAGCAAGCACTCCGAAAGCTAGTGGCTTTTGCTACTAAATAAACCTGATGGACTTTAACCTGGTGTTGTGAGACTTCTTACTAGGTGGTTACGGCCAGTGATCCACCATGATCATGTTAAAAGGTGGAATAGTTTTAAAGGGCCATATAGTGTACTCCTTCTATTGCTTATGTTCTTTAACACTGGTTTCTATGACTTTGAACTTCCGCTAGAAACAAATTATTTGAACTTACTTCCTTCAGTGGCAATACTTAAAAAATTTTGAGCTTTTTTGACCCTGTAACGTGCAAACTGACCACATTTTAGAATCTATTATATTAGTAATGTGCTGTCCTGCATTGTTCTGAATGCAAACTGAACGGTAAGTTTGGATTTACTATATTGGGTGCTGTTTCTTTGACCTTCCCTTGCCCTTTTAATGTTCCATGAACTTTTCCACAGCAAGTGCTGCCAGAGGGTGATTGAAAAATATTTCCATCTCCAGTAACAATTAAGATAATAAAATCCCCTTGCAGTTCTGGACAGAGGTTTATTATGACCCCACGCTCCTCTTCAGAATGTTTTCTTTCAAAAGAGTGGAGACATTTTAAAACATTACTGTCTTCTAAGGTCCCACATTAATAACACTTTGTGGCCAACGTCAACCAAGAATAGATAAATTCTTAGTGATCACTTCTGGAGCTTAAATCATACTGAAATATAATTACATGTTATTGTCATTATGCCTTGCATTTTGATCTGGAGGCTTATAGAAATGCTGACTTTTGTTTTCATTGCAGATTCTATTTGGCAAAGCACAGTGGTCGACAGCTCACACTCCAACACCATATGGGTTCAGCAGATCTAAATGCTACTTTCTATGGACCTGTGAAAAAGGCAAGTGCCTTCATAGTAACTAATAAAAAAAAATCCAACATTTACCAAATTGCTGACAACTTGATTATAAACAGGAAGGTGAAGAAAGAAAATGAAATCATCCTTAAAATAAGGGAGTAAAGGGAATCATTGTCAGCTTGATAATAATCTCAATTCTGTGTCTGGTGCTATGCAAAGAAAGCTATGCATGCTTCTCATGGCATTTGTTTAGCTGCTAAGATGAAATATCAAACTTCGTTGGATTCCGGGGAAGTGCCGGAAGATTGGAAAACGGCTAATGTTACGCCGCTGTTTAAAAAAGGTAGCAGGCAAAAGGCAGGGAATTATAGACCGGTTAGTTTAACGTCTGTAGTTGGAAAAATGCTTGAATCCGTCATCAAAGAAGAAATAGCGAGGCACCTAGAAAAGAATGGTTTGATAGAGCAGACGCAGCACGGATTCGTTAAGGGGAAGTCGTGTTTGACAAATTTATTGAACATAAGAACATAAGAACATAAGAAATAGGAGCAGGAGTAGGCCATCTGGCCCTTCGAGCCTGCCCCGCCATTCAATAAGATCATGGCCGATCTGTCGTGGCTCAGTTCCACTTTCCCGCCCTCTCCCCATAACCCTTAATCCCCTCTCTTATCAAAAACCCATCAACCCGCTTCTTAAAAATATTTAGCGAGGCAGCCTCCACCACTTCAACGGGCAGAGAATTCCAGAGATTCACCACCCTTTGAGTGAAGAAGTTCCTCCTCAACTCCGTTCTGAACCGCCCCCCCTTTATCTTGAGGCTGTGCCCCCTAGTCCTACTGTCTTTTTTGAGCGGGAAGAGTCTTTCCACCTCTATCCTATCCATCCCATTCATCATCTTATACGTCTCAATGAGATCTCCCCTCATTCTTCTAAACTCTAACGAGTACAAGCCTAGTTTATTCAGCCTCTCCTCATAGCTCAACCCCCTCAACTCCGGTATCAGCCTAGTAAACCTCCTCTGCACTCCCTCCAAGGCCAAAATATCCTTGCGCAGGTGCGGCGCCCAAAACTGCACACAGTACTCCAGCTGCGGCCTCACCAATGCCCTATACAGCTGCAGCAAGACCTCCCTACTTTTATATTCAATCCCCCTCGCTATGAAGGCCAGCATCCCATTCGCCTTCCTGACCACCTGCTGCACCTGCAGGCTGGGTTTTTGCGACTCATGCACAAGGACCCCGAGGTCCCTCTGCACCGTCGCCTGCTGCAGTTTTTCGCCACGTAAGTAATAGTCCTTCCTACCATTCTTCCTACCAAAGTGGACCACCTCACACTTGCCAACATTAAATTCCATTTGCCATTTCCTGGCCCATTCGCCCAGCCTATCTAGATCCTTCTGCAGACTCTCCACACCCTCCGCACAATTTGCCTTTCCCCCAATCTTGGTGTCATCAGCAAATTTCGACACCCTACACTCGGTTTCGACACCCTACAATACTATTGGATTTCTATGAGGATGTGACTAGTGCGGTAGACAGAGGAGAACCGGTGGATGTGGTGTTTCTCGATTTTCAAAAGGCGTTTGATAAGGTGCCGCACAAAAGGTTGCTTCAGAAGGTTAGGGGGCATGGAGTTGGGGATAAGGTGTTAGCGTGGATAGAGGATTGGTCCTCTAATAGGAGGCAGAGATTTGGTATCAATGGATGCTATTCTGATTGGCGGTTGGTGACTAGTGGAGAGCCGCAGGGATCGGTCCTGGGGCCTCAGCTGTTTACCATTTATATAGATGATCTGGAGGAGGGGGCTGAGTGTAGGGTAACGAAATTTGCTGGACACAAAGATGAGTGGAAAAGCAAATTGTGCGGAGGGTGTGGGAAGTCTGCAGAGGGATCTGGATAGGCTGAGCGAGTGGGCGAGGACCTGGCAGATGGAGTACAATGTTAGCAAGTGTGAGGTTATCCACTTTGGCAGAAATAATAGTAGGAGGGATTACTATTTAAAGGGCGAAAAGCTGCAGCATGCTACAGTGCAGAAGGACTGAGTCGCAAAAACCCAGTCTGCAGGTGCAGCAGGTGATCAAAAAGGCGAATGGGATGCTGGCCTTTATAGCGAGGGGGATAGAATATAAAAGCAGGGAGGTCTTGCTGCAACTGCAGGGCACTGGTGAGGCCGCAGCTGGGGTACTGTGTGCAGTTTTGGTCACCGCACTTGCGCAAGGATATTTTGGCCTTGGAGGGAATGCAGAGGAGGTTCACTAGGCTGATACTGGAGATGAGGGGGTTAGACTATGAAGAGAGACTGAATAGATTGGGTCTGTACTTGTTGGAGTTTAGAAGGATGAGGGGGGGATCTTATAGAGACGTATAAGATAATGAAGGGGATGGATAGGGTAGAAGTAGAGAGATTCTTCCCGCTCAGAAAGGACAGCAGGACTAGAGGGCACAGCCTCAAGATAAGGGGGAAGTGGCAGTTTAGATCGGAGTTGAGGAGGAACTTCTTCACTCAAAGGGTGGTGAATCTCTGGAATTCTCTGCCCGTTGAAGTGGTGGAGGCTACCTCGCTAAATATATTTAAGTCACGGGTAGATAGGTTTTTGACAGACAAGGGAATTAAGGGTTATGGGGAGAAAGTGGGAAAGTGGAACTGATCTACTTCAGATCAGCCATGATCTTATTGAATGGCGGGACAGGCTTGAAGGGCTAGATGGCCTACTCCTCTTATTTCTTATGTTCTTAAAGACTTCAAAGATGATGCTGTGGTCTATAAATCAAATTTAAAATGTATTAATATAACCTGCAGCATAAATTTACGTGTTTCATTGCAAGTTAAGTTTGATGTAAAATGGAAGTGACGAGTCAAGCTTTATCTAGAACTTGACTTTAAATATGCTTCTTTTCAGCATCTGGAGCTTAATCATTTGGTTAATTTTATTTATATTGAGTTGCAACAACTAATTGATTGTACAGGGAGTCATGTTTTCAATAGAAATAGTTTTAATAAATATTCTGTCATTAATTTGGTCTTAAATATTTTGGTTAAATGCATAAGCATATTCTGGTGATTGTGTCAGTAGCCCATTTTGGACAATAGTATTAAAGCATTTTAAAACAGAAGTAATCAGAATTTATGGCAGCCTGCCTAAGATATCCAAGTGATATCATACCATAAGACAATCGAATCATCATGCTTCTGGGCAAAATCTTGAACTGCTGGCTCTGTTACAATCTTGTAATTCTTGTAGACAATGCTAAATTCTTGAGTACATAGTGCTATGATTCTTGACCAAATCCAGGGTTGCTTGGGGGTCAAGTTAGGGACCAGTAACTTCTTTGTTAAATTAGAAAATGTTTAAAATTCAAGGTTACTAATAAAGCCACAAGATTCCATAGATTTGGAATAAATAAAAATAAACTTGTAAGTTTGGAAAGATAAAATGATCTATAATACCTTATACTCTTACATTCAGGGTAAGTATGAGGTACATGTGAATCAACAAGCGTGGTCAAACACACCATACTACACAAAAAGTGTGACGAAAACAGATTCCATGGACTTCTGAACAGCTCATCCAGGCGTTTGTCACATTGTGAGCCAAGCAATCTCACTGAAACTTTATTCTTCACATTTCTTCAAGAAATCTTCACATTTGAAGTTCTTACCTTGGAATTCTCTCAAACGTTGCTCCAACTTGGATGACTTCAAAATTGATCCATCTCAGTGTTCCATTCTCACAGGGTTTCTTTCCAAGGAAGCTTAATTTCTGAGCTTCACCTTCCAAGCACAATCTCAAATCTTTGGCAGTGCCATGCAGAACACCACTACTCCAAAAGGGTACCTTTTCCCCTGTGGCCCACAACGGAGTCACAAACTTTGGCTGCCTTTTCAGATCTTTAAGGCCTTTCTCACACCCACTTCATTTAAAGTTTGCTCCCTGCAGCACATTAATTCACAGCCTACTTCTCTGCTCTTTTCTTTCAATTAATAGGAACTCCTGTCTTTTATCCCTTACCTGGGACCTCCTTTTCAGATGTCTCCTGATCTCTCCCTGTTCTCTTGCAGTCCTGATCCAAGGCACCTATTTGGTAATGGGACTCTAACAGGTCAACTGACCTGGGGTTTCATGCCATTCTTCTTTCTCTCTGGTGCACAAGGCTGGTCCTTAATCTGAAGAGCATGAAATAACTGAACTATATATGTGCAGCTGGTTCCTGACCAGGGCATGCATGAAACGCCCGAGAATCCTCAGAAATCAGAGTCCCCAACCTCCAAATGTCAAACTAAGGTAAGTATAGGTTCCATCACAATAGATCAACAACAAAGTTGGTGGCATTCAGCAATCCAGCTTCTTCTGCGAAGATGATAGCAGTTAAAACTTCAGATTTAGTTACTCTTTGAAGTCATGACAAAGGTTCTAATTGGTGAATGTTAACCCTTTCTCCACATATTCTGTATGACCCATTGAATGCTTGCAGCATTTTCTGTTTTTATATTCTGAATTTTGCCTTCTGCAGTATTGCTCAACAGAAAAGTTATTGAGTTTAAAACAATGTTTAAGCTATCCAAGTTTAGTTTATTAGCCACAAGTAGTCATTACATTAACACTGCGGTTCAGTGTGAAAATGCCCTAGTTGTCACACTCCAGCGCCTGTTTGGGTACACTGAGGGAGAATTTAGTATGGCCAGTTCACCTAACTTGCACATCTTTGGATTGTGGGAGGAAACTGGAGTTCCTGGAGGAAACCCATGCAGACAGAGGGAGAATGTGCAACCTCCACACAGTGACCCAGCTGGGAGTTGAACCCAGATCCCTGGTGCTGTGAGGTAGCAGTGCTAACCAGTGCCATTGTGCTGCCCAACTGAAAATACAGCTGAGATGTAATCTGTCTTTTTCTCCTTTGTGAAAGGATTAAACCTGTCCTTAAGTATTTATATATTTAAAAAGCCAGGCAAACCCTGACCTTTGAGAGGACAAAACAATTGAGAATGATTTTTTAGTTTACTATAGAGTTTGATTAAATTTTGAGTTTATAAATGTGCTGATGAATGGGTTTTTTAGAGCAGTAGCAATCAGTGGGTGATAAATGAGTAATATACTGCTAACTAACCATCTTGAGTGGATGGTAGGGAGAAATTATATTCTCGATAGTCTGTAGAAGTTTAGGTTTGATTAACTACAATTTAGGAGTCCACCAGAGTGTCAGTCGCAACATGTTGCCTGGCTTTTGTTTTAAAGAGAATTTTTAAAATGTCAACTCATCCTTCCTGATGTGAAACCATTTGTAGCACAGTTTTGCAGATTTGTTACCATTAAAAAGCACAGCTTTACCTAATTTTCTTTAATAATTATGCATTCACTGAGTCCATTGATTTAATCCCAGAAAGTTTAGCCAAAATTATTTTTAAGTTGGCAAACTTGTGTTCATATGATTACACTACCTTAGAATAACAGTGTCACATGCTAATGTTTCAAAAATAATTATATGTGTGGATTGAATGTTCATTATACATTTGTGTCATAACAGGAAGACGGTTCTGAAGTTGGAGTAGGTGGTGCACAAGTAACTGGCTCGAACACCAGAAAGCACATATTGCAAGTATCTACTTTCCAGATGACCATATTAATGCTGTTCAACAATAGAGAGAAATATACATTTGAGGTGAGAATAGAGTATGACAAAAATGTGATGCATGACTGTCATATTAGGAAATAGACATTCTTCCCGATGTGGCTCCGCAAGATGAGTTCCTACAGGTATAATGTTGCATGCCATTTTTAATTGCAAGACAGTTGTATGTAAAGAGGTAATGACTGCTCAAATGCTGCTGTGAGGCAGATAATTGCTATTTTGTTGTTAAATGCACTTCAGAGTAGATTGATTTATGTGTGGATTTTACCAACAGAAAAGTTTTTGCAGTGCGGGTAAGTGAAATAATCTAAGTCACTTAATAGGATCCAGAGAGATATGATTTGATTTATTATTGTCACATGTATTAGTATGCAGTGAAAAGTATTGTTTCTTGTGCACTATAAAGACAAAACATACCGTGCATAGAGAGGGAAAGGAGAGAATGCAGCATGTAGTCTTACAGTCATGGTTGGGGTGTAGAGAAAAAATCAACTTAGTGCGAAGTAGGTCCATTCAAAATTCTGATTGCAGCAGAAAAGAAGCTGCTTTTGAGTTGGTTGGTACATGATCTCAAACTTTTGTTTTTTTTTTCCCGACAAAAGAATGTGGAAGACAGTGTATCTGGGATGCATGGTGTCCTTGATTACACTGGCTGCTTTTCCCTGGTAGCGGAATGGATTATATCAGAGGAGTGGATGCAGAGGCTGGTTGACTTCAAAATGAGCTTATAGCTCAGACTTCTGAGTAGAAGATTTAAACTGAGTGATTTATAACTTGCATTTCAACTTAATAGCAGTATACATATTTAAAGAAATAAAAACAAAGCCTTTAGGTTAGGCAGCATTTTTGGAGAGTGAGGAAAGGGGTGAACATTAGAACTGAAACAAGTTGAAGATGTATCAGGCTTTAAAGAAATGAAGTAAAGAGGAGAGAACAAAAGGGAAAGTTTAGTGATGGGATGCAAGACAGAAGAGATTAATTGACAAGAAGGATGACGGTTCAAGGCAGGTGGTAATGGAATGAGTAAAGAAACAAGAAATGGGCCTAGAGGTGGTATAAACTCTTTACACCTTTTTCTAATTCTGATGAAGGACCAGCAACCTGAAGTGTTAACGGATTTTCTGTGATTTCAGATTTTCAGCAGCTACAATATTTTTATTTTGTTTTTACTTATGATGTTTGCAAGTTTTCCAACTTTGTGCTTGTAAGAGGGATGGTGTGTCCATGTTTCTACTTTGTTAATGCATGAGCTGCAAAGCAAACAACAACATCAAAGATGGTATGTTGTCCTAGGATATGTGTCAAAGAGCAGTAGCTTGTCTCTTCGTTGCAACATTTCCTTTTCTATACTTGTGCGTTCTCTGTCAAGTGCTTTTAAGCTTTACAATGATGTGGATCAAGTCAAAATTAGAATTGTTCCACTTAAATACTTGGATGTTTTTTCTAAAAGCCCTGTTACTTGGCTAATGTTTAACAAAGTTGTGCATTTGGAAATGTGGTATTTTTGTAAATATAATCTTTTTAAAGCGCTGTAATTTATTTGCAGGAAATTCAGCAAGAGACAGATATTCCTGAACGAGAATTGATCAGAGCTCTTCAGTCTTTAGCATGTGGCAAACCAACACAACGAGTCCTTAGCAAAGAGCCCAAGTCAAAAGAAATTGAGCCTGGTCATGTTTTTATAGTGAATGATCAGTTCACATCAAAATTGCACAGAGTCAAGATTCAAACAGGTTTGTTTGTTTCAAAAAATCAATTAAACTGAAGTGATTATTTTTTGCGCAGATAGGAATAATTGCTCACATTAAAATATTTGGCCAGTTAAGAGTGAATAAATTATTAACATTCATTTCTGGAAAATGAGTAATGAGGAAGTTTTTGCTAAGGAGGCCCCTTTCCCCACTTGTATAAGATTTAAAGCTTTAAGTCTGAGCCGGTGTCCTATAGTTCATATTGCAGGGATGCAATCTGGGAATAGTGTCCTGCAGTCAGCATTGCAGTGATACAGTCTGGAACAGTGTCAACAATCAGTTCTAGTTGAAAAAAATTAATCGAGAAGCGCTAGGGAGAAACAAAAGTCAGAGCCCATATATGTGATAAGTAATTATAGTAAGCAATACAAAGATAAATCGGCCGAAGTAGAATTAGACAAGGAGACCAAGGTAAGAGAAGTATCTTTTAATTTGAAAAGTTAGCAAGTTGGACAGCTATATTTCAGGAAGGGCGATAGGAATAAACCAGGGAATCATAGACCAGAGAGTTTCATATCAGTGGCAGGGAAAACATTAGAGAAAATTCTGAAGGAGAAAATTAATCTCCAGTTGGAGGGGCAAGATTTGATCAAGATAGTCAGCATGGCTTTGTCATGCTTAACAAATTTGAATTTTTCAGGAGTTGATCGGGTGTATAGATGAGGGTAGTGCCGTTGGTGTAGTTCATATGGGTTTTAGTAAAGTCTTTGCTAAGTTCCCACATAGGAGATTGATAAAGAAGGTAAAAGTGCATGGCATCCAGGGTAACTTGGCAAGTTGGGTCCAAAACTGGCTTTATGGTGGGACGCTGACTGATAGCCAAATTCCGCACACGAGGACGGCCTTCACCGGGTTCTTGGGTTCATGTCACACTATCTGTAACCCCCACGACTTACCTGGGCTTGCAAAATCTTACTAACTGTCCTGGCTGGATATAATACACAATCTGTTTAACCTGTGCTTAACTCTGCCTCCACTCACATTGTTTGTACCTCACATTCCAACCATTATTTTGTAAATTGAGGTTGTGTCTTTATATGCCCTGTTTGTGAATAGGATTCCCACTTACCTGGTGAAGGATCAGCGCTCTGAAAACTAGTGGCTTTTACTACCAAATAAATCTGTTGGACTTCAACCTGGTGTTGTGAGATTTTTTACTTTGTGGAAGGAGACAGAGGATGGTGATAGAAGGATTTTTTGTGACTGGAGGCCATGTCCAGTGGTGAACTCAAGGGGTCGATGCTAGGTCCCTTGTTTGTGATGTATATAAAAAATATAGATGAGAGTGTGGAGAAGATGTTAAGTCAGCTTTGGAATGACACAAAGATTAGCCGGTTAATAGCCAGGAAGAAGGTCTAATGTTGCAGAAAAATACAGGTGAATCGATCAGATCGACAGATCACTAGCAGTTGGTATTTAATCCTGAAAAGTGTGAGGTGATGCACTTTGGAAAGAGGAACAAGATACGGGAGTACTCAGAGTGGCAGGACACTAGGAACCTCAGAGGGATCTTGAGATGCTTGTCCACAGAACCCTGAAGATGGCAGGACAGGTTAATAGGGTCGTTAAGGTGGAACACTTGTTTTTATTAGCTGCAGCAAAACTACACTAAACCCACTTTCAGCACTTGGCCTATATCCTTGAATGTTATGTCATTTTAAATACTCATTCGTGTACTTTTTCCTGCCTCTTCTACTCTCCCAGGCACTGCATTTCCAGACTCCCACCATCTTCTGGGTGAAAAATGTTTTTTGTCAAATCTCTAAACTTCCTGTCCCTCACCTTAAAATTATATTCTCATTATTGACCCTTCAGCCATTAGAAACAGCTGCTTCCTATCCACCCTGTCCATACCCTTCAACCTTGCACACTGCAATCAGGCCCCCCTTATCTGTTCTAAAGAAAACAAACTGAACTTATCCAGCCCCTCTTCGTAGCTCAAAAGCTCCAAATAGGCAATGTCTTGGTGATTCGCCACAGATGCTTTGCCCATCTTTGTGTTTGCAACTTAGTTTTGAGATTTTCAGCATCTGAAGTATTTTGGAGTGATCCTGGATTCTGGGTGAAAAACACCACATCAGAAGTGCTAGATATTAAATGAGAACAATAATATTGGAAAGAAGCTAAGAACTTTGTAGTACAAGTATTTTTTATTTTGTACCTCTTAAGTAACTCCAAAAGTAATGTGGACAAAAGTTAATAATGCCTTAACCGTGTTGAACATTTCTGTACATACTAAACAGAATGAAGTAGTAATTAATTGAGATGTTGATTATAAGAAACATTCCAAGAACCCTCCCATGTAGATTTAAGAAAAAATAGGTGTTGAACAAAAAAGTGAGATTATCAGAAGTGACCAATAGCTTGATCTTAGTAATGAGGACAAAGCTGTCGAAAACTCCTCCACCAATTGAAATGATGACAAAAATCAGAGACATAGAACTTGAAACTTCATAACGTGGGAAAAGTCGTGGGGGGAATCTCTCTCGACAAGGATTTTAAACACAATGGTTTCAAATTGCCCAAATCAGTGTAGTTCAGCTGTAGCGGGATGATAAGTAAATGAGATGCGTGAAGCAAGATGTAAGCAGCAGAAATTCAAGCAGATTGAAATTTGCACAGTGAAGATTGGGAGATAATTATTGATTGAATCTGAAAATGATGGACGCATGTATATGTAAGCATTTCAATGGCAGTAAAGCTGAAGTAAAGGCAGAGGTTTGCAGTGGTGTTTCAGTTGAAGTATCCAGTAAAATGGATATTTAGTTGAGATTTTGAGCTCGAGACAATTTTTTAGGCATTGGATGCTAACATTTCTTCTTTCAGTTGCCACGCATCAATAAAATATTAGTGTCACCCCACTGACAACTCACTCCTTTATAATTGCCCCATAAGGTTTCTAATCCCATTGGGCTGCTGTCCCACTCTGTACATAAGAAATAGGAGCAGGAGTAGGCCATCTAGCCCTTCGAGCCTGCCCCGCCATTCAATAAGATCATGGCTGATCTGTCATGGCTCAGTTCCACATTCCCGCCCTCTCCCCATAACCCTTAATCCCCTCGCTTATCAAAAACCCATCAACCCGCGTCTTAAAAATATTTAGCGAGGCAGCCTCCACCACTTCAACGGGCAGAGAATTCCAGAGATTCACCACCCTTTGAGTGAAGAAGTTCCTCCTCAACTCCGTTCTAAACCGCCCCCCCTTTATCTTGAGGCTGTGCCCCCTAGTCCTACTGTCCTTTCTGAGCGGGAAGAGTCTCTCCACCTCTATCCTATCCATCCCATTCATCATCTTGTATGTCTCAATAAGATCTCCCCTTGTTCTTCTAAACTCTAATCACATGTTTTCCCCCACCTCCCCTGTCATACATTTAATGATTGTTTGTTGGATTTCAGCATATTTTTTTGCATTGTACACTACTGAAATTTGATGGACTTCTAGTCATAGGTTCAAACATCCTTTTGTGAAAACATACGCCCAAGTACTTGATTTTTTGTTGATGCTTTCCATACCTCAATTGGATCACTGAAAAAACTTCGGTTCAGATACTTTTTCCTGTATGTTTAGCCATTGTTCAATTTCTCAAAGTGTAGAGTTTCTTTGTTATTGATAAGCACAAGGGTGGATTTTCTGGGAAAACAGAAACCTAAATCTGAGGTAA
The DNA here is from genome assembly GCF_965287045.1 of Carcharhinus amblyrhynchos. Classification (NCBI taxonomy): domain Eukaryota; kingdom Metazoa; phylum Chordata; class Chondrichthyes; order Carcharhiniformes; family Carcharhinidae; genus Carcharhinus; species Carcharhinus amblyrhynchos. Next base: position 92,753,770 of record NC_137326.1, read on the forward strand.
ATGCTTCAGCAAAGGCACATTATGTAACTGGATCTGTTGCTGACTTGTGCATTCAAAAAGATGGCAACAGGATCTGACATTAATTGAAAGCTCTCCACTGTATGGAGTCTGAAATGAATCTGATTCTGACCAGTAATCATTCTAGGTAGGTCACAATTAAATATTTGGGTAGTTTATCATAACTTTCATACTGTAGATCAGAGTTGTGACTGGGTTGGAGGGGTGGATAGTCTGAAGTGTTGATTGATCCTTAGTATCATGATTCTTCTTCCCATGCCCTTAAAATTGTAATGATGTGGATATGCCGGCGTTGGACTGGGGTAAACACAGTAAAAAGTCTGACAACACCAGGTTTAAGTCCAACCGATTTATTTGATAGTACACTCACTAGCTTTTGGGTTAGTCCCTTCGTCAGGTGAATGGAGAGTTCTGGCCTCAGAGCATATAAAGCACAGACAGTTTACAGATTACTGATTAGAATGCGAATCTTTACACCTAACCTGCTGTTCAAGTCTTAAAGTGGTCGACAGTGTGAGTGGAAGGAGCACTGATCACAGGTTAAAGAGACTTGTATTGTCTCCAGACAGTACAGTAAGTGAGGTTTTGCAAACCCAGGCAAGTCACGGGGGTTACACATAGTGCGACATGAACCCAGGATCCTTGTTGAGACCGTCCTCGTGTGTGGAACTTGGCTATCAGTCTTTGCTCAGCGACTCTGCGCTGTCGTGTGTCGTGAAGGCCGTCTTGGAGAATGCTCACCCGAAGGTCAGAGGCTGAATGCCCATGACCACTGAAGTGTTCGCCAACAGGAACGGAACAGTCAGGTTCGAACAAGACTTCTTCACCGCACAGAATCTTCAACCGATGCTATACGTTAGATACATCGATGACATTTTCTTTCTTTGGCCTCATGGAGAACAATCACTGAAACAACTACATGAGGACATCAACAAGTTCCATCCCACCATCAGACTCGCCGTGGACTATTCCCCAGAATCAGTTGCATTCTTGGACACACACATCTCCATCAAGGATGGTCACCTCAGCACCTCACTGTACTGCAAGCCCACAGACAATCTCACAATGCTCCACTTCTCCGGCTTCCACCCTAAACATGTTAAAGAAGCCATCCCCTACGGACAAGCCCTCCGTATACACAGGATTTGCTCAGATGAGGAAGATCGTGACAGACACCTCCAGATGCTGGAAGATGCCCTCATAAGAACAGGATATGGCGCTTGACTCATAGATCGACAGTTCCAATGCGCCACAGCAAAAAACCGTACCGATCTCCTCAAGAAGACAAACACGGGATACGGTGGACAGAGTACCCTTCGTCGTCCAGTACTTCTCCGGAGCGGAGAAGCTACGACATCACCTCCGGAGTCTTCAACATATCATTGATGAAGACGAACATCTCGCCAGGGCCATCCCCACACCTCCACTTCTTGCTTTCAGACGACCACGCAACCTCAAACAGACCATTGTTCGCAGCAAACTACCCAGTCTTCAGGAGAACAGTGACCACAATACCACACAACCCTGCCACAGCAACCTCTGCAAGACATGCCGGATCATCGACACGGATGACATCATCACACGTGAGAATACCATCCACCAGGTACACGGTAAATACTCTTGCAACTTGGCCAACGTTGTCTACCTGATACGTTGCGAGAAAGGATGTCCCGAAGCATGTTACATTGGGGAGACCATGCAGACGCCACGACAACGGATGAATGAACATCGCTCGACAGTCACCAGGCAAGACTGTTCCCTTCCTATTGGCGAACACTTCAGTGGTCACGGGCATTCAGCCTCTGACCTTCGGGTAAGCATTCTCCAAGGCGGCCTTCACAACACACGACAGCGCAGAGTCACTGAGCAGAGACTGATAGCCAAGTTCCGCGCACGAGGACAGTCTCAACAAGGATCCTGGGTTCATGTTGCACTAATATGTAACACCCGTGACTTGCCTGGGTCTGCAAAACCTCACTTACTGTACTGTCTGGAGACAATACACATCTCTTTAACCTGTGATCAGTGCTCCTTCCATTCACATTGTCGACCACTTTAAGACTTGAACTGCAGGTTAGGTGTAAAGATTCGCATTCTAATCCGTAATCTGTAAACTGTCTGTGCTTTATATGTTCTGTCTGAGGCCAGAACTCTCCATTCACCTGACGAAGGGACTAACCCGAAAGCTAGTGAGTGTACTATCAAATAAATCGGTTGGACTTCAACCTGGTGTTGTCAGACTTTTTACTTAAAATTGTATACAGAAACAAACTTCTTGCAAGAGAAAACAGCAAATATGTTTGTCTTGGTGTCCCATGCGTTTGATTGAAGTCCCCACTCTGATTCAGAAGTTTGATTTTTAATTAATGTTTTGATTGTACTCCAAGACAATCTATGTAGCTTTGTTGAAGTAATCTGTTCACTAGTGGGTATATAGTTTAACAGTGAAATATTCACTTAGGTTGAATTACAGAATGCTCTTTGACATATGTCCTCATTGGGAAAGTCAGTATTCTTATGATTTGATGAAATGTAAGTCTTGCAATGCTACTGCTCAACCCCTACTAACTTACTGTGTTGTATTCTATATTGTAGCTCTGCTTGAAATTATTAATTTCTTATTTCATCAAAGGAAAGTTAGGTTCATATGAAATTAAATGTCAGAAGTTTAGACATTGTGAGTTTGGTTCTTGAAAGGTTTAAATTGATTATTGGATTGAATTTACAGTTGCTGCCAAACAAGGAGAGTCTGACCCAGAGCGAAAAGAAACACGGCAGAAAGTTGATGATGATAGAAAGCATGAAATTGAAGCTGCCATTGTACGCATCATGAAATCGAGAAAGAAGATGCAGCATAATGTCCTGGTAGCAGAGGTAAAAAAATAGTTGATTTTTTTTTGAAGTACGGGCAGGATTCTCTGGTCTCTTTTGTGGTAGGACCTGTTGCGAATGAGAACAAAAATTTGGCATTCCAGCCAAAACTTGATTTACTTTCAGCAGTGCTGGAAAATCTCAGTCGTGAAAGAGGGTGGAAAATTTTGGCCTACATGTGAAAGATGATAATCAAAACTGGTTGTTTCATATATGACTCATTTAGTAGATATTTCCTAATATCAATGTCCAAGAATCAGATCCACGTCTATAACATTGACCCTTAATTGTCATGCATTTGTTCTGTTTATTCTTCTGTGGCATGTTTCCCATCATGTTTTTCTATTGTGCTGGTATAGTCCCATTGATTTTACAGCTTTGCACTTTAACTTTGGACTGACTGGTACATGGGATTATTCATCTGGCCTTCCCCTCACTAGCCTTCCCTTGCACACTGTTGCCCTCTTGCTGGTCCTTTTTGCATTGCTAAATCACCGCAGCCTCCCCTGTGATAAACTGTAGAATCCCCACTGCTGCCACAGCCCATTGCAAAAGGTAGCCGTGATGTGGAGATGCTGGCTTTGGACTGGGGTGGGCACAATAAGTCGTCTCACAACACCAGGTTAAAGTCCAACAGGTTTATTTGGTAGCACAAGTTTTCGGAGCACTGCCCCTTCATCAGGTGAGTGAAGCGTGGGGTTCACAAACAGGGCACATCTAGGGCAATTGAGTCTGTGTCTATGTGTGCCGTGTTTGTGAACCCAACTCTTCACTCACCTGATGAAGGAATAGCGCTCCAAAAGCTCGTGCTACCAAATAAACCTATTGGACTTTAACTTGGCGTTGTGAGACTCCTTACATTGCCGAAGGAACTTGGCTTCCGCCTCTTAAGCGCCACTTCCCTCATGCTTCCGCTTCCACTTCCCCTCACCCCTTTCCTGTGAATTGAATCTTCCATTCCCAATCTGCATTTCTGTCAAAGGCCAGCATCTTCCTTTGCACTGTTTTTCAAATTGTATAATGTTGCACAATCTACACTTAAGAGCTGTGAGATCCTAGAACCATTTCCTCAATGCTGCCGAACCCCAGGATCACTCTTAAGTTACAGAAATTTTAAGAGCTTGATGTTTATCGTAGTTCAGTTTAGAGACATAAGTAACGTTTTTCACCCTTTCCCATCCATAGGTGACCCAGCAGCTGAAGGCTCGCTTCTTACCAAGCCCAGTGGTTATTAAAAAAAGAATCGAGGGACTTATTGAGAGAGAATATTTGGCACGAACACCTGAAGATCGCAAAGTATACACTTATGTAGCATAAGATGCATTCAACAGGTTTATCTGTTCTGGACTGTATAATCGCATGAATTGGGAGGTTCGTTTTAAAAATATTAAGAAGACCGTCTCCAAATAAATTGCAGTAAGTGTACTAGATTATTCAGATCAAGCCCTCATTCCCTGTGATAATTTTGAACAAAAATGGACCCATCTTCTGGTTGCTCACCGTTTTACCCATGTAGAGATCATCTTTAACAGTTCCTCGGGAAAATGTGAATGTGTTTTCATTTTGTTTTCAGTACTGTAAAAAAAAATAAAATAAAATCTAGAAAACATGAAATACCATCGATAAAAATAAAATAATTGTTCGATTTCTTTTTCCCCGATTCTCAATGTTGATGTAATGGCATTTTTTTCTGAAGTGTTGGCACCTCTGTGCTTGTAAGGATTGGGTATATTGAGCTGGTTGAACTGCAGCTGCCTCACTTTTATTGCCCTGCTTTTGCGATATTCCGCTTGGATGAAACCTTGACTGGAAACTCCAAGATAATATGCACATTTTTCAAATGCCAAGAATGTGCTGTTTGAACATGCTGTAATTTATCATTAATAAATGGAGGCATTATTACAATAAAAATCTTTGGATAGGGCCCTGTAGAACAGCCCATTACGTCGCTAATATTGTATTAAACAATTGTTTCTCATTTTGTTGAAGGCAAGTGCAGTCCATATCCAGTTACTTCTTAAGTTGATTACGTTTTATTTCAGTGTGTATAAAATGTATAATATTTTTGCTGTTGTACTCACTGCTAATAGTAGCTTGTACAGGGCATTGTTTTCATCACATTTCTTGTAGACAGAGGAATTCAAAATAAAAAAAATTAGTAAACTAGAGAAAATCCACATTGTATGCAAGATGTATACAGTCGTAATATCTTTTGGGATTAATTTTCCTATCTTAGTATTCTGAAATGAAGCATTAAGGTAGAGGTGACATATGCATGAAATAGATGATTTTTTTAATGATGGGAGCCTTGAAAGAAAAACTCCTCTTTAGTTACAATTGTGGATAAGCTGAAAGCTTGCTTATAGTTTATCTTTTGGATACGTTTATATCAAACTAAGCAAGGCTGCCTCAGAAAATTGAAAGACTGTCTCTTGACTGAGAGTGAATTAGTCTTTTTCTTTTTAAAGAATTCCATATCTATTAAAGAAATATGCTATTAATGAGGCTTGTTTTCCCCATCACAGCATTGAAGGATACCCAACCATTTTTGTATGTAGTGTAGCCCATTTCACAGTTCAGTGTTTTAGAACTTTACCTAAAAAAATTAATTTACATTATTCAGTGATAGAATGTTCTTGGTGATGCTCTGATTCAGTGAATTTTATAAAGTAAGGCTCTTAATACATGCAAATAAAATCACCAAATACGTTTCCCAGGTACTGTTAAGCATAATTTGGGGTGCTACCTCACTAATCATATTCTCTGGACTGAGACTTCAGTATATCCACAATTAAATTGGAGTTACTCTCTTGAAGCCTTATCCATTGCTATAGTGGAGTGAGAATGGAAGCAAGTGATCCCTTCTGGGATTTTTTTTTAAATAAAAAAAGTTTAACAAAATTTTGGAGACATTTAATATATGTATATCTACCATAATTTATGTTTAAAAGGTTAATCTTAATGGGTTATTGATTTTTTTTTAAGTTATGAGGTTGTTATTACAGGTAAATGTCAGATTGTTTGCTGTACTGCTTTTTAAGGGCATATTACGATCAGTCCAGTTCAGTCAAGGTCTTTGTTATGATCCCACCCAATGGAATGCACATTAAAGGTTCTACACAAAATACAAAGTTGAATGTTTTGATGTAACTTCTAGGATAATACTGAAAGGAAATGAAGTCCATTTAAAATAAAAACACTGACTGCAGAAGTTGTTTATATAAACATCACCTATTTAGATGTGTCACCTATTTTCTGTCATTCATATTTGAATTAAGCTATTCTGTGAAGTACATTATTTATTTTACATAAAATGTTCCTTTGTAGGTTTTTTTGTCTGTTGACTTGATTACTTAACCTAGAATTAGTAAATTTCTGTATTTATAAAACAAATGAATTTGGTTTAATGGAAGTCAGTTTAAATACAAGAAACTTTCTTCTTTGCTATCCCACTTACTACATTTCTACAAAGTCAAAAATTATCTTCACGCAGGCTATTGTCTTTGGAGGGCTGTTGCAATAGTTATATTTATTTGAAAGCATTGTTTTCTGCTCATAGTGTTGAAGGCTGGGGGCCTTAATGTTTGAGAAAGGAGTACTCAAAACTCTTGAGAATTGGTTTTTCATGTGGATCTTCACAGTTTTGCTTAAAAATTCCATACTTACTTATATTGTCAAAATGTTTAATTTGACTTGCGAGTAATTTTTGAGAGACCCATGGAGAATCTTGATGTGAGCTTCAAATTTTCAAACATTTTGTTGAGCTCACTTGTGCTGTAAAGAACCAGGAAGAAGAAAGCTCCACTTGTGAATGAAAATCTGTCATATGAAAGGTTATTAGCTGACATACATGCTTACTTATTTGAATTCAATTAACTGATATTTCTTCATTCTTGAGGTACTTGTATCACTTAGGATTAGCATGTTTGCTGATCCCTAGCTACCCTAAATAAGAGTTGACAAGCTGTTTTCTTGAACTACGGTTTTGATGCAGTTGAGTTCCAACCCAGGCCACTTCAGACGGCAGTTAGAATCACATGTAGGCTAGATTGGGAAGAACGACATTTATTTCCTTCCTTAAATGGCATTAGTGAAGCGCTTTTTAATGCCAACCTGACAGCTTCATTTAGCTCTTTAATATCCAAACTATTTGAAACTAAGATCAAATTCTCAGATTGCCATTGTTTGAATTCACTGTCACTGAATTACTAATGAAAACTTTGTTCCTGGTCCAGCAACATAAGCCAGGAAAGATCTTTCAACTGCAAATCTAGCTACCTTTCTATCTGTATATCTGCAACCATCCTTGTTCTGGACATTACTATGTTTATTGCCCTGAATTAAGTTATCAAATGATGCCAGTAGCTGATAAAGATCCAGCTTAAGTTGTGCCTAGATACACAGCGGATCTTCAGGTCTCTGCACTAAACCTGAGCACTGAAAATCTTAATGTGTTGTTGTAAACATTTTTTATAATATTTCAGCAAATCAAGACATTTTATACTGAATATTTCCAGGATGATTGATCGACGGTAAGTAATCTGAAATAGCTCAATGTACACATCCGTTCAGTTGATCCAAACTAAAAGCTAAAATTAATTAAATAATATTTAAAATCCTATGATAGTTATACCCAAAACTTTGAATTTTTCAAACAGGTGCAGGCTAAGAAACATTGCTTACTTTTCACTGCCGTAAGTTATGGTAAAACAAATAACATTTTCATCCATGACAACCTATGGTCTCTGATGTTGGATCACAATAGAAGTGCACACAAATCAAGTTAATTTAATAGTGATGTTAGAATTTCTATATATTTTAATTTATTCATATTTTGCTGCAGTTTTTAATCTAAGTAATTCTTACCAAGCTAGTCAGTTACTAAGTTGTATCTTACTGCATAGTGTAATAATTTCAGGAATGTACTGAGATTGCACTGCATCAAATGCAAATTAGATTATTTTGCCTTCTGTATATTTTCTGACATCCTTGTTCAGGATAGTAATGTGTTGTACAAAGAAAACAGCATTATTCTAACCTAATGTTTTGAAACACATAGTCATTCACTGCTCTAGACTTTGTTATCCATTCCACTGATGTGCCTGCATGAATAAATGGATGTTGTTTGTATGTCTTGAATTACATTTATTCAAGTATTTAAGTTGGACTCTTGTTACAATTTTGAATAGTCCTTCTAATCAAAAAATTATATTTCTAAGTTTCTAACTACCTGAGATTTAATTGAATGCCATATTTACATTAAGCTTAAGCAACTTACGCATGAATATACAATTTTGTTTGGATGCTGAACTGTTCAGTATCATTAAAAGGTAACCAAGCATGCCTGCTCTGTGCATGTCTAGTAAGAACACTTGCATTTCATTTTGGGTGACATTTTTTGTATTTGTGGGGATTCATGTACAATTTTGTGAAATATAAATTTAGATACCAAAAAAAATGTTGAATTTATTGACTGGATTTGACTTGTGCATCAAGTGTGGATAGGTTCTTGTGTAATTAGCTGAAGATACTAAAATTACATTTTAGCTATTTTTAGAGGTTCACTTGGTAAGTAATATATTTTTAAAATGTGTTTGTATAGCGGGTAGGAGCTTTTTTCAGTTAATTGTAATTGAAAACCGTGAGTATGCATGTGACATTGTGTCTAGGGCAAAATTTGTTTAATCATTGAGTTGGTGGTTTTTCATAAAATAAAAATATTGATCAGTAAAAAATTAATATTTTGTGTGTATCTTATAATGCAACTACTTTATATTAAGAATTTATATAATCACCAAAAAATTGCTGGTTTTCTATTGCAGTTTGCAATATGTGTCACCCTCTCCAGTCAGATAAAAGTACACATGGCGTGTATGTATTTTTTGTCACTGGTTAATCAAATAGGATGCAAAAGAATTCCATCCATTGGGTGGCACATTGGTTAGCACTACTATCTCAGCACCAGGGACCCAGTTCGATTCCTAGCTTGGGTCACTGTCTGTGCAGAGTCTACACGTTCTCCCCGTGACTGTGGGTTTTCTCCAGGTGCTCAGGCTTCCTCCCAAGATGCGCTGGTTAGATGCATTGGCCATACTAAATTCCCAGTGTATCCAAACAGGCGCTGGAGTTTAGCAACTAGGGATTTTCACAGGAACTTAATTGCTGAGTTAATGTAAGCCTGCTTGTGACACATATAAAAACAAATTCCTCAAAGTGTCTTGATTTCATAATTCACCCAGATTTTGTAACAGTAATGACAACAAAGCTAGTAAAATTTGCAGTCATTATTGCTGTGAAACTGTCAACAACTTTGAGATCCTGTACCTGTGCCAAGTATGGAAATCCAGAGCTACTTTTAGTGATTCTACGCTTCCTCACGAAGAGTGCTGATGAAGTCCACCCACGTTATTGTCAAGTAAGAATCACTAACTTGATGAAAACTTGCCTTTTTACATTATAAGACATATGTTAAAAACCCATGAAAAACTTGCACTTTGTTCAATGAAATGTAGCTTTTTTTGTCCTGGGCATGAGTGTCACTGGCAAAGCTGGAATTTATTGTCCATCTACAATTGTTATTGAGAAGGTGAAAATAAGCTGCTGCAGTCCCAGTGATGGAAGTATACTCTTGTAAGGGAGGGAGTTCCAGAATTTTGATCCAACGACAGTGAAGGGTACTTCCAAGCCAGAATGTCTTGTGAATTGGAAATGAACCCGCAGGTGGCGTTCGTCCCATACATCTGAGTAACAATGCACTGAATTTGTGTTTACTGCTTAACAGTCTTCCTCTTCTCACAAAATGGATTTTATATTTGTGGGATGTCAAATTAATATGATTCACATTTTTTGAAAATTAAAATGTTTTAGTTTTTTATATTTCCTCTCTCATATTCCATCTATTTAATTTGCTCTCTGTAAAAAGTTTTATTAAAAATGCATTTGGTGTATTATTCCGTGCATTTTGCTTTCTGCTTTAATATCACAGAGAATTTTGTCTGTTAACTCTGCTTGATGACATAATTGTTCTTGAATGCTTGGAAATCCCTTTGACCTGATGCAAGATTCAAACTGAAGCCAGGCAAGGGGAAATCTATGGCACCGAGCTTGCTCCATCTTCGTAGGCAGTTTTCTTCAATTGACTAAGTAGGCATATTTTTTAACGTTGAGGCCAAAAGAGGATAAATCTTGAGCATTACTTGAACGGTGAAAAGCTGAGAAAGTGGAGGTCCTGAGGGATTTAGGGAGCAACATAGCTCATTAAAATATAGTAGTTAGGTACGAGAAATAGTCAGAAAGGTAAATGGAATGTTAACCTTTTATATCTAGAATGTGGAGTCAAAAGCTGGAATTTTACCACCCCGCCTGCCACAGGAATCTGGGCAAGGGCTGGGATATGCAAAGGTCCATTGACCACGGTGCAGCATTTTACGGTTTTAGAATGAACAAGATCGCAAAATCCCACCCATAGAGTTTTACAGCACAAAAAGGCACTTGGATCCATTGTGTCTCTGATGGATAGTGACACATTTATCCTAATCCCATTTTCCAGCTCTGTAGCCTTGTATACTATGGTTCTTCCAGTGCTCTTCCAAATGCTTTTTAAATGTGTGAGGATTCCAGTTCTTCCACCCTTTTCAGGTAGTGAGTTCCAGATTCCTGCCACCCTCTGGGTGAAAATGTTTTTCCTCAAATCTCCTCTAAATTTCCTGCCCCCAACTTAAATCTGTCCCCTCACCCTGCTCATTTGAGTACTCAGAAGAAAAGAAAGAAACTTTGGTGGGTGAATCAAATAAAATTGAACCATCTTTGTCAAAGATTTGATCCCAGAAAGCTAATTTGAATGTCCAGCTCTTCATCTGTGGAACAAAGTGTTCTGGCCAATGCATTTCAAATACTTGCTCAGTAATAATCCATCTGATTGGAAATAAAAGTTAGGAACTACAATGAAGACTGCTTTCGCACCCTGGCAATGATGTCAAAACTTATAAAATCTATACTAAAATTAAACCATCTGGTACCAGTTGATTTAAAGTCAAAAAGGACAACTCCATTTAATTGTCCAGTATAGAAGCAACAAAGACAGCTGATTCCTTCATTCCAAAATAGTAACTCTGGTCTTTTGTTGCATACTTGAATCCAATTCAACATCTCAAGATATCCTCCAAAAAAAAATGTATGTCCTAAAATATTCACGCTTGTAAATATACATCCATAAGCCCCTCAAAGGCAATCTTTGTCACGTTCTCCTCTAAAGTAGTCTAGTGGATGTGATAATTCATCTAGTAGCTGGATAGTTTGAGTTACCCTAGATTCACCATTATATCTTTAATGAAGTTGAATATTGTAGCATTGAAGTTAATGTAACACAAAATCCTATCACTGAATTGAAGCTGCTCAAATTCCAGTGCAATAACTATTTTGCTATAATAAATACTTAATTTCATATTGGGAATATAACTTTTAGTTTTAGAAAGTGAATTTTAAATGCAGATTAATGGAACATCTGATTGAGAAACTGACAACCGTGGGGTAAGAGCAATGCAAACAGAGCTGGACTAATAGTTCAAAAGTTTTTTTGTGTTGCGGGGCTGGTGATAAAAGGCATTCACACCTAGAGTTATAATGACTACTTTGCTTCCAACTGGAAGACCTAGTTTTGACAGTCTCAAAACACCTCCGAAAATGCTTTGAAGTTGGCGGGTAAACCAGGGAGGTTTCAATTAGTCATGCAAGTTCTCCAGATCAAAGAGGGTAAAAGTAACCTGTAAACGCAGGGATTATTGATGAAATCAATGTCAAGTAAGAGGATTGTTGATTTCATTACCGGGATAAATTATTGAGTCTCACTTTGAAGATTTAAAACATTTGGAGCATCCCAGACTATGTTACATTACTGTGGAAATGGGCTGTGAGTTTAGAAAGGTTCCTTTTGTTTTACTTTATTGGTGTGCGTTTACTCAGAGAGAGAGAAGCAGCTTGATTGGGGCTTGGAGTGGGCAATGAATGTGTCTGCTAGGAGCTGTAAAGCAGTTGTGGGACCAAGAGTTATATGAGCCGATGCAGACAGTGGTCTATGTCTGCCTAAAGATAGGACAAGGAGCGTAGTGGTTATTAAGAATGGGGAGTGTTCCTGGTATTTGAATCACTAAGTACGAATGAAGTTAGTCAAGAGTGTCATTTATCCAGAAAAAATTGAATAACCCCGTGAAACCTAACATCTTGAGAATGGCTCCAATTGTCCCAATTATTGGAGAAATAGCCACGTTATGGAAGTGGCTCAAAATCTATATGCAACATCCAGTGCATCATCTTTCGATTTCCTTTGTAAAACACATAGACACAAGCAGTGTTGTATTAAGAAATAAAAGTGAATGCCAGATAGCGCTAGCGTATTTATTTGATTACAAAAGGAAAAGCAAAAGAATGTGCAGGATCCTGGAATGTATAGGGGAAGCCTTGGGTTGAGTTGAGAAGTAACCATTAATAGTAACTGGGTTAATATTCTAAGGCTGGGATTTTCCACCTTTGCCCACAGAGACACAATAGTGGGCAGGAGAGGAAAATGTTGCAGGGACCAAGAAGTCAGTTACCCAGCAATGAAGAAAAGGGGTGTGATTGCCCACTTCAGCTTTCAATGGTGGATCCTGTTTCCTGCCAAGCCATGTCATGAAGAATATTTAAATAATTTAAAAGCCATGAGGCACAACAATTCGGTAGGTGAAATTCAATGAAGCTGTTTACCTGAATAAATCTATATGTGGAAAAAAATGATGACTCATGGGTGGCAACTGATAAGCTGCCTGCTGTCAGATCTTCTCTCAACCAACACTTTGCATGCTTAGACCTGAGCTTAACTTGCTCCATGTGCTACCACATTTCCCTCCCCCTTAAAGTTCCTTATTGCCATATTTATGAACAGACGACAATTTACAATAATGGTCAATTTAATAAAAAGTGGGGGGTGGTAGCAGTAGTCTCAAAATCTGTCTGTCAGGAGACTTACGAATTCTGTGAGAGCACTGTAGCTCTCTGGCTGGCTTTGCCTTAGTTGAGATAACGATGTCTTGAGCAGCATCTGGGTGGTTTCAGGAGGTGTGGACATCTACTCTGGTCCCCACTGGAACAACACAGGGCTCTTCCTGAGTAACCAGTCTTGGCACTATTGGAGGAATGCTGATAGGTGCTGCTGGATCAGCCTGCTCTGCTTGTACTGTATTAAGTTTCTTTCTTATGTGGTCGACATGTTTCCTTCTCTGCCTTGCAGGTCAATGAGATAGGACACCGGTTCTGGTTTTGTTATGATCTTTCGAGGACCCAGGCTGGACAATGGCCAATCTAAAGTTCCAGGTGAATACCAAATAATTTACCTCAAGATCTATCACCTATAACAGAATCATGGTACCTCTTTTGTGCATTCTGTTTCACCTCCACCTTCTTCACTAAATTGGGGAACACTAGGTCAGATCTGGACTAGAAGGACTTCTCCATCTGCAGTTCTGGGACAAATACTCCTGTGGGTAACATCAGGCATCCTGTATCTAAGGAGGAATCTAGCAAGCTTCAATCGCAAGGATGTAACCGGCTGTTTTTGTTGCTGATATGAATATTTGGACAGTTCTTTCTGCAAAGCCATTTGAGGCTGGGTATTAGGGTACGTACGCACACGTTGTATTCTGTTATTTCATGTAAAATGCTGAAACTCTATCCCTGTAAAGGCAGTGCCATAATCTGAGAATAAAACTTTTGATAGGCCATGCTTGGCAAAGATTTGTCACAGTTTCTCAACTTTTGTGGATGAAATTGTTCTCATCTTATGAATATCAAGCCATGTGGAATGGGCATCATCAATAATTAAGAACATAGTTCCCATAAAAGGACCTGTGAAATTCAAATGTAACAGTGTCCAAGGTTGGCCAGACCTTTCCCATGGGTGCAACTGAGCTAAAGGAGGCAGTGTCTGTTGCAATTGGCATTGATCACAATGGCTGACCAGATTTTCAATGTCCTTATCAGTGTCTGGCCACGGCCTATAACTACTAGTGAGCGTCTTCATTTGGTTTGACCTGGGTGAGCATTGTGTAATTCCTGCAACAACATTCCTCTTGCTCGGCCCGGAACCACTACTCTAAATGCCCATATTAATACTCCAGCCACACACTCAATTTGTCTTTGCCGAGCTGGAAAGGCTTGAGTTGGTCCAACTTATCAAAGTGCCATCCGTGGAATACCAAATGCATTACTTTGGACAGGACTGGGCCTCTGAGTCTGATTCCAAATTTGGATTGATGCTACAGGCAACGTATCCAAAAGGTTGAAGGCTTGTGGTACTGGAGGTGGTGGTATGATCTGAGGCACTGGAAGGCAACCCAGGCATCTGCTTTCCAGATTTGGGTGCCCAATTGGTGTCAGAGCACATAGTTATATGTTGCTAGAAATTAAGCCCACCACTAGACTCTTGCTGATGCAATAGGCATGACTAATAGTGACTTGTGATCAGCAACGATCATGCAGTAGAACCCTGTTTTGACACCTTCAAGAAATTTCAGACTTTGTTGGAAACAAAGGGTGTTTATTGATGAGAGAACTTGGGACAGGAGTTGCAGCCCTTTACTGCCCTGGAGCAGCAACTCCAGTCTTCATGTGCTTTATAGCATGGCTTCTAGATGATTCTGCCCAAGGTGACTCCTTCCTTTGGTGTGATCACTCAAGTCAGATGACACACTTCTGCTGATCTGCCTTAAAGAGAAAACACCGTGCACACAAGACGCCATACACATGTTGGTGAAATGTTTTAATCCCATAAATGTTGGCCAGGCCAGCCAGCCATGCCCCCCCCCCCAATTTAGTCATATTTGCTCTCGGCCTCAGTTAAGGTTTGTGTTGCAAAAGCAACGGGCCATTTTATGAAATGACACTGCCCTTATGCCATAGGGTGGTGCATCTCACATTAGGATTATTTTTCTTTGGGTCAAAATGGACTAGCAAATCTGAAGATTGGAAAGACAATCTCAAAAGCTGCTTTTTGTGTATGTCTCTAAGACCAACATTGATATTTCTTTAAAAGCAGATGTGCCAGTAATATTGAGAGACTTGGTCTAAACCATCCATGGTAATTAAGCATACCTAAAAAAAATTCATTTCTGATACATTCCAAGGTGCTGGTGCTTCCTTAGTACCTTTTACTACTATTTCTTGAGAGTGTAACCACTTGACATTGACTTTAAATCCAAGATAAGTGACCTTGTGAGCTGAAAGTTAAACTTTATTTTAAATTGCACCCCAATCTTTGAGTCTCTTAAACATCTGAGGTTTGCCAGATGCTCTTCTTAGGAAGCTCTTGTGATTAAAACATCATCTTGGTGCACTGCTATTTTGGGGGTGTCATGCAATAAACTTTCCAAGGTGCATTAAAGAATAGTGCATATTGAAGGAACACCAAAGAGGAGTAACCTGGTCTGTTGATACAAACTCTTGTGGGTATTAATCATTTTAAATTTTGATGCATCATTATCCAATCCCAAATGTGGACTATTCTGTCCAATTTCAGTACAGATACAATGGGGCAGCCCATTCAGAAAACTGTCCTGGCCTTATGACTTCTAATTCTTCCAAATATTTGAGTTCTGACTTGACTTCTTGATGTTAGGCACTGGGTGAATTCGATGAAATAATGGGGTAGCATCTGAATTTATGTAGCAAACATTTGCAAACCTTTCTCATTCTGTAGAGTTGGATGTGATAAGGTCGCAGACAGAGGGGATTGGCTAGACAACCCAGAGTCATCTGGGTGGAAAGCCATAACTTGTTCAGCTGCTGGTTCTTGTCCCTATGGGTATCAGGGCCCCCAGCTAACTCCCTGAGGAGAAGGGACAGATGGAGTGAGATCAAAGTGCCCTGGTCCCCTGATAGCCAATGCCTACAGTGATGGATTGCAATTCCTAGTGCAGTGCAGGATCCAACTCCTGGATGAAGATCTCCATTGCTGACTGCCACCCAACTCTGTTGACCTCCATGCCTTGGCATGCTGGCGCTATAACTTCAAACTGAATGAGGAGGGATTTCTCAATCATACATTGCAATCTGACAACCTTGCCTGATATTCCATTGTCTCACTACAGCTTCAATTTCTGCCTTAGGATTGCATCCAAAGATTCATCATCTGTCTCGGACTCAACAGAAACTAGTCCTCTGAATGCCCCTGACCTTTGTCTTTGCCTCCAGTTCTATGGACCAAATTCTATGCTGTGCTCAGCAGATTGCAAATCCAAGTCTGCTCTAACTCTAAACTCACCAGTGTGTGTCTCTGTAATGGTGGAAGGTGTGGGTGAGCACTATGAAGGATCTTAATTTATT
The DNA here is from genome assembly GCF_965287045.1 of Carcharhinus amblyrhynchos. Lineage (NCBI taxonomy): Eukaryota > Metazoa > Chordata > Chondrichthyes > Carcharhiniformes > Carcharhinidae > Carcharhinus > Carcharhinus amblyrhynchos. Next base: position 92,770,012 of record NC_137326.1, read on the forward strand.
GCATCCTCATAATCCTCATTCAAGATGTCAAGGGGGCTGGAGATGATGGGCTGCCTCTTAGTGTCTCTTGTTGGAGGTGCCTATAAAAGAAAGTAATGATAATACAAAAATATCACCCTCAGTGTTGGGGTCTGAAGGATAACCGAGTGCAGAATCCTCACTTGTGTGTGCTGCTGACAGTCCAGGTCCTCTCCAGCCAGGTGAAGAGCACACTCATTCTGGTTGAGGGTCCTGATCTCTGCCAGGCCCACCAATCTGGTATCTTTTGCTTTCATTGAGTGAGCTTGGCCTTTGTAGCGAGGAGAGAGAGAGAGCATATGGCATGATAAAGAAGGCTGTGTGTGCTGAGTGGAGCCACGTTTGCAATAAATATGTGAACTGCAGAGGATGTGAGGCGAGATGGAGATGTCAAAGTGCGTGAGAGAGTGATTGATGGTGTCCCATGTGATAACAGTGTGAGAGATCCTTGTAGAGTTTGATCCTGCCAATGTGTGATAGGTTAGAGAGTGAAAGTTGAGTCATTTCTTGTGTTTTCTGCACCGTATGATCAATCTCCTTTGGGTAGAGTTGGTGCTTACCACAGACACCTGGTCCCAAGTTAGGTTGGTTACCTTTGTGGACCTCCTTGGATTGCGACAAGAGTACTGAGGGTCTTGGGAGACTTCTGCAATGCCAAGCAGGTGTTCCAGCAAAGTATTGGCAAACGTTTGGGGATGCATGCTTCTTCCCTGTGTGGGCCATTTCTGTAACAGTCCTGGACTTTGAGACACTGACAGGTGTGTGTAAGTGATATTTAAATTTAGTGCCTGGCGCAATAACCCACAGATATCTTTAAAAGTTGATAGTCTCCCTTGAGATCATACTAAAAATAGATGGTGACATGTGACCAGGTTCATGGCTTTTTGGGATTCTGCACAGGCATCGAGTGCTCTACAACTTAATAGCCAATAGACATGAACATTAAAACACATTTGTTTGATTTTAATTTAACATGAACAAGAAATTATGGAGTTCAGCAGAAACTCCTGAGGACAATATCTCCAACCTATAACCAATTATAGACAAAATCACATTTCTATAGCCTATCATAGCTGTAGATTAACACTGCAACCACTTATAATCTGATCATTTTTTAATGTGCTGATGAAGGGTTAAACTAAGCGATACTGGGGTGTAATTCTTGTGCTGACAAGCCAATATGTGTCAAAAGGTGGACTAAATTTCTTCAAATTCAGGGTTCGACTTGTACAAAGCAAGCAAATAGCAATTTAAATGGTGGTAATAATTAAAAAGTGTTAGAGCATGAGTTATGTGGAGACAGTGTTGTCGTCATGAACTGGTAATCCAGAGACTCAAGGTAATGGTCTAGGGACCTGGGTTTGAATCCCACCATGGCACATGGTGAAATTTAAGTTCAATAAATGTCTGAATTAAAGAAGACTAATGATGACCATGAAACCATTGTTGTCATAAAAACCCATCTGGTTCACTAATGTCCTTTAGGGAAGAAAATCTTCTGTCTTTACCTGATCTGCCCTACATGTGAATCCAGATCCACAATAATATGGTTGACTCTTAAATGCCCTCTGAGATGGGCAATAAATACTGTCCCAGAAGTGACACTCATATCCCATGAATGAACAAAAAACATTCTGTATTCAGAAAATCAGTTATAAAACTTAGCACACTATTGCTTGTGGAACTCACTGCAGTTGGATTACCTTGGAACATAAATTCTACTCTTTGTATACTGAAGTTCACAGAATTAAATACATGCTGAATCAGAACATCTGAGGTACAGTAATTTAAAGGAAATGTGTTGCATTTGTAGGAACTGGCTGTGTGCAAAGAGGCTGTCATGTTTCTCTAGAAAATTACAAGTGTCTCAACATCAAAAATATATGATTGCCTTGAAGTATTTTGAGATGCAAAATGTTGGGAGGAGTGGGGGAAAAGTGTGTGGGGACTCCAGCATTGAATATAATTATTTTACTTCCATTGGTTACTTATATCATTTTCTGTGAAGTATTGCACACTGGATGCAAATGTTTTTACTCTCCAGAGGTGGGTATATTGATAGGGTTGGAATTTATTCTTGTGAGACATCTTGAATTGCTGCAGCCCATTTTTTTGTTTTTTGTACTGGTTTAATACAAGTGAGTGGCTTCTTGGGTCACATCAGAGCACAAGACTAAACCACATTGTTCTGAGTCTGGAATACCAGATTGGATAAATCAGTTTAGAATGGCATATTTCTTTTCTTAAAGGATATTACTGAATCAGTTGGATTTTTGAATAAACTGCCAGTTTCAAAATCATTTTTAAGGATGCCAGCTTTTAATTTCCAGATTGTTAAACCTATATTCAAATGTGAATGGACATATTTCATTCAAAGAAATTGTGCTCCATTTATCCTATTGCAAGTAATATAAAATATAATTGAAGTCACTGTTACTGTGGTAATAACATGAATAGTTACTGTGTAATTTCATGTTGCTTTCAAGGAATACATGCATTTAGTTAGTGATTTTCATGATTTCAAATACTTTACAATTTCAAATTTTGAGACAACACTAAATGAGAGGTCTAATTAATTCAAAGATTGACAGTGATAAAATAAAGGAATATACAAATGGGGCGGCATGGTGGTACAATGGTTAGCACTGCTGCCTCACAGTGGCAGGGATCCAGGTTCGATTCCTGGTTTGGGTCACTGTCTGTGCAGAGTTTGCACATTCTTCCTGTGTCTGCATGGGTTTCCTCTGGGTGCCCCAGCTTCCTCCCACAGTCCAAAGATGTGCAGATTAGGTGGATTGGCCACGCTAATTTGCCTCTTAGTGTCGGAGAACTAGCTAGGGTAAATGCTTGGGTTATGGGGATAAGGCCTGCGTGGGATTGTGGTCAGTGCAAATTCAATGGGCTGAATGGTCTCCTTCAACACTAAGATTCCATGATTAAACTCAATGTGAATGCAAGTCCCAGTTGACAAATGAGCCTCATTGTAGACAAGTGTGAGGTGATACAGAATTGGTGCTCATTTAGAACATAAGAAATAGGAGCAGGAGTAGGCCATCTAGCCCTTCGAGCCTGCCCCGCCATTCAATAAGATCATGGCTGATCTGTCGTGGCTCAGTTCCACTTTCCCGCCCTCTCCCCATAACCCTTAATCCCCTCTCTTATCAAGAACCCATCAACCTGCTTCTTAAAAATATTTAGCGAGGCAGCCTCCACCACTTCAACGGGCAGAGAATTCCAGAGATTCACCACCCTTTGAGTGAAGAAGTTCCTCCTCAACTCCGTTCTAAACCGCCTCCCCTTTATCTTGAGGCTGTGCCCCCTAGTCCTACTGTCTTTTTTGAGCGGGAAGAGTCTCTCCACCTCTATCCTATCCATCCCATTCATCATCTTATACGTCTCAATGAGATCTCCCCTCATTCTTCTAAACTCTAACGAGTACAAGCCTAGTTTATTCAGCCTCTCCTCATAGCTCAATCCCCTCAACTCCGGTATCAGCCTAGTAAACCTCCTTTGCACTCCCTCCAGGGCCAAAATATCCTTGCGTAAGTACGGCACCCAAAACTGCACACAGTACTCCAGCTTCTAGCATAAAATTGAAAAGTAGTTAAATTTATATAGAAACATAGAACATTACAGCACAGTACAGGCCCTTTGGCCCTCAATGTTGTGCCGAGCTATGTCCAATCCCAAGATCAAGCTATCCCACTCCCTGTCATTCTGACATGCTTCATGTGCCTATCCAATAATCGCTTGCAAGTTCCTAAAGTGTCTGACTCTGCTATCACATTAGGCAGTGCATTCCACACCCCCAACCACTCTGACTGAAGAATCTACCTCAGACGTCCCTCCTATATCTCCCACCATGCACCTTATAGTTATGCCCTCTAGTAACAGCTACTTCCACCCGAGGAAACGGTTTCTGCACGTCCACTCTATCAATCCCTCTCATCATCTTATAAACCTCTATTAAGTCACCTCTCATTCTCCTCCGCTCCAAAGAGAAAAGCCCCAGCTCCCTCAACCTTTCCTCAAGTCCTACCCTGCAAACCAGGCAGCATCCTGGTAAATCTCCTCTGCACTCTCTCCAATGCTTCTATATCCTTCTTATAGTGAGGTGACCAGAACTGAACATAATTTTCCAAATGTGGTCTCACCAATGTCCAGTATAGTTGCAGCATAACCCCATGGCTCTTAAACTCAAACCCCCTGTTAATAAACACTAACACGCTATAAGCCTTCTTCACGGCTCAATCCATTTGAGTGGCAACCTTCAGAGATCTGAACCCCAAGATCTCTCTGTTCCTCCACTTTCCTCAGAACCCTGCCATTGACCACGTAATCTGCATTCAAGTTTGTCCTACCAAAATGAATCGCCTCATGCTTACCAGGGCTAAACTCCATCTGCCACCTTTCTTGCCCAGCTCTGCATCCTATCAATGTCTCTTTGCAGCCTGCAAGAGCCTTCCACCTCATCCACTACTCCACCGATCTTGGTGTCATCAGCAAATTTACTAACCCACCCTTCAGCCCCCTCTTCCAAGTCATTGATAGAAATCACAAATAGCAGAGGATCCAGCACTGACCCCTGTGGTATACCGCTGGTAAGTGGCCTCCAGTCTGAAAATGTTTCTTCCACCACCACCCTCTGTCTTCCATGAGACAGCCAGTTACTTACCCAATTGGCCAAATTTCCTTCTATCCCACATATCCTTATCTTCTTCATGAGCCTACTATGGGGAACCTTATCAAATGCCTTACTAAAATAAAAATAGAACTTTGGTTGGACCACATTTAAAGTACTATGAACATTATAGAGGCACTGGAGAAAATACAAAACAGTTACTGAAATGATACTAGTGAATATCTAGAAAGATTGAACAATTAAGCTGAAGTTCTTCTCTAGAAAGAGTCCAAGGGGTGACCTGAAAGATAAAAGCAAAATACCGTGGATTCTAGAGTTTGAAACAAAAACAGAATATATTGGAAAATCTCAGCAGGTCTTACAGCATCAATGGGGAGAGAATAGAGGCAATGTTTCGAGTTTGGATGACCATTCATCTGAACTGAGAGCAAAGGGAATCAGCAGAGATTTACACTATGGGAGTGGCAGAATGGGACAAAGGGAATATAAACGAGGAAACAGAAGGCTGAGAAGATGCAAAACAGTAATCATTAAGTGATCCGAATGTGTGAATGGCAGAACAGAGATACCGATTGTTAAATTAATGCTTGAGGAATGTAGCTGTTGCTCAAAGCAGGAGAGGGCTGGGACAAGGGGCAGGAAGGAGAGCTGGATTGGAAAGTGGAAAAATGGAAGCGAGAAAGAAGGATGATGAAATGGATGAATGGGATGAAACTGAATAAAAATGGAAATAGGGTGAAGGTGGAGGAGAGAGTTCGTGCTCTGAAGTTTTGAACTTTACAGAAGGCTGTAAAGTGCCCAATCGGAAGATAACTAGCAAGTATATGTGTTAGAAGAACATAGAAAAGAAGGGATAGGAGGTGGTGACGCTTTAAATAAATAACGGAAGGACGCATTGACTAGCAAATCTGATGCGCCTGTTTGCTGTAAATACTCCTTTGTAATGGGCTAATTAAGACCCTGATTAATACTTCACTGGATAAAGCAAGGAAACTTGAGTGAAATTTCTGTTAGAATATTCCTACTTGACCATAAATCTCTACTCCAGCATTGATTTGCATAATTAAGCACCATTGGGAGGAATTTTACTGAACGGCCTAAACCAATCAGCCTCCCTGTACTGCTGAAAACCTGCACAGTTTGCCCATCAAATGTCTAAGACAGATGGGCATTAGACGGCTGGAGCCTCTAAACAAGCACAACATCAATCAATCTGTTTTAAGTTTCCTTTGTACTGCTGTTTGGGCTGTCCCCCCTTCTTTTGGGGAGTTGCCCCTTTTACTTTGTCCCTGAGTTCATTTGAGTTGGTTTATTTGGTTTGCCCTAAAAGACAAAAGAAACTCCATCAATCAATGTCTGCAACCCAACGCCAGTCTGCAGCGACCAGTTTGTCCTCTTTGCAGCAGTTACTGGCAATATTCACTTTTTTTTCCTGGTCCCTCTTTTTCTCCCCCTTCCCTGTACAGGCGATGAAAATATAAACTTGCAGCTGCTGGAAGAAAAAAACATTTGCTTTTGATTAGAATTGCACATCAAAAGCGATAGCTGCCTGTCTGTCAGGAGTGGTGACGTTGGTGGGCGGGATGTGTAACTATTATCAACCTGCGGGGAAACAATGAAAGCGAAGCTTGGAGCTGGGGCCCAGTGAGCAGTGTGGAGGAACCCCAGGCCAGTTCCAGTGAGCAGTGTGGAGGAGCCTCAGGCCAGTCCCAGTGAGCAGTGTGGAGGAGCCCCAGGCCAGTCCCAGTCCTTGTTAGCAGTGTAGAGCCCTGGCCCAGTCCCCAATGCTGCGCAGGGACATGATGAAAAGCAGGAACGGGGCTGCGGACGAGTGTGCGGATTCGGGAGCTGAGACCGGAGGGTGAGTGAATGCTTGCTATTGTCAGCTCCTCTTTTTCGGCCCATTGCTATTCAAGGGGAGGGCAGGAGAAAGAACCAACTTGTTCCACCGTCTCCAGGCGGGGCACTGCAGAGGGGGAGGGGGAGACAACAATAAATAAAAAATTAGACTTCTGATATGGGCAGGAGGTGGGTCACTTTATTTTGGCTTTGAGTTTCCCTTTTATTTACGCTCGGAATTTGAAATAAAGCGAAAATGACAGAAAGCCCCTTTGTGACGCTGTCAAACAGGTTTGCTACACTTTCAACTACTTTGAAATGAGCCTGAGATTGAGGAAAATAAACACTTTATTGAGTATGTAAGAAGGATAATCCTTTTTCTGGGCGAGGCTGATAGGCAGAAAGTTTCTCCCTGGAAGAAACTTGCCGCAAAGTACAATAGGTAAACCACTGGTGGAAAAAGGTTCTTACAAGACGATTCACGTTGTGAACAAGCGGGGTTGCAGCCGGGGAAATCTTGGCGTTTTTGTTGCCGGCATTATGTAATTGTTTGTCTTCCTTTGTGAATGATACATTTCAGCATGTATTAGATCACCAGAGTTTGAGGCCACTTGTTAACAAGATGAGAGGCCAGAGTCTGAGCCCAAATGAAATGTATACGGTGCCTCTCTCTTGAAGCAGATCAGGTTTCTAATTAATAACATTAACAACAAGGGCTCTGACATAATCGAGGGATCTCCACCGGGATGGTGTTAACTGCCGGACAATAGTGAAGACGCGGTGCATTCACCCTATGATAAAATAAAGTTCGCTGACTGATAAAAGTAGCAACATTTCTGTTTTCACCGTTTTGCAATTAATACATCAAAATTCAGAACACAGATTAAACAGTAGTTGCCCTGGTAACCTTCCAGACCATTCTGCACTGGGTTGGCGCATTTACTGCCTCCTTTGTGTTTTATTAGCAAACTTCAAACACGAAAAACTTGATATTTATTTGTGTAGCTGAATAAACTTCCAATTAAGCATTAAAAAACATCTTTCTTTAGAGAATTGGAGATTTTCCTTTCAGATTCTAATGTGCGCACACTATGAGAATAAGTGCATACATGCTACGTTTTCCCCTGTTTTGTATCACTGAGCATATAACCAACCTTCACGAAATTGTACTTGATATGTTTAATATTCCACAAAGCTACGTCTATACAGCTGCCATGACTGGTTCAGTGATTTCTTCTGTCGAATTATTTGAAGCTCTGAGTTTGCTGATTTAAGCTACTTGGATGTTTAGTCTTCACTGAACATCCTTTAAGACAGAGATTCTTGATTGATAAGAGGATACGGGGAAAAGGTAGGAGAATAGGGATCAGAAAAAAATCAACCATGATTAAATGCTGGAGCAGACTCGATGGGCCGAATGGCCTAATTCTGCTATGTCCTATGGTCTTACAAAACTCAATGCTTTCAGAGAAGTTCAAAGAAATTTTGAGCTCAGATCCTTGAGCTTTTACAAAATGTTGAACATTGTGACAAAATCCTGTGGACAAATGTGGAACTAAAATTTTAATGGTTTTAAAATAAGGATCTTCACATATTTAGTGTAACTTCAATTAATATTGACGAGTCATTCATTTCCTCTGTAAAAATGATAATGCTGGGGGCTTTCAGTCTAGATTGCCTGTGGTTTTGCTAGCTCCCCATGGAAATTTCAATTCCATCTGACTGATTTCTCCTATACCTTTAACTATTTCTTAATCTAATTGCATCTTAAATATCCTGAGTAACTCAGTTCAAGTTGACACTTTCAGTACAGCATCCTAATCCCTCATACTTCTAGTGAATTGCATATAATGTAAAAGATCTTTATGGAATTAACTATTCAAATCTTCTTTAAAAAATGGCCGCAATTAATTTGACATGTATTGATCTAAGACTAGAAACATTCTGGGAGTTACCATTGACCAGAAACTGCACTATACCAGCCATGTAAATACTGTGGCTACAAGAGAAGGTCAGATGCTAGGAATTCTGCAGCATAACATACTGCCTGACTCCCCAAAGCCTGTCCACCATCCAAATGGCACAATTCAGGAGTGCAATAGAATATTCTTCACTTGCGTGAATGAGTGCAACTCCAACAACACTTGAAGCTTAAATATCCAACACAAAGCAGCCCACTGATTGGTACCACATCCACCACCCTCAACATTAATTCTCTCTACCACCGATGCACATTGGCAGCAGTTTGTACCATCTGCAAGATGTAATGCAAGAACTCAGCAAAACTCCTTAGCCAGCACCTTCCAACTCATAACCACCTAGAAGGACAAGGGCAGCAGACACACAGTAACACCACCAACTGGAAGTTCTCCTCCAAGCCACTCATCATCCTGTCTTAGAACTTTATCGCCATTCCTTCTATGTCACTGGGTCTAAATCCTAGAACTCTGTTCTTAAAGGTGGCTGTATCCATTCGACATGAATTGCAGTGATTCAACAAGGCAGCACACCACCACCTTCTGAAGGATAATTCGGGATGGGCAATAAATGCTGGTCTAGCTGGTGATGGCCACATCACGTCAATAAATTTAAAAAAATTGAAATAGAGCTTTGCCATGGAGGAATAAATGAAATAGTCTAGCTCGGATCTTATGTGAGATGTTTAAATACTGCAAACTTTCTGCTCTGATTTTAATTGTTCTTTACTCAACAAGTATTCAGCAACGGATAGAAAGGTGTATTAAGGATCTCATACAGCACTAAGAACATTTAAAATGCTGACATATAACTGTTGATTGCAGAACCTTGTACTGGTTTTATTTGATAAATGAGAAAGAAATCAGCAGATGCGACAAAACTGTATTTAAGCAGATGCATTTTTTAACATGTTCTTTTCTCTAACTTATTGTATTTAAGATGAGAAAGGAATTATGAATTAGTTGCCCTATTTTCTTCATTCCAAACCTAACCCTACTTTCCAGAAAGTTCATCAGCAAAGCATTGCAAAGAAGCAAATATTTAGGACGGTGAAATAGAGCTTGAGATGTAGATTTTTCAATCATTGCCAAGATTATTACAGTATCATAGTGATCATTTTTAGGGTAGCATGGTGGTCAGCACTGCTGTCTCTCTATGCCAGGGACCTGGGTTCAATTCCAGCCTTGGGTGACTGTGTGGAGTTTGTATGTTCTCCCCTTATCTGCGTGGATTTCTTCTGAATGCTCCTTTTTTGCTCCTACAGTCCAAAGATGTACTGGTTAGGTTGATTGGCGATACTAAATTGCCTCTTAATGTCAGGGGGATTAGCCGAGTAAATATATGGGATTACAGGGATAGGATCTGGGTAGGATTGTTGGGCCAAATGGCTCCCTCGAGCACTGTAGGGATTCTGTGATTTTCAGAATAATTTTTGGTTCATTATCCTAGCAGGCAATTCCATAAAGCCTCACTGTTTTTCCATTTGAAGCTGCAATACAATAGTTGTATTAAAATATTATTGACTAATTTTTTTGAACTTTTATGAATTGGAGTTTACATGCATTCTAGGTCAAACAGCAAGCTCTGTAATCTAACTGAAACCAAAGACAAAAAAGCAGCATGTCTTTATCAGAGGATGCTAAGCTGATGATACCGGGCTAGTCATTCGCACAAACTTAGCCGCAAAGGTTCATGGATTAATTCTCCCATCCCTGCAATACGTTTTCCCTTATAAGCATTAAGAAAGCAATCATAATGGGAAAGGTTGTCATTTCTCTGCTCTTGGTTACTCTAAACAATACTTACTGAAAGTGGTTAGCAAGTTCTACTACCTTGGGTCCACGGTGACTCATTGGATTTGACTCACTGTGGAACTCAACTGGGAGAGAAAGCAGTTAGCACCTTTGGCTGACTCAGACTCTTAGGATCAAGATGCTTGGTTTATGATGACTGAGTTCTCAGCCCCTTGAATAGCCCATGTAGCATGGATGACTTGGAATTATCAAGAAAGATAGTTTATTAATTTTAATCTTCGATGTCTGTGCACACCCTCAGCATGAATTCTCAGCATTTCATGGGAGGACAAAATCATACTGCTTGATAGTGTCACCAGTGACCCCTTCCATCAATTTCTTGATGATTCAGAGTTGTACTAATTGGATGGTAATTGGGCAGATTGGATTTCTGCTGCTTTTTGTGGACATGGGCATACCATGTGATATTAAAAAAAATTGTGTCAGCCACTGGAATCTGCAAAGATTATGAGCTCTGACCACATACCAGCAATAGTACTGAAGACTTGAACTCCAGAACTAGTTGCTCCCTTAGCCAGGGTATTCCTGTAAAACTACAACTGGCACTAACTGGCAATATTTAAATGAATGGTGATACAGTGCCAAGTCAGGATGGTGTATGAATGGAAGGGGCGTCCGCAGGTGGTGGTGTTCCTGGGTAGCTGCTGTTCTTGTCGTTCCAGGTATGACTGTCTCAGGCTGCTATTAGACTGATCTCTCAACTTTGGCTCGAACCCCCTCGATGTTTATAAGGAAGGCTTTTCAGGGTTGACAGATGGGTGTACCATTGTCCTTGCAGGTGGTTTAATTCCTTTCTGACATCATAGCAGCTTGATACATCTGACTTGCTGAGCCATTTCAGAGGGCAGTTAAGAGTCAACCACATTATTCTAAGTCTAGAGTCACATGTAGGCCAGATCAGATTTTGCTCCTAAATCCAGTTGTGTGTTTTTTTTTTGGTCTAATGGTTTACGGTCACCACTAGACTAGTTTTCAATTCCAGATTTATTAATTGAATTTAAATTCCACCAGCTACCATGTTGGGATTTGAACTTGAGACTCAGCATTAGGTTTGGCCTTCTGGATTACTAGTCTCATGACGTTACCACTATACCACCACTTCCCCATTCTGTATGGCACGGTAGCCAGAGCAGAAGATCAGTACGTTGCCTAAAGCTTCACTTCAAGGATGGTTGCAAGCATAGCATGAAGGTTTAAACTTCCCACAAGAAAACTCTAGCCACAGAGAGAAAAGGCGATATTTCCTGTAAACCAACATAATGACACCATGATGTTCAATGCCTAAAGCAGCTTAACAACAGGCGTCAATGCTGAAAACAGCAACTGACAATGATACCTTGTGTCCACTTTGTGAAGTACTTGTGGCAGAACCTGCCTCTTGTAATTGGTCTCTCCAGACATCTATGAAAGTATGCCTAATGAAACTATACATCACCAATGGGTTTGCTGCATGTCCATCGTCATAGTTGGACCGAAGGATACCAACAATGACTGACTATTATATTTTCATAATGAAATACCACCCATGGATATGAACTGTAGCTGAGTGAACAGAAGATTGAAGTTCAAGCCCCACTCTGGACTTGACCAGTGATTATCATAGGAGTGTCTTTTGGATGAAACGTACCACAGCTTGCACTGCTTACTCAGCTGGACATAAAAAGCCATTGCAATATTTGAAGAACAGGATCATTCTCCCTATGTCCTGGCCGATATTTCAAACTACAACGTGTCAACTGGCCATTCATCACCTAACTCTGTTTGCTTTCAAAACAACAATGACTATACTGAAAAAGTAGTTGGCAGTAAAGTGCTTTGGGACATCCTGATGTTGTGATAGGTGCAATTACAAATATAAGATTTTCCTTTGCTGTTTTTGGTTCATGCATTCTAACTAATAGACAGTGGGGATGTGTTTTTTACTTAATGGTGCATGTCGGTTTTGATTGTAACCTTGCCAGAGGATTTGTTTGATATAGAATCAAAATAAAATTGTTCTAGCTTGCTGAAACCTAAGAGTGATAAGGGTGCAAATCAGTTACTTACAATTGGGGAAATGTTTCATTCAGCCAGCAGGGATGTAACAAATATTTGAATTTGTATAAATAGGATTTCTGCCCTCCTTGATATTTTCAATACCATTCCTGCAAAGATGCTAAAAAATCATAATAAAGCTGGAGTTAGTATGTAAAGGTACACCACTTACAAATTCCAATATTTAATCAGGGAAAAAAGTGGATCTTTTTCTGAAACAAACTAAAAAGCACTAAGATTTTTGCTTAGCCAAAGTAAGTATGTATATTCATTATGGTTTTATTTCACAGTTCGCAGATTTCCAAGTCAGCACATTATAGGAGTGATATGATTGTGCTGGAAGGGGTGCAGAGGAGATGCTGCCTGGGATGGAACATTTATGAAAAGAGGTTGGGTAGCTTTGGGTTGTTGTAGTTGAACAGAGAAGACTGAGGGGGTGACTTGATCGAGGTGTACAAGACTGAGGGACATGGATAGAGTGGATAAGGGACAGCTGTTCCCCTTAGTTGAAGGGTTAATCATAAGGTTCAAGGAGAGGAGCAGGAGGTTTAGGGAGGGATGTGAAGAAGAACATTTTTACCCAGAGGGTGGTGATGGTCTGGAATGTGGGCAGTAGAGCCAGGTTGCTTCTCATCATTTAAAAAGTACCTGGATGAGAAGTTGGCATGTCATGCCATTCAAGGCGATGGGCCAAGTGCTAACAGATGGGATTATGTGGGAGTTCAGGTGTTTCTTGCATGTTGGTGCAGACTTGATGGGCCGAAGGGCCTCTTCTGCACTGTGTGGGCCTGATTTTTACCATCAAGTTGTGCCCATTTTTGGGCATGAAAACTTGGTAAAAGTCAGACGTGAGGCGAGTGGCACGATCCACCTCGGTTCCCCTTTTAACGAGCATTTGCACGCATTTAAATTGACCTAATTGGCTGCACATCCAACCTTAACGGCACTTACCCCTTTACCATTGTGTTTGCCCATCCAGACATGGTCCACAAAAGTCCAATTCAGGCACTCCAGGCAGTGAGGAGGTAAGTGCCGTGCATCCAAAGGCTGTCTGCTTGAGATCAGTGAGGGAGAAGAAGGTGTACGGTGTCACTCTGCCTGAAATCGGCTGTTTTGGTGGGGTGGGGTGGGGGGGGCGGGCGGGGGGCAAGTCTGCTGCCACTTCCCTGAGATTGGTAGGGAAGGGTAGGTGGAGGGGCCTATCATTGTCCCACCTACATCATCCCCTCCCAGACCAATGTCTGTTGCAGCCAGGGGGAGGCATTATCTGGCCTGGGAGCAATGTGGCGAGGGAGCCGCATTCTTTTTTTTTTGTGCATGCGCAGTTGGAGGCTCCAGTAAGAGCTGCTGGGTTTTGGGCACATTAAGCCCTGCCCACAGGCCTGTGTAGTGCGATTTGGAATTGCTGATGTTTTTGCAAGCAGAGTGCACGTGGGGGCACCTGAGAACTGGCCTAAAAGTCAGATCTGAAATGCTCCCAGTTTTAAATCTGCCCAACACTTAAAATCAAAATGGTAAAATGTAATCCTATGATTCAAGTCACAGATTCCAATGCTGTAATTTGCAAACCATAGAACGTTACAGCACATCTTGGCCCTTCTTGGCTGTGCCAAACCATTTTTCTGCTTAGTCCCACCAACTTGCGTTGCAGGACAAATTGCTCAGGTAAATCAGAATGCCTTTTGATCCTGTAACTCTAATAATTCCAGTCTTATAAACCCTTTTTCTTAGATTTTAACTATTTTAGTTTTGTTTCTAATTTTTGATTTGCTGTTCTTAAACTGGTTTTTGCTAATTGCCAAATTTTAAAATCGTAAGTGGTTCATGACTCAATTTCAAACGTGCAGATCACTGCCAAGAGACATTCAACATATTATTTGTAAGCGGCAAATTTGACAGTTTTATATTAATTTTTATATCCTGCACTAATGATGTAGATATCATTTTTTAAAAAAAAGTTTATTGCAGATGGCGCCATATTCAAGAATGAGGTTTTCCTGAAATTAGTATTTGAAAAGCAAAACTGTCTTGCACCATATTCCTGGAACTCTCACAAGCCACTGAATGTATGGAATGAAGGATTTCAGGCCTCAACTATGCATGTGGCCAAATCTTTGAAACTTAGCATACTAAATTTGATAAAACTTTGCTTCTTTCTCCCACTCTATGTAGTATTCCTTTCTTAATAATTGTACATACGTTGTACTTAATTTTGCATTATTGTCATTTATTTACAGATCTGATTCCAGCAGGATGTCATCAAGTAGTAAGTACGAATTACATTTGTGACTATTGCATCTCAACACATTCGTGGATCTTGTAATAATTAATGGTGAAAGAGAAAATGATCACTGTTGCAAATAAGGGAGGGGATGTGTTACTAACTGCCTATACATAGTGAAGTATACATCTGTCTTTGCACAAGAGTGTGGCAAAAGATGCATGTTTTAAAGCTTTGTGCGTATGGTTTTTTTGCCCTTTGATTTTGTATTTTGGCAAACTTATTGCTTTTTGAAGTTGAAGTTTGCAATAAACAAGAATAAAACAAATATCAGAAGTTGTTCAATTTAGTTGAAATAATATTTGTATTCCCAAGTGTGATGACATTTCAGTGTAACGCTTTTCGATTTATTTAATATTTGCTTACCCTTTCTGTTACAATCAGACGCACCTTACTTGCTTTGATGGCTTGATGACTGCTGTTGGAGGCACCTAAACACTCATCTGAAGGAGTTTTCTAATTCTTTCCAGAGGAAAAATAAAATTGTAGGCATAAGTAAATGGTGGCTGCCGGTGGCTGTTGGCATCAGGCTGGTTATTTTTATTCTGGCTCTGAATTGGTTGGTTCCTTCAAGGAAGTTGAAAGTAGAACAGAACAAGATTCATATAAATGAATGTGCACTTGTTTCATTATTGGTGAATTCATCCCAGTGTATCAATGGGGCAAATTTGCCACCATGGGAACAGCTTGTGTCATTAAACTACATGGCAGCATCAGGAACTTTGTGTTCCAAAGCAACAAAAAAAATTCTCTCTTGAAAATAAATTTATTGCAATAAAATTGTTATTTTTCAAACATCTAATTACAGAAGATGAATTTAACAGAGGCATAAATACAAAGTGTTTCTGTGATTCAAAATCTAGCAATGATGGTTTCTCTAAGTAATTCTAAGCAAATCATCTCAAGCTGAAGCTAAACTTTATTTTGGCAAATCTCCATCAGAACTATGCTGATAACTTAATGCACTTTGATCTCTCATGTAAGCATCGTCATGGTTTCAGCATCATGAAGCCAAATGGTACTTGTTTGAACTGTCTTTCTGCCTGACTTTCTTCCCGTATATTATTTCTCGTACTAAGCTTCAAGTGCTTTGTGTTTCCGTGGGTCTGGAAACCATAGTTGCGTCTAAATTCCCATTTTGATTGTGGTTGTGGCAACCATGGCCAGGATTTTACGCCTCCCCAGCGGATGCAGTGAGCCATTTAATATGCCATTTACTTTACAGGATGGGAGAAGCTGTGCAATTCTGGCCCATAGCTCTGCCAAATCACATTTCTGACTGTCCCTGCAGACCAGCGCTCAGTAGCATCATGGCTTCAGCGCGCACTGCGTGCGGAACTCCCACTACAGTCGATTAGTTGAAACCAAAGTTATTTTTCACTGACCTTCTAAAAGAATGATATGGTTTCAGGAATTTTGTTTAATTCTTCACAAATCTTTCCTACAGTATGCAGTATTTATCAAAATCAAAAGAATTTGAACAATGGCACTAAAACCACAATCAACCCATGACTCTGACTTCATGGAAAAATGTTTGCCAGACTTCAGAAGCCTGAAGAGCTGTATACTACACAAAGGGTCTTGCTATCAAGAATGTGAGTGCTTTCTGGCGAGTGGTGGACTGGGCAATTTAACATGTTTGTAAGACTCGTTTAAAAAAAAAGTTCTGTTAATCTGTACACCGTTTTTGTGTATGCAATATTCATGCCTATTGAGAGATTGCTGACTGTGGAGGTGAGAGGGGAGTTGCTAATTTTTAAATACATTGGCTATTGATATTAACCAATTGTACATAATATTGTACAGAAAATAGAAATGCAATCATTCAGCTTACTACATTTCACAAATGTCAATTAGGTTGCCAGGTTTTCTTTTACATGGACAGGTGCAAATGGATCCTACTAGGTTGAATTATTACATTCACAGACTCTCAGCAGCTGTTTGGCTTCTGGAAGCCAGAAAGTACACTCTTACTGTTAGCCAATTGGAGCCCCACATACACGGTACCACTTTTGATCCACATTTGGGAAACTTTCAATTCAACCTTACCAGTATGGATAAGAGCTAAAAAGACCTCTAAGGGGGAGATAAAACATCAAGGAGAATCATTTCTCGTCTACATTAGCATGTCTCTTGGTGAGTTAAAACAGTGACAGAAAGCAGGTCATAGGAAGCTCTTTTCAAAATAAAAACTACAGCAGTAACACAGAAGCTGTTGTTGATAATTAGTTTGTTAGAATGTTGCTTCTTTGGGTTAAACATCACAGGCTGCAAAATTTCATAAATCCCAAAAGTGGGTGCAGTGATTTTACTTTTAATGTCAATCTATGCCTTTGCTTCTGATGCAGACAGTACACAAACAGCTGACTGCTCATTTAAATAGTTAAATATAGCCAATGTTAAGCTCGCTGTTGAGCGACTTCATGCTTGAGAAGGGGCTCAAATGTTTTGAGAGTGGCTGGCATGCATAAAGTTGTTCTGCACCTCCTATGTTTTGACTGGAGCAGATGCGGTATGTCTTTGTAAGAGTGAGCTTGAAATGGAAAGGCAGAGAATGAACTCCAAGATTATCTGACACTGCACTGGAGGCTTTGGTGCAAGACAGCAGGAGAAATGTCATCCATCTGCAAAAAGTCAGGAGGACCTCCCACACCCATTCCAAAGCAATGGTTGTCGATGGCAGGGGTTCAGCTCTGAGGATCTGGAGGTACTGCCCACTACATGTTCAGTGACCCACACAGGTGACCAAGATATAGGAATGTGACGTCAAATGCCACATCCCTCAAACTGCTCAATACACCATCACAAAGATCTCTTAGCAACTATCATTCACATCTAAACCTAGAATAATCATAGGCCATCCAGCCCATCTTATCCAAGCCAACTTGGAACAAGGGCAGTTTAGCTAATCCCACCACCCCACCCATCATCTGTAGTCCTGCAAATATCGTTTCAGCTGGTGCTTATCCCAGTCCCTTTTGAAAGCCCTAATTATGATCTGCCTCCAGCAGATTCTTAGGCAGTGCATTCCAGATCCTAAACATACACTGCATTTTTAAAAAGTTGATATTTTTCCGCTGGTTCTTTTGCCAGTGTCTCCTGTTTCTTAAGCCTTCTGCTGATGGGTCTTTCTTTCTATGTACTCTGTCCAGACTTCTCATGATTTTTGAAACTTCTACCAGACATTGAAATCTCCTACTGAAGATTTCTACACGAATAGACATGAATCAAGAGATATGTTCATTTAACTTGGGTATCTTTGAATGAGAAAGATAAATGAAAATAGACTGAGACTACATAAGGTTTGCAGCTACCATGACCTTTGTGTAGCTAGGATGTTTGTTTTCAAGTATATCATGGCACAAGGTGCTGTGAAGACATACAAGATCGGAACATTGGAATTAGCTGGATCTGATCATCACCAGTCACAGCATCCTTATGAAACATGCAGCTACTATAGCCTTGCATCTAACACAGATCACTCTGTGATGTGCACTACAGGTAGGATATAATACTTGAAGCTTTTCAGTTCGAGAGAAATGTTATCCTCTTATGCAGCAACAGCTGTACTGTCTACCAACATAATTATTCTTCAACTTCCATTGAACCAGTTTCTTCGCAATTCCCAGAGAATGCAGAAGTGAAATGGAATGTACCTTGAGACATAATTTTACAATAGTTGTGCCTCAACGTCTAGGGAGCAAGAGTGGCAGTACGCTGACTGGTTGAAAGTTAATGCTGCTGTCAATGAAATCCACTGTCTCAAAGTATGCGAGATCCAGACAAGTCTCTACTGCATCAAGAATGGTTTGAAGTAAAGTCTAACAGGCAAGTTGTGATTGCAACAATGACTACTGGTTACAACTTTGACAAAATATCCAGATAGCACTTGCCAAAGGCAATACTAGGGTATGTATAATAGAATTAAAAAGACAACAGGTCCATCAACACAGAAAACCACTCCAGTGAAAGTAAAAGCAGGAGATGCCAACACCGACTGTAATAAACAGTTGGAGGGATGGGTGGAATGCTACTGTGAGTTGTACTCCAGGGAAATCACTATTACTTGGGAAACTATTGGATACAATAGCGAGCTTGCCTGTTGTGGAGGAGCTGGGTACTGAAGCCACAGTTGGAGGCTTTATTGATTCAATTGTCATTGGCAAATCACCATTTTGAGATTGCTACACCACTTAAACTCATCAGACATGGAAAAGCAGCATCTGCATGGGTTGACTGTGTTGGAAGGAAGGACAGGAAATACATGCTGCAAAATTCTGAATTTATGTTGTGCCTATTGAGGAATGTTCGTTGCTGAGCATCGTGAGAAAAAGATTTGTTTCAGAGTGATTTCAGAATTGTTAGACTTACAATTGACATGGCCTTCAGTCCAGCCGCTAAAAAATAAAAACCAAGAACAAAAGAGACCACTATATATAGGTCTCTTTCAACTTCGCTAAGGCATTCAACAATATGAGCAGTAGTACCCTATTTAAGCTGCTGGGGAAAAAAATTGCCGCTCACAAGTGATGTCTTCTCACGACCATATGAGGGGTCAGCTATTATGGGGTCCTTTTAAGATCCACAGTGGATTCAGGACTGTGTTCTGTTTCTGATGCTCTGCTCTGTGGCATATTCTTTCCAATTCTTTTGAGATCCTGGAGTTTAATTCAATCAGCGTAGTCTCATTACTAAGCCAGCGTGTCTGTGACGGCTCACAAGAGTTCATCGGATGGATGACAGCTTTATAATCTTTTGTATGGCAATGACTGTCTGGATGCCTATATCTTTGGTACAGGCGAGATAGAAAGATAGTGACCGTGGAAGACAAATGCCAATAACTGGAACATCTGGAGGCTGGCTGTTTCAAAATGGCATTGGGCAGGATGAGGAAAAACTGAAAACTCAGCTGGTTGAGAGGAGGATCCAAAGAAAACAAGAGTCCAGTAAATCTTGCACCTTCCTGGCTTAATGAAAATCTTGCACACTTTACAGACAAAGCATACCACACACAGAAGGAAAGGAGAGACTGCAGACTGAAGTGTTGCAGTCATAGCTAAGGTGTAGAGGAAGATCAACTTAATGCGTGGTAGGTGCATTGAAAAGTCTGATGGCAGTAGGGAAGAAGCTGTTTTTAGCTGGTTGGTACATGACCTCAAACTTTTGAATCTTTTTTCCCCAATCGAAGAAGGTGGAAGAGAGTACATTTGGAGTGTGTGGGATCCTTGATTATACTGGCTGCCTCTTCAAGACAGTGGGAAGTGTATGTGGCCAATGGATGGGAGGCTGGTTTGCGTTCATGACCCTTTGTAGTTTACTGTGGCCTTGGACAGAGCAGGGGCCATACCAAGCTGTGATACGATCAGAAAGAATGCTTTCTATGGTGCATCTGTAAAAGTTGGTGCGAGTTGTAGCAGACATGCAGAATTTCCTTAGTCACCTGAGAAAGTAGAGACATTGGGCTTTGTTAACTATAGTGTTGGCATGGGGGAGAGGGGGGAGAACCAGGACAGATTGTTGGTGATTTGGACACCTAAAAGCATGAAACTCTCAATCGTTTCTACGTCATCCCCATTGATGTAGACAGGGTCATGTCCTCCAGTATGCCCCCTGAATACCTGCGCGCCAAAAGACAGCTGCCATGCCAGAAATGAGTTTGAGCCACACCAGACAATTTTTAACCATTTAGCTTTCTATCCAATTCAGTCTCTCACTGCTCATCTTTATCCAAATTGCTTCACTATATTGCTTTGATTTTTCTCTTTTAGATTTCTAATTCTCTCATGTGTTTCATGTAGCAGTGTTGCTTTCATTATATGCGTGCTCTGTGTTCATGGGTGGGATGCAAGTCATGAACCATGTGGTCCTCTGATAACCCTTGTCACCTCGTAGCTGCCCTCTGATTTGTTATGTTGTTAGTAAGAGAGACTCAGTCAGTGAGGAGAGACTTTCGCCTGAGTGAGACAGAGACCGAGTGAGTATGTTTGGGGAATTTGCTTCAAAGTGTGAATTCAACTGGTAAATCTTTTTCAAGGTCAGTAAGTCTAATAGCAGTGGTATGGAAATTGGTGGAAAAAGTTCTGCGGGACAGAATTAATCTCCACTTGGAGAGGTAAGGATTAACCAAGAACAGTCAGCAGGGCTGTGTCGGGGGTGATCGTGTCCAACAAATTTGACTAAATTTTTCGAGGAGGTGACTTGGTGTGTTGATAAGGGCAGTGCAGTTGATGCAGTCTACAAGAACTCTAAGATTTTTGACAAGGTCCTGGATCAAGAAGGGAAGAACCCACTTGACAAATTGGGTCCAAAATTGGCTTAGAAGCAGGAGGAAAGGGTGTTGGTCGAAGATTGTTTCTGTGACTGGACAGGAAGCCTATGTCCAGTGGTGTACCACAGGGATCGGTGCTGGATCCCTTGCTGTCCGTAGAGTATATGAATGATTGAATATGAAAGCTATAATTTCGCAGATGACACAAAAATTGCTGGTGCGGTAACTAGCGACATGGAAGACTTTTGATTACAAGGCGATGTAGATGGACTGGTCGGATGGGCAAAAAAATGGCAAATGAAATTTAACCCTGAGAACTGTGAGGTGGTGCATTTTGGGAGGAGCAACAAAGTAAGGGAATACACAATGGATAGTACGACATGAGGAAATACAGAGGACCAGAAGGACCTTGAGATGCATATCTATAAGTTTTTGAATGCAGCAGGACTGATAGATGCTTGTCTTTTAGTCTAAGCATATATAAGAGCAGGGAAGTTATAATGGAGCTGTATAAAACAGAGCTAGAGTACTGTGTGCATTTCTGGTTGCCACACTGTAGGAAGGATGGGATTGCACTAGAATGGGTGCAGAGGAGGTTCACCAAGATGTTGCCTGAGCTGGAGTTTTTCAGCTATGAAGAGAGACTGGTTAGGCTGGGGTTCTCCTTAGAGCATTGAAGACTGGGGGTGCAGGGGCCTGATTGAAGTGTATAAAATTATGAAGGACATAGGGTCAGTAGGAAGAAACTTATTCCCCTTAGAAGAAGGGTCAATAACCAGGGCATAGATTTAAGGGTAATCTACAGGAGATTTGAGAAAACTTCACCCAGAGAGAGGTGTGAACCTGGAACTTGCAGCTTGAAAAGATGGTAAAGGTGAAACCCTCATAACATTTAAGAAGCCTTCAGATAAATACTTGAAACATCATTTCATACAAAGCTATGGACCCAGTGCTGGAAAGTGGGATTAGAATAGATAGATGCTTGAAGGCTGTCACAGACACAGTGGGTCTAAGGACCTCTTTCTGTGCTGTATGTCTCTGACTCTAGAAAGTTAAATTTTAGAATAAGGGCCAGATTCTGACCTGGAGTTAACAATTTTTAAGTAAGTTAAATGTCTAGTTAAACAGGCAGCTGTGTAGTGGCAGTTAACTGCCAATCATTTGAAAACCCTTTGCCTGAATAAGTATTGATTACTGTAGCAGGAAGCTATGCTAGAGGGTGATTCACACAGCTCTGTATCAGTAAAAAGGATTTTTAATGTGCACAGTCAGTGAGGGGAGAGAGACCTGAGTGAGACACTGAGACTCAGTACATTTGGTGCATAGCGGAAAAATAGGTATTTTAGATAAGCTTAATGGCAAGAAGTGTAACTTAGAGTGCTGGAAGTTGGATACTTGAGAGAGTTAGGGAAGGAAGGGTGAGAGAAGTTGTGTTTTGCTTTATTACTTTCTCAGTCTTTAGGCAGTAGTCTTACTCCACTATAGGAGGAAACTGATAATTTGGTGAGTATCTAAATGACTAAGGGCTTATCCTATTCCTAAGGTTCCGAATAGTCCAGTAATTGGCCATAATGTTGAAAAAAACAAAGAAATGAAATATATAATTGGACAAAATAATTAAATTGTTAATTAGAACACATTAAGGCTGACAGGACAGATGACATGTCACGGTTGTAGCATGTGGGATCTCCTGGATGCCCGTTTGATCCAGGGCAAACACGTCATCAATAAGTGTTCGAGGAGCAGCAGCTATGAGTTGGAGACTGGATACCGACCCTGTGACACATCAGGGAAGGGGTAATTATCTGGATTCTTTCTACCATGAGGCAGTCACACCTCTTGGGACAGGGTCTTCTGATCTGGTCAGCGGTTAGGGACAGGAAAGAGTGACTGCGAATGAGGCAGTGAGGGGATTGAGAGAGCAAGAAGTTTAGCCTTTACAATTCGAGTTTGAGGGTTTTTCAGCATGTTTGGAAAATAGTGGGAGCTGCAGGGTGGATGAGCTCATTGTGGTACAGAAAACCATTGAAGTGAAGGGGGCAAATAGGAATGTAGTAGTAAGAAGGGTTAGTATCATCAGAGGAATGTACACTCTTCTCTGCAGCAAAGAACACAAGTCTGGACGGTTGTGTTGGCTGCTTGCTGCCAGGGTTTGAGACATCTGCTCGGGGCTGGAGAGGCACTTGCAGTGGGAGGGATAGGACCCAGATGTCATAGTTCGTATATGTGCGAACGACAGGCAAGAGAAAGGAGGAGGTCCTGCATAGTCCATATGAGAAAATGGCACCAAATTAAGGCAGGACCTCAAAAAGATCATAATCTTTGGATTATTATCTAAGCCACGTACAAATTGGCATCAGACAAATCAGATTAGAGAGATGAATGCGTGACTCAAAGACTGGTGTGAAAGAAGTGTATTCTGGGGAAAGTAGGAACTGTACCATTTGGGCAGACTACACTAGAATCATGCTGGGACTGGTGTTCTTTGAATAGCCTAACTAGGAAGTAGAGTATTATTACACTAAATAGTGAAGACAAGTGATCAACTATGGGAAGATGTTTTAAATCAAAGAGCAAAGACAAGGCAGAAGAGAAAGGCATTATTAAGGGAAATGAAAAACAGACATGACAGGAAGGGATAGAGAGTATTAATCTAACAGTAAATCAAAGATGAGGCTAGAGATTATAAAAATAATAAAATAATAAAACTGAAAGCTTTGTATCTGAATGCATGTAACATTTGTAAAACAAAACAGATGAACTGAGAGTACACACAGTGAATATGATTTAATAGCCGTTGTGGAGATATGGCTGCAGGAGGACATGAATGGGCCCTGAATATTAAAAAGTACAGGATATTTAGGAAGGGCAGGAGGCAAGGAAAAATTGGAAGGTGGCTCTGTTAGCTAATGATGGCATTAGTACAATAGAGAGGATGACCAACGTTCAGGAAACCAGTATGTGGGAATGATTTGTGTACAGATGACAAACAGTAAAGGCAAGAAATCATTGCTGGAGCTGTGTTATGGCCCTGTAACAGTAGCCATGTGGCAGGGTGGAGCATAAAGGAAGAAATAATTGGAGCTTATCAGAAAAGCACTGTGATAATCATGGAAGATTTTAATCTACATATAGACTGGAAAAGTCAAATGGGCAAAGGTAGTCTTGATGAGTTAATTTAAAGTTTGCAGGATAGTTTCTTGGAACAGGCTCTGGGGCCGACCAGAGAGCTATACAAGACCTGGTTTCATGCAATGAAATGGGAGTAATTAATGATCTCAAAGTGAAGTCCTCTGCCCCCGCCCACCTAGGTAGCAGCAACCATGATGTGTTTGAATTTTACATTCAGTTTGCAAGAGAGCACACTATGTCTGAGGCTCTGTTTTAAACTTAAATGAAGGCAATTAGGAGGATACAAAAGCTGAGCTGACCATGGTGAATTGGCAAATTAGGTTAAAGAGAAGGCCAATAGAGATACTCCAGCAAACATTTAAGGGGATATTTCAGAATGCACAGAATAGGGCATTTCGATAAAGTCAAGGTAATCCAACAGAATCAACATGGTTTTGTGAAAGAGGAACATGTGCTGTGGATAATGGGGAATTGGTGAATGTACTGGACTTAGATTTCCAGAAGGCAGTTAAGAAAGTACTATATCTAATGTGATTGCAGAAAATAAAAGCTTATGTTATTGGGGATAACCATCTTAGCATTGATAGAAAACTCTCTGGCTAACAGTAAGCAGAGAGTAACTCTAAATGGGTCTTTTTCAGATTGGCAAGATGTAACAAATGGTGTGCCACAGCGTTCAATGTTTGGATCTCAACGGTTTACAATTTATAAAATTGACTCTGGTGAAGAGATGGTTGCCAGATTTGTTGATATGAAGAAAATTACAGCACAAGAACAGGCCCTTCGGCCCTTAAAGTCTGCACCGACCATGCTGCCAGACTGAACTAAAACCTCCTACCCTTCCAGGGACCATATCCCTCCCTCTATTCCCATCCTATTCATGTATTTATTCGGATGCCTCTCAAAACTCACTATCGTATCTGCTTTCACCATCTCCCTCAGCAGCGAGTTCCAGGCACCTACTGCCCTCTGTAAAAAAAAAACTTGCCTCATACATTTCCTTTAAACCTATCCTCCTAGTAATTGACTCTTCCACCCTGGGAAAAAGCTTCTGATTATCCACTCTGTCCATGCCCCTCATAATCTTGTAGACTTCTATCAGGTCACCCGTCAACCTCCGTCATTAGTGAGAACAAACTAAGTTTCTCCAACCTCTATAATAAGTAGGAAAATAAGTTGTGAAGACGACATAAGGAAAGTACGAAAAGATATACATAGGTTAAGTGAGTGAGCAAAGAACTGGCAACTGAAATATAGTGTGGGAAAATGTGAAATTGTCCATTTTGATGAGAAGAATGAAAAAAAACCTATCTAATGGTGAGAGATTTCAGAGCTCCTGATGTGCAGAGGGATCTCACCTCTTTGGGTGGGAATACCAAAAAGCTGGTATGCAAGTACATCAAGTAATTAGGAAAGCTAATAAATGTTATTTATTATGAGGGGAATTGAATACAAAAGGAGGTTATGCTCCAATTTACATGGCATAAGTGAGGCCACAATTGGGAGTACTGTTGTCAGGATTGGTCACCTTGGACAGGATTCTTCGATCTCATCCGTGCCTGCCCCACTGCAAGTGAGAATGAAGAATTTGTCATTTCAACCAAAACTCCATTCATTCCAGCGGCACCAGAGAATCCCAGCTCCAAATGAGGGAAGAAGTTTCAGTGCTTATTTAAGGAAGGATGTAAATACTTTGGAAGCTGTTCAGAGAAGGTTTACTTTACTAGTACAGGAAAGGTTGGAAGAGATGAAACAGGCATCTTGAGAGGGTGAAAATGGAGAGAATGTTTCCTCCTGTGGGAGAATCTAGAACAATGGGTCACCATTTAAAAATAAGGGGTTACCCTTTGAAAACAGAGATGAGGAGACCTTTTTTCTCTTATGGGTCGTATGTCTTTGGAACTCTTCCTGAAAAGGTGGTGGAAGCAGAGTTTTGAAATATTTTAAGTCAGAGCTAGATAGATTCTTGATAAGCAAGATGGTGATAGGTTATTGGGGAAGGCAGGATGCAGATTTCGGATTACTATCGGAATAACCATGATTTTATCAATAGCTGGAGCAGGCATGAGGGGCTGAATGGCCTACTCCTTGTTTGTGTAAATGCAGATTGCATTGAGGATTGTATATAACTGCTGAAGGAAGGTATATAACTGCTGTCAGATATCAGACCTTGACTCCATATGATTTCCTGGTGGACTCGGCGGTGGCGATGGTGGGGAGGGGTGGGGGAGGGCATGTTGTCAAATATGTTAGAAATACACCAGAAGTCAGTCCTTAACTTCCACAGATTATGCGTGTGGCCTCTTGAAAGTAATAATGCTGAGAACTTTGTCCCATCCATTTGAGGTTATTCTGATCAGTGCATTCTGGTTGGTAGGACGCCGGTAACTCAAATCGTTTCTCAAAGCTGGCTTAAGCTCCCATCTCCTCTTTGGACTAGCAAAACACTCTAGGAGCCATTTTGGAAAGTTGATAGGACCACCATTCGCCTGAGGCTCTGAATAAGACTGCAGTGATAAGTTGAGTCTGGAATGGTTTGGCAACATGATAACACAATTAATCATGTTTTTAATCCTCATGAAGGAGAGATGTGATTTGCATGAAGTCACAGTTTAGGAATATATTGTACAGTAAACTATTCTTTTTTCATGTGAGACTGTCAGGAAAACCTCATTGTGCATGCTTTCTGTGGCTTTGAACTGATGCATATAGTTTATGTGCTGACACACACACGCAGACCTTCACAGATGGTAGATGTATAATCTCTTTCCATCCTGCATCTAATTATAATCCTGGCTGCACCATCTGACAACACACACCAGAAAAAATCATTTAATTAATGTTGGGATCAGAGAAAAAGTTGTTGTCTTTTGAGGCACAAGTGAGATGAAATAATGCCATATATATTTGCCTGCCAAAATTGCACAAGATACATTCATATGTTGCAGCCACTAAAATTGTTTTTACAATGAGAAAAGGTTGTCAGCTTCTACCTTGCTTAAATAATATAAAAAAAAGCAGACTCTAGAAGCTTACAATGCAGCAAGAATTGGAATTTGGCAAAAAAAAGCCTAGACACAATTGACATGATCAGTTACTGAATCATCACAGATCTCACGTACAGCAAAACCATGCTGTTGAGTTTTGTAGAAATATAATTTGTTGAACTTTGTTCATGATAGCTGTGACCTTAGTCACTTCTAGCACAACTTTAGTCTGCAGATATGGTCTATGGAAAATTTGAAGTTGCTACTTGGAGTACCCCACCAACAATTTTATTGGATTGGATGTATTTGTCCATCTTCAAATTTAAAAGAGAAATGCACCACAGATTGAACAATTGCATTGCATTTACATAGCACCCTTTGTGACCTCTTAACAACCAGAGTACTTTACAGCTATTGAAATTTGTCACTGTTATAATTTAGGGAAACTAATCCATGCACAGCATGCTACCACATTAATGAATTTACACGCAGATTATCTGTTTGAGATGTTGGTTGAGGGATAAATACTGGCTGGGTCATGAGGAGAATAGTTTTTCCCTTCCACAAACAGTGCCCTGTAATGTTTTACAGCCACAGAGAGGGCACAATAGTTCACTGCATAGGAGGTGTACTATATTTGTCTCGCTTTCAGTTGCAGTTTATGAAGACCTCTGGGAGGCATACGAGAGATATTAAGCCTTAATCCTTCTCCTCCACAAAATCTCAATAAGAATAGCTTTGGCACTAGTAATTTTCTAAATATATTCAAGCTCAGTTGGCTGAACAACTAGTTAGAGAATACAGAGTGATGTCAGCAGTGCAGGTTCAATTCCTGTGTAGGCTGAGGTTATTCATTAAGCTCCTGCCTTCTCAACCTCGCTCCTTGCTTGAGGTGTGGTGATCCTCCAATTAAATCACCACCAGCCAATGGGCATCTAGCGCCATGGAGACTTTTCCAATAGGATTTAAAATTGGTTTAGTTGTGGGAGACAGGTTGATGACAGAAGGTTGCTTCAGTGACATACCACAGGGAGCTGTGCTGGGTCTCTGATTATTTGTAATTTATATAAATGACATAGATAACTGGGGGGGGGGGGTGGTATGATTAGTAAGTTTGCAGATGACACAAAGATTGGCTGGGTTGTTAACAGTGAGGCTTAAGTGCCTTGCTACAAGAAGAAATCGATGG
The DNA here is from genome assembly GCF_965287045.1 of Carcharhinus amblyrhynchos. Classification (NCBI taxonomy): domain Eukaryota; kingdom Metazoa; phylum Chordata; class Chondrichthyes; order Carcharhiniformes; family Carcharhinidae; genus Carcharhinus; species Carcharhinus amblyrhynchos. The sequence goes on from NC_137326.1 coordinate 92,798,193, forward strand.
GGAGTCAAATGGGCAGATGAGTGGCAGATGGAATTTAACCCTTGACAATGTGAGGTGATGCACTTTGGAAGGAGTAATTTGACAAGGAAATACTCAATGAATGGCATGGCACTGGGAAATTCTGTGGAGCAGAGGAACCTTGGCATGTCTGTCCACAGATCTCTGAAGGCAGAAGGAAATATTACTAGGGTGGTGAAAAAAGCATATGGGACACTTGCCTTTATTAATCAACGCATAGATTACAAAAACAGGGAGGTCATGTTGGAGTTGTATAGAACTGTGACGAGGCCACAGCTAGAGTACAGTGCAGTTCTGGTCACCACATTACAAGAAGGATGTGACTGCACTGGAGGGGGTGCAGAGGATGGAACATTTAAACTGTGAAGAGAGATTGCATAAGCTTGAGTTGATTTTGGGGACTGCGAGGTGACCTGATCAAGGTGTACAAGATTGAGGGACATGGACTGAGTAGATAAGGAGCAGCTATTCCTCTTGGTTGAAGGATCAGCCACAAGGGGACAGGTTCATGGTGAAGGGCAGATGGACCAGGGGGAATGTGATGTAAAATCTTTTTGCCAGAGTGTGGTAACGGTCTGCAATGTGTTGCCTAGGAGAGTGGTAGAGACAAATCACCTCACATCTTTTAAAAAAAATACCTGGATGGCTATATCGGCAGAAGGGCCTCTTCCACATGTGATTCAATGAATTACATGCTTATGATGCCATTACAAATTGAGAACATTACAAGTCTCCTTACTCTTTTCTCAAACCAGCAATATCCAGTGCTTTGCGGTCTCCAAGCAAAGCCTGCATCAAGGGTATGTAATTCATTTCAATGCCAAGTGAATCTCTCATCAAACAACCAATTAACCTAAAATGAATGCAAGATTGTAATTCAATGTGGGTGGTCTCTGTAGATTGCAGGTGTTATTGGTGTGCTCATTTTCTATAAAGAACTTGGATAATAGAACTGATATTGTCGCCATATGTCCTTGTTTAATAACAAGTAATGTGCATATCATCCAAACAAGCTTCAAAGAGCAAGAGCTGGAAATATTTTACATGCTTCATTCAATGTACTTGCACAACGAGAACTGGGTTTTATCTTCCTTTTTATTGGTAGAAAACTCGTTTTAGATGTTCTGGTCTCAGTACATCATGCACATGAGTAAGTTTTTGTCCTCCACTCTCCTCTGGAAACCAAGGACACCGGCCTCAACATTGTGTAGTTGATCTGTCAGAATCATGCACAGAAGATTAATGGATCATCTGTCATGATCCACTCATCTCTTTCAGATTTTGCATTTGGAATCTAGTAGTCTAACCTGAGCCAGACAATTCTTGAAAGTTTACTGGATTTATATTTAAACATGGAATTCAGATTTTAAAGATTTGAAAAGTTACCTTATTCCAAAGAAACGTCTGTGTAAAAAAAAAAAAAATTAAGTCAAGTTTCTTGTTGGTGTTTTATTTGCTTTATTAGATCAGCAGCCTTGCGCTAAGCAGGGGAAAAAATGACATAGATCATCTGAGGAGGAGGTTGTTTTAGTCAACTTTCATACTTGTACGGTAAATAGCTCTTCTTTCTCCTTTAAAAGCAAATCCTGAATTATTTTCCAAATTTGCAGGATTTCCTGATTAGAAATAGTTGCTGTGTTTGAACCGTAGTAAAGTCCTTATCAGCATTCAGCAGCAGCGAAGGTATTGGCCCAACTTCAGAAATGATTGACCTTACTTGCAAGTCTAAAGCTGCCAGAGCCAAACCTTTGAGAGGGAATTGTTTCTTGAGGAAATGTGCTGCATAAAAAAAGTTCACTTTCAGGCAGTTTTTATTCAAGACATGGGGAGGGTATAATTTGATTTGTGACCGTTTATAATACCATTTATAATAAAGGGAAACGCCTTGATAGAATTGTACATTTTTAATAAGCAGCAAATATAAGAGCAGGAGTATTCTTTGCAATCTGCTGCACTAATCAAGATGATCATGGCTGATATCCTTCTTGAGCTCCTTAAGAATTATATAAAATTCAGTGTAATTGCCCCTTATTCTTTCAAGCTCCTGGAGCTGAATTTACAAGGGGTTTGGAACCCTTAACATTAGGGTAAAAAGCAAGTCCTGAGCCCGCACTTGCAGTCAGACTTGTTCAACAATTTTATCATGGGTGGCCTCCTAATTGACTGCTTAAGGACAGTGGGTGACCTCCTGATGCTGCTGGCCCAATCATAGGATTGGCAGTTCTGAAGCTTCAGCAGTGCCACCACAAAAGGTGGTTGCTGCCACAAAAAAAATGCAGCAGACTTGCAGCCTCTGAGATAAGTATAAACAAATTCTTGGGATAGAGAGTTGGAGAGCAATCCCCTCTGGGTTTGTTGCTGGGACTGGGCTGCCTTCCCTGCCCACAGAGCCCAAACTACCTCCATTTAGGCAGCAGTCTCATGACTTTGCAGGCGTTTGCCCCACTATCAGCACGGTGGCACAGTGGTTAGCACTGATGCCTCACAGCGCCAGGGACCCATGTTTGATTCCTGTCTTGGATCATTGCTGTGTGGAGTCTGCACGTTCTCCCCATGTCTGTATCAGTTACCTCTGGGTGCTGCGGTTTCCTCCCACAGTCTGAAAGACTTGCTGGTTATGTGCATTGGCCATGCTAAATTCTCTGTGTACTCGAACAGGCACCTGAGTGTGGTGACTTCAGGATTTTCACAGTAGCTTCATTGAAGCGTTGATGTAAGCCTCCTTCTGATACTAGTAGTAAATAATAAACAAAATGGCTCAATGGCATCTCTAATTATATAAAATGGCTGCCCATATCCAGACCTGTTGGTAAAATACTTCAACAGCAGGACCAAACTGCTGCTAATCTGACTCATCCCCATGGCCTGGTAAAATTCTGACCTAGGTAATATAACACAGGTCATATTTTTATTGAACATTCCCCTCAATCTAGCGATTCTTCGTTGCATTCCCTCTAAGCCATGTATATCCTTCATTGGGCAAAGACCAAAACTTTACACTCTACTCCATGTACAGTCACACAGAGGCCCTGTATAATTAATGTGCACCAATCCCTTTATGGAAGCTAAAATACCAAAGGCCTTCCTGCTGTACCTGTATGCTAACAGTGTTTTATATGCAAGGACACCCAGGTCTGTCTGAATGCCTTTTACCATTTAAAATAAAATTCCACTTTTCTGTTTTTTCTATCAACATGGATGGCTTAACATTTTCCCACATTATATTCCATTTGTCATGTTCTCTCTCGCTCACTGAAGCTGTCTGTCTCCCTTTGCAATCTCACTGCCGTCCTTGCACCTTACATTTGCATCTAATTGTGTCATACTTGGTTAGATTACATGCATTGACGTCATTGTTATGTACTGTTATAGCTGAGGCCCAAACACCATCCTTATCGTCCTGAATGGTTACATGCCACCCTGGTGACCCAAAACTGGTCCATTTATTTCTATTTCCTGTCTTTTAACCAATTCACAACATTGGCAAACGTTATCTTACGAACACTAATCTTGTGCAGTAACTTTATATGCGATGCTGTATAAAGTCATTTTTCAATATGCAAATACAGTTTCCCCCTTATCTGCCCTGCCAGTCACATGCTAAAGCAACATTTGTAATTGATTTGTCAAACATGATCTCCATTTCATAAAGCTGTGTTGACTCTGCCCAATTGTATTATAATTTAAGTGCCCTCCCCTTTAAGTAGATTCTAACATTTTCCTTACACTGACAAGTTGACTGGCCTTTAGTTCCCTGTTTTTTCCCTCTTTCATTTTGTGGATAGTAAGGTACCTTCAAATTTGCTGGGACCACTCCTGAGTCATATCAGTGTCTCTCCCATCTCTGTAGCCACCATTTTTAAAATCCAAGGCTGAAGTTTTCCTTCCCTTTCTGCCAGCAGGATGTTCTGGTCCCACTGATGGTGAGTCACTGCGGCTGGCTTCTGGTGGCGGAGGGTGGGAGCGGTGGAAAACAAAGTTGACATCGGTTGGACCGGTAGATCCTGCAACCAGCCAATGGCAGGGTGCCTCCAATGGTGTGAAACATGCTGTGATTGGTGTTTGGGGGGCAGGGGGGGAGGTGGACCTGGTCCAAGGGATTTGTCAACTTTTGCTCCCATCAATTTCTCCAGTATTGTTTCATTACTAATTTTTTTTAAGTTCCCATATTTGCCAGATCCTTGGTTTCTTGATAATTTCCTGAACTTTTTGTGTCTTTTGCTGTGTAGGCAGACATGAAGTATTTGTTTTGTGTCTGTCATTTCCTTGTGTTTCATTTTAATTTCTTGTGTTTCTACCTCTTAGGAAACATTTATTTTGCCGATATGTAGAGGTTTTATAAGCTGTTTTTATGTCTCGTGCTAGATTACTCTCATTCTCATTTCTCCTCTTGAATTTCTTTTATTGTCCGTACTGAATTCTAAAATTCTTCCACTCCCTTAGGCTTACTACTCTTCTTGATAACATTATAAACCACCTCTTCCTTTCATATTATTTGTAACTTTATTTGTTAGCTGAGATTGGACCATTTTCCCCAAAGTTTTATATTTTTCATGGGAGTGTATTTGTTGTGAATTATAAATGAATTCTTTAAAAGTTATTTTATTTTAGCAAACTATATTAGCCAACTCTTCCCACCTCCCCCTGTGCTGCCCCACAACCATCACCACCGCCCCCACCCCCCTGTAGTTTGCTTTATTGAGATATAAAAGCTCAATTTCAAATTCAACTAAGTTATTTTCAAACTCAATGAAGTCTCACCTTTAACGTCGTTCTTCTCCAGGGGCTCCTTTTATTACAAGGTCACTGATTAACTCTTCTCTTAGAACATTAATAGTTTTAAAATAGCTGGTTGCTTGGCTGATTCCTTGCTATAATGATCTGTAAAACCATCATGAAGGCGTTCCATAAACTCACCCTCCATATTATTACTGCAAATCTGTTTCTTCCTCTTTATATAATAATTAATATCCCCCATGATTATTGTATTATCCCTATTACATTTCGAATTTCCTGATTTATTCTCTGCCCCACATTATAAATTGCTCTCACCACTGCTTTCTGCTGCTGAGTTTAACTTTGTCAAACTGAACAGTAAGTCCCCATTTTATGTTTTTACATAAGAACATAAGAAATAGGAGCAGGAGTAGGCCATCCAGCCCTTCGAGCCTGCCCCGCCATTCAACAAGATCATGGCTGATCTGTCGTGGCTCAGTTCCACTTTCCGGCCCTCTCCCCATAACCCTTAATCCCCTCTCTTATCAAAAACCCATCAACCCGCTTCTTAAAAATATTTAGCGAGGCAGCCTCCACCACTTCAACGGGCAGAGAATTCCAGAGATTCACCACCCTTTGAGTGAAGAAGTTCCTCCTCAACTCCGTTCTAAACCGCCTCCCCTTTATCTTGAGGCTGTGCCCCCTAGTCCTACTGTCTTTTTTGAGCGGGAAGAGTCTCTCCACCTCTATCCTATCCATCCCATTCATCATCTTATACGTCTCAATGAGATCTCCCCTCATTCTTCTAAACTCTAACGAGTACAAGCCTAGTTTATTCAGCCTCTCCTCATAGCTCAATCCCCTCAACTCCGGTATCAGCCTAGTAAACCTCCTCTGCACTCCCTCCAGGGCCAAAATATTTCTCTTTAACATTAATTATTTAATGGAGCCTGTATTCTTGTTCGGTGTCGCAAATTTTATTATAACATTATTTCATGCTGGCCTGTTGCAGGGCTACATGACCCAGTCACTGCTATTTCCCACTTGCTGACCTCCTCTCGTCAAACCTCCTGCTCCCCAAGTCTCCCACTTACCTCTCCTGAACTCTTGCTGTGGGTAATGCCCTGGAGGTGAAGGGTGAGAGGCTCTACTGTTCCCACCTCTTGCTGCTTATCTCTAGTAACTATCTGGAGGTTATTAGCTGTGAGATTATGTGCATGAATGTCCTCTCTCCCAACAGAACTACTTTTCTAACTCTACCTATATAATTTTGAATACAAAAGTTAAGGTAATGCTGGTCCCAATTGGTGCATAAAACCTGTGCACCCTCGTAGAGAACACCACAGTTAGCAGAACGGAGAAAAGAGCTGCTCTTGTCAGTAGAGATCTGACAAGATACAATGTCCAGTTCACCACCCTCGGTGAAACTAGGCTACCTGAAGAAGGTCAACTGCAGGAAATTGGTGCAGGTTACACATTTCCATGGACACTCCAAAAAAGAAAAGTACAAGTCTGGCATAGGCTTTGCTGTCATGACCATCTAGTCAGTGAATTGAATTGTCTGCTCAATGGTGTTGATGACTATCTGATGTGCTTAAACTACCCCGAACAGTAACAAGCGAGCAATTCTCTATGACTAACCCTAACAAAATCAAGAATAAATTCTGTCATAACCTTCGTTCTTTGATTACTACTGTGCCAAAGTCAGACAAGCTGATCATTTTTGGCCAAAACAGAAAATGCTGGACTGTCTCAGCAGGTCTGTCAACATCCGTGGAGAGAAAATAGAGCCAATGTTTTGAGTCTAGACTCAATGTTGGTCCTGTTCTCTCTCCACAGATGCTGACATGCATGCTGAGATTGTCTAGCATTTTCTATCTCAGATTCCAGCATCTGCAGTATTTTGTTTTGATCATTCTTGGTGACGGTTTGTGCAGATCATTGGGCATGGGAAGGGATCATTGGCCGGGGGAGGGGCGGGAGGGAAAAACGGGGTTAGCAGTTGTAACAGCAGTGGTCTCTTTCTGCTGCAGGTGAGTGCTGAGCGTGAGCTCTTAATCGCTGGGATTTTTTGCCTTGCTAATCGTAACAAGACATCTTGGATGTATCTCCATTCTATGCATAGGAACTTGATTGACTGTATCATCTCCAGGCAATTGGATTGGCAGGCTTTGTATGTAATGAAAGCCATGTGCAGCCCTGACTGTTGTCTTAACATTTGAAAGCTAAACATCAGAGTTTACCCCCCAGATATGTCAAAGTCCAGAAATGTCTAGGTGCTTCAAGGCTCAGGAAGTCATGAAAGAATCTCTCTTAGAATCTACAGTTGCCTGTGTACAGTGAAAATGGATGCTTACTGCATTGAGAATGACTGGGTGACCTTCAGGGACGGTGTGTATGCCATTGCTTGAGGCCTAATTTCTCACGAGCATCAAGAGTGGCTCGACAAAAACAATGCAAAGTACTGGAGCACGTGCATCACCTCTGCGGTTATAAACCTCAATGACAAGTCATAACTATCCAAGCATGATGCTTACTGTAACATCTGCAGGATTGTCCGGTGCAAGCTTAGAAAGATGCAAATCACTTGTTTGAATCGGAAAGCAGATGACCTTCGGTCATGTACAGACCTCAAAAGACTGGAAGAGATTCCACAACATTCTGAAATCTGTCTACCTGCCCCAGTAATACCAAAAATCAGTGAATTAAACAAATGAGAGGGGCAGTGGCAGCCCCTAGTGGGACAAGCTATAACTAAAACAAACGTCAAAAAGAAACTTAACTTAGTAAATTAAAATTTAATTCCTGGGGCTGATGATGCAGCCCAGCCCTTACAGTACTCACCAGTCACAGAAGGCCTGAAGAGTACTGGTGGACACCAAATGCTCCATCTCCAAGGCCATCCAACTATGAATGTAGCTGTGGTAGAGGCAGACAGTTGGGTTGGACAACTCCCTTGACCCCTGCTGCCTGGACCTGGACTTGGCCAAACTTATGAGCATGTTTACGTGGAGTACTCCTCCCTCTCCTCTCCCTATTCCACACAGGCTCACTAGTGAGTCTCTGTCAGCAGCAAGCATGAGGAACAGACTTTCTACAATTGGAGGCTCCATGCAGTTTGTTCCATTCAAACTGTTTGGCATTTTGAAAACTGGCTCTGGGGGGGCCTCATAGGCTGACATACGCTTTGCGCACATCATTTGGCCTTCGGGCCACACGTTGGACAAGCCTGATCTACACCATTCAGATCAAGTTGAGGAAATTCTGCGGCCAAGTGCTATTTGTGGCAAAGACCACGCCCATGGAAGTCAGTCAGTGGTACGTTGCTGGTGATCAGGTTATGTCCTGAAGGGGAGGAACTGGAACTCCTCATCAGGAAGGCAGAGGTTTGAAAAACTTTGTGTTTTATGACCTACATGCTGTGTGGAGTGCTGAGCCAACTTGTAAGATCTGGCTTGTTGGTATCTGCAGTTGAATGTGTAACTTTAAATTAATAGGCAAATTGTATGATTATTATATTTAGTGTTGATCGTAGATGTTAGAGTATAGGAGGTTAGCAAAGATGGTATTTAATATTTGCTCTAGTTTAATTCTTGTATAATAAAATTTCTATTTTAAACTATGGAACTTTGTGGCTTCATTTGGTTGGTAAAGAACTAAGATTTTGGATTTTAATCTCAAAATGGTACTGGTTTCTTCTGAGACTGCAATGCCATTCCTCTGACTAATACTGCCCTCTAACATGATCACGTTCTTTTGCATGCTCTTTACTTGAATGATCTCGAGTACCACTGTGCCATGGTTCTTACCCACCCTGCAGACTGCACCTATATTCACACAGGCAGCAGGAACCACAACCTGTTGGCTAAGTTTATTTATTAGTGTCACAAGTAGGTTTACATTGACATTGCAATTAATTTACTGTGAAAATCCCCTAAATATGAAGTCTGGGGATCCTCCAATATTGTACCCCGGGACCCCTTACTCACCTGACTCTCAGCCTCACCCTCCTGGTCCTGACCACTAATAGATGTTCATTTCATAAAATCCTTACAGTGCAGAAAGAGGCCATTTGGTCCATCAAGCCTGCACTGATGACAATCGCAGCCAGGCTCTATCCCCGTAACCCCACATACTTACCCCGCTAATACTCCTGACACTATGGGGCAATTTAGCATGGTCAGTCCTCTTAACCTGTACACCTTTGTGAGAAAACCGGAGCATCCAGAGGAAACTCATGCAGACGAGGGAGAATGTGCAAACTCCGCATAGACAGACACTCAAAGTCAGAATTGAACCCGAGTCCCTGGCGCTTTGAGACAGCAGTGCTAACCACTGTGCTAACATGCCAGACCTGTAGCACTGCTTAACCTAAGGTGTGGGACTGCTCCTGGATCTCTGTTTAGGTAACTCTCCTTCTCATCTGATGTCCACAATATCTGTACAACAGACTCCAGTCCAATAATTCAACTGAAGTTCCTTGAGATGTAAACCATTACTTCAGACATTGTGATGCTGTTAGTGTCTCATTCCTCTACTAACATTGTTTTATTTGTGTAATTATTTAAATTATACTATTTAATGTAGTTTTAAACTATTTAACAGCTTTCTTGATTGAGTTTAAGTTGTAGGTAAGTCAAATTTATTCCTCCCTCCATGTCCTGATGTCAGTTTGCAATATTTCTCCTGCTCCATGCACAGACCATTCTCTAAGGTGGATACTCTGGGGACCCACTGCTATCATACTGCTTTATACTCTCGTGAGCATGCTCTCTTGCCATTTTACATTCAGCTAATTAATAAATATCCTTTTCTTGTGTAGTTGTAAATTGGATTACAGGAAAACTTTTTAAACCCGTGCAATAATTTTTCCACTGCAAAAGTAATTTCTCCATCAGAGAGATGGGCTGGGATTTTATGGTACTCTGCCAGTGGGTTTGAATTGTGTGTTTGGGGGGGTGGTGCTCATACAAAACAGTGCACCACCTACCCACCTGTCTCGAACTCTTCCCCTATTTTATGGAGAATGATGGCAGCATCTGGCAGCCTGTCCTTAGGTCCATGGGTCCCTTTAGTACCCACACAATTAATGGGCCCTGGCACTATTTTACCCACAGTAAGATGCACCAATGCCAGGTAACTAGCTCAAGGGCTTTTAATGGGCGAGCTGGTGTCAGGCATATGGTGAAGAGATACTTTAGGGGGCTTCTGGTGCACATTACAGGCACAAGGGCCATACTCCCTCTTTAACTCCTTCCCCCGGCCTCTCAAACCTGGCCCTGCGGATACCCCAGACTTTATCATGAAGTCTGGCCTCTTCTTCGGGGACAGTCTGTAGTCCCAGCAGTGGCCACTGCTCAAATCCCACCCAGACTCTATCCACATAACCACAGGTAATTACCCTGCTAATCCCCCTGACACTAAGGGACAACTTTGCAGCCAATCCGCTTAACCCCACATCTTTGGACTGTGGGAGGAAGTCAGAGCAACCAGAGGAAAGCCATGCAGCCAGAGGGGACAATGTGCAAACTCTGCACAGCCGCCTGATGCCGGAATAGCACCCGGATCCCTGGCGCTGTGAAGCAGCAGTGCTAACCACTGTGCCATCGTGTCAGATTTGTAGCACTCCTTAACCTAAGGTGTGGGACTGTCCCTTCTCCATTTAGTTAAGGCTTCATGAAGTTTTAAATGCTGGGATGGTAACTGGTATCAGCCAGGATGCATTCTCTGCCAGCTTCCCACATCCAAAAACTCCTGTCCGTGTAATAGCTTAGCAAATGTACTTCATTAATAGTGCAGTGATTATACCATGTGACTAATTTGGATTTATTCTTCAGAGCTGTTTCCTAATTGCAAAGCAGAGGTACACTTTTGTTAGTCACATAGAGATCATAATCTAGGAAGCTTTTTTTGCATTATGCTAGGAGAAAACATTAAATTGTTTGTAACATTTCATATTAATTACATTTGAAATAGAGTAAATTTATTGAACAATCCATTTATCAGTGTACAGTTCTAGTTTGTGTTACCTTACACTCTGCAGAATCTAATATTTTCTTCGCAAAACTTGGGACTCGGTTTCATAAACAATTTTTCTAGAATTTTACAGACTTCAACAAAAAGCTTCTTTCTTTCCTGTATCACCCCTGCAACTCTTCCCAGGTCATGTGCAAACCCACTGTGTACAAATATCTTATTCCAAATCTGATTTATTCAGGCAGATTTTGCTTGATTATTTGCGCAACTGTTTTACAGAGGGAAAGTTAACTTATGGAATCCATTATGTGTATATAACAATGATTGTCCAAAAGATGGACTCAAATATTTATTACTTTTGACAGTCTAATTTTAAAATTGAACTTCTACATAAACAAATTCAGACTTTTAGCTCTGAAGCGTAATTGCCTCCAGATTAGCCCTGCACTAACAGATTTCCCTACTCATAAGGTACATATTTTGAAATGCGGACAATGTCCTGCTAGGCACAGTCAAAATGACCTTCTGTTGAAAGTCAATGAAATCCAACAAACATTTTTGTCTCCTCCTCCTCCTCCTCCTCCTCCTCCTCCTCCTCCTCCTCCTCCTCCTCCTCCTCCTCCTCCTCCTCCTCCTACCTTCCCCCCCCACACCCCCACCCCCAGTATACTTCACATTTACAAAAACACTGCAGAGTTGAAATTAGTGCGAGTAGACATACTTAAAGTTTTGTATACGATAACAGTCTACTTTTTTAACTAAACCTTGCTTGTGAAAAGATTCAAGGGAAATAGGGTTGCACGGTGGAACAGTGGTTAGTATTGCTGCCTCGCAGCACCAGAAATCCGGATTCAATTCCTGGCTTGGGTCACTTTGTGGAGTTTGCAAGTTCTCCCCGTATCTGTGTGGGTTTCCTCCCGCAGCCCAAAAGACATTCTGGTTAGGTGCATTGGTCATGATAAATTCTCCCTCCGTGTACCCGAACAGGCACCGGAGAGTGCAACTAGGGAATTTTCACATTAACTTCATTGCAGTGTTAATGTAAGCCTACGTGTGATGAATAAATAAAGAGACTTTAAAATCTCAAAATACTTCACAGTATTGTAATTCTGGAGTTAAATGTAAGTGTATATAAGATAATATTTACATTGAGGGTAACCAGCTGGGAGGTGTTCTGAGGCAGTAATGTTGATTTGATGATACAAATCATGGAAGTTGAAATGTTTTGACCTTCCTTTGGATGAATTACCTAATGTGTCTTTGAAATATGTTGTTCCATTTTCTTCAAGGTTTTTTAAGCAAGTGATATATTTTCCTTTATGCAGCCAAATCTCGCCTTAACCTTGATGAAAGTGATTTCAATACAACATGGCTTTAGGGACGTTTCCTTTGGTTTTGGCTCTCTTGTGGGTATTTAAGGTGTTCCAATATGCATACATTTTTTTAAAAAAAAAGCTCCTTTAACTTGTGCCTTTACTGTTGCCCAGAGCAAAATTCCCATCACAATATCTGAAAAAACGAATGTTCAACTTTCTTGCTCCTTATCCGTAGCTTTGTTCAAATCAGCCATTTCAGTTCGGTTCTGACAAATTTTCCAAAGACTTTCTTGTGTTGATATGCCTTCCATACAGACCTTGTAATACTTTTCTTGGCATTTCAATCTCTATTACAATTATAATGTCATAGAGCCATTAAAGCACAAAAGAAGACCATGCAGCCCATTGAATCCATGTCGAGCAACCCAATTAGTTCCATTCTTCTATTTTAACCGCTAAGTTTATTTCACCCAGTGCCCACCTTGTTTTGAAATCCTTAATCGTCTTTGTTTTATCACCCCTAAAGGCAGAAAATTCCAGTTCATTAGCATTTGTATATAAAAGAAAGTTCCTCCTCACATCCCTCCTGTATATCTTGCCAAAAACTTTATATCTGTCTCCCCTGGTCTTTGAACAGTCAGTTAATAGAAACCACTTTTATTTCCCCACCTTATGCAAACTTTTCATAATCTTGAGCACTTCTACTACATTTCACCTCAATCTTCTTTTGGTCTAAGGAGAGCAATGCCAGTTCCTTCAACCTAACCTTTTAGCTAAACTCCCTCTATTCCCTGAACCATGCTAGTAAATCACCTCTGCGCCATCTCGAGGACACCCGTACCCAAATTAAATTGCAGTAACCAGAACTGATACAGTATTTTAGTTGTGGCCTAACTAGAGCTTTATAAAGATTCAGCATAACTTTTCCACTTTTGTGTTCAGTGCCACTATTTATGAAGCCCAAGATCCCATTTGATTTGCTAACTAATCTCTCAAAATGTCCTGCCGCCTTCAAAGATGTTTGCACATGAATATCTCATCCCTCTGTCCTCATACACTTGTAAATCTATGCCATTTAGTCTATACTGCCTCTGTTTATTCCTTCTGCCAAAGTTCATCGCCTTGCACTTATTAAATTCCATCTACCGTTAGTTGGCCGGTTCTGCTAACTTACCTGTGCCCAGTTTGTCAGTTGGAATCATCCTCACTGTCAGCCACACCACCAAGCTTTAACCATCAGCAGATTTTGGCATCTTTACAGTCTTTGTAGAGACTGGTAACTTTGAAGGGGAAAACAAATGCCCTGAAAGAATGACACAGAATTTCATGTTTTAATTAATTTATTATAACAAAAGACTAAAAACACTTAACTAAACAATTGTGACTTTGTTGACTTTGGCCAAAATTGACTTTATAGGCAAAATTGACTTTGTAGGAGTGGAACACCACCTTATTATTTTTAGCACAACCAAAAAGCAGCTATATTGTATACATTATGCTGATTCTCCCAGAATCAGTTTGAAATGATACTTCAATCCTGACTATTTACTTCTATTCTTTTTTATTTCCCAACCTGTTAACTTCTAACTCCAGAGCTGTCCTTGACAGTGATGGTCCTACAGGAGATTCTCACAAGTAACAGCTGTGCTTTTCACTCTTGACGAATTTGGTCTTTACAATCCAGTGCGAGCTTCCATCTACATTTTGTCAGGGTGAATTATTGAGACTTTCAGTCTCCTAGCCACTCTCTCCTGGATCCTGGAAGACTTCAGCACAGATCCTGTGACCCCCTTTATTTTACCTTCAATGTAAGGAGACAAACCCAAAACAGCATAATCTTATAAACCTCATGTATAAATTACAATTATATCAGCAAAGCAGTGCTCCTAACACTGCCGTTAAGAAACTCCACTGTCAACCATCCTCTAGCCTGAAAACAACTACTTAGCAAAACTGTTTTCTGTCCTAAATCATTATCCAAGCTGATGCTGGCTCTTCTATTCCATGGCCTCAATTCTATTACTACCTCTTTTGCAGTACTTTGTCAAAGGTTTTACTAAAAGTCCATAAAAACAACATCCATGTCTTCCCTTCATTAACCTTCTCCATTTAATCAAAAAATTAAATTTTATTAGTCAAGTGCAATCTGCCTCTTACATATTAGTTCTCCTTAATTAACCGAATGTATGTAAGTATGTATTGAAGTACTGAAATTTCGAGATAATCCGCTATAGAAAATATTATTTAAAGGGTATGGCATTTTAAATACTTTACATCCTTAATGACTGTGATTGCTTAATGCTTGTGGCATTAATTATTTGTTTTGTTCTGGTATTCAGAATCACAGAATTTTTGCAGCACAGGAGGAGGCCATTTGGCCCATTCTGTCAGCGCTGGTTCTCCAAAAAAGCATTGTGGATTAATGTCTTTCCTCTGCCTTTCCCCTATACCACTACACTTTGCTTCTATTCAAGTAATCATCTAGTATCTTCACGAATTCCTCGATTGAACCTGTCACCATCACACTTCCAGGCAGTGCACTCCAGATCCGAACCATTGATGTGAAAAGTGTTTTTTCACTTCACCGTCGCTAATTTTTCAGATAGTTTTGACTCTGAGTCCCCTCGTTCTTGACTTTTTTACAAGTGGGAAGAGTTTCTCCCTATCTGTCCAGCCTCTTGATTTTGAATATCTGTATCAAATCTTCTTTTAATCTTATTTCCGTGGAAAACAGTCCCAGCCTCTCCAATCTATCCTCAAAATTGAAGTTTTTCATCCCTGAAACCATTCTTGTAAATCTCTTCTGCATTGTTTCCAATCATTTGCATCCTTCCCATGGTGTGGTGTCCAGGACTGTACACAATATTCCTTCTGATGTTTAACTAGTGACTTGAATAAGTTCAACATATCCTCCTTTGTCCTGCACTATTAACTGCTCTTTTCATCTGTTCTGCCATCTTCAATAATCTATGCACATATACATGAAGATCCTTCTGCTCCTGCACCCCTTTAAGAATTTCGCCTCTTATTTTGTTTTTGTCTCCATATTCTTCCTGCCATAATGCATCAGCTGATATTTTTCTGCACTGAACTTCATCTGCCACCTATCTGCCCACTCCACCAACTTGTCTCTGCTCTTAAGTTCTCTTCACAGTTTCAACACAAGTTTTGTGTCAGCAGCAAACTTTGAAATTGTCCCCCTGCACACCAAGATCATTAATACACATTAGGAAAACCAAAGGTCCCAATACCAACCTCTAAGGAACACCACTATAAACCTTCTCCAGCCTGAAAAATATCCATTGACCATTACTGTCTGCTTCCTATTTAGTCAATTTTGTATCTGTTTTAATAGTCATTTTTATTCCATGAGCTTTATTCCATAACTTTTCTCAAGTCTGCACTGCATTGAATGCCTTCTGAAAGTCTATGTATACCACGTTAACATCATTTGTTCTATTTTTAAGGTGAACTTCTGGAAGAAAGTCAAGACCCTTTCCAGATGACTCTGCATCTGCTTGCAAATCCTGGTGAATCTCGAGGATTACAGAAAACCTTAGACTGCCTATTGCATTGGCTCAGCCCAGATATCCAGTTGTTCCATGTTTCTGAGCGGGCAACGCCAATCAAATGCTGTGAGACACAGCACAGAAAAAACTCTGGCTACCCATCTCTCTCTGTTATCCTATTCCTGCATGAAGACTTTGGTGAAGAGCGCATTTTACAAGTTCATGACTTTTTCCAGGGCCCACCATGGCATTATCATCACAGTGAAAGCGTAGGTGGGAAAATTCTGCCTTATATGATTTGTTGCCAGGATTTCTATTCCTTGGATGCTAACATGCCTATTTGGGCTGTCAGACAAGTGCATTATGGCACTGAAATCTTGCGCGTTACCGTGTGCTGTAGCAATGAAAACTTTGAAGATGCTGTCAAACTCTATGAGTTAATTTTGCAGAAGAAAGCAACTGTACAGAAAATGGATTTCTGCTGTTTCACTGTGTTCTCGACCCAGACTTTCTGTATCCAGCTTTCTTTAAAGCAGTTGCCACTTGGCGTTCCTGTTGATGTGAAAGAGTCAGCTGTGCTTCAGTTCAGAGTGCATGCGATTGGAGAGCTGGTGCCACTTCTTCCAAATCCATGCATCCCCATCAGCAGTACGAGATGGCAAACTGAAGACTATGATAGAAACAAGATCCTTTTTCAAGTAGGTATTGTAAACTGACTGCCAGAAACTCTCAACATTTATTCAAATAGACTCTTTGGTTGCATCCTACATATGTGCCTATGTTATTTGCTTAATGGATTTTCATGGTAGTGCATTCTGCCTTCCTTATTGAGTAAAGAAATTTCTCCTCAATTTCCCTATTGGGGTTATTAGTGACAATTTTATATTTATGGTTTCCAGTTTGGATTTCCCCACCAGTGGAAATATTTTCTCCATGCCTACCTTATCAAACATTTGGATTATGTAAAAGACCTCTATCAGGCCGCCCAACTCCTCTCTCCTATAGAAAAAAGAACCTCAGCCTATTTGGCCAGTTCAGGAATCATTTTTTGACTTTCACCAAGGCCTCTATATTCTTTTAATATAACAATGCACAATACTGACAAAGGTGGTCTTATCAAGATTCAATGCAAGTTAACAATTTACTTTCACATGAGATTCTTCTCAGTTCTCTCCATTAGTTCCATCAATGTCAGCAGTCTAAAATTGATTTCCTGTCAGCCCACTACAGATGCTTCACAATGTCCAGATGTTACCCTGGCAATATCTGTCTTGTCAATCTGTGATAATTTAAATATGCATTTATGCTTTGATATAGATCATATGGGTTCACAGTGTTCAGAATAAACTGCAACTGAGTGAATATTGCTGTTAAACTCAGTGCAGTATTAGCATAATGTGAGTTTGTTGCTCAAACTTTTCTTTGCTTAAATGTGTTCAACATAATGTAAGCTTCTTGTAATCTTTGCAATAAGATGGTTAAATATTTTTCAAAATAGTTAAAATTGTAAATTCTTTCATCAAATACAAAAGTAGTTATTGAAAAGGGGATGGAGCACTTGTAATGCATTGCAATGTGCATTGGCACAGTGGTTAGCACAGCTGTCTCAGAGCACCAAGGGCCTGGGTTTTATTCAGTTCTTGGGTGACTGTGTGGAATTTACATGTTCTCCCCTTTCTGTGTGGGTTTTGTCCCACAGTCCAAAGATAAAGTAGGGATTCTATGGTTCTTTCAGCAGTTAAAGCCCGTTTGTAGAATAAGTTTTGTTTTAATACTCTGTACCTTCAAGTTTAGCACCCAACTCAGATAACTTTCCCTTATAGTAACTCAAATACATTTAAAATTGGTATTTAAAGTTAATGCTTTTAAGTAATGCCTTAAATATGTAATTGCTTCTTGAGGGTCAATGAAAATTAAATGAGTTTGGAGTGCTTACTGTTAACTAATGTCATTATGCTCTTTAAAGATCTGACTTTAAACCTCTTACAGGTCAGAGGCAACATTCAACAGTTGGACAGAAGTTGTTCTGCCTCCCAAATGCATGGTCATTGTGGTCTGAGCAATTACTCATGTGGTTCAGTGCCATGCAATCAAAATGCACTTTCAGATAAGTGGCCCCACAACCAAATGCCTCAGGGCAAGATCAAGATGGTCTCCACATTGACAGAAGATGAACAAGAGAGAAGGTGTGTAAAAGGAAAACAGAGAAACAGTTTGCATAGAACACTAGACAGAATTGAAATGAACGCCTCAGAGAGTTTGTGCAGCACACCCAAAAGCAGCTCCTGTTACTCATCACAGCGCAGCAGTCCAGCAACACTATCTCGCTGTGATCTTGCGTACTATCACAACACATCTACAAAGCTCCAGAACTTTGAATGTGAAACCAACACTGGACTACAAAATGCAGAAACAGATGTTGACACTGGATTCCTAGTTACAAAGTCATACTTATCTTCTGATGATAGCCTCTGTTCTTTAGATACATTTTCAACAGGTTTAAAGTCTAGTCTTCCAAATTTAAGTTCAACAGGCCTTGCATTAAAACCAACAGTAAGTGCTGGACTGAAAGGTGCAATGTGTTCGGAGAATACCAGTGTTTTAAGCAGAAAATGGCAAATCTCCAATGCTGAGGTAAAGCATGCACATTGTTGTCAACAGTCACATGAAGCCCAGCCACAGTCCTATGAAATTGGCGTGGAGGAAGAATTTTTCATATAGATTGACATATGACAACCAGTTGTTAAACTGGTTTTCAGGCAAAAACTAATGTTAAGTACAATTACTTTCAGATGACATTATGGATTAACAAAATCTAGGCCTTATGTCATTTTTCTTAAAGGAAGATCTGTTTTATTAATTATGTTACCAATTTACTTGCACTGATTGTAAGATTTATCATGTAGGAAAAAAAGCTAAATTCCACCTGAGCTATGGATGTACAGAATTTTTGAAATTATCTTTAAATTGTAGGCCATTGAATAATTTAAGTATAATCTAGAATTGCAGAAACTGCACAATTTTCCTGTAGCTCTAATCTGCTGAAATATGTCTATAACAAATTTTATCTTTTGCCAGCTTGCATAATCTCCGTGATGGGATGGGATTTTCCATGCGCCTCTGCGGTCGAGGTGACCTGCCAATGGCTGGCAGAGGGATCTTCTGGTCTTGCCACTGTCATCATTGGTGGGACCGGAAGATTCCGCTGGCAGCATCAGCTGGAGAATTCCAGTTGTAGTCAATGCATCTTTCTGGGTTTAAAGAGGAGCACTACACGAAGACATTGTTTTCCTTGGGGGAAAAAAATCAAACTGTTTCAAAGGTTAAGATGTTTGGAATTTCTTTCTTTGCATTTGCTGAACTTGCATTTTTGTTTAATGTAAGATTGAGTCACATGAGGGATTCACTGATGTTGCCCATTGCATGAATATCAGTTGATCCATCGAGTTGAAGTGCCTTCAATTACTAAATGCAATTCACACTTGCATTTGCTCCATAACTTGTCCAAGTCATTATCTGTATGATGTCAGCAACAGTCACTGTTTAAACACAAAAAGGATATTAGAATATTTTAATTATTTTGAACAGTTTGTTTTCTTTTTCAGAGACTACTTGTGGTGGGATTCTCTTTAAACTTACTAACTTTATAACAATTTCACAGATTAGTTTTAAAAATTTGTGGATCAGCACTATAGCTCCTGAAGTATGCACTGTTCCATTTTGTATAACTGCTAGCTCAAAACTGAAAAATCTGTACTATTAATGTATCATGTATATACAACTTATTCTATGAATGAATTTGACAATCCTGTCGGACTGACTTTCTTGCACGTTATCAGCTTTTTAAAATTTGGGTGGAATTTTATCTGGGGCGCTTCATTCTCAATGACAGCACAGGAACTGGGTGTCACAGAAAATGCTGGATCAAGTCACCGGGTTTGCCAGCATCTGCGGAGAGAGAAATAGAGTTGACGTTTAGGGTTCACATGATTCTTCTACAGAACTTCTATTCTCCTTTTTCCCAGTTCCCACACAATTACAATTTAAATTTAAAGGACCAGCAGAATGCATGAGATACATATGATCAAGCAGCGGGGAAACTTTTCGGTGATGAAACCCACCCTCAGCTGACAAGACCGCAAATATGGGCGGGCTTTAAAAGTGCCTCCTGGACAAAAACGGAGGCTTATCAGAGTCACAGGTTTCCTGTCTGGTTCCATTGCCACTATCATAGACTCATTGAAGCAGCAAGTGTGATTTCCAGATTTAAATTTCACTTGCAAATATTTCCTATTACATCATGTTATTCGTGTGTATATCACTGTTATTTGTTGGGATAGGCTCAGTCAGAGAGCTAATTATACAGGAGCACCTCATGGTTAGCATGCATTGTTGGTTACAGAGGAGTTGGGGATATGGAAGAAATCATGTGTTTTTGTTGAATGGTCATTTTGTGGTATAACATATCTGCCACTCTGTGGGACGTGGCTGAATTTGCAGGATCAGCTGGCCCTCCTTTCTGTGCATTGTAAAGAACTTGTCTGAGATATCTTTCAGTGGGATAATC
Source organism: Carcharhinus amblyrhynchos (assembly GCF_965287045.1). Classification (NCBI taxonomy): domain Eukaryota; kingdom Metazoa; phylum Chordata; class Chondrichthyes; order Carcharhiniformes; family Carcharhinidae; genus Carcharhinus; species Carcharhinus amblyrhynchos. Next base: position 92,818,295 of record NC_137326.1, read on the forward strand.
AAAATGTTTAGGTGAGGATTTCTGCCTGCCAACATCTTGAGGTGGATTCTCATGAGGACAACACTGACATCAACTTTTAGACCCCTTAGTTTTTTACCTTGACTGGCCACATTCTGGAGGCCAAGCCTTTGTATTTTCCACTCCTCCATGTCTCCTGACCCCATCTCCTGTCCTCCTGAGCCATCCTCCCACTCCCCCATGCCAATGAACCAAACCACGCTCCCTGCCTCCCCTCACTACTGACTCATCCCCTACTGCTTCCCTTATGCCACAGGGTTCAACAAGAAAATCATATGATCTCAAACACTACTGCAAGAGCTGACTGTTGCATGCCACCTTTTGAACAAACATGAACTGAATGTCTCAAGGTTCCTGCGTGCCACTGACTTGACCCTGTAAGTCAGATGTAATTCAAATACTTTCACATTAATGAGTATTCGTAGAATGTAAATGTATTGCAAAGGAAAACTCACCACAGACCAGTGTAAGATCGCTGACTTAATCTTTGCATCTCAATCTGCTGTTGGGAAATTGATATTTTGGTGCCCACCTAACTCTACATTCTCCCCTATTGCAGGCTGCATAGAATTCATCCCAATGTTATTTATTAATACTCACTGTTAGGGATCTGTGGGAACATCTCTAATTAACTACTTCAAAGCATTCTGGGGAGTTAGTGGCAAAATAAATTCTCTAATGCCAAGTGTCTGATATACAGAAAATTATTTAGCTGCCACCAAAGATGTCATTACTGGCATTCAAAGAAATCCTATAATTTGATTCTTTTTAACTCAGTGGCACCTCATAGCATTACGATGACTGTAACAACAGCTATTTTAATTCTTCTCAGATAAATCCATATGCTATTGTGTGCAATATAGGAAAATGCTATGGATCAGGTTGCCACTAAACAGGTAAATATGTTTTTCATTGTTGATTTTTCCACACAAATGCAGTAAAACATCACATTTGAAATTTTTAAGAAAGAAAAATTTGAGGTATTTCAGAAGTAAATGTTTGGTGGAGAGAATTTAGTTGCTGAAAAAAGAGGTGTCCTCTTGAAGTTTTTCCTCTTGCACTCATCAAGACAGCTCACAAGATAAACCAGCAGCATGAAAAGACTGCGTGAGAAGAGTGTGCTGATCGTTTGGCAAGTGGGCCTTTGGTAAAGGTATTGCCTTGGAGAATGCAGCAGAGAACAGTGAACTGCGAAAAGCCACACTGCAATCCCTACTAATAACCTTAAACTGGATTTAAGTGTAATTCTTAGCAACCAAGGGGAAATACTGTTTAATATGATCCACCAGTCATTGGAACTTATGAATCCAACCAGCTTGGGGCACCACTGTTCCCTTGTTCCTTCACCATCTTTTGGCTGAGATAATAACCAAGCACCATTTACCCTCTCAGAATAGTGCAAGAGATCCTGTGGTGCTGTTTCATAAAAGTGCAAGGCATTATCCCCAAACATCCTGACCAATAGATATCTTCAACTAATACACTGAAACAAAATGTCTTCTCATTATCCTATTGCTGTTTGTGGGATTGTTACAGAAGAGATGGTGGTATAGTCTTGTTATCACTGGACCAATAATCCAGAGACCCAGGGTAACGCTTTAGGGACCTGGGTTTGATGGTGAAATTTGAACTCAATAAAAAAAAATCTAGAAATAAAGGCTAATGACTACGGAACCATTGTTGATTGTGATTAAAGGTCCATCTGGTTTATTAATGTCCTTTAGAGAGGGAGATCTGCTATCCTTGCATGTTCCAGATCCACAACAATGTTGTTGACTCTTAAATGCCCTCTGACATGGCCTAGCAAGCCAGTCAGTTCAAGAGGCAATTAGGGAAGGGCTGTGAACGTTGGTCCATCCAGCAATGACTATATCCCATTAATGATTAGTTTTAAAAGTCATAGATTGGTTGCCATATACTTCAAAAAGTGCAGCATTGGCTGAAAGAGTTTTGGGCCATCGCTGAGGCTGAGAGGTCTATATGTATAAATGGAAATCGTTTTTCAACAACTTATGCCAAGGGGCCAATCAGACATTTTAGGCAGCTTCTGAAGAAAGGAAAGTTGCTTTGACTAACCCAGTGGTTTCCATAAGCAGGTGCAGATTTGGTGTGGGATTTTGAACACCTAAATTGGTCCATGTTGCTCGTGTTTGTCAGGTGGAAGACAGACATGATGAAAACCAACTTTGATCTGACCTCTAGGTGCATGTATCAAAAGGCAATTATACTATACTACACAAAAAAACCCCCAGAAAACTGAAATGAATTGGAAAATACAAAGTTCATAGCTCAGGCAACAACTATAAATAGAAAAGACAGGTTTACAGTTTGGATGTTTATTTATTATCAGAATATGTGATGTTAGCAAAGTTTACCCTTTTTCAAATTTGGATAACGTTGACAAGGCCTGTCTCCAGTCGCCTTAATGGTAGGTCTGCTTGAACTGCAGCAGTCAGTATAACTTGGGCAGCTGCATGTTTGGTTGGGGGTTGAGTTTGTTGTGGTAGTGGAATTTGCAGACTATGTTGCCTCAGGATCTCGCAACTCTTTCTATTGATGGCAAAGATAGTTGGTGGGAATATGAGGAAGCAGGGTAAGGGGTGATGCTGAAATAACCTAGGTGAACTGCTGTTCTGCATTCTAAAGATATTGCATCCTGCAACAACTGGGGATCTTAAAGTGTGGTTAAAAAGTGTGACAACACCAGACTTTTTACTGTGTTTACCCCAGTCCAACGTCGGCATATCCACATCACGATCTTAAAGTGAACAAGTTGCACTGTGTTCGGTGGTGTGTAGCTTCTTCAAGTGTTGTTACTCACCTGTATAATGCTGCATATTTTATCGCATTCCTGACTTGAACTTTGTAGATATCAGAGAGAATTTAGGGATTCAGGAATTGAACCCTCATTAGATAAATTCCCTGTCCTGATCTTTTAGCTACAATGAAGATATAGCCAAATTGTTCTGTAATTCCATAATATTCAGGGACTTTCCTAGTTTGAACTTCGCTGTTGATTAACATTGGCATTGGAAATTACAACATTCAAAAACATATGATACCTCCACCTTAAATCCATGATCGGCAATGAAATCCAAGTGCAGACTTGCGTCCTCCCGCATATAATACAGAAAACACCGAGAGAGTTAACCTACTCTTGTCATTACTTTGCCTTAGATTATCCTGAATATTAACACCACACGACTGGTGCACACGTTTTGACAGTAATATTATTCATAGAATCCTACAGTTCAGAAGGAGGCCATTTGGCCCATCGAATCTGCATAGACCACAATTCCACCCAGGCCCTATCCCTGTAATCTCATGCATTTGCCCTAGCTAGTTTCCCCCTGACACTAAAGGACAATTTAATATGGCCAATCCACCTAACCTGCATATCTTTGGACTATGGGAGGAAACTGGAGCACCCAGAGGAAACCCATGCAGACACTGAGAATATGCAAACTCCACACAGATAGTGACCCAAATCCGTAATTGAATCCAGGTCCCTGGTATTGTAAGGCAGCAGTGCTAACCAACGTGCTGCCCCCAAATAGTCTTGTAACAACATTTTATGTCTATTTTTAGCTTGTGTTTCGATCCCAACTGATACTGGATAAGTCAGATTGCCAGGGTGAAAACTGGATTGAAAGGCCCTAAGTTTGCTCTTTTTTTAAAACTGAGGGAAGGTTACTAAACATTCACAGGATTCTGCTGATGAGCTTTTAACATAAAAGAAACATTTAGGGTTAGTTGGATTGGCCATGTTAAACTGACCCTACTATCAGGGGGATTAGCAGGGTAAATATGTGGCGTTACAGGAATAGGGCCTGGGTGGGATTGTGGTCGATGCAGACTTGATGAGCTGAATGCCCTCCTTCTGCATTGTAGGGATTCTATGATTTATTGAACATGGAAAAATGAACCAGACACAAAGTTTGGAAAGATTGTAACACAAATGCAAGAAAATGATTTTGCCCAGCGGATACCTTTCCCAAAGACACCTAAAATTGTGTTTTAAATCTATTACTTCAAATGCATGAGATGCCTAAACTCAGTCCCCAGCAGCCTTGCAGTATTTCTTATTACTCCTACTTCACTCTCTGATGTACATATTCTGAACTGTTTTTCTGTCTTTCTCTCTGTCACTGGACCCCTGTTGCTAGGCAACTGCACAATTTTTTTCTTTATTCTTTCATCTGACATGGGCATTCCTGGCCAGGCAAATATTTATTGCTCATTCCTAGTTTCCCTTCACCCAAGAAGCTTGCTGGGCCATTTCAGAGGACGGTTAAGAGTCAGCCACGTTGCTATGGGACCAGGTAATTTTGGCTGATTTCCTTCCCTAAAAGGCATTTGTGAACAAAATGGAAACTTCATTCAAATTTCACTAACTGCGGTGAGATTTGAAACCATTTCCCAAGGGAATTGCCCTGGGCCTCTACATTACTAGGTAAGTAACATTATCATTGCATCACCACCTCCCCTTGAGCCACCTTCTCTCTTTCTACTTTGTGCTTTTTCTCTAAAATCACTGGAGTACTAACCCCATTGTAATCCAGCTCTTTAGTTCAATGGCTGTAGATGGGCATTCTTAATGAAATTATACAAACAAATCCAGAAAACCTGATCTTTTCTGATGGGCGGTCCTCCAAACTTTCCAAAACTAAGCTACAAAAAACCAAATTTGAAGCTATGGTCCACCTTACTTAATGCACAAACATAGGGTAAACTTAAAGATATATGCTGTTCCTAAAACTTAGTACTGGCTTAATTGAACCAAAAAACATAAAGGGTGGAATTCTGTGGGCATGTGTGGCTGGCCCACTGCCAGCGAGAATGGAGAATTTGGCACTCAACTAAAATGCCATTCACTGCAGCAGCACTGGAAAACCCCAGCCACGGGCGAGATCAGAGGTATCCAGCAAATGAATTACAGACTTAAGTGAGAAATCAACACAAATGTTGAAGAGACCACCATATTGGGTTGTCTTTTGGTGCAGTGGGATGGCAAACTACACAATGTAAATAGTTACCTAGCTAGCTCATGGTTCCTTCACAGTTTTCTGGCGAATTCAAGTCCAAAAAGGCTGGGTCACTGTTTTTGGAACATTTATACTGATTTACAGAGACACTTGGATAGATCATTTAAAACAATTAGAAGCCCTCTTTAAGCAATTATATTCAATAAATCTCAAACTGTACAAAAGTTAGTGCAAAAGTGTAACTAACACATCTAAAGTAAAAATGTCTTAAGAGCCAGTAGCAACAGATTCCTTTCCTACTGTAGAATATCTCTTAATGCAGACTTTAGTTTTTTTAGTATCCCAGTGGCTTCTCTATGCCCAATTCATCATCATGCAATAAAACCACACCTAATGTCAAGTCACTAGCACTGTTTGCCACTTTCAAGGATTTAGTGAAGTTAGGGGCAGTTAACACAGGTTTGTTATTTAGAATTGCTTTCAGCTTCACAAAAGCTATCTGCACTCTTGACCATACTACTAAAGGTTTGTTTATTAATCACAAGTAAGATTACATTAACACTGCAATGAAGTTACTATGAAATTCCCCAAATCGCCACACTCTGCCTGTTTGGGTCAATGCACTAACCAGCACATCTTTCAGACTGTAGGAGGAAACTGGAGCACCTGGAGGGAACCCACGCTGATTTGGGGAAAACATGCAAATTCCACACACACACACTGACCCAAGTCAGGAATTGAACCCAGGGACTTGTGAAGCATCAGTGCTAACCACTGTGCTGTCCCTAGTATATTGCATGGGGCAAGGACAGGTGTTGTTAAGAACAATGAATTTCCTAAAATTAAAGGAGAAATTATGAAATTTTAAGCGATGTACCAACGTATCATATGTTTGTGCCAAACCTCAGCATGATAGCTACTCCCCTAACAGATCTATTGTGAAAGAAGGCAAACGGCACAGTGGTTAGCACTACTACCTCACAGCACCAGGAACCTGCATCCGATTCCTAGCTTCAGTCACTGTATGGAGTTTGCACATTCTCCCGTATCTGCATGGGTTTCCTTTCTCAGTCCAAAGATATGCAGGTTAGGTGAATTGGCCATGCCAAATTCTCCATCAGTGTACCTGAACAGGTGCCAGACTGTGGCGACTAGGGGATTTTCACAGTAATTTCAGTGCAGTTTTAATGTAAGATTACTTGTGACTAATAAATAAAACTTTAGTAGTATGGTCAAGAGTGCCGATAGCTTTTGTGAAGCTGAAAGCAATTCTAAATAATGAACCAGTGTTAAAGGCCCCTAACTTCACTAAACCCTTGAAAGTAGCAGCCAGTGCTAGTGGTTTTATTGCAAGAAGATGAATTGGGCATAGAGAAGCCGGGGGGGGTACTATGTTTTAAAAAAAAACTAAATCTGCATTGAGAAGTATTCTACGGTAGGAAAGGAATCTCTGTTGTTACTGGCTCTTAAAACATTTTGAGGTATGTCAATCATGCCTGCAAAAGTCCCTAATATATACTGATTGTAATCCCTTGGTCTCTGAAGGAAAATGTAAGACTCTCAATGCCAGACTGTTCAGATGCAGCTTGCTATTACAGCCTCATAACATAAAGATTGTTCATATTCCTGGGAGGCATAATATAATTGCTGATGTGTTATCAATAATGCAATCTTGTTGGAGGAATATATAAATTAAGAATATAAGCTTTCCGTGCATAAGTTCTGTGTAAGAAGTGAATGAACATGGGTGAGTGCACATTAGATTTTTTGAATATGTTGCATAAGTTTTTCCTGTATGTTTTGTAATGGAACACATTTGGAAGTTACATTCTATTTTGCTCTTTTTATGAGGAAAATGCTTATAAACATGATGAGAAGGGCATTGAATATTGAATACTTTTCCTTCTGAGTTTTTTTAAAGCTGCAAGTTCATTTTGGTCTGTGAGCCAGCTGCCATTTTTTTCAAGTAACCACACCTTCATGCAGATTACCAATTAGATCCCTGGGGAGAGAATAGTTATTTTGTTCATTTGAGTTTTGAAAAATCCATTATCGAGGACTTTATAGCAGAGGATTTAGAAAGCAGCGGCGGAATCAGACAGAGTCAGCATGGATTTATGAAAGGGAAATCATGTTTGACAAATCTGTTGGAATTCTTTGAAGATGTAACTAGGAGAGTTGACAAGGGGGAGCCAGTCGATGTAATATATTTGGACTTTCAGAAAGCATTTAACAAAATCCTGCATAAGAGATTATCATGCAAGATTAAAGCACATGGGATTGGGGGAAGTGTATTGAGATGGATAGAAAACTGGTTGGCAGAGAGGAAACAAAGAGTAGGAATTAATGGGTGCTTTTCAGATTGGCAGGCAGTTATAGTAGGGTGCCACAGGGATCGGTACTGGGACCCCAGCTATTCACAAAATATATTAATGATTTGAATGAGGGAATAAAATGTAATATTTCAGTTTGCAGATGATACCAAGTTGGGTGGGGGGGTGAATTGTGACAAGGATGCAGAAGTCCTTCAGAGTGATCTGGACTGGCTAGGTGAGCGGGCAAATCAATGGCAGATGCAGTGTAATTTGGATAAATATGAGGTTATTCACTTTGGAAGCAAAAACAAGAAGGCAGATTACTACTGAATTGAATAGCTATAAATTGCCCTCAAAGGAATGCAGTGAAGGTTTACCAAGCTGATTCTGGGAATGGTGGGACTGATGTATGGGTAGAGATTGACTAGATCAGGATTGTTTTCGCTGGAGTTCAGATGAATGAAGAGGATCTCATTGAGACTTATAAAATTCTAACAGGATTGGACAGGACGGATGCAGAAATGATATTCCTGATGGTGGGGGAGTCCGGAACCAGATGTCACAGTCTGAGGATTCAGGGTAGACCATTTTCATAGAGACATTTCTTCATCCAAAGAATGGTGAGCATGTGGAGTTCCTTACCACAGGAAGTAGTTGATGCCAAAACATTGAATGTATTTGCACTGGGTGAATGGGATCAAAGGTTATGGGGAGAAATCAGGATTAGGCTATTGAGTTTGATAACCAGCCATTGTCATAATGAATAGCGGAGCAAGCTCAAAGGGCCAAATGGCCTCCTCCTGTTCCTGTCTTCTATGTTTAAAACATTGCTGTCACCAGGCCTTTGACTTTCCCTCAGTACAGCATTCAAATAGGGGGTGAGATTCACTGACCTCCCTGCAATGTGTTCTTTTGGCGGCAGGGTGTGGCAGCATCTTCTGTTCCTGCTGCAATCGATGGGATTTCCCATTGATTCCATCCCACGCTACTAGAAAAGCCACAGCCGGGGTGCAACGTCAGTGAGACCAGAAGATCGCGCCGGCATGAAGAGCCAGAGGATTTGGTCCATTGACGAGAATTTTATGCTCGAGGTAGTAAGAGGCTTGTTACCTATTTGAGGATCCTCCTGGGAAACTGCAGCATGAAGCAGAGAAGGTATTAACTCCATTTTACTCCAATTTCTCAAATGTACATGCAGCCTTTGCCAGTGATCAGCTGGAGGTTGCTTTAAAAAATTCTATCTTTCTTTCAAACTTACCTAAATATACAGTCGCCAGGAACCAGGCTTCATATGCCGGTACAGGCTTCCCCACCGCCTCCCCATTCTCTTTCTTCCCCTCTTCCCCCCCATTCTCTGTCCTCCCCAGCTCTCCATTCTCTTCCGTCCCAGCTCTCCGTTCTCTTCTTCCCCCTTCTCCCCATTCTCTTCCTCCCATTCTCTGCCCTGTCCTTCTCCCCGTTCTCTGCCCTCCCCCTAAGCCCATAAGAATGATTAGCCTAAGAACAAGTATACATTGATGTCCATCCATAGAATCTTGAAAAGCCTGTGCAGTTCTGCTGACCAGTCTTTTTTGAGAGGTTACTGATCACATGATTGACTTAAAGTAAAGCGGGCTCCTCAGTTGAGAACAGCATCACTCATTATAGTGTTTGTCTATTTATTAAATGAGTCTCATATCAAAGCATAAGCTTCCTTCATGGTAAGTGTCTCTGTCTTTAACTTGCCCTTTCTAACTCTCTCTTCCATTGGTCTATTGTCCTATTGTTTTAGCATATCTGAAAGTACTGTTCTGGATTTGTTTTATTACTGTACACTACTATAGTGATGTACATTCACAGACTTCTTCAGGGACACAAAAGGTATTTATTAACAAAAATACAGACACTGGCAGTTACCACCACCCCCCCCCCCCCCCCCCCCCCCCGCAACCACCACAATGTGCCTTCCAGACTCCGTCCTGTGGAGTGATACCCCACTCTCAGCCCCAGTTGGTTCCCCAAGCCATGTGACCCTCTTCTGCTATGTGGCCCTTAAAGGAATAATCACCACATTTACGTTTTCCTCTGATATCTGTTCTTACAAAGCTGAATATCAATTGTTCATACATCAACATCCATCTAGTTCATGTTTGAAATGTTATTGATGCTGGGAATCTGAAAAATAATAATGCCAGATTTCCCGCAATTCCCACTAATATTTATTGGCCCAGAACTTGCCTTCTCTGGGGAAGGTCATGTTCAGGAGGTACCCCAGAAGATGTGCTGGAAGACCCCCCCCAGAGCTCCCCACACAGGACTGCATTGGAATTGCCTGGGAAGTTCAGACTTCCAATGAGTAATTACCCTGTATTGGAAACCATCCAAAACTCTGCTTTAGTCAGAGACTTCAAATGGTTCTAACTCTCCTGGCTGAATAATTACACAGGAAAAGTTAGAAGAATTAAACCACTTTTGACTCTTGGGTGACAATAGTACTAACTGCCCACCCCACCCCATCTTAGTTTCAATCTTTCTAAATTTTCCTGGGTAACTATTCTGCTAAGAGTTGGAATCATTAATGTATCCATATTCAATGTGTTAAGGATGATTCCTAGTACAGATTAGTTGCCCAAAAGAAGTTGAAACTTCCTGAGCAATTCTTGTGCAGTTCTTGAGTAGGAGCCTCCAGGTCCCCCAATGATCTTCTAAAGTACCTGTGGGATACGATCCCCAGGAGTTTTTTATTTCAGATTTTCAGCATTGAAAATATATTGTTTTGGTATCTATTTGTACATTTGGGTTATTCTGTCCTTTTGTAAAATAAGCTGCTTATGGGACTTAACATCTGAAATTAGTGAAATGTGATTATCTCCTTATTATGCACTTAAATAATGTGAAATATTTTTACACTGTACTACACCAGTGCTCCTGGCTTGATGATATATACTCAAACCTTTTGCACTCTCGCAAAAACAAGGTTAAAAGGTAATTAATTGATTTAGGCAGATTGAGTCCATTTCACATGTATTACATTCATCAACTGCTTGAACTCCTGCCATCTAATTCAAAATTCAGCTGAGTTCCCTAATTAGTCTATTTGGTAACTGTTGTCAATTAAAAAGTAGTGAAAATTTTACTTTGCTGTGGTTTTCTAATCCCTAACAATTTGAGGTTAGTTATGGAGAACAAGGATAGCATTATCTCTCTTGGCAGTCATTGAACAGAACTCTTCCCAAAAAAATTCTGTCGAATTCGCATGACAACTGGAGTAATTCACATTGGTTTTTTCTGTGGGTGTTCAGAGAAGAATCTCTCCCACACACTGTGTGCACTGCAAAGGCCACCAGTGTGAATATCATTAAATTTCAGTGAGTGGGGCCTATCCATGCTGGAGAAGCCGAAATCAGCACGCTGAGTGAGCCACTATGCATGTGCTGATCTGTCAGTGATGAGATTGGTGCTTGCGCAGTGGTTCTCCCCCCTCCACACTGATTGAAATAATTCAACATTAAACGTTAATAGCCTTGAAGTAGGCAAATGTTGTTGTGAGCATTAATATTTCAAAAAGTACATTAATTAGAGCCCTTTTTCAACATGTTGATATGGCATAGTAATGATCACAAATTTTAATGACCTTCACAGAATGGGTATAATAGAAACCCTACAGTGCAGAAAGAGGCCATTCAGTATCCTGATTACTTTTGACCCCCCCAACCACCACCTGGCCTATCCCTATCTCCAGCACCCCGCCTCCCCCACCAGCAGGTTGACTGTCCCAATCACTGGCCTCCCTCCTTCCTGCACCGATCCCTACGCAGAATGGTAGCAGGAACTCCCAACCCACTGATCACTCATTGGGCAGTGCTGGGGGCACAGGCAGTCATTGCCAGGGTGCCAATGCCCAGGGAGCATCCCCTGCTACCACCCAACACTCTAAGGGGCCTTGATTGCTGTCCCCCCCCCCCTTTTATTCAGCACTGTCAGGCCAATAGCTCGCCGAAAGTGGGGAGCTGCTGTCATCATCAGTGGAGTGAAACACTCTGGTGAGGGAGATGCTAGTGGACCCAGAGACTTCAGTCCTGGGCCCACTAATCACATTCAAATTGTACTGAAATTACTACCTTAATGGTCTTTGTGCCTCCTCAATGATATCCAGTGCAGAACAGACACCGCTGGAAATTTGGCGCTGGGAGGCAGTAGTGGGGAACAAACCCCACGAATCTGCTGGTGCACCAATCTTCCAGACTGTTCCGCTTTAAAAAAAAAGTGCAGCGGGATGAGAGAATCATGGCCAGCGGTTAGCACTACTGCCTCACAGCACTTGGGACCCGGGTTCAATTCCGGCCATTGAGAATTTGCATATTCTCCCCGTGTGTGTGTGGGTTTTCTCTGGTTTCCTCCCACAGTCCAAAGATGTGCAGGTTAGATCAACTGGCCATGCTAAATTGCCCCTTAGTGTCTCAAGATGTGTAGGTTAAATGGATTAGCCATGAGATAGTGTGAGCCTGAGAAAGAAATTCTGTCAGTCAGTGCAGGTGCAATACTCCAAATGGCCTCTTTCTGCACTGTAAAGTTTTTATGATACCCATGCTGTGAAGGTCATTAAGTTTGTGATTGTTACTTTCCTACACCAGCATGCTGAGAAAGGGCTCTAACTTGTACTTTTTAAATTGTCAATGCTCACAAAGGCTCTCAAGGCTATTAATGTTTAATGTTGTATTATTTCAATTATCCCACTTTAGCCATTTAAACCTGGTTTGTCGGTGCACTCATCAATGCATTTCACATTTGGAATAAGATTTGACTCTTGCTGCTGCTGTTTCTGGTTTGGTGTATGGATGATAACATTCGTATCAGGCTGTCATCTGACCTTTGCATTCTGACATCACAAAAGCGCCCAATCTACCATATGCAATCTGTTGTTAAACAATCCTTTCAGTACTAAAGGATTTTTAAGCTTCTAAAACATGCATTTCCAATCATCTCTAATAATTGCAAACATTCTTCTGTTGATTATCTATGGATAAATAGCACATTAAAGTTAGATTCACGAACAGTTTATATTTTAATTGACAGTAATTACCGAATAATCTAATCGCAATCTTACATGTTAGCTCAGAAGCCCTCCAATAATCAATACCTCCTTGTATACGCTGACTACCTTGTGCTTGATGTGAGAAAGCAGCCGCTACATTTTCATGAGTACTATTCACTTTTCTCAATTGGGTCTGCTCAGTAAGCGTAAATTTATCCATAAACATGATAAATTCAATAAAATATCTACAATGTTTATTTATTAAATTGAGAAGAATTTATACTTTTCATGGAATTTTAAGAGCTATAAAAAATTGTAGCTATTTAGAATTTTTTAATCACAAATTTTGCCCCTCCTGGTTACTGAGTGTAATATGCCTTTTACATTATGATGACATAATAGCACATGGCCAATGATGCTTTGGATATAAATTGAAGAGAGTTGAGTGAAAGGCGACTGTAAAATTGGTAATATAGTATTTTGAACTGAAGACGGTGTGAAAAATAACTTTGGAAGAACAGCTGAAATGAAAACGGTGGTAGGACAGCAAAGATGTTATGAAGTTAAAGCAAATCTGATACGAGGAATGTAAACAGCTAAAGATGTACCCCTGAGTGACGTGCTACTGCTGAACTCAGTCAGAAAGGAGTGAAGTGAATTTGTTGCTTCAGGAGAAAATTATGGTATCGCACAATTGAGAGTTTAATTCTCACTGTAGAAACTGCTTTTCTTTTACAAACCAATATATTACTGTTTTCTGTCACCATGCTTAACATTTCTTTCTTGTGAGATGTAAACTAATTAAGAAATACTACATTGCTGAATATTTTTAGGCCAATAATTTTTGCATTATGTATCAGTGTAGGTTTTCTTCTTATTTTGCAACTTGTATTTGACCCAGAGTTGAACATTTGGCTCTGTATCTGCTTCTACTGTCTCTTTATTCTGCCTATTTCCACCTGCTGCTGAAAACTTCACCCATTCTTTTATTGCCTCTAGACGTAATTATTCCAGTGCTTTCTTGGGCCTTCTGTCACCCTGCATAAACTGGAGCTCATCCAAAACCCTGCCGCCTGTAACTAGTTCTGTGGGGGATGGAGCCAGTACAAGTTGGGTAGGTTAGACTTGAACAGGGCAGGGTTCACTATTATGTAAGGAAGATTAAAAAAAACAGAATGCTGGAAATACTCAGCAGGAGAGACAGAATCTGTGTTAAAATTTCAGCTACAATGCATCTGCAGTATTTGTACGATGTCAGATATGCTTGCTTGTGCTATTGGGAAGGGTTTAAACTAGCATCCCAGAGAGATTGGAACCTGAATGTAGGTTCAGAAGGGTGAAAACGCAAAGCTGGAATTGAGAATGGGGATTAATAAGCGGGTATAGAGGGCAGAGGAAACCAAGGCTGGAAAATTGATAGCAATGGAATTGCTCAGTGACCATACGGTGTATACCTCATTGCATGGAGTTTAGTGAATGTTTAGAAGTATGATATTATAGCGATCACTGAAACATAGCTTAAAAAATCACCGGAACATCAGTTCAACGTTTCTCATTACAGAATTTTCATAAAGGAAAAGAGAGGGAGCGGGGCTTGCAGTATTGGTTATAAAAAAAAAATCATAAATGTGAAGGAGGGATGATAAGCTAGAAGCAGCATGAAGCGAGGCTAGATGGGGTGAACATTTTATAGCTTCAAGGAGAAGGTTGGCTACTTCGAGAAATGCATCACAATGATTCACAGCTCCCTACCAGTTTGTGCACATCCTGGATGATAGGAAATTATTCCCAATTGCTAATAGAGTTAAATAGGACTGCATAAATAGGACCAACTCTCTTGAATATGTTTTTCTCTACCTCTCTGATGCCTTCCATAATGGTGATCCTGACATGAAAAATGGATATCACACGGATAAGAAGTTGTTCAGTCTGAGGCAACTCTAAGCAAAGATTAAAGTCTCCAAGAACGTTCTTGTGGTTTTCTGTTTCCTAGTGACTCTGTAATAGCTGCCAGTTCAGAAGCAGAACTTACTCGCCAATGCACACAAAAACTTCTGGCCTATATTTCAACACAAAGAAAACTGAAATGATGTATTAGTCTACCCAGGAAAGTCCTGTCTCACGTCCAAGAATTCAGGCCATGACTGAAAATTGTAAGAATTCAGTGGATAAGTTCACTTAGTTCCACAGCACTCTCTCTTGAGCTGTCTGTATTGACAACAAATGACATAAAAGAATTGGCAGACTTTGAACTCAGCCTTAGAATCAAGAGAAGTAAGTCTGCCTACCAAACTGAAAATCTGTGGAGCAATAGTCTTGCTCAACCTACTGAATGAATTTGAGACTTGGACTGCATACCAGTAACCAGCAAAAAATGCTCAACCACTTTCTCTTCAGCTTCATTCAGAAGCTCTGAAGACCAGGTGGCAGGACAAAAATACCAGACATTGAGATTGCTTGTCTAAGCTGACATGCCAAGCACCCAAACCACGTTGAGATAGTCACAACTGAGTTGGTCTGGCCATGTAAACCAGAATGCCTGACATTTGTTTGCAAAAGCAAATTTTCTATGGAGTTTGAGCTTGGGGTACAGTCTCATATCAGAGAATGTCACAAAGACACTTTGAAGGCTTCACTGAGGAATTTTGATATAAACTTTGAGTCCTGGGAGAAACTCACCCAGAATTGCTGCAACAGGTGCAACCAAATCAAAAATAGTTCAAAAGCAAGTGCTTATCAGAAATAAAGAGGGGATTTTTGCGAACGTTTCCACACGAGAGTTTTAGCTGTGACTGAAGTTGGGTAGGCTTGTTTTCTTTAGGACAGCAGAGACTAAGGAGAAATTTAATCGAGATATATAAAATCGCGAGGGGCCAGAAACAGATAGGGAGAACCTACTTGGCAGATGTATTTGAGGGAAGTTGAGAGTTATTTTTCACGGATAGTGCTGTGGGAGTGTGAATCTTACTGCTTGAAAGAGCAGTAGGAACAGAAGCCTTCATTGTATTTTAAAATGACTAGGATGTGCACTTGAAGTGCCATAACATACACAGCTAGAGCCAGAAAGAGAGATTAGGTCGGATCACACATTCCAGCTGGCACAGTTATAATGAGCTAAATGGTCTCCTCTGTGCCATAAATTTACTATGTTATTTTTAACTCAATTTCATAATATCCTGTTCATCCATCACCACTATGTCCATTGGCCTAGATGGAGGCAAAATCTCAATTTTAAAATTCACATTCTTACTTTCAAATTCCTCCACGGTCTTGCCTCTCACTATCTTTGTAACCTCCTCCAATATTTCACATCTCTACACTCTTCATTCTGGCCTCTCATACATCCTCAATTTTAATTGCTCCCCAGTGGTGAATGTGCCTTAAGCTGCCTGTAGATCCTCTCGAATCCCTCTTTCCATCTCCTGCAGCTCCATCTCTCTTTTGAAAGATGGTCCTTAAAACTATCTCTTGGAAGTAATATGTGAGATGATAAATTTTGTTTGATAAGTGTCTTAGAAGGCTTTACTCTGTAAGAGTTGATTTTGTTATGTAAATTAATGCCACTCACTTCAATATTTTCTGCAGTGGCTTCATAAGGGTGTTTTCTTTTATTAGCTTGCATTTTATTTAATGGGTAAAAATGGGGAGAATTTTAACCCTAAAAACTGTGTGGGTTTGAGACGGGTGCAGGGTTTAAGCCTCGAAATCAGATTTCTGACACAAATCCACCTCCACCCACCATTTCCTGCTTTACAGAGGCCAGAGGTGGGCAAAAAGCCAACCTGCCCACCGTCAGCCTGACTCCTCCATAATAGCGTGGAGGTGAGGTCATGTTGTGGGCCAGCCTTATGGGATTTTCCTACCATTTTATGGGCACCACTGCAGCCTCCAATCCCAGCCTAGTGTTTCAAAATTGGTTCTTTAGATGATACAGGTAACAGCAGCATTGGGAGGTATTATTCAGCATGTGTGGACTCAGCATATAATTCCAGCTAACTTAAAACATTGATATTACCAGTTTTGTTCATGGACATGATTTATATTTATATTGGCAGCAAAGATATTTGATGATGTCATGAAGGTCCTATAGCTGAAGATTTGCGGTATGCTGTCCTTCTCCAATTTGGAAAGTCAATAGGTTCTCAGCTTGCCCGCAGTGAGTAACAATTTATCAATGAAACTTATGAGGCAAAACCATAGCCTAAATAACAAAATCTACAAGATCATCAGAGTCTGTTGGAATGTGACTAGAGAGAGCGATGGGATTGATGAACAGAGACTAATTTGGCAGCCTTGGAGAAGATGTGTAGATTAGAGAAAAGACCGTTGTTTGTGAAACTATTTTTTGATTTGTTTTATTATTGTCACACGTACCAGCATAGAGAAAAATATTGTTTCTTGCATGCTATAAGAGCATACTGTTCATAGCGAAGGAAATGAGAGATTGCAGAATGTGGTGTTACAGTTATAGCTAAGATTTAGAGAAAGATCAGCTTAATACAAGGTCATTCAAAAGTCTGATGGCAGCAGGGAAGAAGCTGTTCTTGAATCAGTTGGTTTGTGAGCTCAGACTTTTGTATCTTTCTTCTGACAGAAGAAGATGGAAGAGAGGATATTTGGAGTGCGTGGGGTCCTTAATTATGTTGGCTGCTTTGCTGAGGCACTGGGAAGTGCAGACAGAGTCAATGGATTGGAGGCTAGTTTGCATGATGGATTAGTCTACATTCATGACCTTTTGTGGTTCCTTGTGATCTTGGGCGGACCAGGAGCCATACCAAGTTGTGATACAACCAAAAGGAATGCTTTCTATGGTGCATCTGTAAAAGTTAGTGAGAGTCGTAGCTGACGTGCCAAATGTCTTTAGTCTTCTGAGAAAGTAGAGGTGTTGGTGGGCTTTCTTAACTATAGTGTCAGCATGGGGGTACCAGGACAGGTTATTGGTGATCTAGACATCTAAAAACTTGAAATCCTCGATGCTCTCTATTTCATCCCCATTGATGTAGACAGGGGCATGTTCTTCTCTTTGCTTCCTGAAGTCGATGACAATCTCCTTCATTTTGTTGACACTAAAGGAGAGATTATTATTGTCGCACCAGCTCACCAGATTCTCTATCTCATTCCTGTACTCTGTCTTGTACTTGTTTGAGAGCCAACCCGCTATGATGGTGTCATAACAAAGGTGGATTTTTATAATGAAGCAATCATATTGGCAATTTTATGAATAGTTAAAAATGTAAATGTTTGAGGATTGGAAGAGGCTGTAAATGAAACATAAACCAGGAAGAAAATTTTTGTACCTGCTGCTATATCTGTTGTTGGTTTGAGAATTCAGTTGCTCAATAAATTCTCCAATGTAGTTTTCTTTCTTTGCAACTTGTTGATTCAGTGTGTCTGATGGCTTGTTTACTGCATGTTGTATTGAGGCTAATGATCAAAATGGTTCTTGTTTGTTGTGTAGTTTTATATTGTGTGGTAATCTCTGACAGGATTTGTGAATTTTATATTTCTAGTATCTGCTGTAAGTCTTAATCGGAAAAGTCCTTGGCTCAACAGAAGAGGTTTGTAAAATTTGTCATTTTCTGTCAAATCTATTTTATTCTCTGACTTTTTTGATGTCTGTAGCATTTTCACTCTTTGCCTTGCTCTGCACAAGTGTTTCCATACTTGGCTTTGTTGTGTGGTTGATATGGTAACAAGAGTCTGAAGTAATCAGGAGTTGTTCTGTGTTGTAAATGTTAGACACTGTTTGAGTGATCTTAAATGTGGCTGATGAATGGACTTGTTGATTTATTCATTATTTGAGATGGTTTTGTAAATGTTTTCATGTGTTTAACTTCATTATTTTAGAAGGAATGCTAGTTTTTTTGCTCTTACGCCTGCTTTGAATGTACAAGAATGGCATCCAAAGTGAGACATTTAATCACATGACCACATCACATAAGTTAGTCCCATAGAAAGTGTTTCCTATATGCTGAGAGATCCCTATTATACAAAGGGAGGAGATGTCATGACCAGAAGTGAGTAACAAAGCATACCCGTAGATCAGTGTCAGAAATGAAAAAATATCATGAGGGTTATTGTCACCATTTCAAGTGGAGATATTCACATCTCATTGATTACGACAATGGTTATAATTTCAGTCAATTATCTGCTTTCAATATGATATGTTCGTTTCTCAAATTATTCTCCTATTAAATAGTGAATTCTATGCAAGAGATTTTGAAACCTAACATATCAATGTGATTTTTGACACATTTGGTGGCAACAGTTTTTTGCATCCCTTTCACTTTCTTCCTATGGCCTAAATCTTCCAGTCTCTCAATTGCTGGAGACTAAATGCATAACTGAAGATGCATGTCAGGACCCACTGGAAGTCATGACACATCAACTTCTTTGTGAATTATGTGGGAAATTTCAACTTCAGATGGGCAATTCCCTTGCTCTCCTTGTGGAATCTTGTGGAATGTCTCTGACTCTGAGCAAGAGTTGGAGACTTTGGATAGTTCAATGGTATTTGCCTGAACAGCTAGCCTAGAAAGGTTAGACAGATTTAAACCTGGACAAACTCCAGAACTGACTCCCTCTGACTCCACATCATCTCTCCCACCACCCAACTATCCACCTGATTATCTACTGACCCAATTAGCCCTCCAGATCCGATCACCCACTTACTCACTCTACCCACCTCACCCACTTACCTCCCGTGCCACTTGCTCATTTACCTATCTCCCTCACTCATCCATTCACTAACATTCAAACTGAACATTTAAATGTACCATACTGCACACAGCTAGTGCCTCAAAAGATGTGTGTGTCCTATCTTCCACCTGATTCCATTCTGCTTCAGAGGAATCCCCCAGTGGAGACACTGCTGCACAATTCAGTGGAAGCCAGATTTGGAAGATTCCAGTAGAAATGCCTAGCAGTTTTGAATCAGGGGAATTTTCAGTCAGTGGTTGATGATGATCATCGCTGCTCAAAATCCAGGAGTGAAATTTTCCCAAAAAAAGGCAAAATCTCACATTCTGACTGAAAACTGGCATTTTTCTCCCCAGAAACACAGCCAGGTTTTCATTCCAGTTCGTCTGACGTTTTGTTTAAAAAATAAGAAGGGAGGGTGTGTTTGGCCCATCAGTCCTGAGGGACAGGGCCTAAAGACGCAGACAAGGTGGGCTCCATAGAGATAGGGGCACCTTTTTTAAAGGGTGCTCTGATCTTAACATTGAGAGACAGTCCACTACCAACCCCGCCCCCTCCTGCCAATAGGTACCAGGATCTTGCCCCACCCCTTCCCCGATTCAATGTCACCTGTATTCCACCCCCTCCACCCCGCTTTCCTCCCCCACCGCCCCCATCTATTAAATGTCATTGGTAATCTTCCTCCCCTTGGCCCTGCCACCTGGCAGCACCAACCTACAGCTTGAGGGCTACGCTGGCCTCTGCAGCCCCCTCTGGAATGCAGGCAGGGGGGATTTCTGATGTCCCCAGAAGGTACAGCTTCTTTATTGAAATTGATGATAGTCAGGAGGGTGTAAACCTGATTATGTGGCCGGTGGAGAAGGAGGTTGGGTAAGATCTCATTCTAAGAACTCCCCAGCACGAATACCAAAATGGACCTCTTGCAAGAATACCAGCCCTAATGGCATTTGTGCCCATGTTGAAAGGGCCCTGAAAATCCTAACTCAGATCTATATCTCGATCACATTGCATCCAAAACTGAACTTAATGAATTCTGTTTGATATCATGGTTATCTTCAACTATGAAGGACAAACAACATATCACAAAAATCTTTACAATAAATTGTTGTCTTTTAATTTCCCATCTTCCAATAAATGCTTTAAGAACTGTTGTTATCAAAATGTATTTTTACATTTCTAGCTTGGGGATTTATCTAAACTTGTTAAGTGCTTTATGGTGTCAGAAAATCAGAATAATTTACTGAAAATTTAAAAAAAAAATTCATTCAATCAATGACTAACCTCTTGGGAACAGGTTCTTGAAGTCTGTTGGAGACACAATGGGCTGAAGGGTCTCTGTCTGTGTTGTAGAACTCTTATGACCAAGACTCTAACGTAACATTATTTCTTGCAGACCCATCCTGATAAATGCCATGCAAGAAAATAAAGACTGATCAAAATGAAAAAAAAGAAAGTCATTGGTACATTATATCAAGAGCTCACTTGCCCAGCCTGTGGAAAGCTTTACAACAACCCATATTTGCTGCCTTGTGAACACAGTTTATGTGACATCTGTCTCAGCAAAGAAATAAAGCATGAGAAAAGGGGTCAAATATGTGTTAAATGCCCTCTGTGCAAGGAAAACTTCTGTTTCAACCAAGAAGATGAAGTTAAGTTCCCTGAGAACTATCTGCTAAACAGTACGGTGACAAGGTACAGAAAGGAAGCACGTGGTGCTGAAAAAGTCAAGAAGAAAAAGCGAAAGACAAAGGGTAGAATAAGTCCCCAGCAAATGCAGATCCTCTGTCAACTTTGTGATGAAAAAGACAATCATGTTGCTATGAAGAAGTGTGTCAACTGCAATCTGAACTTCTGTGAAAAATGTCTTCGAAAAATCCACAAGAATAAAGCGTTTCTATCTCATGTTTTGATAGATCCGTCATCATATATTGGCAATCAGATTAAATGTTTCTACCACCCTTTTACAAACCTGAAACATTACTGTGTACAGGATAAATTGCCAATCTGTGATGAATGCAAATTGAGCACCCACAAGAATCATCGTTTATATTCTCTTGATCTCGCATTTCAATGTGAACTAGCAGAAATGCAAAATAATGTCTCTCAATTCACTGAAGGTACTTACTCCTGAAAACGAACACCTGGTTGGATTTATCAGTAGCACTTGTTAAATTAGTTAGGGCCTATAGAGGAAGTAACACTGCAAAAGCAACTGCAACGTATGTAATTGAGGGTAAAATTAGTCTTAGCGAAACTTTCCATTGAAACTGATAAAAAATCAGGCTAGTGTAAATCAAACTGCAAACTCACAATTGCCCACATTCTATTTTTGTCCAATGTCAGTTTCACCTCCATTCAGTTAATTCATTTAATAAATGTAACTTTCAATTATGGTAGATTATTTTTGCTTTACTTGGAACTACAATTATGAACTAAAAGAAAATTTTTAGACAATGTATTTGTGTAATATATCTCGAGTTCTACTGTCAACTGTAACTTTAGTTTTCTATAGTTGTGCCTTGTTTATGATAAGCAGGTTCTGAAAATTCAAAATATTGTGGTTTGGAATATTTTTAAAATCCTCTAATTATAAATGCTTTTTTGTTTTAGTCAAAGCCAATTATGAAAAATGTATTCAGCAGCTGAAGATAATGAAAACTACCATTGAGCTAAATGAGACGCAACAAATTGCAGAAGTGACTAAGGAGTTTAATTCATTACAAGAAGCGCTTAAACTGCAAGAACAAACAATTAAAGACATAATGAAAATTGAGAATACAAAAAAACAAATTGAAGTTGACAATTTCATTGAATCAGCATCAAAGTTAATGCTAAAGTTGGAAGGGTTGATACTATATACAATAGAAGCCTTCAAAGAAACTAGTCCAGCTATATTCCTCCAAACATCTGCACAGATAAACAAACGGCTGACTGAAAGTATGCTTTATGTGACTCCCAGTAAATCATTAGCTGTAATTCCTTTTGAGAACTTCAAATTAAATGTAGATCACTTAAGGGACGCAATTAATGCACTTCCTTTGCAAGTATGTGATAGTGAGTCAGAATATTTGTCTGGTGGAGATTTCCAAAAGGCTCAAGTATTGAATGCTCCAAATAAAATGAAAAAGATGAGAACTACTTGCAATGTACAAGAGATATTGCCTAGCCTACATTGTCCATCATTCACTTCCAAAGTTCATGCCACCTTAAGTGCTCCTAATTTGGACCTTTGCTCATGTATTTCACGTTCTTGTACAGCTATTGTCAACTCGGATGAACCCAATGCAGGTTCTCATACAAATACTACGAGTTCTCTCCAGTGTAGACCAAAATGTGCATCTGAGAGTAATGTCACCCTAAGTTCAACCAACATAGACATGGGCAGTCAAGCAGCATGTTCTAGCCTATGCAGCTCTCCGTGTACATCTCAGATGGATGCCACTTCAAGTGAAACTGATGTGGACTCATCTACTTATGTTACAAGTTCCAGCAAATATAGCAAGCAATGTACCCTTACTATAGATGCAATTTCAAATGCACCCAGTATGGCATGTTGTGAATCTCAGTCAATTTCTGATCATCACATCCAACAAGATGGCAGTGAGGTTCAAGTCAGTATAAATCATAGTTTGCCTCCTTTGTGCAGTTCTAAATCTGATGGAAGCGTTCCTTCAGGTGGTATTTATTGTATCTGCATCGAGAACCAGGAATTCAGGGATATAACCAACACCTTCGGTGATCCAAATGGAATTGACCTTTGCAATATAACTTGCAATATGCCAACCAAGATGGAATGTATTGAAAGACATCAAGGATCGGGTGAGTGCCAAAGTCCATCTGAAATAACAAAGTTAATGTGCATTTCTGGATATACACAGCCTATGTCTACTTGGCAGTGTCAGCAGCAGTGTGGCTCTGAGAGTATTATCAGTGGAAATGTAAACTTAAGCCAGAAAGGAATACAGTTTTCAAATGCAATATCCTATCCTGAAACAACAAATAGTAAACGTCCAAATGATCAAGACAATGCAGACTTGTCTCAGAATCATACAGTCAGTACTTCTGAAGTGATGCCAGACAGTGACACTGGAATTAGCTCTTCCTACAACAGTTCCTGTTTGCTATTAGAAAGAGAGAGTGGTGAAAACGTTGCACCACTTCACCAGTTAAATGGACCTTGTTTATTTCCTAATGCAGAGCCATCTCAGACAGACTCTGTGGAGAATGGAGTGGAACATTCATGTAAGGCTACTTGTTCGGAAAGTGCAAGAAGCATTTCTTCAAACTGTCTTGTCAGTGATAGTTCATCAAAGAGTCAGGAATCCAAAAATGCATGCAACACCTTTCTGAGAATGAAGTCACATGGTGATTTTGGAAATAACGTTAGCTGCAAAAGTTTGGATTCTTCATCTGACAGAGAATGCTCTGAAAAAACCACCCATAGTTTCCAACATCAACAACATCACAGTTCAAATGGACACAAAATGGACTGCAGTAGACAAGAAATGGTTTTCTCACCTGAGGCCACTTCTAATAGTGCACAAAGTGCTTCTTTTGACAATGCTGATATTTCCAAATCCTTGCAACCCTGGAATACAGGTAATGTCCTTCATAATACAAAGTCAAGGCATAATTTTGGGAGCCGACCTTACTGCCAGAATCGAAAGTTGTTATCGAAAAGCAAAAGTTTCATAAGAAGTAACCAGAATGCTCAAAGTGGATCCAATATAACGTCTGCCCAGCCTACTCGATGTTACTCACAGTTGGCGACCAATCTTGAAGTTAACACCAATGCACCTATCAAGGATTCCATTAAGTGTCATTCATCAGATCACTTGCATAGAATTGGTTTTCCAAAGAAACGAAATTTAAGAAATAGCCAACAAACCTGTTCTAAATTGAGACCACAAAATGGCATCCAGATCAGCACTGATCACAAGAACCAACAACATGTAAACGCAGTAAAGAAGAACATTACTCCAAGCCAAGGTACAAGAAACGTTCCATTGGGAGTCTCTCAGATGAACGATGTTATCCTAACATGCAATGTTGGGAAACTTCAGTTGTATGATAATCGTGTACAGTTTGATACAGAAAATTATGATTCAGCACACATATCAGCACAAAGTTTTCCAAATGAACCAATGGATACCTTAAGGCATGAGCTCTCAGAAGCTCCTACTATATACAAGCACACTGTGGATGGAACCTCAGCTAAGGTAACTTTTGACTTGTACAGATAGACTAATTGAAGTTCTGTTATATATAATGAAATCTTAGCATCTAGCTTAGTAGCATTTTGATTAATTTATCATGGCATTTAATTTAAAAGAAATTAGGTTGAGTGAAGCGAATTTAGCAACTTGATACAAACATTATTATTACTTACTTACAAATTCTCAATTTTTTTGAACCGTACAGATCTCCTCTTCTCTATTTGTCTACGTATTTTGTAATCAGAGAACATTGCAAGTTTAATGTGAATGAACTTGGAAAAGACCTGAAAGCAATTGCAAAAATCACAGTACATGATTAACCTGTGCCCATTCATAAAGTGGTAGGCAGTGCGATTTGTTCATGCCGCCTGTTCTTTTTCCAATGATTCCTGCAGGCACTCAATGGTCCTCACACTGTTTGGCTGTAGGTATCAGCAAGGAGCCTGCTATCATGAAAGTCTGATGCTATGTAAAGGAGAGGTCCAGTGTGGCTGCTACAAGTACTGTGTGTTTGAACAGTGGCTAACAAACATGAATGTGAGCAACAAGGCTCTTAGAAAGTATACTGGAAGTTTTGGTGGAATGGTACAAAGGAGAGATGCCCTGTATAAAAAGGGGGCCAAGAGGCCTCCAGGCACATGCACAGAAAGCAATTGGGAAAACATAGCTGGAGAAGAAATAGGTCCCTGAGCCACTTCCAGTTTTTGAGGCCCTCAGCCCATAATAAAAAATGGAAGGTATGTAGAGCATAAAAAATGAGACATAACCTAAAGAGAAAATGCTGGAAAATCTCAGCAGGTCTGGCAGCATCTGTAAGGAGAGAAAAGAGTGTTTTCTCTGGTGGTTTCAGATTCCAGCATCAGCAGTAATTTGCTTTTATAAAAGTGAGACATAATTTGTTTTTTTTAAACAAATGCATTTCTAGCCTTTCTCTGTGCAAATGCACTAATCATTGAGGGAAAATCT
Organism: Carcharhinus amblyrhynchos; assembly: GCF_965287045.1. Taxonomy (NCBI): domain Eukaryota; kingdom Metazoa; phylum Chordata; class Chondrichthyes; order Carcharhiniformes; family Carcharhinidae; genus Carcharhinus; species Carcharhinus amblyrhynchos. The sequence continues at coordinate 92,843,508 of NC_137326.1, forward strand.
AGCTTTCATGCAATGTCACTGTTGATATTAAGCATTGTGAGACCATTCAAAGACTTTTGTCCTACAGTCGAACAGTGAAAGTTCCTTACCTGCTTCAACACATTAAAAATGCATTCACCTGAAGCCACTGATGCAGGAAAACTGACAAGAATTCACAAAGCAATTGTGATGTTCGTGAACAACCCAGAGAGTCCATGTTTGATTATTTTAGGAGCAATTCTTTTGTCTTGTAATCCAAAAAAGCACGTTTTCATTCTTAAGACCTTAAGTCAAAAAACTACCCATTATAAAGAGTTACTGCAAATCAATATTACAACAACATCAACTATGTGTTAGCTCTGCTGCCGTTACGTATGCATATACTTACACCCCCTCCTCCCTTCGTGTGCCTGAAGGATAGGCTGCACAGACACAGCCTGGTGTACAATGCAGAACAGCAAAACTTATTTCACTTTCCTATGTTATTTCTTTGATTGTTTTCAATGGCAGAGAAAGCTCAAGGGGCTGAATTGCTCCTAGTTAAGATTCTTATGCACATAAGTTTTGCAACCGGTTTTTATTAAATGCCAAAAAATTAAGATGTCTAATTTTGAGGCCTCTTTTGAGCTTGAAGCCCAGGCCAAATGGTCCTCCTGCCCCCTCCAAACCTAATTGGCCCTGATCCTGGGGATGTCTCCTATTGGATTTCTCCTCCATATGGTGCTTTTCCACAGTGAAGTATTGAGTTACATTAGCTAAATAGGGACTTGTGGATTCAAACTCATGAAGCACCTCAGATGTGCCAAAAATTGGTATGGAACGAACTACGTCTTATTTAGCATGTGCCAGTGCTCATTTGTAGCTTTGTGATTGCTTCAGTTTTGACTCAGTTGGAGAAGTTTCAGATTCGTATGCATAAATCACCATGTTACAGTTTTATTTTTGTTGCTGAGGTACGGTTGCAATCTTGCAATATGCTACAGAATTTATTCTACACCGTAGTGTAGATAGTGAGCATTGATAAGCTATACCACTCTGCCTCAGTAAAATGACTGCAGGACCACTAGTTGTCAAGTTTGTGTCTTCTAAAATTGCATTCACCTCCCATTTGGAGGTCATGCCAGACAGTGGTAGATGGACAGAAAATAATAGTTATTTTTAATCCTCAAATCCATGATTATGTACTTACTTGTTATATCAAAGCATATCAAGTAATATTTACTTTAGTTTACCATCTATTTCACTTTTGTCCTAAATAGGTGAAGTGGATGTTTCCAGTGGAAGAACATACTGTATTTTTTTTTGAACTGCAGTTCCAAGAGATCGTTTCTGTTGACAGGGAGATGGCTATACCTCAGTATCAAGCTGGAGTTTTCTCTGGAATCAGACGCACAAACTTTGTTGCTACTAACCTGAATATCAACTCCGAGTACTTGTTCCGGGTCCGCGCAGTGAATGTGACTGGAAAAGGACCATGGAGCCAGCCTTATAAGGTGCAATGCTTTTATATGGTTGTGCATTGGAAATATAATTTCCTATACATGCTTAATTGTTGCTATTAAGAAGAAAACAGTAATTGCCTGTGTGCTCTAATTATATATAAGCATTAGCGCCTGGTTTCAGTTTAAAATGTTTTGAGTGGAGAACAGGGCAATGTAACATTATTTTAAAGTTTATTTATTAATGCCACAAGTAGGATTACATTAACACTGCAATGAAATTACTGTGAAAATCCTCTAGTTGCCACACTCCAGCACCTGTTCAGGTACACTAAGGGAGAACATAGCACGGCCAATGGAAACTGGGAGGAAACCGGAGCACCCAGAGGAAATCCAAACGACCACAGAGAGAATGTGCAGACTCCACACAGACAGTGGCCCAAGCCAGAGATTGAACCTGGATCCCTGGTGCTGTGAGGCAGCTGTGCTGACCACTGTGCCATCGCGCTGTCCATTAAAACTCAGATGCCCCAGATGCTGATTTGGTTTCCATATGCATTGAAGCTTAATGATGTGAGAACTTATCTAACAGATCAACAAATGCCAAATTGAATTCACATTGACAGCCAAACTTGTGCAACAATGTGGGAAGTGGTATTTTTATAAAAAGCTCAAATGTTCCATTTAACATTTAAAATTAGCCAAGAGGAGTGGACCTCAAGACACAAATCCATGCTTTCCAGCATGCTAAATACAGTATATCTGTGACATTGTATGTTAAGTTCTTATTATATTTATGATCTGAATCAAATTCACATGAGGACGGATGTATTCTGGAACTGGAATCATTGCTAACCTTGGTATGTTTTCAGATCCTGACTGTTTGTGGCACAATGCGGCGTGATGTGGACACCAAGGAGGAAACTGTTTCAATAAAAGGAGTTAAAGTTACCATTCGCAGAAACAGCTAAACCTTTATAGAGGTGTAATAAAGTTAAACCAATTCTTTCCAAGCTTGCCTAAGGGCTTAGAAATTCAGTTACTGACTCAAACTATTGTAAATCTAGATGATGGGAGGAAAACATATTTCCGAAGCTTTTTTAAAATTTTTTTCTCCACATTCCATAATTGGAAGTTCTTATATTTCATGCGATTTTGTCCTAAATGTGATTTGATGACAGTTGGGATTGCGAAATTTATGTATAGTCAGGGAAGGTTTATGTTAAGATCACGAACAGTATACCTATGGCAGTGGCAAGATGGAATTTCCACTGTTCCTCCTTTATAATGAATTGTTTTGACCTCTAAGACTGTTAGTGACCTTGGGAAGAATAGTAAGTGATAGTGGGTAGATTTGAGTGAAATCACTGGGATCTGAATCTGAGACATTTTGCTTGGAAATCTGAACTGATGTGTTTTGGGCAGCTTATCCCAGAATTTATTGCCACTTGCAAAGTTTCAGAGATCTAAATTTTTAGATATTTTCTTCTGACGATAAGCTGTTACGCTTTGCTCTTAGCACTCCAATGGAAAATGTTCTTGTAAGTTTTTTCTGTTTCCACCTCTCTTGCAACGGTTTTCATTTTAACCAAGTTAAAGAAAATTTCTGCTATTGTACATTTCTTCAGCAATGCTCAAAATCTGACTCACTCAGGATCAATCAGCTGTCAAGCACATGAACAAATGAATCTTACCCAAAGCTGTGAAAATAATGTTGTATTGCATCAACATGTATTACTAAGATCACTCTGCAGTGTTATTGGTGTAATTAGTGTAATGTCTCAGATTATGTGTTCTATTACAACATGAAAATAGTGTAGAAGGAATAATATGATAACCATAAAGAAAAAAATCCATATGAATAGTACTCAAGCATATGCCAATACTCTAATTCAGGCTGCACCAAAACCCCTTTGAGGGAAAAAAGACATTAATACACTGAAGCCACGACTTTCTTGACACTTCGCAGGAGTACTACAAAACAAAACATGAGACTGAGATATTTAAGGAAATAAGAAGCTTGGTAAAAGACGTGTTTTATAGACCGTCATAAAGGAGGAAATCAAGAAGAAGTGTAGGTTGAAATTCCACAATCTGGGGCCTAGACAAATGAAAGCATGGCCACTAATGGTGGAATAATAATAAGTGGGAATGCACAGGAGAATTGATATTTGGACAATTATGGGGCTGGAGGAAATTTCAGAGGTTGAGAGAGGCAAGGCCATAGTGGGATTTGAAAATAAGAATGAGAACTTTTAAATCAAATTAAATTAAATTGGATAGGGTGGACACTGAGAGCCTTTTTCCTCGGATGGTGATGACTAACACGAGGGGACATAGCTTTAAATTAAGGAGTGGTAGTTATAGGACGGATGTCAGAGGTAGGTTCTTTACTCAGAGGGTAGTAAGGGCATGGAATGCCCTGCCTGCAGCAGTTGTGGACTCGCCAACTTTAAGGGCGTTCAAATGGTCAGTTGATAGGCATATGGGTAACATTGGAATAGTTTAGGTTAGAGGATCATTAGATTGCTTCCACTGGTCGGCGCAAAATCGAGGGCCGAAGGGCCTGTACTGCGCTGTAATGTTCTATGTTCTATAAATGTTGCTTAACTAGAAGCCAAGGTGGATCAGTGAGCACAGTAGGAAGCAGAGTGATGGGGAACTGAACTTGCTATGATTTAAGATATGTACAGCAGAGTTTTGGATGACCTCAAGGTTATATAGATGTTAAAATGTGGGGGACCAACCAGGAATGCATTAGAATAGTTGAGTCTAGAGATAATGAAAGCATGGGTGAAATTTTCAGCAGCAAATGAGCTGAGACAGAGGCAAAGTCAGACAGTGGTACAGCAGTGGAAATAGGCAGTCTTAGTAATGGCACAAATATGAGGCTGGAAACTTAAATTGAGATCAAGTGTGACACCAAAGATGTGAAACGGGAAAGGACTGGCTTACTGTCAGACTCCCATGCAAGGGAGATGAATGGAATCAGTGATTAGGGAGTAGGGATTGGGGTGGGGACTAGAAACAATGGCTTCAGTCTTCCCAATATAATTAGAGGAAAATTTTGCTCATCCGGTATTGGACGTCAATCGGCAGTCTGATGATTTAGCAATAGTGGAGGAGGTGAACAAGCTTCTGGTGAGGAAAAGCTGGGAGCGTCACCAGTGTACATGTGAAAACTAACTGTATGCCTTTGGATGATGTTGTCAAGAGACAGCGTATAGATGAGAACTGGAGGGGACAATGGATAAATTCTTTGAAAACACCTGAGATAATGGTGTGGGAGCAGGAAGATAAGCCATTAGAGATGGTTGGCAATGATTAGATAGACTTTTTGAAAAATGGAACCACATGAGAAACCAGCTGGATGACAGTGGAGAGATGTAGGAGAAGATGGTGTAGTCAACCACATCAAAGACTGCAGACATCTTGAGAAGAATGACGGGAATATATTTACCTTATCACAGTCACATTGGGCATCATTTGTGACTTTGGTAAGAGCTGTTTCAATACTGTGGCAGACGAGAACCTGATTGGAGCTATTTAAAACACAGAGGTCTGGGAAAGATGGGATGTATCTAGGAGCTGACAACACATTATGGACTTTGAGGAGGAAAGGGAGGTTGGAAGTGAGATGATAGTTTGCAAAGTTAAGGGGTTTTTTTGAGGAGCGGTGATAGCAGATCTAAAGGGGAGAGAGGCAACACCTAAAGAGAGGTTTTGAAAATGTATGTCACAGCAACTGGAATGACTGTTCAACAACACGGTCTGGCCGGCTGCTTGTTTCCAACACGTTTTTGATAAGAGAGGGGATTAAGGGTTATGGGGAGGGGGCGGGAATGTGGAACTGAGCCACGACAGATCAGCCATGATCTTATTGAATGGCGGGGCAGGCTCGAAGGGCTAGATGGCCTACTCCTGCTCCTATTTCTTATGTTCTTATATTCCATGAGGTAATGCCATCCAGAGTGTTGGATTTGCTTCCTTTTCTTTCCTTCTCTGATGCTGCTCTGTCTCATCAAAAGGATGGCACGGTGACTCAGTGGTTAGCACTGCTGCCTCACAGCACCTGGGACACAGGTTCAATTGCAGGCTCAAGTTACAGTTTGTGTGGAGTTTGTACGTTCTCCCCGTGTCTGCGTGGGTTTCCTTAGGGAGCTCCAGTTTCCTCCCACACTCTAGAGACGTGCGGGTTAAGTGGATTGGCCATACTAAATTGCTCCTAAGTGCCAGGGGGATTAACAGAGTGAATACATGGGCTATGGGGATAGGGCCTAGGTGTGATTGTTGTTGGTGCAGACTCAATGGGTTGAATTGGCCTCCTTCTGCACTGTAGGGATTCTATGTGTGCAGCACCCCAATTTTAGTGCTCTTCACAGTATGCTGCACCTAATTTGTAGTCCGTGAAACCTATCCAATCAGCACAATTCAACACATTTTAGATGCTATTTCCTGATTGTCCCCAAAATAGAAAAGCTCTCTATGTATTTTTCTTCTCATTCTTTGCTTTAAGTAATCAACAAACTCTCAGTGCAAATTAAGGATAAATCATACTCTTTTACCCATTCAAAGTCAGTACTAGAAGTCCACACCAAAATATATCAAATGTTTATTAATCTTATTAAACTGTTTGTGGGACATTAGCACATGTAAACTGGTTGCCCTAATTCCCTTCTAATTCTAACAGAATAAGATGAAACACAGACAAAATATATTAAACCTGTACCAAACTTTGGCTAGATCAGACTTGTTCTGCTGTGAACTGTTCTGATCCCCACACTATTGATAAAGATATAGAGTGTTGGGGTGAAATCAAGGTAAAGGACACAAAATGGTTACCAGGCACACAAAATGGACTCTGGGAAGGGACGTTAAGAAGCACTGACTTCGAGCGCAGACATTACACAGAGTTAAAACCTGTAGTATTTAAATTACTGCAGGAAACAGGTCAGACCTAGAGGCGCCTTAAACTTGAGATAAAAGCAGACCCAGAACAATGAGTTTGATAACAAGATCAGCCACTGATGGGGACATAAATGCATAAATGTATCTACTCTATGTACAATGATGTGATAACTGTCAATGTCTGTACTTGTCTGTGTATAACAACGTGTTAACTGTTGATGTCTGTATTGTCTACTCAACTTGTAATGTTGTGCTAATGGCTAATGTCCGTACTGTCTATTATCTAAGAAGTATAAAAGATGCCCAACTACCACTGTGTAGCTGAGATGGTGGCTCCCTGTACTGCAGAGTGCCAGCACTTCTTCCAAAACTTTGTCCAAATAAAACTGTTTGTTGAACCTCCAAGTCTGATTCTGAAATGGTGAATTTCCCACAACAAGAGACACAAAGAAGATGCAGTGGAAAAATGTACAAAAAAAAGCAGAACTGAGAGGTTATATCTATCAGGAAAACTTGAACAGGGTGCAGCTGTTTTCTCCAAAAATAGAGTGGAGGTGTGACCAGATAGGAGTTTTGAAGGATTTAATAGGGCAGATGTACAGAAGATATTTCTATTGGTGGAGATTTTCAAACTTTGGATTTTGTAAAGTAATCAGTCTGATGTCACATCTGGCTTTCTGGAGTCATGTGACTGTACCTTGAGGCTAAATTTCTGGAGTCAAACTTAAGGCAGTTCATTATTAGTGTCTGTTTCAGTGAGAGGCTTTTTAATGTACAGCTGTCCTTCAACTCGAAACACAGGGTGGGATTTTCTGGCTGTGCTCGCCCCAAAATCGGAAAATCCTGCCCAAGATCAATGGAAGTTTCCATAGTCTATGTCCTGTCCGCTACCATTCCCTTGGCGGGCAGGATGGGAAAATTCCCCCCGTGGAGCTAAAGTAGAGATTTAAAATCCTGCATTTGCTGCAGGGAAGACATTGAGAGCCCAGGCACACGCAAAGATCCAAATTTGCAGAAGAAGCTGCTGAAAAAGGGACAAAAGAAAAGCAAACAAATGCTGCAAGTAAATTACTGAGTAAAATGGCAGCAGGAAACTTTTCAATGCCATCTTCAGTAAAATTGAAGCAGAACTGGCAGCTTTTCCACCAACAATGAAAGAAGTATGAGATTGCAATAGACTTAATTAACAAGTCTGAGTCAATAAGAGCAGTCACACTCCTCGGACTGCTAGGGAGGTACTGCTACAAAGTGTACACCATCCTCAATCTAACAGGTTAACAAAGGAAAAAGACAACAGAGATTTTGAAAGCGTTGAATGAATGCTTTGAACTCCAAGTGAATCTTCTAAATGACTCTACAGGGGGATTCTCCAAAATGCACTGAATTGGCAAGAAAACTGGTGTAAATGATTGTTTTTTCAGTGAAACTTCAGACCCAAATCTCCCCATTCTATGCAATGCTATGGTCACAGTCGTGAATCTCATTAAATGCTTGGGAGGTGAAGCCTATTCACACCAAAGAGCCTGAAATCAGTGGGATGAGCAGGAACCCATGCATGCGCACGTCGCTGGTAGGTCACTGAAAAGACCTTCCAGCATCCAGATCACTGCCCTCGCCACCTCCTCACAGACATCGCTGGCCTCATCACTGCCACCCCCTCCCCATATAGACATCGCTTCCCTCTCCCCTCCCCACCACACATACATGGCTGTCTGCTCACCCCAGGCCCCCACGGATAACGTGGGTACCTCATCCCTTCATCCTTTGTACATACTGCAGAGAAGTTGCATTGTGTTGCCATGCACATCCCCAGCTTGCACACATTCCTTCTCTTGAATGGAAGCCCTCTCTGGAGTATTGACCCCCTCTGGACACAGCAGCTTATCAATTTGGAGCCCTGCGATTTACAACCTCCTTTGCACAGCGGCTTATTGATTGGCAGCCAGTCAGCACCCCAAGGGACTCAATTGAAAGCAGCCTTCAAAATTTCTCACAGGGGATTGTTGCCAACGGGCCCTTGACTGGCCAAAGTCACTGCACTTGCACTCCCCTAATAAGCTAAAGCTATATATAAGTTGCAGGAATGGACATACAGCCAGTCACACCACAAAGATGTTTTCAAGGGAAGTAGCACTAAGATTCACTGAGCACCTGCTTGATGCTATAGAGGAGAGGCATGAGCAGATCCTCCCCGCCCAGTGCTTTCACCCAAGAGGTGCAGCTGCCATGACATTGTGGGAGGAGGTGGCAGAAGTGGTGAATGCCAGGAGCCTGACACCACACTCTGGCCGGCAGTGTCTCAGAAAACTGTACGACCTTCTTCAACCAGCAAGGGTGAGTGAGCATCCTACCTGGAACCCCGCAGATGCCTGGCACGGATCTCAATCCATGCTTAGACACCTGAAGGGCATGAAACAAGGCACCTACGTCCCAGGAACAGAATCTAACCCCTTCCCCTCACCCCTCAACAAGCACCCTTCAGTGGTGACTGCTTTCCCCAAAACTGCCAGCACAACACCCGAGGCACAGACATGCATTGCGCACCATGCACTTCAATATATTAATGCTTATTATCCATCTTATGTTCCCACAGGAAAAAAGCATACAGAAACAGTGGGAAACTGCACAGACTGGTGGTGGTGTTCCTGACTTGCGGCAGCTGACCAGCCTTGAACAGTGTGCCATACTTAGTGGGGAGGTGATGGCCCGGTGGTATTATCGTAAGACTATTAACGTAGTGGGGCACAGCAGACCGTGGCTATGAGCCTTGACAACTTAGCCCAAACTCAAGGGGCTACTGTTGAGGGGTTCCAGAGCCTGCCTCGCTCACAGAGTGCTGTAGCAGAGGGGCTTCAGAGCTTGGTCCAGTCTCTGAGGGCCAGAGCTGAAGAATCACAGATCATGGGGCAGATGCATCTGGGCTTCCAGGACTGGCAGAGCCAAGTGATGCCAGAACTTCTGGAGCTCAGTACAGCTACCCCGGGCACCCCAAGGGAGGAGGAAGGGCTTGAGCCTAACGCCAGACCCTTCCACCCAGGAGATTCAGGACATCCTAAGACCTTTTGATTCCCCCCCCTTCCTCTCACTGGCGCATCTCAGGGCCAACTAGATGAACAGGGTGGCACTGAAACAGTAGCCCTCTGAGTTTGGGCTAAGTTGTCAAGGCTCACAGCCACTTCTCCACTACATTAATAGTCTAGCGATAATACCACTGGGCCATCACCTCCCCAGAAAGCATGGCACACTGTTCAAGGCTGGTCAGCTGCCACAAGTCAGGAACACGCCCATCAGTCTGTGCAGTTTCCCACTGGTTATGTATGCTTTGTGGGAACGTAAGGTGGATAGCAAGCATTAATATATTGAAGTGCATGGTGGGCAATGCGTGTCTTGAATGGTTTCCCCACTCCCCCCATACACACACACCGAAACAGTGCCATCTGCAAGTCAGCCAGGGCCCTCCAGGTCCCGACCACCCAGGGGATGTCCACCAAGGGCATCTCAGGCAACTGGGCGTGCATCAAAGCTGGACACCGCCACCTCCAATGTGCATCCTGGGGTAGCACTGAGAAGAAGGAATAGACCACCCAAAGTCAGAAAGTTGCAGTTCACTAAGAGCGCACGAGTAAAGGTCACCAGTAGTCAGGGATTATTCATCCTTAATGTTAAGAACAAAGTAACTTTTATTTGCACCTCACAGCTGTGACTAATGTGTCTCTGATTTCCCCAGCCCTGTCCCCACACTCAAAGCTGAATTGTCTCCATTCCCACGTATAGAGGTGCTGTCTGTCGTGCCTTGCAAGACTCATCACATGTTAGAGTGCCTGCCCTGTCTTCCCCAATATCCACCCGACCCTTGGCTGCAATCAAGGCGCCCTTCCCTGCCAGGCACCTGCCATCGCCGCCTACCCTCTTTCCTCCAGGTCTTCATATGGTGGGATATTCACCTTGCCTCCTCACCACTCTTCCACCTCCTCTTACTCCAGGTGGTCTCCTCACTGCTGGGCAATGTTGTGAAGCGCGCAGCAAACTATGATGATGTGTGAAGCACACACAGGGTGATACTGGAAGGCCCCCCTGAACGGTCCAAGCAGCAGGACCGCATTTTAAGCAGGCCGATGCATCACTCTACCATGGACTGGTGGCTGCATGAGCCTCGTTGTAGCGGGTCTCTGCCTTGGTCTTGGGCTTCCACACAGGCGCCATCAGCCATAACCCTTAGTGGGTAACTCTTGTCGCCCACTAGCCATCCCGGGAGCCTGGGCTGGTCTTCAAACAGCCCAGGGATGTCTGCCTGCCCGAGGACAAAGTTGTCATAGACACTCCCTAGATGGCATGTGTCGACCTGCATGATCCACGTGAGACAGTTACACACAGAGCCCAATTTTACTGTCGTGTCATGCCCGAAATGTGGTAAACTCGTGTGTGAGGCCATTAACCCAATCCACGCCTGTATCTGTTCAGATTGCCACTTTATTGAAACCTGGGAATGGCAGCGATTCACTTCGTGCCCAAAACGGGCGCAACAATGATTTAAATGTATTTGAATGCATTTAATTGAATTAATTTTATCAGCATTTCCCCCTTTACCACCGTGTTTGCCCATCCGGAGCCGTGCTATAATGGACCTGCTAAATAAAAGTCTGAATCGGGCACTCCAGCTTCTGAAGAGCGAGTTCAGTGCTCTCAACGGCTCTGTGACTCAGATCAGTGGTGGGGGGGGGAGGAGGGAGGTGGGTCAGATCATTCTCTGGTTGGGGGAGGGGAGAGGGGAGTGAGTCTGGTTCAGGGAGAGGAGGAGGAGGCGGCTCAGATGTATATTTGGTGGGGGAGGAGGGGGAGGTGGGTCAGATGTTCTTCTGGGGGGGTGGTGGGGTGAGTGAGGCCACACCATTCTTTGTGGGGGGGGGAGTGAGATGAGTGAGGCCTGACCATTCTCTTAGGGAGGGGGGAGTGAGGCCAGATCATTGTTTGCAGGGGTTGGGGAGGAGGGTGGCCCAATCGCTCACTGGTGGGGTGGAGGGGGGCAGATGGACCTCCGGTGGTGGGGGGGGGGGGCAGGGGCAGGGGAGTCGGCTGCCATTCTGCAGGCAATCGGTGGGGGAGGGGGGGACAGGGGTGGCGATTGGTCTGGGTAGTGGGGGGGTGGATAAAGGGGACGGTGATGTGTGTGGGTAGTGGGGGCTGGGTGGATAAGGGAGACAGTGATGTGTGTGGGTAGTGGGGGGGTTGATAGGGGGGACAGTGATGTCTGTGTGCACCATTGCTCCCACTTTTCTCTCCTGAGCTGCTTTCTACAGCCCGGGAGCGATCTGACACGGGCACACTTCTTCAAATTTTTTCCAACTGCGCACGTGCAGTTCAGAGTTCCGATCATTTCGGCCATGCTAAACCCCACCTACAGCACGAATGGGACTGGAGATGTTTTTTTCAGGCTGAGTGTGTATGGGAGCACCTGAAAGCAGATTTCTAAGTCTAATCTTCATTACGCCCAGATTCAGCACTTAGAATGAAAATGGTAAAATCGGGCCCACGATCTGCACATTGAAGGAATGGAACGCTTTGCTGTTGACAAATTGCTGCGGTCCTGCATGTGAGGCCCACAAGGTGATGTGTGTCCTAGCCACTGCTCCCTGAATATTGGGAATCCCAGCAATGGCAGTGAAGCCTGGAACCCGGGCCTCCTGCTGTGCACGGCCCACACTAAAGTTTATATACTGCCCTGCACGTGCATACAGGGCATCTGTGACCTGCCACACACATCTGTGCACAGAGGCTTGGGAGATCCCAACAAGATCAGCAATGGGTGTCTGAAATGAGCCAGAAGCGAAAAAATTCAGGGTAGTCATTCATTTCTCATCCATAGGGAGTGGGTGGCTGCCCCTGCTCTGAGGTGCCAGGTGTGCAAGCACCCTCACAAAGGTGCCGCACCATAGCTTTGGAGAGGCACAGCCGGTGATGGCACATCTCCTCCAAGAGGACCTCGAACAAATTCCAGGGCCTGTACCTTCTTGCCTTCGATACTCTCCACCTTCTGTGCACCCTCTCAGGAGCCTGGTCACCTACCTTCTGGCCCTCGGTGGCAGCCCTCTGCCCTCTTTCCTGAGGGACTGGTCTCTACACACCCGCCATCTCCTGAGCCACCTCCTCCTCCGCTGCCACCATAATGGCTGGCTCCAAATCAGTCTGTGATCCATCTGCACAGTGGGGTTTGGAAGAGCATACAATGACAGATTAATGTCATTGGCTGCATAGATCCAGCACCACCCCAATCCCTCACGTGGGCCAAAACCCCCACTTGTGGGAGCTGGTAACACCACACAATCCATGGTTCCCATGCATGACCCAATTAGGGTTGTGAGATTTCTATCATGACAAATGCCACGTGTGCAGCTGCAGCATCAGTTACAGGCATGTGTTGCTGATTCATGTCACAGGGCAGGGACAGACTGCAAGCCAGCACCAGGTGTGTGCTCAGTGATAGCAGATTCCATACAGTCCCTGCCTGAACCTCTGTACCCCAGCCTGGAGCAGCAGCTGCTTCATCTGGTTAGGCCTCAGTCAGCACATGGTGCACTCCTCCCCCACCCTAGAAACCCAGCACTCAGTGAAGTCCCTGACCATACATAAGAACATAAGAAATAGGAGCAGGAGTAGGCCATCTAGCCCTTCGAGCCTGCCCCGCCATTCAATAAGATCATGGCTGATCTGTTGTGGCTCAGTTCCACATTCCCGCCCTCTCCCCATAACCCTTAATCCCCTCTCTTATCAAAAACCCATCAACCCGCGTCTTAAAAATATTTAGCGAGGTAGCCTCCACCACTTCAATGGGCAGAGAATTCCAGAGATTCACCACCCTTTGAGTGAAGAAGTTCCTCCTCAACTCCGTTCTAAACCACCCCCCCTTTATCTTGAGGCTGTGCCCCCTAGTCCTATTATCCTTTCTGAGCGGGAAGAGTCTCTCCACCTCTATCCTATCCATCCCATTCATCATCTTATACGTCTCAATGAGATCTCCCCTCATTCTTCTAAACTCTAACGAGTACAAGCCTAGTTTATTCAGCCTCTCCTCATAGCTCAACCCCCTCAACTCCGGCATCAGCCTAGTAAACCTCCTCTGCACTCCCTCCAAGGCCAAAATATCCTTGCGTAAGTACGGCGCCCAAAACTGCACACAGTACTCCAGCTGCGGCCTCACCAATGCCCTATACAGCCGCAGCAAGACCTCCCTACTTTTATATTCAATCCCCCTCGCTATGAAGGCCAGCATCCCATTTGCCTTCCTGACCACCTGCTGCACCTGCAAGCTGGGTTTTTGCGACTCATGCACAAGGACCCCGAGGTCCCTCTGCACCGTCGCCTGCTGCAGTTTTTCGCCACGTAAGTAATAATCCTTCCTACCATTATTCCTTCCAAAGTGGACCACCTCGCACTTGCCAACATTAAATTCCATTTGCCAGTTCCTGGCCCATTCGCCCAGCCTATCTAGATCCTTCTGCAGACTCTCCACACCCTCCGCACAATTTGCTGTTCCACCAATCTTGGTGTCATCAGCAAATTTCGACACCATACACTCGGTTCCCTCCTCCAGATCATCTATATAAATGGTAAATAGCTGAGGCCCCAGCACCGATTCCTGGGGCACTCCACTAGTCACCAACCGCCAATCTGAATAGCACCCATTGACCCCACTCTCTGCCTCCTATTTGACAACCAATCCTCTATCCACGCTAACACCCTACCCCACTGCAAAATGCCCTAGAGGAGTAGGGTGAATGGGACTCCTTGAGGGTGCCTCCCACACTGAGCTGCAGTGCTGTCCTGGAGGGGAAGGCTGAGCAGAACTCTTTCAGGGAGGCTCACCCAGAGAGCTCTGAGAAAATAAAAGCTTTCCACCCCTGCCCCTCCGGTTCATGAGCCAGCACCAGAAGACAGCTGGAGGAAGCCCATCAAGCATCTCCAGGGTCTATCTGCAACACCCCTACACTCCATTCACAGCACTTACCTTCTCACGTCAGTTCAAGGCTGCCACGTCAGGTTGAGAGTTTTATATACCTACTCTGATTTGAGCTAAAGTGACATCACACCAAAGAGAGGTGGGAGACACTAACGTGGATAGAGATCGCCATGTCGATCCAATTAATGGCATGCTAAAGTATGTAAGTGATGCAAATCAGTGGCACACCAGTTTTTAGCACAGACCTGGTGATGCCATTTTTTTCTGGTTGCGAGATGCGTGTGGGTCATAAACGGTCACAGGAAACCCGCAAAATGTCGACACACACATCTCCTGGCCTGGCCCGCCAAAAAAGCATGCATTGCAATGGGAGAATCGCTCTCTACATATTCAACAAAGTACAAGGTGCACAAGAAACCATTGAATAGTACATGACTGCAGTAACATAGCTTTCAGAAGCATGTGAATTCAAGCAGCAAAAAGAATACCTGGTTAAAGACAGGTAAAGGAGTAGGTAATGTGTTGTTGAGAGCGAGTCTACCAAAAGATGAGAAACTGATGCTAAGGAAAGGAATGGATGTAAGTAAAAATGCAGAAATTGTGAAAAATCATCATCAGCAGCGTATGTATATCAGAGTAGACCAAGAGATACATTTTGCTGAGAGAGTCCAAGCTCAAAGCAGAGCAATCATAGACAAAGACCATGATACAAATACTGCAAAGGACAGCATACAAAAGAAGGACCATAGACAAAATATATGGTAAACAGGAGGATCTGATATTTTAAAACTCCATTTGATTTCTTGTGTGATAACCGCCAAAGTATTGATATTCAGGAGACCACTATTGAGAAGTTAGGAGTTAAATAAATAGTTGAGGACTGATCTCAAGAGGTGTTCCATAAGAATCCATAGTCACTTTCACCGGTGCAGCCAAATGGGAAGAGGGTCAGAGTCCAAGTTTGAATTCTGAACCTTACTTTTGAGGAGAAAGGAATGGGATAGATTTAATGAGCCAGTGTTTAACAAACGTATTACTTATTCCTTTAACTTAATTCCAACAGCTTTGTGATGTCACTCGGTCAGTTGTGATGCCGAAGCAGTACAATTGTGATTATTACTTTGACCGCCAATTCTCCTCGGAGTGTTACGTTGTAAGCCACTAGTAGTAGGTTGAAATGCAAGTACACGATGCGCCTGCCAGATGCCACCGTCCTGGTGGCTTGTTTATCATCAGCTGATCCAAATAGTTTTTGCTTTTCATCAGGTCTCATCACAATGACAAAAGTCTTCGTATAATGACCATGACCCGGAGTTTGTAGTTTGGCTGTGGCGGTGATGAGAATGGCTCGCCTTGTGCTGTCAGTTGTTCTTTTGTTTTCCTGTGAATGGTGTGCTTTAGGTTTCCATAATTCGAGGTTCCTCCGAATTTTACGGCACAGGACGCATTTTAAAGGATCCGAGCAATGGTTCGTCCAGAGATTGGATCATTTCAACGCGGCGGATGCGAGGGTGTGGAGACAGGTAACCTTTAGTGCATGAACCAGAGTTTACGGACTCCAGAAATATGGAAGGTGTGGGTGAATAATAAACTGTCTGGGTTGGTCCTTGTTAAAAAAAATTACAAATATCTACATATACAATGTAGACTGAATAGATCAGAGGATATGGGATTTTCTCTGCTATATTTTCAGAAAATATCGCTGATTTTGGCAAAAAGTCACATGACAAGTATTTATGTTCCCAAAACATTCGCCTCAGGCAATTTTTGTAAGATATTTTACAAAATGTGATATAAATATATATGTGTATATATGGTTTGATCACTTAAAACTCGACTTTAGCTTTATCCAGCATTATTGGAATTGCAATGAAAATATACAAACTTTGCATTACAGAGCCAGTGTTTTAACTGAGATTTTTAAAATAAACATATAAGGAAAATAAGTTTTGTAATGCAGTATTGAGCATGGGGTAATGTTGGTTATGACTGGGCAGAAACTTTACCTCAATGAATAGTTTTAAAGTAAAGTTAATTTATTAGTGACAAATAGGGCTTACATTAACACTGCAATTAAGTTATTGTGAAATTCCCCTAATCACCACACTCTGGCACCTGTTTGGGTCAATGCACCTAACCAGCATGTCTTTCAGACTGTGGGAGGAAACCCACACAGACACAAGAAGAACGTGCAAACTCCACACAGCTGGGAATCAAACCTGGGACCCTAGCACTGTGAGGCAGCCGTGTTAATCACTGTGCCACCCAAGTACAGTGTAGAGACTTTTTTAAATTGCCTTTGTGAATCCTGGAATACATATGCATAAGTTTCCCCTCTTGAATTTAAATGGGTAGAAGACAATGATAATTTGATAGTAAATTGTAATTGAGTCAAATTCTATTTTCTTGTGCCATTAAGTCCCGTGACCTTGTCAACTTTTGTTTTATATAGGAATGTCCTTTTTTAAGTAATTGTTGCATTTCTGGAAACCATTGCTTTAATTGAAGCTACTTACATCAAAGCAAGTTTTCCCATTTAAAATGTTAATCAGGAAATGCATGTCCAGTCCAAGATTTTTGGCCCCAATATTTGATTTTTGATTTGATTTATTATTGTCACATGTATAGCATACAGTGAAAAATATTTTTCTTGCATGCTATACAGACAAAGCGTACCATTTATAGAGAAGGAAATGAGAGAGTACAGAATGTAATGCTACAGTCATTGTTAGGGTGTAGTGAAAGATCAATTTAATGCAAGTAGGTCCATCAAAAGTCTGATGGCAACAGGAAAGAAGCTGTTCTTGAGTCAGTTGGTCCGTGATCTCAAAATTTTGTATCTTTTTCCCAGTGTCTGGGTTGCATTCATTCCTTAATTATATTGGCTGCTTTGCCGAGGCAGCAGGAAGTGTAGCCAGAGTCAATGGATGGGAGGCTGGTTTGCATGATGCATTGGGCTACATTCACGACCTTTTGTAGTTTCTTGCAGTCTTAGGCAGAGCAGAAGCCATACCAAACTGTCATACAACCAGAAAGAATGTTTCCTATGGTGTATCTGTAAAAGTTGGTGGAAGTCGTAGCTGAAATGCCAAATTTCCTTAGCCTTCTGAGAAAGTAGAGGTGTTGGTGGACTTTCTTAACTATAGTGTTGTATTTCATTAGTAATAATATATCAGATAAACATGAAATACACCTTATTTCTCAGCCAAATACAAACAAAACGCATGATGATGCATGTTAGAGGCTTTCAAGCTCATTGATTGAGCTCTGAAAAGTTTTGAAGATAATAATCCTTCTTTGGAAAGAAATTTAAAGGTCAGCAGAGAGTAGAAGGAACATTAGCTGCTATAGGGAATTTTACCAAGTAAAGGAAAAATATAAGGCGCACCAGTCCATTTGAGCATTCCTTAAACCAACAATTCAGTAAGCTGATCAAGATACACAGCTAACAATACACAGCAACAGGGACCCAGGTTTGATTCCCAGCTTTGGTCACTGTCTGTCTGGAGTCTACATGTTGTCCCCATATCTGCATGGGTTTCCTCTGGGAGCTCTGATTTCCTCCCACAGTCCACAAGACGTGCTGGCTAGGTGTATCGAGGATTTCCTTGTCACGGTTTTTTCAAAATTTATTTATTAGTGTCACAAGTAGGCTCATATTAATACGACAATGAAGTTACTGTGAAAACCCCCTAGTCACCACACGCTGGCACCTGCTCGGGTACAATTGAGAAAGAATTTAGCACCTAATCAGCACATCTTGTGGACTGTGGGAGGAAACCGGAGCACGTGGAGGAAACCTGCTAGACACAGGGAGAATGTGCAAACTGTACACAGACAGTGACCCAAGCCGGGAACTCAAACCAAGGTCCCTTCCGCTGTGGCGCAACAGTGCTAACCACTATGCCACAGTGTATTGTTAGCTGAGTGTCTGGATCAGCTCACTGAATTGTTGGTTTAAGGAATGCTCAAATGGACTGGTGCGCCTTGTATTTTTCCTTTACTTGGTAAAACTCCCTGTAGCAGCTAATGCCCCTTTCACTCTTTGCTGAATTTTCTTTTGACCTTCTTTCCAAAGAAGAATTATTATCTTCACAACATTTCAGAGCTCAATCAATGAACTTGAAAGCCTCTAACATGCATCACCAAGTAATTTGCTTGTTTTGTGATGCTTCCTCCTTTCCATGTTCCCCCGATAGAGCTCGCTCACATTGCATCAGCTCCTTGTTGACTAGTTCTTTACTGTGGAACTCCAGCAACTTCTTTTCCTTATCTTTGTCCAGTTCGGAAAATCCTACCTTGCTGACAATAGTCCCCATGTCTTTGCTCATGGATTCAATAGCTTGACCAAAGGTGCAGAGTTCATGAACATCCTCAGGGTGGATCTTGTACCATACACGCTCATGGTTACTATTTTGCTGCCTGCCAAGATTTGCAATGTTGTCAATTGCCTGAACAATATTGTAGTCACACCAGAACTTGATGATTGTTGTCTTTCTTTCACTGTCAGTCTCTTTAATAAGTTGTGCAAAGTCCCACTCGGACAGTAAGCCTTGATCCATGGATTGGATCAAGAATGCCTGTGTTTATAGGAAGTTTTTTTAAAAAATCATTCATGGGACATTGGTGTCACTGGTTGGCCAGCATTTATTCCCCATCCCTAGAAGGTCTACATGGACTTCACTGGGGAGTTCATTTAGTTTTGAACAATGCCCTGGGTATTATCCAAAAGTTACAAATCTTCATATCGCTTGGAGGAGTAGCAGTTTGGCCATTAGCTAATATCATATAATTGCCCTTCTTGCTGGTACACCTAGTTATCAGTGGACAGTTGAGTGAATTTGCGAGAATTATTGCCTTCTCAGCAGTATAGTCAGGTTTTACCATTTTGAATTAATACTTCAAAGGTTTGCCTTTTCCTTTCGGATGCGAGTCATCTTGCCAACTTTACTGAAATATTGCGGGGTAAATTAATGATGCATCATAAAACAACAGCAGGTAACGTACAGCTAACTTTACTTGGACAGTATGCACATATGCAGAATCTTGTGCACCTTCTCAAGCACTCCTTGACCATGTGCAGAATGTTGCAGGCGTTGAACAGTGGCTCACAGGCCAACTTGCAAGATCTGTTAAACTCTGTCCACAATAAGGACAGGTATTGAAATTTTTGACCAACTGTTTACAATGGGCTAAGTGGCACACGCAACAAATAAATATGTGGTAACCTGTTAATTACTTAACAAAACTATGCTATTCCAGGTTTCTTAAAATGAGCTTTTGATGTACTACCATTGGAAAAGCCCACAATGAAAGTACAGTTAGTAAAAATTCTGGTGTTGTCTATGTCAGGTACATGTTTTTTCATAGGAGCACCTTTCAAGCTATTGTGGCAGCAGTTTCAGGTAATCATCTGTAAGTAATATGAACACTTGATGACTGATGTACCTAATATCCTTGAGAGTGCAACCTCTTGGTCAAATCATTTTGGTTATGACTTTGGTCTTTTATTTTTTATTGGAATAATTTTCCATTAAGTGACAGGAATTCAGGAGGAGACGGAATGTTATAATTATTACTTTTTGCTGTTACTGGTAACAATGCAAAATTTTGGTCTGGTCCATTGCTCTTTCATTTAGGAATTAAATTTTGAATATAATATTTTGCAGGTAATAATCAGTGGTGTATACATTTGGAGTAAAATTCAAATAAAACTGGCAAATCAGTGCTGGTCCATCTTTGCTTTCATTTTCCCAGAGATTTTATATCAATGATACATTTTATCGGACTGGGGGCCCTGTCTTTCTGATGATTGGTGGAGAGGGAACTGCAAACCCTGCATGGATGGACTATGGCGCCTGGTTAACATTTGCTGAAAAGTTGAGTGCCCTCTGCATACTTATAGAACATCGATTTTATGGAAAAAGTCAGCCAACAGAGTAAGTTACAAAGCTGTTCTTGTTTTATTGTTGACTGCTGTTGTACGATATTTGAGTAAGATTCTGCTTTTATTTTGTATTTTCATCTTTTTTATTTGCCTGGTCTAACATTGGAAGCTGAGCTGATTGGGGTTATGCAGTCAATATCCAGGTGATCACAAATTTTCCTGGAGGTTATTTAGCTCCTGGCAGCCACCATATGCCACATATTCATAATTGCCTCCTCTGAAATTCACTGCCTCCATTTTTCCTCAGTGGTTCTTCACTACTTTCCCTGCACCTTCCTGTGTAATTTAGCTGAGGAAAAGGGTTAAGTGGAGAAACAAATGCAATTAATGCCCATTCTGTAATACTTTACTGTATTATTATCCAACACTACGGCATTGCCAACCTTATATTTTCATCACCTATTTACTTAATTATTTTTTTATTTATTGCTTATTTATTTATTTATTTATTGATTTACTTTTAGAATGGTAATACTTTCCATGCCCCTGTGTTAATCATGTATGCATTACTCCCGAGTACATTGAGAAAGGCAATTCTTTCATTTTTTCCATTAGATTGTGGAGAGAAACTTGACAGAATTCAAGTGGTACAATAATTGTTGCTGCACCTCACATCTTAATACACTTGAATCAATTTCTTCATTAATGTGTATTCCCTGTCTTACAACTGCTATTCTATTTTAATGGCAAGAATTTCTGCTTGGATTATTTTGGGTGAATGGCAAGATCGTAAGTTAATCATAAAAGTAGAAAGTCAATTGGTGCAAGATGATTTATCCATCATTGCTTCAGCTAAATGGCCTGGATTTTGCTCTTAGTGGGAAAGGAGCAGCACTTCCTGTTCAGCTCACTGAGAGCTTCCCACATTCTCCTTGCTGGCTTGTCAGCAAATGGTTTCTTTAAACCAATGACTGGGGTCAATCTAGGGCTTGTGAAGGTGGGATGGGGAATTTGGGGGGAGTGGAGGGAGTGCAGTGGCTGAGTGCTGTTATGTTCTGTTCAGACCATTCAGGGCATTTATGGAATAATGTGCAAGCCAAGAGGTGGGACTAAAATGTAGCCTCCGGGTATGCAATGCAGATTGGGCTGTAGGTGTCACTGAGGAGGGGAGGCACATTGAGGGGAATAGATTCTGATAAAAGATCACAGCCTGAAACACTCTTCATTCCACAAATGCTGTCAGGCCTGCTGAGCATTTCCAGCATTTTCTGTTGTTTTTATGCCAGATAGCTTCTTGTGGCACTGCTGACGGTGCCAACATTGACTTCCCTGGCCACCTGCTCTCACTTCCTCCTCAGCTTGGTCTTAGTGGGCAACCTGACCCCCACTCACCCCTATGAACTTATAGTATTTCATCCTTCCAAGTTCTACAATTTTTTTATTGAATTCAAGTTCCACCATCTGCCCTCGCGGGATTCAAATCCAGGTCCCCAGAATATTAGCCGAGTTTCTGGATTAATATAGTCTAGCAATAATATCACTAGATCATTGCCTCCCCCTAAAGAATTAGAGATTGGTTGACTGATAACCATGAACATTTTTAGCTGATCAGAAGACAGGTCCATCAAGTGTGACCTGTTTGCATTCTTTAAAGAGATGACTAAAGACATTGTCTATCCATATGTTACCTTTATTATCTCCCAGAAGGTATTTGTTAAAGTAATTTTCCGGTAAAATAGGAACCTTAGTGAACATTGAAGCAAATTGTTGACATCTTTAAGCAATTGAACAGCAGGAGGCAAAGCGTAGGGACAATGGGAAGGTACTCTAATTGGAAGGGTGTAACTGAATGTGTCCTACAAGGATTTGTAGGACATATTCACTATTTAACAAACCATCACATTTATTACTGATTTGGCTGACAGAATGGAAAAACACTTATCTAAGTTTGCTGATGACACAGATTGTAAGCAGTATAGATGAAAGCATAAAATTGCCCCACTTCAGATCCTACATTCCTATGTTGACCCTTATGCTGTGTTTGTTGAAATTTTCTTCAAGGGATTTGAGCATTTCAAATCTTCAATACCTCCGTTCTGATCAGGCACTTGCAGACCTTGCCCACTTTCGAGCTACATTGGATGTGAGAATGAACCTGACGTTTAACAAGTGGATTGCTTTTGGAGGTTCTTACCCAGGATCGCTTGCAGCGTGGTTCAGACTGAAGTACCCACATCTGGTCCATGCTGCTGTTGCATCTAGTGCACCAGTGCAAGCTGTCGTCAACTTTCCGGGTGAGTGCTGCCATGCCATTATTCACGCTTATTTCTTCACTCCATTTCTGAGGAAGCTGACTCTAAATGGAGGTAGGAACAGGAACCTTAACTGTTTTTTTTGACCCTTATTCAGCAGAGCAGTGTTTGAACTTCACCCACTATATCATGAATTGAGCCACTGTTTCATTGTCTTCAAGGCACTATTGATTTCAGGGCACTACTTTCTTGATGTTCTGGTCAACATTTATCCCTAATTCAGTGGACAGATTTAATGGGTCAGATAGCCTTTTCCTGTTTATCTGTATTGTATGGTTGTAAAACTGGTGAAACAGAAAATGCTGGAAAAACTCAAAGGTCTGGCAGCATCCTTGGAGAGAGAAGCTGAATTAATGTTATGACTCTTTTTCATTATTTTGCTTTTTATCTAAAACTGCTGATAAGGTCACTTGATTTGATTTATTACTCTCACATATATTAACACACAGTGAAAAGTATTGTTTCTTGTGCACTATATAAAGCATACCATTCAAAGAGAAGGAAATGAGAGAGTGCAGAATGTAGTGCTACAATCATAGCTAGGGTGTAGAGAAAGATCAACTTAATACAAAATGTCATTCAAAAGTCTGATAGTGGTGGGGAAGAAGCTGTTCTTGAGTCGGTTGGTATGTGACCTCAAACTTTTGTATCTTTTTCCCAACGGAAGAAGGTGGAAGACAGAATGTCCAGGGTGCGTGGGGTCCTTAATTATGCTGGCTGCTTTGCCGAGGCAGTGGAAAGCGTGGACAGTGTCAATGGACGGGAGGCTGATTTGCGTGATGGACTGGGCAACATGACCTTTTGTGGTTCCTTGTGGTGTTGGGTAGAGCAGGAGCCATACCAAACAGTGATACAATCTGAAAGAATGCTTTCTATGGTGCACCTGTAAAAGTTGGTGAGAGTCGTAACTGACATGCAAAATTTCCTTAGTCTTCTGAGAAAGTAGAGTCGTTGGTGGGTTTTCTTAACTATAGTGTTGGCATGGTGGGGTGGGGGGGTGGGGGGGAGAAAAACACCAGGACATGTTGTTGGTGATCTGGACACCTAAAAACTTAAAGTTCTTGACCCTTTCTACTTTGTCCCCATTGATGTAATCAGGGGCATGTCCTTTTTTATGCTTCCTGAAGTTGATGACGATCTCCTTTGTTTTGTTGACATTGAGGGAGAGATTATAGTTGCCACTCCAGTTCATCAGATTCTCTATCTCATTCCTGTACTCTGTCTCATCATTGTTTGAGAACCGACCCACTATGGTGGTATCGTCAGCAAACGTGAAAATCAAATTGGTGGGGAATTTGGCCACACAGTCACCGTATAAGGAGCATAGTAGGGGGATGAGAACAAAGCCACATGGCACACCAGTGCTGACGATGATCGTGGAAGTGCCTATCCTTACTGAGTGTAGTCTGTGAGTTAGGAAGTTCAGGATCCAGTCACAGAGGAAGGTGCTGAGACCCCATGCCAGGTCACAGAGTTTGGAGATGAGTTTCGTGGGAATAATGATGTTGAAGGCTGAGCTGTAGTCAATAAATAGGAGTCCGATGTAAGTGTCTTGTTATCTAGGTGTTCCAGGATTGAGTGCAGGGCCAGGGAGATGGCATCTGCTGTGGACCTGTTGCGATGGTAGACAAACTGTAGTGGATCCAGGTAGCAAATCCGCGTGTTGAATTTAACACCATTACTGTTTGTGATACTTTGCTATAGACTTATTGGCTGTTGTATTTTTATCATTGCAATAGTAACAACACTTCAAAGTGCTTAATTGGTTGTAAAATACTTTAGGATGACCTGAACTCATGAAAAGTGCTATATTGTCTTTCCTTTAACTGAAGACTTGCTGCTCATTGCTGCTTCCTAAATTAATATAAAATAGCACAGTGTAACTCATTATCTAACGTAACTATTCATTTGCACATTCTCAATTTACAGGAATTAGTTAGAAATGTATATCACTGCTTAGCACACGTTTATTGTGCATGCAGCTTTCCCCTTTATCTTCAGTAACAATATCGGGTGTGATGAGCTTTTTGTCTGAATTGGGAGAGAGCAACTCAAGTAGGGAGCAGGAAGTCAGCTGTACAAAACAAAATTACTTTTTGGGGAGGCAGTCGAGAAAGAGAGAGGGTAAAAAACAATTAGAGTTTCAGTTGCAGATTTTACTGGTAATTTTTAAATACACTCTGTTAAAATGACTTGCAGTCCATGTTATCAGATGCATTTGTGTTCAAACAAACACCCATGTGCAGGTAGATCTTTATCCAGTATGGGAATTCGGATTTCAGTCAGCTCATGTAAATGGGATATCATATAACATCAACACCAAGTGAAGCTACCACTCTCAAGTTTAGTGGCAGCAATATGCCGTTATATTATTTGCACCACTGCATTCACTGCATTGAGTTGATTAGAAAATATTCAGTAATGCTGACATTATACATTACTGCAATTTGCTTTTTGATTCTTCCTTAAATTTAAGTGGGCCTGTTAGGTATAAGATTACTCCCATTTATTTTATACATTTCTTTATAATATGGGTCACTAGAAAATTGTATCAGGTGGAATATGAGATTACTGCATTGCCTCCAGACACCAAGACATGAGAACCTCTCCACCTGCGCAAAAATGCAGGCAGAGACCTGAATCTGGAAATCCCGCCCAAACCCAGCCTCTGCTATTCCTGTGGGGTAGGAGGGGGTGGTTGAGGGGCACATGGGAGCAGGTTCTAAAATGCACATCTACAGTCATGGAGGTAACTGTGCATATAAATCAACAGTTGAATTGATTTGTGTGATTTCAAACCTGACGTGTGCAGATTAGACCTGGGAAGAGTAGGTCTTAAACCTGTGGATTAGTTTGGATGGCCAGAATATTCTTTCAGAGAGGTAAGGAATCCCTTTGGACATGGTCCCATGACACTTTTGAGAGAGACAAGGCAGCTTTTGGGACCATAGTCCATAGAATCCCTACAATGCAGAAGGCATTTGGCCTATCAAGCCTACACCAACAACAATCCCATCCAGGCCCTATCCCCGTAATTCCACATATTTACTCTGCTAATCCCCCTAATACTAAGGGACAATTTAACATGGCCACTCAACCTAACCTGAAAATCTTTAGAGTGTGGGAGGAAATCAGAACACTCGGAGGAAACCTACACAAACACTGGGAGAACATGCAAACCCTGTACAGTCACCCAAGGCTGGAATTGAACCCAGGTCCCTGGTGCTGTGAGGCAGCAGTGCTAACCAGTGTGACATGTTAGATGCCTTTTGGAACTATTATAAGTAGATGTGGTTGTGCATAAAAATGTATAAACTCATTGTAACTGTCTAAGCTGTTAAAGAACTGTCGAAAGTTTATTATTTATTAGTCACAAGTAAAGTTTACATTAACACTGCAATGAAGCTACTATGAAATTCCCCCAATTGCCACACTCTGACACCTGTTCGGGTACACTGAGCGAGAACTTAGCTTGGCCAATGCACCTAACCAGCACATCTTTCTGGCTGTGGGAGGAAACCAGAGCACCCAGAAGAAACCCACGCAGATGCAGGGGGAACGTGCAAACTCCACATAGACAGTGACCCAAGCCAGGAATCAAACCTGGGTCCCTGGTGCTCTGAGGCCTCACAACACCAGGTTAAAGTCCAACAGGTTTATTTGGGAGCAAAAGCCACTAGCTTTCAGAGCACTGCCCCTTCGTCAGGTGAATGGGAGTTCTATTCACAAACAGGGCATATAAAGATACAAATTCAATTTATAAAATAACGATTGGAATGTGAGTCTTTACAGATAATTAAGTCTTGAAGTTACAGACAATGAGGGCTGTGAGGCAGCAATGCTAACCACTGTGCATTTAATTCTACTGGCTATAAATTTTTTAAAAAGGTGGGAAATTTTTAAAAAATCTATTATTATAAGTTTCTTACTGCTTGACTGATTGTTAGAACCTAACATTATCATAGCAGGATGCCTATTAAATGAACAAGTTGATTGACTAGAATCCAAGTGATTATAGAATAGAAAGGTTTGTTTTTGTGAAAGATTAGATGAAGGAATGTCAATTTATTAAACGGGCTTATAGACACATAAATTTATTTGATGTCAGCATGGCCCTTAAGGATTGCCCATGGTGGATACTAAGTGAATTAGTATTGAGAGGGTAGATGCTATATAGGATGATGGGCCATGGGTTGGCATAGAAGTTTGAGGGAACAAAGAGGTTGGTAAAGGGAGAGAGGTTGGCATAAATGGGCATGGAGAATGTGTGGAGTTGAAGGGGTGTGAAGGGTGGGGCTGGAATGATTTTTTTTGTTCAATACTTTAATAAATTCAACAAAATGCACAGGGACAGGACTTCTCCCCAACATTTCTACCCATTTCAGCAGCCTCCGTACCTGTTCCAGCAGCCTCCGTACCTGTTCCAGCAGCCTCCGTACCTGTTCCAGCAGCCTCTGTACCTGTTCCAGCAGCCTCCGTACCTGTTCCAGCAGCCTCCGTACCTGTTCCAGCAGCCTCCGTACCTGTTCCAGCAGCCTCTGTACCTGTTCCAGCAGCCTCCGCACCTGTTCCAGCAGCCTCTGTACCTGTTCCAGCAGCCTCCGTACCTGTTCCAGCAGCCTCCGTACCTGTTCCAGCAGCCTCCGTACCTGTTCCAGCAGCCTCCGTACCTGTTCCAGCAGCCTCTGCACCTGTTCCAGCAGCCTCTGTACCTGTTCCAGCAGCCTCCGTACCTGTTCCAGCAGCCTCCGTACCTGTTCCAGCAGCCTCTGTACCTGTTCCAGCAGCCTCTGCACCTGTTCCAGCAGCCTCTGCACCTGTTCCAGCAGCCTCCGTACCTGTTCCAGCAGCCTCCGTACCTGTTCCAGCAGTCTTCGCACCTGTTCCAGCAGCCTCCGTGCCTGTTCCAGCAGCCTCTGCACCTGTTCCAGCAGCCTCTGCACCTGTTCCAGCAGCCTCCGCACCTGTTCCAGCAGCCTCTGCACCTGTTCCAGCAGCCTCCGTACCTGTTCCAGCAGCCTCTGCACCTGTTCCAGCAGCCTCCGCACCTGTTCCAGCAGTCTTCGCACCTGTTCCAGCAGCCTCCGTGCCTGTTCCAGCAGCCTCCGCACCTGTTCCAGCAGCCTCCGTGCCTGTTCCAGCAGTCTTCGCACCTGTTCCAGCAGCCTCCGTGCCTGTTCCAGCAGCCTCCGCACCTGTTCCAGCAGTCTTCGCACCTGTTCCAGCAGCCTCTGCACCTGTTCCAGCAGCCTCCGTGCCTGTTCCAGCAGCCTCCGCACCTGTTCCAGCAGTCTTCGCGCCTGTTCCAGCAGCCTCCGTGCCTGTTCCAGCAGCCTCCGCACCTGTTCCAGCAGTCTTCGCACCTGTTCCAGCAGCCTCCGCACCTGTTCCAGCAGTCTTCGCGCCTGTTCCAGCAGCCTCCGTGCCTGTTCCAGCAGCCTCCGCACCTGTTCCAGCAGTCTTCGCGCCTGTTCCAGCAGCCTCCGTGCCTGTTCCAGCAGCCTCCGCACCTGTTCCAGCAGCCTCCGTACCTGTTCCAGCAGCCTCCGTGCCTGTTCCAGCAGCCTCCGTACCTGTTCCAGCAGCCTCTGCACCTGTTCCAGCAGCCTCCGTACCTGTTCCAGCAGCCTCCGTACCTGTTCCAGCAGCCTCTGCACCTGTTCCAGCAGCCTCCGTACCTGTTCCAGCAGCCTCTGCACCTGTTCCAGCAGCCTCCGTACCTGTTCCAGCAGTCTTCGCACCTGTTCCAAATTCTGGGCATCTTTTCCCTCAGGTTGGATTGGCAGATCCAAGAAATGTCCCATTTCTGCGCTCCTGACACAGTAGCGAATGTCCAGGCCCAAATCTGAATATAGTATTTACAAAGAACAAAGAAAGAACAAAGAACAACCCAATATGGGAAACAGGCCCTTCGGCCCAACGAGCCCGCGCCGCCATTTCAACAAAGCATTTTCCTACACCTACCCTGCCTGTTTGTATGTGAATGGTACCCCTAATGTAGCCAGATTCAGGGGAGAATAGTGTAGGGTCAATTTGGTACACCAATCAACCTAAGAGCACATCTTTGGGGTGTGGGAGGAAACCGGAGCACCCGGAGGAAACCTACGCAACCACAGGGAGAATGCGCAAACTCCCACAGACACAGGCCCAAATCCATGTATCTGCACAGCTAGCAGTGATAGTCACTGAGCTGTTGTGGTGCCCGTCTGCTGGTCCAGGATTAAGCACACACATTGACACGAAGTACTAGACTACTCTCGGAACCTCCAAGAGCAGCCCACGCACGACCCACCGTGTGCATGCCCCTCGTTTGACAACAAGGTGGACCGACACCTATTTATTAATGAGATGAAAATAATCTAGTTCAATGTGCTGAAAATGCCTATCTTTTCAATGAGTTCAGAGCGGCCTCATTCAAAAATGAAGCTACCATTAATTTGAGACAATTTGCAATTCTCATCCTCTGAAGCTTGTAAGAATACTGGAATGAAAAGAATTGTTACAAAGGTGGGGTGATATTATTAGGGCATGATAGAAAGAACTCATTGTAGATTAAAGCAAATTACTATGATGCTGAAGTCTGAAACTCAAACAGAAAATGCTTGAAAATCTCAGCAGGTTTGGCAGCATCAATCAGTAAGAATAGGCAACAACACCTCCTCCACGATCATCCTCAACACTGATGCTCCATAAGACTGTGTTCTCAGCCCCCTACTATACTCCTTATACATCAATGATGGCCAAATTCCCCTCCAGCTCAATTTTCAAGTTTGCTGTCAACATCACCATTGTGGGTCGGATCTCAAGCAATGACAAGACACAGTACAGGAGTATGTGGTGAACTGGTGCAATGACAATAATCTCTTTCTCAATGTCAACAAAACGAAGGAGACTGTCACCGACTTCAGGAAGTGTAGAGGAGAAAATGCCACTGTCTACATCAATGGGGACAGAATAGAAATGCTCGAGAGCTTCCAAGTTTTTAGGAGTCCAGATCACCAACAACCTGTTCTGGTCCCCCCATATCAACATTATATTAAGAAAGCCCACCAACGCCTCTACTTTCTTAGAAGACTAAGGAAATTCGGCATGTCAGCTACAACTCCCACCAACTTTTTTACAGATGCACCATAGAAAGCATTCTTTCTAGTTGTATCATAGCTTGGTATGACTCCTGGTCTGCCCAAGAGTGCAAGAAACTACAAAAGGTTGTGAATGTAGCCCAATCCATCACACAAACAATCTCCCATCCGTTGACTCTGTCTGCACTTCCCGCTACCTCGGAAAAGCAGCCAGCATAATTAAGGACCCCAAACACTCCAGACATTCTCACTTCCACCTTCTTCTGTTGAGAAAAAATACAAAAGTCTGAGGTCACGTACCAACTGACTCAAGAACAGCTTCTTCCCTGCTGCCATCAGGCTTTTGAGTGGACCTACCTTGCATTAAGTTGATCTTTCTTTACACCCTAGCTATAACTGTAACATTACATTCTGCATTCTCTCATTTCCTTCTCTATGAATGGTATGCTTTTTCTGTATAGTGCACAAGAAACAATAGTTTTCACTGTATGCTAATATATGTGACTAATAAGTTAAATCAAATCAACATCTGTAAGGTGAAAAAAGCTGACATTTTGAGTCCAGATGACCCTTTGTCAAAGCTTTGTCAATCCAGTATTTTCTCTTTTGGTTTCATTATAGATGAAGTCTGTGTGTTACCAACTTGGGATTTTAAAAGAACCTCAATTTTATGTAATGTCTTTCACAAATTTAGAATGTTCCAAAGCATATCACTGTCAATGAAACACCTTTTGAAGTGTAGTCACTATCATAATGTAGGAAAATGGGGCAGCCAATTTGTGCACAGCAAGATCCAAGAAACAATATTAAGATGGACATCCATGAAATCTATTTTTAGTGGTGCTACTGGAGTGATAGATATTGGCCAGAGCAACAGAAAGCTCCCATGCTCTTCAAATAATTTCATGGAAATTTTTACATCTACCTGAGAGAGTTGACAAGGCCTTGATTATCCAACAATAGCTCCTTCAACTGTACAGCACTCTCTGTGCACACGTGTGCCAACCTGTATTGTTTCCTGCATCTCTGCAATGTGGCTTGAACTCAATCTTTTGACTCCGAGGCAAATGTGCGATAACTGAGCCAGTGCTGATACCTTGAACAAAGACACTGTTTCATTCACCAGAAATGACATGCTACATCTTTGTGAGCAGAAAAAGCATATTTTTACAAAGTCTACTATTGTTGGCTGGCTCCCATTCCACTGTGCAATCAACGCCTTTCAGTGATAGTTTGTCATTTTGCCCCATGTCGCAAGCAACCATGCTGTTACTTGCTTTCAAAAGAGCGCTGTCAGTTGTCTTACACTGAGCAAATCTGAGTAAGATTCACATACTTGATTGTGCTTTTTCCTATCTGCACTATTTTTAGTAACTAGCTGTAAGAGAACCATGAAAATTAAATTTCCATCTCTTAAAAGGAAGACATTTTCGATATTTGAAATCCATTTTCTCAAGATATGGATTTACAGCATAAGATGACCTATCACTGGGCACTAGCTCAGCTAGTATACGGAAAGATATCAATGATGAATAAGAAGGCCAAAAATTAACCCTATTACAAGCATGAGACTCTTTTGACATGGTGTTAACATTACCAAAAGAATCTTCTCCAACATTGAACATATCTACAACAAAAACAGAAAATGCTGGAAAATCTCAGCAGGTCTGACAGCATCTGTGGAGAGAGAATAGAGCCAACGTTTTGAGTCTGGATGACCCTTTGTCAGAGCGCAAAGAACACATCTAACCTGACTTTGAGAGGTTGATCCAAAAAAAATTGAACATTTGCTACCACAATACTCATCTGGTTCTTTTTTTATACATAAAACCATTTTTGGTTATTTGGTGTGAATAAATGATTCCTATCTGATAAATAGGTTACTATGCGCTAGAATGAATCCTGTGACTGATTGTAATAAATGGATCTTAATATATGGTAGGTTTTAGAACCTGCTTGGTTATCATTATTCTGAATCTCTAGCTGACACATTGTGGAATATTTGATTGCGTGTTTCGTTTGTAGATCTAGAGATTTTAACTTGACTAATTAAATATATAGTTACATTCTGAAACCTTGCTGCCATTTATGCCAGTGGGATCTTATGGTCCTGCGGACAGTGCACCGCCATCGTGGGTTTCCTTGCAGCGAGGGGTGTGTTCAATGGGAAACCCCATTATCAATAGCAGGACATCGTACCCTGCGTCCAATGGGCGAGGTGCTGCTTCCCGCCGCCAAGAAACAAGGCGCTGAGAGGGAGGAAATTCCCACCCATAGGGTGGGATATTACAGTCTCGCTCAGGTGAGAATGGAAATCTCCACCCAACGTCAACAGAGATTTCCGTTGTCGGACTCTTGCCCACGCCGATTCCGTGGCGGGCAAGGGGGTAGAGTTCCAGCCAAAGATTCTTTTCCCGAGTTTACTGCTAGACTCAGTAAACATTTGAAATTTCTGAATGATTGTCACAGGAGAAAATATTAATAAATTTGGGACCTCATTTTCAATATTTTTCAGAGTATTTGGAAGTGGTGAATTATTCCTTGGAAAGTTTCAATAGCCCATGTCCTTTGCTGGTGAAGGATGCCTCTGACACATTGATAAAGATGCTGGCAAATGCTAGCAAGCATAGACAGATAACACGAGATTTCCGGTAAGTATGGTAGGTTACAAAAACATGTAACATGAAGCATTTTATGAAGTTGCTTGAACATATTTAAAAACAGGTGGCACTGTAAATGTCACACACTCAGGCGGGTAATGTTGGAATATTCGGTAGAGAAACATCAATCTGCTGTCAGGCTAACCCTTTCAAAGGATAACACAGGACCGATTCTACATCACAGTAATCAACAACTTCAAAAATTCAGAACATAATGACTGGTGAGGTTGATCAGTCAGTCCAAATAGCTTAAAATTCCTCATGCAGTGTTCAGTTGGTTCTTAAATGATTACTTTGCCTTGATCTGTTTGAGAATGCATTCACATGTCTGATTAGAATGGTCTTGGATGTTAATCCTGAAGTTCCCTTTTATTATCTTGTACCTGTGATCACTTTCCTACTCACAAAAGGTGATATTTTTGATTTACCTTCCCATTCTATGGACTATTTTGTACTCCTCTATAGAATACTTTTTTCATATTTTGGTTTCCAAAATGTGAAAACCCAGGTTTCTCATTGTAACTTGAGCCTCGATAGCTGGAATCAGCCTTGTGTTTGAATGTTTTTCATGTGGGTCCCTGAACTGTTGTTTCATCCATTCGCTTTATGGATACTGTTTGATTTGCTGTCCATTCTAGCATCTTCTGTTTAATATTTCCAACAGCTTTTTCGCTTTTCAATTTTCTTGGCTTCATTGTTTGCTGCTCTGCGTTGGTTAAACATATTGAACGTTGATTTTACTACGACTCCTCATTCTACGCCATCCTCTTTTTTCAATATGATCCCTGGAGTTAGTGTGATGCTGTCTCTCCCTCTCAGCGCAATAAACCTTACAATGTGGTGTGTGTGTTCATGAGTGTGCACATGTGTGCAGAAGTCAGAACGATGACCTCTCCTTGATATGGGATATTTCCCATTTATCTAAAACAGTTGGCCTACGGGCTACATGGAGGTAGGTCTCCGGGACAGAAAAGACCTACTTAGATGTTACCTTCGGTCAGCTATTCCAGAATTAAGGGGGATTAATACCTTTCTACCTCTTGGGTGTTGATTCTGATGTTCAAGCATAAACATTGGACGGGATTCTCCCAAGTGGAGTAAATCCCCTTGTTTTATTTTCAGTGGGATTTTCAAAATGAATCTCCCACACTCTGTTCTTTTTTGCGCTCTGCAGTGCTCAAAGAAAATTACAGCACAGGAACAGGCCCTTCAGCCCTCCAAGCCTGCACCGACCAGGCTGCCTGACTGGACTAAACCCCCTTCTCTTCTGGGGACCATATTCCCCTATTCCCATCCTATTCATGTATTTGTCCAGATGTCCCTTAAAACTCACTATCATATCTGCTTCCACTACCTCCCTCGGTATCGAGCTCCAGGCACCCACCACCCTCTGTGTAAAAAAAACTTGCCTCGTACATCTCCTTTAAACCTCGCATCTTAAACCTATGTCCCCTAGTAATTGATTCTTCAACACTGGGAAAAAGCTTCTGAGTATCCACTCTGTCCCTGTCCCTCATAATCTTGTCGACTTTGCCCCCTCAACCTCCGTCATTCCAGTGAGAACAGTTTCTCCAATCTTTCCTCATAGCTAATGCCCTCCATACCAGGCAACATTTTCTGTACTCTTTCCAAAGCCTGCTCATCTTTCTAGTAGTGTGGCGACCAGAATTGAACACAATATTGTAAGTGCGGCCTAATTAAGATTCTATAAAGCTGCAACATGACTTGGCAATTTTTAAACTCAATGCCCCTGCCAATGAAGGCAAGCATACTATATGCCTTCTTGACTACCTTCTCCACCTGTGTGGCCACTTTCAGTGACCTGTGTACCTGTACACCCAGATCCCTTTGCCTATCAATACTTTTAAGGTTCTGCCATTTACTGTATATTTCCTATCAGTATTAGACCTTCCAAAATGCATTAAGAACATAGGAAATAGGAGCAGGAGTAGGCCATCTAGCCCCTTGAGCCTGCCCTGCCATTCAATAAGATCATGGCTGATCTGATAGTTGTTCCATTCCACTTACTCGCTTGCTCCCCATAACCCTTAATTCCCTTATTGGTCAGAAATCTATCTAACTGTGACTTAACACATTTAACGAGGTAGCCTCCACTGCTTCAATGGGCAGAGAATTCCAAAGATTCACTAACCTCTGGGAGAAGAAGTTCCTCCTCAACTCTGTTCTAAATTGACTCCCCTTATTTTGAGGCTGTGCCTTCTAGTTCTTGTTTCCTTTCTAAGTGGAAATAATCTCTCTGCTTCTACCCTGTCTAGCCCCTTCATTATCTTATATGTCTCTATAAGATCTCCCCTCAGCCTTCTAAACTCCAACGAGTACAGGCCCAATCTACTCAATATCTCCTCATAAGCTAACCCCTTCATCTCCAGAATCAACCTGGTGAACCTCCTCTGTACTCCCTCCAAGGCCAATATATCCTTTTGCAAATAAGAGGACCAAAACTGCACATAGTACTCTAGTTGCCATCTCACCAGTACCTTGTACAATTGCAGCATGACTTCCTTGCTTTTATACTCCACCCCCCTCATGACAAAGGCCAACATTCCTTTTGCCTTCTTGATCACCTGCTGCACCTGTAAACTGAGTTTTTGTGATTCATGCACAAGGATCCCCAGGTCCCTCTGCACAGTAGCATGTTGTAATTTTTCACCATTTCAATAATAGTCCATTTTACTATTATTCCTTCCAAAGTGGATAACCTCACACTTGCCAACATTATACTCCATCTGCCAGATCCTCACCCACTCACTTAGCCTATCTAAATCTCTCTGCAGACTTTCTGTGTCCTCCACGCAATTTGCTTTCCCACTTATCTTTGTGTCACCTGCAAACTTTGTCACCCTGCACTCGGTCCCCTCCTCCAGATCGTCTATGTATATGGTAAACAGTTGAGGCCCCAGCACCAATCGCTGCAGCACGCCACTAGTCACTGATTGCCAACTGGAAAAGCACCCATTTATTCCAACTCTCTGCTTCCTGTTAGATAGCCAATCCTCAATCCACACTAACACTTTACCCCCAACTCCGTGTACCTTAATCTTATGCAGCAACCTTTTGTGAGGCACCTTAGTGAACGCCTTCTGGAAACCTAAAAACACCACATCCACTGGTTCCCCTCTGTCAACTGCACATTTGTCTGGATTAAACTCCATCTGCCATCTTCTGCCCAAGCCTCCAACCAACCTATGTCTTACTGTATCCTCTGATGTCCTTATCGCTATCCGCAAATCCACCAACCTTTGTGGCGTCTGCAAACTTACTAATCAAACCAGTTACATTTTTCTCCAAATCATTTATGTATATTACAAACAGCAACGGTCCCAGCACTGATCCCTGAGTAACACCATTTGTCACAGCTCTCCATTCAGAAACATACTGTTCCACCGCTATACTCTGTCTTCTATGACCGAGCCAGTTCTGTATCCACCTTGCTAGCTCACCTCTGATCCCATGCAATCCCATTCATCTTCTGCACCAGTCTGCCATGAGGATCTTGTTAAAGGCCCTATTGAAGTCCATGTAGCCAACATCCATCTGCCCTACCCTCATCAATCATCTTCGTCACTTCTTTGAGAAACTCGATGAAGCTGATGAGACATGACTTCCACTTCACAAAACCATGTTGCCTCTACTAATATGTCCACTTATTTCCAAATGGGAGTAAATCCTGTCTTGAAGAATCTGCTCCAATAATTTCCCTAGCACTAATGTAAGGCTCACCGGCCTGTAGTTACCTGGATTATTTTTGCTACCCTTCTTAAACAAAGGGACAACATTGACTATTCTCCAATCCTCTGGGACTTTCCCTGTAGCCAGTGAGGATACAGAGATTTACCTCAAGGCCCCAGCAATTTCCTCCCTTGCATCTCTCAGTATTTTGGGATATATCCCATCAGGCCCTGGGAACTTGTCTACCTTAATGCTTCTCAAGAACCTCAATACCTCCTTTTTTGATATCAACATGACCCAAACTATCTACATACCCTTTCTCAGATTCATCATCCACCAAGTCCTTCTCTTTGGTGAATGCTGACACAAAGTATTCATTTAATACATCGCCCATTTCCTCTGGCTCCATACATAGATTCTCTCTCCTGTACTTGAGTGGGCCAACCTTCTCCCTGGCTACCCTCTTTCTCTTTATATATGTATGAATCGCCTTGGGATTTTCCTTAATTCTGCTGGCCAATGATTTTCCATGACCCCTTTTAGCCGTCCTTACTCCTTGCATAACTTTCTTTTGACTTTCCTTGTATTCCACACTTGCTTCGTATGTTCCCAGCCTCCTAGCCTTCTTTTTTCTCTAACTAGTCTCACTATCTCTCATTATCCAAAGTTCCCAAAACATGCCATACTTATCCTTCATCTTTAAGGAATGTACTGATCCTGAATCCCTATCAACTTACACTTGAAAGCCTCCCACATGCCAGATGTTGATTTGCCCTTAAACAGCTGCCCACAACCTGCATTCTTCAATTCCTGTTTAATATTGTTGTAATTAGCCTTCCCCCAGTTTAGCACCTTAACTTGAGGACTATACTTTTCTTTGTCTATCAGTACCTTCAAGCTTACTGAATTGTGGTCACTGTTCCCGAACTGCTCCCCTACTGAAACATCAACCACCTGGCGGAGCTCATTCCCCAATACCAGTTCCAGTATGGCCCCTTCTCTAGTTGGGCCATCTATACAGTGTTTAAAGAAGCTCTTCTGGATGCTTCTTACAAACTCTGTCCCATTCATGCCCCTAGCACTAAGTGAGTCCTAGTCAATATAGAAGAAATTAAAATCTCCCACCACAATCACCCTGTTACTTTTACACCTTGCCAAAACCTACCTACATATCTGTTCTTTGATCTTCTGCTGGCAGTTGGGAGGCCTATAATAAACCCCCAACATTGTGACTACACCCTTCCTATTCCTGAGCTCTACCCACAGTGCCTCACAGTATGAGCCCTCCAAAGTGTCTTTCCACAGTACAGCTGTGATATTCTCCTTAACCAGTAGTGCAACTCCCCATCCCTTTTACATACCCCTCTATCCTGCCTGAAACATCTGTATCCTGCAATGTTAAGCTGCCAATTCTGTCCTTCCCTTAACCAAGCTCTGTAATAGCAACAACATCATAGTTCCAAGTATTAATCCAAGCTCTAAGTTCATCAGCCTTATCTGTTATACTTCTTGCATTGAAACAAATGCACTTCAGTTCCTCTGCCACCTCTACCTGCACTGGTATGAATCTCATTAAAAATCTGGGGTGGGCCTATTCCCACTGGAGGGGCCAACAGCATAGTGGTGAGTGGACCACTGCGCATGCGCTGATCTGTCAACGCTGAGGTCTGCACATGTGCATTGGCCCCACACTGCTGGCCTCCCGGTCACTGGCCAGTCCTGTGACCCCACAAGACTCCCCTGCACCCAGATCACTGCCCCCTGGATGCAGCCATGCCAGCCTTGACACACTTCACCCACCCCTCCCCGGTCCACCATGATCTGCCACCTCCCCCACCAGCAGTCCCAATCTCCCTCCCACAATCTTGATTCCCCACCCCCTTAGTCCTGATCTTCTCCCCTCTGATGGCCACCCTGATTGCTGGCCTCCATCACCGCTGACTGCAGAATGGCATCAAGACCCCCCCCATGCCACTGATCTCCTTCCCAGAGGCCCCACCCTGCTCCCATTATGCCCCATCCCTTGAAACTGCCAGGTGGGCAGTGCCAAGGCCCCCCCTTGGGCATTGTCACGTGGGTAGTGCTGGGGCCAGCCTGGCACTGCCAAACTGGCATTGCCCTGAGGGCAACCCCTTCTCCCCCAACCTCCTAGGGGGCCTCTGTAGCTCCTTTTCACTCTAGAGGGGCTGGGCCGCCAGCTCCCCACAAGTGGAGAGCTATTGTAAACCCAGCTGCAGTGAACCACTCCTGGCAGGAGTGGAGACTCTAGTCAGATTGAAATGAACCTTTGAATATATTATGCAGCTCCCTGTCGATTTCTAGTGTGGAGCTGATGGTGCTGGAAATCTGGTGGCCAGAGACTCGTGGAGGCCATGACTCCCTGCTGGAAGCTTGCTATACGGCCTCCGCTTGAGTCTCCTGGCCTGCTGGACTGCTTTAGCAGTCCCCATAGAGTCCAGTGGTGCATCCTGCAATTAAGAGTCAACAATCTTTCTCTTTTAAGCTGATTGGATAGTCCAAAAATGGACAGGACAACAAGAAAAACGTTGGCCATGAAATTTCAATTTGAACAGCAAATTTTTTCTGTTTTGGCCATGATTGGGTACAGTTTAAATCCTCTTGTTTTCAGAAGTGTTCTGTTTTGAGTTTTACCCAACTCAAAACTTACCATGAAGCAGGGAAATTGGGCATTGTTTTAAAACATAATTTCGCAAAAATATTGCTTTAATGAATATTACTTTAGACACAGTTTGATTAAACCTACTGAAAATGGATTTATCACTGAAAAGAGTATTTGAAACACCAAACTGGATTTTACAGAGCATTGTGTTTTCCATTCCTCTGACTAAAAGGTCAGTCAAGTGTCCAACTATGAAAAATCGAGCTGTTTGCAGCCATTTTACTCTTGACAGGGTGCTAATTTGCTCATCTGGCCAATCTGGGTTAACTGTTCCATCTGGCAAGGAAGTGTCACCTTACAGAGCTGCCAGCCAATCCAATTGACTGGTCTCAGCAGCTCCAGATTCGAGCTGTGGCCATTGCTGGGATAACAGCAAGTTCCCAAAGAAAACAAGGTTGTGGAGGCCAGACCAAAGGCAGGATCAGGGAATCGATGGGACTTGGCTGGCGTCAAGGAGAGGGATGCAGGTCTGAGTTTGAGAGGCTGGTGGGGATTAAAGGGTGGGACACAACCTTGATTGGAGGTGCCAATGATTTCAGGAAAAGTGTGCCAATGAAAATTCTGATTTGATTTATTATTGTCACATGTATTAGCATACAGTGAAAAGTATTGTTTCTTGTGCACATACCATTCAAACAGAAGGAAACAAGAGAGTGCGGAACGTAGTGTTACAGTCATAGCTAGGGTGCAGAGAAAGATCAACTTAATGCAAGGTAAATCCATTTAAAAGTCTGACAGCAGCAGGGTAGATGCTGTTCTTGAGTCGGTTGGTACGAGACCTCAGACTTCTGTATCGTCTCAAAGGAAGAAGGTGGAAGAGAGAATGTCCAGGATGCGTGGGATCCATAATTATTCTGGCTGCTTTGCCGAAGCAGCAGGAAGTGTAGACAGAATCAATGCATGGGAAGTTGGTTTGCATGAGGGATTGGGCTACATTCATGACCTCCTTGCGGTCTTGGGCAGAGCAGGAGCCATACCAAGCTATGTTACAACCTGAAAGAACAGTTCCTATTGTGCATCTGCAAAAGTTGGTGAGAGTTGTAGCTGACATGTCAAATTTCTTTAGTCTTCTGAGAAAGTAGAGATGTTGGTGGCTTTCTTAACTGTAATATCAACACGAAATGTGAAACGTTTCAAAAATTTTGAAATATTGTGAAGCCAATTATGTTTCTGTTGTAACCTCAACAATCAGTGCTCTACAGTTAATGTGTCGCTGCTCTCGGGATAAGGATGGGGTGAAAAACATCAAATTGAGATTCAACAACAACTTTCATCTATATAATGCCTTTAAAGTACAAAACCTCACAAAGTGCTTGACAAGAGCATAATTAGACCAAAGGTGACACTGAGCCTAAGAAGAGAATATTTGGATAGGTGAGGCATGTTTGAAGCAGCTTCAGAAAAGAGGAGAGAAAGGTTGAGAGGCAAAGACATTTGGGGTGGGAATTCCGAAATTTAGACAGGTGAATGCATGGCTGACAATGGTGGGGCAAAAGATCGGGGAGATATGCAAAAGGCTGAAGTTGGAGGAAACCAGAACTCTTGGACAGTTGTAAGGGTTGAGGAGGACACAGAAATAGGCAGGGGTGAGATCATGGGAGATCTGAACGCAAGAAGCAGAATTCTTTCTCCTGAATTGTTGTCCTGGGGAACATGTGCACGAGGATTTCAAGTAAGAAGATGTTGACTTTAACTGTGCTGCTTTGACGATTCAAATGACTTTGAACAGAATTTTCTAAGATTTGCTGTACAGCTGAGTTTCTGATTCACTGCCTGCTGCAAGTCCACTGGTGTAATACCCCAGAAGACTGTGAATGCCGTTGCCCACAAGCATCTGCATAATCTAACTGTCCTTTTGTGTACAAAACTCAGATATTTACTTGTGGTCCTGCAAAGTGAACTTTTTTATTACTCCATTTGAGGGCACTGTTTCTTCACTAATATTTGATACATGATCACAAGTTGGGCATAATATTTTCACCTTTACTTTTCAAGAAATGGGCAATATTGGATCATGTCCCTTTTAAGGATTTTGTTTACAGCAGCAAGGACCATATAAGCCTCCAGCCTTAAATGTTTAATGGCTACAGATACCTTTGTTTCTTTACTTGCCAATATTGACAGGCTTGTTTTTTCTGCTACTTTCGTCTCTGAACATGCTTATATCTACTGTGGAGCTTTTAGGAGTCACTTTAGAGCATAAATGCTTCAAGCCAGGGAAGGATTTGCCTGATGTCATAAATCACAAGCTTGAGTGAATTTCATAATGAGATTACTGAACTGCAATGCGCTCCACATATCGTTTTTATTACAAATCTTGCATGTTCTTCACGGCATGTTAGTGGATGCAATGTTTTGTAACAAGAGACTGCTGAGCTTTAGAAGTTGCCATCCCTCCCAGTACAGCCAGTGATGCCCCTCATCCAAAAATTGGACTTCTCCCTAACTGTACTCCATGCTACAGGTTTTCTCTCTCCACTCTGTCACAATGCGAGATCACTGCCATTTCCTGTGTTTTTTTTCCCTGTCTCCCATTAGCTTATCTCTCTCCTTTCATTCCCCTTGACTAACTGATGTCCTGAAGAGAGTTTTTGTCCCTTTTCATTCCTAGTGATCCTCATTCTACTTTCCTGTTCCACCACTTTAGTGTCTGACTCTATCTCTGTTTCTATTTTACACATGCCTCATGTCACCAATAAAATCAAATGTTTGTTTAGTGGACCTAGATTGCCCACTGTCTTTTGTTTCAATCCTTCTCTTTTTGTCATCTTTTCCTACTTCACTCCTCACGTGTGCATCCTATCTTCCTTTGCTGTTCTTTCATTCCACGTCTTTTTCTTTGCATTTTTCTTCAAATTTCTATTTTATTCCATTATCTTTTATTTATTCTCCCTATTTCTACTTTTTTTTTGCTTTTTCTCTTTCTTTCATGTTTTTTCACCCGTTCCATATTCCTGTAGCATTCATGTTGCTATGTGGCAAGTCTGCAGTGGAGGTGCATTCTGCAGAATAGAGAGGAGATTGGGAAGAAGCAAGCCACAATAAAAACAGTAATCAAGAGGCAACAGCTCACAGAGAGATTGAGAGGAAATGGACCCTGGAATATGTAGAGAACGGTTAGAAGAAGAAAGATTATTTGCTTGTTCATGCGTTAAAGTTCTGACCACATCACAATTAAGTGGATATTGTAAGCTCTGATTCTAACCAAAGTTACTTAGCGAAAAATGGTTGGGTTCAGGTCAGGTGCCCATTTTACACTCCCAGCCAATTTTACACCCCATTGAACATATACCAATGCAGTCTCACATTGGATGATCACAGATGTTTACATTTTCATTGATTTCTAAAAGTAGAAATTAAACCATTGAGAGCAAGCTCTGGGGCACAGTAAGCAATCAATGTTTACCAGAAGCAGTTCTGATTGGTTTGACCTCTGTTCCAGTGCTATACTGCGATCATTCTGTATGAGGCTACATCATTCTACATAGCACTTGTTCACTGAACTTCAACTAACTTTGCTCAGTTTATTCAAAGATTAGAAGTGCAGCCTTTGATGCCTCTCCTCCAGCTAGGCCAGGTTACATTGGTGGTTCTGTTTCACCCCGACCCATCTCGTCGCACCTCATCATCTGCCACCCCCCCCACCTGCCACCCCCCCCACCTGCCACCCCCCCCCCCCACCTGCCACCCCCCCCCCACCTGCCACCGCCACCCCCCCCCCCCCCCCACCCCCCACCCCCCAACCATCCCTCCAACCCCTATAGTCAGACCCCAGTTGGAAATCTCTGCCTCTGACACTTAACTCTCCCCATGTTAACCAAAATACATCATTGCATTGCTTATTCTTGACAACCTCCTCTCCACTTTCTCCAATTGAATCAAATGTACAACTGTGACTACAGTTCAGGAAAACAAGCCTGTCATTACCAGTGTGGGAGGCAAACTTGTTTTCCTGTCTTACCAGGAGTGGATTTATTTGTAATGGATCTGGTTCTCTGCTACTGTTCTGTAATGTCGCAATTTAGAACATTAGTCGTATGGAAGTTATTTTGTTGGACTGTGGTTAGAATGCCACTTCCTTCTAAGGGAAAGTTTCTTGCAAGATTTAGCTGGTCCATACAATGGGAACCAGCTGCTGTGCCTTTGTTTACTGACTGAGTCATAATCAATCAAGCAACTGGAAGGATAAACACTATAATGTGTTTTTCTTCTTCTCTCCTGCCCTCCTGTTAAAAGTGTATAATTCCCTTCTAGTGAAATGATCTGTGAATAGATCCGAGACTGCAACTTCACACACAGGTGTAATTCTAGTTCATTGGTAAGACTGAGTATCATTTTTCTTCCTATGGAAGGCCAGATCTAACAATGTGGCTAAGATTTGGCAAACCCTCATGAACTGCAATTAAGGGTTGGGTCTGCAGCTATGGAATGGTGAAGTCATTAAATTGCCACATTTTTGGATGATATGATAACACTTTCACATTTTGAATCATTTTACAAAATGAAATGCCACTACGCCCTCATAAATACTTTGGAGATATTTATCATATCTATTAAAAAGACAACTGTTATTAGATCAAGGCAATTGCTAAAATAATGCAGCATGAAAAGTTTGGAAATTACACCCCACTTGCTATAATGATATTTACCTTATGATTATCTCCTGGCTGCAACTGCCTTTGTTTATGCAGATGAATCTTTTATTCATCTGCAAAGAATTGCTCTAATTATTGGAATATGTGACGTGGTTTCTTGCACACTATACAGACAAGGCATGCCATACATACAGAAGGAAAGGAGAGAATGCAGAATGTAGTGTTACAGTCATAGCTAGGATGGAGAGAAA
Source organism: Carcharhinus amblyrhynchos (assembly GCF_965287045.1). Lineage (NCBI taxonomy): Eukaryota > Metazoa > Chordata > Chondrichthyes > Carcharhiniformes > Carcharhinidae > Carcharhinus > Carcharhinus amblyrhynchos. Next base: position 92,886,945 of record NC_137326.1, read on the forward strand.
GATCAGCTTAATGCGAGGAAGATCCAAAAGTCTGATGGCAGCAGGGAAGAAGCAATTCTTGAGTTGGTTGCTATGAGTCCTTAGACTTTTGTATCTTTTACCCAATGGATGAAATGGAAGAGAGAATTTCTGAAGTACATGGGATCCCTAATTATGCTGGCTGCTTTTCTGAGGCAGCAGGAAGTATTGACGGAGTCAATGGATGGGAGGCTGGTTTGAGTGATGGACTGGGCTTCGTTCACAACCTTCTGTAGTTTCTTGTGGTCTTGGACAGAGCAGGAGCCATACCGAGCTGTAATACCACCAGAAAGAACGCTTTCTATGATGCATCTGTAAAGGTTGGTGAGAGTTGTAGCGGACATGCCAAATTTCCTTAGCGTCTTGAGAATGTAGAAGCTTTCTTAACTATAGTGTCGGCATTGGGGTCCAGGACAGGTTGTTGGTAATTTGGACATCTAAAAACTTGAAGCTCTCAACCATTTCTACTTCATCCCCATTGATGTAGACAGGGGCATGTCCTCTAGTATGCTGCCTAAAGTCGTGATGAAGAACGTCCTTCAAGGAGTGCCCAGAGTGGCAATCTACCTGGATGTCATTTTAATCTCAGGAGCTACGGAAAAGGTACATTTCTGAGAGTTTGGAGGGGATCTTATGGCTTTTTTCTGATGCTGCCATCAAATTAAAAGGGAAAAATGTATCTTCCAGATCAACAAGGTAATGTTAACTCGTGTACAGAGTGGACAAGGATGGATTACATCCTGTCGAAGAGAAGGTGAATGCCATAAAAAGGGCTCTCACTCCAAGGAGTACAATGGAATTAAGTTCTTCCCTAAGTTTCATAAACTATTATAGGAAATTCATATGAACTTGGCGATCCTGTTGACACCCCTCCATGTACTGTTAAAAGAAAATCAGAAATGGCCATGGCAAATGCCACAACAGAAAGTCTTTGCAAATGTCAAACAACAATTGCTGTCAACAGATATACTAGCCCATTATGGCTCCTTGAAACCACTCATTGTAATCTGTGATACCACCTCCTACGGGATAGGAGCAGTATTATCACACAGAGGGCCCGATTTTACCATCTAGTTGCACCTGTTTTCGGGCGCAAAAACTGGGTAAAGTCAAGCATGAGGTGATTAGAGCAATCTGTGCCTGCCTCTGTGCCCATTTCCCCTTTAGCAAGGCTGGAAAATGGTCGTGATCGGGACTGCACCCGAAATGGGTGTAGCAGCTATTTAAATGCATTTAAATAGACTTAGTGGGCTACATGCCCAATCTTACTGACATTTTCTCCTTTACTACTGCGTTCACCCATCCAGAATCGGCACAAAACAGACATGTTCCACTAAAGTCCAATTCGGGTGCTTCAGCTAGCAAGAGGAGGTAAGTGCTGAGTGTCTGATGGCCCTCTGCTTGAGATCGATTGGGTGGGGGGGGGTCTGACGGCTCTCTGTTTGAGATCAGTGTGGGGGAGAGAAGGGGCGTCCACTGCCACTCTGCCTGAGATCAGTGAGAGGGAAGTGGGGGGGATCCGCTGCCACTCTGCCTGAGATCAGTGAGAGGGAAGAGCGGGGATCCGCTGCCACTCTGCCTGAGATCAGTGAGAGGGAAGCGGGGGGGATCCGCTGCCACTCTGCCTGAGATCAGTGAGAGGGAAGAGCGGGGATCCGCTGCCACTCTGCCTGAGATCAGTGAGAGGGAAGGGCGGGGATCTGCTGCCACTCTGCCTGAGATCAGTGAGAGGGAAGAGCGGGGATCCGCTGCCACTCTGCCTGAGATCAGTGAGAGGGAAGCGGGGGGATCCGCTGCCACTCTGCCTGAGATCAGTGAGAGGGAAGGGCAGGGATCTGCTGCCACTCTGCCTGAGATCAGTGAGAGGGAAGGGCAGGGATCCGCTGCCACTCTGCCTGAGATCAGTGAGAGGGAAGGGCAGGGATCCGCTGCCACTCTGCCTGAGATCAGTGAGAGGGAAGGGCAGGGATCCGCTGCCACTCTGCCTGAGATCAGTGAGAGGGAAGGGCAGGGATCCGCTGCCACTCTGCCTGAGATCAGTGAGAGGGAAGGGCAGGGATCCGCTGCCACTCTGCCTGAGATCAGTGAGAGGGAAGGGGGGAGGGATCCACTGCCACTCTGCCTGAGATCAGTGAGAGGGAAGGGGTGTCCGCTGGCACACTGCCTGAGATCAGTGAGAGGGAAGGGGGGGGGATCCGCTGCCACACTGCCTGAGATCAGTGAGAGGGAAGGGGGGGGGATCCGCTGCCACACTGCCTGAGATCAGTGAGAGGGAAGGGGGGGGGATCCGCTGCCACACTGCCTGAGATCAGTGAGAGGGAAGGGGGGGGATCCGCTGCCACACTGCCTGAGATCAGTGAGAGGGAAGGGGGGGGATCCACTGCCACTCTGCCTGAGATCAGTGAGGAGGTGGGAGGGTTGGCGGTCGATCAGGGTGGCGGAGGAGGTGGGGGGAAAAGGGGGTCAGTAATGATGTGGGGGTGGCATTATCTGACCTGGCAGGAGAACCCCATTCTACCTTTTTGCTTTTCTGCACATGCGTAGTTGGAGGTGCTGATTGGCGCTACAGAGTTTTGGGCATGTTAAGCCCCACCCACAGACTTGTGCAGCACGATTTGGACTCGTTGATATTTTTTGAGACAGAGTGCGTATGGGGGCACCTGAGAACGGGTTTAAAAGTTGGATCTGAAACACTCCCAGTTTCAAGTCCCTCGGCACTTAGTTTCAAAATGTTAAAATAGGACCCAGAATGTCCAATTGCATACGCATCGTGAACCCGAGTGGATGCACAGAGGAAGTATGCCGAGACTGAAACAGAAGGTTTGACCATGGTGTTCACGGTGAAAAAGTTCTACCAATATGTCTAAGCTCGGCATTTCACCATAGTAACTGACCATAAACCTGTGCTGATTCCTCCCATCAGCCTGGATCCAATGCTAGGCACTATTATGAATATACCTTAAAACACCATCTAAGCAGGCACATAGCCAACACAAATGCCTTGAGCAGCCTGCCACTACCCACCAACTACCTTCTCTTCCAAAGATAGATCAAGTTGCCATAACTCTGGACTTCATGAATGCTCTGCCAGTATCCATCAAAGAAATCTAGGCATGCATCCAAAAGGACCCTATGTTGGCTAAACTATATCACATCATCCTAGGTGGACCACAAGGATGCCCTGCAGAGGATTTGAAACCTTATCTCTCTAAATATTAGGAGTTGAGTCTAGAAGATGGCATCATCTTTGGCATCATCTTGTGGGGTATCCAGGTTGTTGCCTGCATCCAGGCCAGTGACCAATATTTCAAGAATTGCACAATGGCCACCTAGGAATTTCTGAGATGAAAGTGCTTGCGAGGAGTTATGGCTGATGGCCTGGCACAGACAATGATGTTGAAAACCTGGTGAAGTGGTGCTAAACCCACTAGGAAAACCAGAAAGCCTCACTAACAGCCTTGTTGCGCCCTTGGGAATGACCAGGGAGACCCTGAATGTGAGTACATGCAAACTTCGCAGGGCCGTTTATGGGCTACATGTTTTTAATTCTCATCACTGATTCAGAATGATTGGCATGCACCGAATGGCTTCTACGACTTCTTACCCCTTAGAAAAACTCCAACAATCTTTTAGTATGCATGGTATACTCAAGATTCTTGTGACAGATAATGAGACCTCACTTACCAGCAGGGAGTTTCAGAGTTTCATGCATGCCAGATCAGATGATAAGGTTGCCTTGCAAGTGTGGGTGGCACATGGGACCTGAGAAGTGATGAGGACACAAACTTCAGGGGAGATGAAAGCATGTGTGGTAGAATCAGTGGAGGTGTCACTTGAACTTGCAATGTGAGAGTCCCCTATGTGATAGAAATGTGAGTGTAAGATTTGAATCCTGAGAAGAGTGAGTTCCCTGGCAGAATGGAGGAGATCATTCATACTTTGGTGGCACTGGATGGCTGTCCACTTCTGCAGGGCGTTAGCACTGATCGCTGCTGCCAACATCCCCCATGCTGGATTTGTGACCTTGGCACTGGCGCAGATACACACACCTCGATGGGATCACTAACTAGGCAGGACTCTGGGTCATTCACTGGTAAGTGCCTCACAGCTGAAGAGCCACAGCAGGTGGAGGAATGAGCAACCCAGGAAACTGGCACGTGGAAGGATGTGGGAGGCAGGACGATGATGTGCCCTTGGACCCGGTCATTCCAGAGTTGCGAGAGCTGCAAAGGTAGAGTCACAAGCATTAGGAAGGGATGACAGCAGCACTCCTCAGACTGCAAGGCCGACTGGAAGAGTTCCATCACATTCTATGTGAAGAGATGGTGCCATCAGTTCAGCGCGATGAGTCCAATGCTGCAAGGGTGGTGTCTGCAGTGAAGATCTTGGCACAGAACTCCATGGTAGGGAATGTCCGCACCATGGTCCAGCTCATGGCCTCCGTGTCTGAGGGCATGAGCTCCATGGTGCAGGGCTTCAACTGCATGGTGCAAGCACTGGTGAGAATTCATGAATGTCTGCGTCAGAGATTTGTGGTGCTTCTGGATCTCACTCCAGCTGCCCTTCTATCCCATGGTGAAGCATGGAGGTCATCAGGCACCTGAAGGGGTAAGAATCGTCTGAGACACAGCTAGGGACCTTCCACCAAAGAGATCCTGGGGATGTCCAGCACATTTGACTCCTCTGTCCCTGTGAGCAACACACCTCCAGGCCCACACACCTAGAGCAGCATTGCAACATCCATGCTGCCCAAAAGCAGAACAGGGCCCATAAGGTCCAGGCCCCCCCAGGGCATGCCCGCAAAGGTCATCTCAGGCAACAGGACACGGAAGTCACAGGCCTCTCCAACCTTAGCTGTGAATCCTGGGCAAGCACGTAGACATAGTGGGAGGGTGAGGAGAGGTAGAAAGTTTAGGCACCACTTAATTGGCATGGGTGAAAGTAGGCAAATGTAGAAAGGTCGCCTATATAATTCTAGAATAAATATTAACTTTGTTCAGCCACAGAGACTCCACCGTATCATTTGATGCCAAAGCTATGGGAACCCCTGTGTACACCCCAGTGTTTCATCCCTGATGAGTGTCAGAATGGCTGTGCAATGTCTCCCGCACTGAAGAAACTATAAACTATTAGTGCCCCCCCAATGTACCGAGTTGAGCAGAGAGCCTTGCAGTGAAGGTCAGGACAACTCCTGTGCCTGAGATGAGTTCAGGATGCAGTCAAATGCTCAAAGCTCTTGGCACTCAGTAATGTGGTATGGGGTGAGGTGGTGTGGGATCTTGTGCAAACTAAAGACTGGGCATCACAGGAATTAATGGGCTTTGCGAGGTAGCTGCAAAATGCTGAACAGACAGTGCGGGTCTTCGTAGACAAACATTTGTGGAGAATGTTGGTGAGTGCTATGATGGTTCTTCTATTTTGGAGCCTGTGATTTCATGGTTTGTGCTGCTGTCAGGGCTGGAGTCAAAGACCTGGCTGGTGGACCTCTTTGGCTGTTTCTGATGTGCCTGTGAAAGAAAGGAGAAGTCATTAGTTCATGGCAGGGACCTGAGAAATATCACTCACAGCATGGTTGTCTGATGGATGTTGCAGTGCAGGATCCTCACTTGGATGACTGCCATTGATCTCATCATCAGCACTGGGATAGCCCATGCCTTTACCAGCTTGCTGAATGGATCCCTCTCAAAGTCTGTGAATACCTTCAGCTCAGGCATCCCTCCACCAGTCTAGGATCTCTCCCTTTTGTTGTGAATCATCTTGTCCTGCATGAAGACAGCTGGAAAGAGTGTAAAGCAAGATGCATGCCAGATCAGATGATAAGGTTGTCTTGCAAGTGTGGGTGGCGAATGGGACCAGAGAAGTGATGAGGACACAACCTTCAGGGGAGATGAAAGGATGTGTGGTAGAGTCAGTGGAGGTGTCACTTGAACTTGCAATGAGCCAGGGCTCCCTCCAAAAAGCGAAGTGCGGACCTCTTGACTGTTATTCCTGTGATACATCTGGGAGCCATTCATGTGGCACTCCCCAGCGGTAGGGCAGGTGAATCAGAGGGATCACATCACAAGCATGATATGATTCTCGTGTGCATAAAAATTTTTACTAATGAGGCATCAGATTCAGTCAGAAATCATGGCAGCACCTTCAACGGGAATCACACCACTTTTTGCGCCAGAATGGACACTCTGACAAATTCTTGTAAGACTCCACTCAGTGTTTCTTCTGCTTGATGACTCTTAGTAAAATCTTCTTTCTAATGCAGTAATCGAGGGTGGAACTTAATGGCAACCCCTATGGTGAGTTTGTTTGAAGATGGTGTTTAATTGGGTGGAAGTGTAGATTTGCCATCTTCCCACTGCTGCTCCCATTAAAAGTATCATGGGAAGGTAGGTGGACATTAATTGAGACCCTTGGTGGACAATCAGACAGTGAGTGCTGACTCTTCTGTATCGTATGGCTTGGATGTCTCCCTTGCATCTCAGAAACCCAGCTGACCGCTTAAAGTAGATTTAGTCTCTATATGTCTCTGTGTACCTGTATAAAAAGTTTGAATTGAAATGCAGCAAAATATTCAAATAAACCTTTATAAATATCTAACTGAAAGGCACAAAGAACATTTAATATTGAAAATGGTTAATGATTGGTCAAGTAGAACTTGTTTATGTGAATTGATATTTTGCTTTCTTCAGATTATAAAATATATATATTTTGTAAATCCATTACTATTCCCCCCTCTCAGTTTATGTGAAAGACTTAGAATAAATTCCAAAATGGATGCTGCTTATTTTTTGGAGACATTGGCTGGGAATTTCATGGATGTGGTCCAATATAATAAGGACAACAGAGCTTTTGAGGTGAGTGCAGCAATAAAAATGAAATATTTATTTGTACTAGTTCATATACATAGGATTACAGGATTTTCTGAAAGGTAAATGCGTGGCTGTGTATCTGGTCAGGTTTGTCTTCAACCAAAACTAGTTGCATCGCATATCACTAACTGTTTGATGGCTACTTTATGATTCATCTAGAGTTTGACAAAACTATTTTCTTTCATCTTTTTCAGCCTCAGCATGATACGTTATTATTACATCAGCATAAGTCTCTGAACTAACATTATAGTAATTGTTCAGAGTGTGACCCACTGTGCTATTTAAACGTCACTTTTAAACATACCAAGATCTTTATAAAACACCTTTTTTAGTTTATTTATTACTGCCATAAGAGCACCCAGAGGAATCCTACTGAGACTCAGGGAGAAACTGCAGACTCTGCACAGACAGTGACCCAAGCAAGGAATCGAACCCCAGTCCCTGGCGCTGTGAGGCAGCAATGCTAACCACTGTATCACCCCTTGCTACTCTTAACTTGCTGCTCGTTGAATTGCCTCTGCCAGGAGTCCTACATATTTGCTGTGAAATGATAAAAAGAAAATTGGATTTAGCGGTCACCACCAATAACCTATGTTTTAAAAATCACTTTGATAGATGTATTGCTCTGCCAAAAGCAACCTTTTTTTTACATACCTTTTTCGTGTCTTACTGACACATTGTTTTTCAAATGCCGCATCTAAACCAGCAATGTTTAGGGTTGTTAAAAAATTCTAATTCTAATTTTCCATTTTCATGAAATCGTATATCCAGAGCTCTTAGGAATTAAAAATATGATGATGCTTTGGAATAGATGCCAGATTATAAATGTCCAATAGACTTGAACTAGCACAATGCTTCAACACCAGGACAGGCAAATGAATGATGATGACTCAAATTCTGTTAATAAAGTTTAAATTTACTTATTTATTTAGTCGCAAGTAGACTTACATTAACACTGCAATGAAGTTACTGTGGAAATCCCCTAAATGCCACACCCCTGTTTGGGTACACTGAAGGAGAATTTTACATGGCCAAATGCACCTAACCAGCACATCTTTCAGACTGTGGGAGGAAACCAGAGCATCCAGAGGAAACCCACACAGATACCGAGAGAACGTGCAGACTCCACACAGATAGTGACCCAAGCCGAGAATCGAACATGGGTCTCTGGTGCTGTAAGGCAGCAGTGCTAACCATGGTATTGTCGTGTGTGCAATTTGCACATTTTAATAATGTGTGTTGACTCAGGCTGAATATTCTCTCTGGTGACTACATGTGTGGAAGCGCTGAAATCATTACTGTTGATTAGCATACTTAAAGGTCTGTGAAGATGCAATAAGGAACCTGAGAATAAACATTACAATTTCTAAAATAGTCTGATATAACTGTTTTATAAATTGCGATACCTTCTGTTCGTAATTGGGTCAGTCAATTTTCAAAGCCAAATTATGGGTTTAGAAACAGGGATGTTAATCCAATCAATCTCTCAACATAACCTGACCAAAACAAAAGGTCATTAAAATCATTACTGTCAGAGTTATGAATCAAAGGTGATTTTGAAAGATATTAGTTATCTGCTGTTATTGGATTGTGGGGTTTTGGGCTCAACAACCCCTAAACAATCTTAACATGCTCACATTGAGATATAATCCCACCTTTATCAAATCTGAGTCACTTAAGCATTTCACCTGAGCTGATTCTTCTCCCTCATAAAGACCAAGGACAATAATGTTATCATTTACCATTTTAAGAGAACTAAAGTCAAAGCCCATTTTGCTATCTGCCCGAGCCTAATTTTTTTGCCTGTTTTCCATTCTCTTTGAACGTTTTTCCTTTCAAATGTTTATCAGTGTTCGGGACCTTCTCCAGGAGTCATGACAAGACATGAATGTATGCTCACCTTCCTCCTCTCCTCATCTGTTGCTGGATATGGTACACCAGCTTGTTCTGTGAAATGGAGGGAGAGTTAGTGCTAGCTGATTGAAATGCCTAGAGAATGTGCATACCATTAGAACATAGAACATTACAGTGCAGAACAGGCCCTTCGGCCCACGATGTTGCGCCGACCAATTAAAAAGCAATGACCCTCTAACCTAAACCAATGCCTTTCCATCCATAAACCTATCCACGGATCTCTTAAACGCCCCCAAACTAGGCACATTTACAACTGCAGCAGGCAGGGCATTCCAATCCCTCACCACCCTCTGGGTAAAGAACCTACCTCTGACATCCATCCTATAACTACCACCCCTTAATTTAAAGCTATGCCCCCTCATGCTAGCTTTCTCCATCTGAGGAAAAAGGCTATCACTGTCCACCCTATCTAAACCTCTAATCATCTTATATGTTTCAATAAGGTCCCCTCTTAGCTGCCTTCTTTCTAACGAAAACAACCTCAAATCCCTCAGTGTCTCCTCATAGGACCTCCCCTCCATACCAGGCAACATCCTGGTAAACCTCCTCTGCACCCTCTCCAAAGCCTCCACATCCTTCCTATAATGTGGGGACCAGAACTGCACACAATACTCCAAGTGCGGCCGCACCAGAGTTTTGTACAGTTGCAACATGACGCTGTGGCTCCTAAATTCAATCCCCCTACCAATAAACGCCAAGACACCGTATGCCTTCCTAACAACCTTATCTACTTGATTCCCAACTTTCAGGGATCTATGTACACATACATCTAGATCCCTCTGTTCATCCACACTATTCAGAGTCCTACCGTTAGCCCTATACTCTACACATCTGTTATTCCTGCCAAAGTGAATTACCTCACACTTTTCCGCATTAAACTCCATCTGCCACCTCTCGGCCCAGCTCTGCAACTTGTCCAAGTCTCTCTGTAAACTATGACACCCTTCCTCACTATCTACCACACCTCCGACTTTGGTGTCATCAGCAAATTTACTAATCCACCCAACTATACCCTCATCCAGATCATTTATAAAAATTACAAACAGTAGTGGCCCCAAAACAGATCCCTGAGGCACACCACTTGTAACTGAACTCCATGACGAATACTTACCATCAACCACCACCCTCTGTCTCCTATCTGCTAGCCAATTCCTGATCCAATTACCTAAATCACCCTCAATCCCATACATCTGCATTTTCTGCAGAAGCCTTCCATGGTGAACCTTATCAAACGCCTTACTAAAGTCCATATATACCACGTCAACTGCCTTACCCCCATCCACCTCTTTGGTCACTTTCTCAAAAAACTCAATAAGGTTAGTAAGGCACGACCTACCCTCCACAAAACCATGCTGACTATCTCCAATCAATTCATTACTCTCTAAATAACTATAAATCCTATCCCTAATAATTTTTTCTAAAACCTTGCCCACAACAGAAGTAAGACTCACCGGTCTATAATTCCCGGGGAAGTCTCTGTTCCCCTTCTTAAACAATGGGACAACATTCGCTATCCTCCAATCTTCTGGCACTATACCTGTGACCAACGACGACCTGAAGATCAGAGCCAGAGGCTCTGCAATCGCCTCTCTTGCCTCCCAGAGAATCCTAGGGTAAATCCCGTCCGGCCCAGGGGACTTATCTATTTTCAAACCCTCAAAAATATCTAGCACATCCTCCTTATCAACTGCAATACTGTCCAGTTTATAACCCTGTAACCCAGTGTTCTCCACAGCTACATTTATGTCCCCCTGCGTGAATACCGAAGAGAAATATTGGTTCAATGCCTCTCCAATCTCTTCCGGTTCCACACATAACTTCCCACTGCTGTCTCTAACTGGCCCTAATCTTGCCCTAACCAATCTTCTGTTCTTAACATATCTATAGAACGCCTTAGGATTCTCCTTAATCCTATCAGCCAAAGTCTTCTCATGTCCTCTTTTAGCCCTTCTTAACTCACTCTTTAACTCCCTCCTAGCCAATCTAAAGCTTTCTAGTGCACTACCTGAGCCCTCAAGTCTCATCCGGACATAAGCCTCCTTTTTCGTTTTAATCAGCGAATCAACTTTTTTAGTGCACCACGGTTCCCTAGCCCGACCATTTCCTCCTTGCCTGACAGGGACATACATATCAAGAACTCGCAGTAGCTGCTCCTTGAAAAAACTCCACATTTCGGACGTTCCCAGACCCTGTAGTCTCCTAGTCCAACCTATGTTTCCTAATCCTCTCCTAATAGCCTCATAATTACCCTTCCCCCAGCTAAAACTACTGACCCAAGGTTCATGCCTATCCCTTTCCATCACTAAGGTGAACGTAACCAAATTGTGGTCACTATCACCAAAATGCACACCAACTTCCAAGTCTAACACCTGGTCTGGCTCATTTCCCAGCATCAAATCCAATATAGCTTTACCTCTAGTTGGCCTATCTACATACTGAGTCAAAAAACCTTCCTGCATGCTTTGTGCAAAAACTGACCCCTCTAATGAGCTAGAGCTATAGCTATTCTAATCAATATTAGTAAAGTTAAAGTCTCCCATAACAATTACCCTATTACTTTCACTCCTATCCAGGATCGTCTCCGCAATCCTTTCCTCAACCTCTCTAGAACTTTTAGGAGGTCTGTAAAAGACTCCCAATAGGGTGACCTCTCCTCTCTTATTTCTAATCTCAGCCCATACTACCTCAACAGACAAGTCCTCATCAAACTTCCTCTCTGACACTGTGATACAATCCTTGACTAATAATGCTACCCCTCCCCCCCTTCTACCTCCTTCTCTACTCCGACTGAAGCATTTGAACATTGACAGTAATGATTTTAATGACCTTTTGTTTTGGTCAGGTTATGTTAAGAGGTTATGGAATAATCTGGCTCTCATGTGAACCGTGGCAAAGATGAGAAGAAATGAGGGAAGCATTAGTAAGGAGAATTACATTGAATTCAGCACAGAAACAGACTATTTGGCCCAAATGGTTCAAGTTGGTGTTTCCACTGTTTTGCTTCATCTGACTACATTGGCATGTATTTCTAATCCCCTTTTCCTGATATGCTCATCCAGCATCCCCTTAAATGTATCCGTGTTGTTTACTTCAACGATGCCACATGATAGCAAATTCTTTGGATAAAGAAGAATGGCTTCGAGTTTTGACTCCCACATGTGGAAACATCTTCGTTACAATTACCCTGGCAAACTTCTTCCTAATTTTGAAGAAGTTTATTAGGCTAACTTTCAGCCTTCTCTTTGCAAAAGAACATGATGGTGATGGGAGGGGAATGAGATAGACAGTTGTCTTCTTTTAATCTTTTTCATGCATTTTCTTTTAAGTGCCAATAACAATTTATCTGGATGTTTTGTAAACAGGACCCAAAAGGCGTTAACATCACCATTGACGTGCTATGTTCTATAATGGAGAATGCATCACTGGGCATACCTTATGACAGATATGTGATGATTTCACGCCTCCTACTGCAGACGTATGAAGAGAAATGTGTAGATGCAAGTTACAGCAAGTTTATATCTGATATGTTGAACACCTCCTGGGCTGCACCTGCAGCAGATGGAAGTAGGAAAGCAATCAATACTTAAAAACTGCTTTTTATCAAGATCTGTTTTATAGTGTTTTGGCATTCAAAAATAGTGGAGGAATGGAACTCTTTTCTATTTCATTTATTTATTGAGATAATGATGGAATTTTTTAAATGATTTAATCTGTATCACATTGTTGTGGGAGCTGTGCTAGTTAATTCACAATACTGTGGCCTTGATCACATTTATAGAACAGCGATGCTGTAGGATCTTGAATGTTGTATTGTAGGATGGATTCGACAGCACTGGCAGTATTTGGAAGTTATGATTAAGGACTTCATTTCCAGCAGCCAGATGCTGGGCAAAGGCTGTAAAAACCAGAGAGGGGGAAGCAGTGTTGATGGCCTGCAAGAGTGATGAACACCATCTACTTAATAACCCTGTCACAGTACCATGGCTGGGATTAAACATGGACCTATATAGCGATGTGGGTGCAAAATCTCAGGAGTGCCAAAAACAAGAATTTCACCAGTGAGATCTCACAACGCAATTGTCCCCAATACCCTCTTTCCCCTGCCAGTGATGTAATGCACGTCACGTCGATATCATTAGCGGATTTGCCCTCTGTAGCATTCCCATCACATTTGGATTTCCCCCTTGCTGATGTGTGAGGTTGGTGAGGTTTATAACAGGTCTGGAGCAATGTGAACCTGGCAAAGAAACCATGACGGGGCTGTACTGGTAAGTACAGCCCCAGGAGGAAAGAGACATGCCTGGGCTGTACATTGGCAGTGCCCTGGCACTACAAGACCTGAAGTGGGAAGCCTGAATGGGGGTGGCCCTGAAGGCTGGGAATGCCCTGGTTGACCCAATAGCAGCATGCTGTTTATTTAGTGAGGGGCAGCTGATGTTGGTGAGGATGGGGGGAGCAGTTAGGTCACCAGATGCCTGCATGGTGTGGGGAGGGGTGACACAAACATTTAGTGGTGGGGGGGGGAAATGTTGTCCCTCTCTGGCCAAGAATTGGGAGTGTTCTACACGTAGCTTCCTCTGGTGAGATCCATGTTGGGGGAGGGGAGGTAGGTTTGGTGGTGGGTGGTTCACTGTCTGCATGAGAGGGGGTTCCCAAGTGGGTAGGGATGACGTCTCTGTGTGCATTTAGGGAGGTGTTGTTCATGTCCAAGGGGGTAGGAGGGGGCAGTTCCTTTGTTTTTATTTTTAGTGCTGGAGATCAGGGCAACCTTTAAGCATGGTGCCCCAATCTCTGGAAAGCAGACATTGTTGGGTCATGCTTTTCAGAGCACACTCCACCAGAGTGATGGGGTGGGATGGGACCCACCTCCAGCTTGTTTTTAATCAAAGTCCTGCAAAGCATAGCGAGAAAAGCCAGCATTTCAGTTGATATGTTGCACACTGCTTTCCTCACCTGAGCTAGCACTTTGGGGGAAAGAAAATTCTGCCCCATGTGTTACTGCTGTTTGTTTTTTGCAAACTCTTTTTTTGGAAAGCTGCTCACTACCTCCTGATAGGTGAAGAGCTGACTAAACACTCATATCTGGCCATCTGCAGTTATGTACAAGCCAGTTTATACGTTTGAATATGTTCCATAGAGGCCCTAACAGGGGAACTATTTTTGACATAGAATTAGGCTGTATCATTTGTAAAGAAAATAAAATGTTATTTGTTTAGCCTCTGCAACTATGGTAGCCGCATCAAGGTGCACATAGTTGCTATGTTTTACACATTGCACCACACAGCTACAGAATATAATATTGCATCCAAGATAATTGGATGCTCGGGTTGCTTAAGGTAAAGAGCCTGATAATTCATGGGTTTATCTTTTTCAACAACCATGCTGCATTTTTCTCATTTGTAATTTTTTTATACTTTGAGGGGAGATTTAATTTAATTCATTTAATCGATTCATAACTTTAAATTTTAGATTGGATCTTGATGTTAGACCTTAAGGTTTTTACTTTGGAGTGTGAATTACTGTGCGATGAGATACTTTGTGTACATTGTGAGATTCTAAAGTTAAATTTTAGGGATCTGACTCCAAAATTAATACGTTTAAATTGTTAAACAGTTTTGAGCTGATGAACTATTACTATGAGCATTGCTGGGTGAATAACTGCACAAGGGATGTTAATTAACAACTCAAAGCTAAAACGCATTGTTAATAAATATTTCTTTTGATAATTTATTTCCCATTAAATGCAACTTAACACTTACTAGCTGCTTCATTATGGTAGAGTCAGTTCTCGTTATTTAGTGGAAACAGTAAGAGCAGCTTTCTCAAAATTATCATTTTAAAGTAATAGAATTTGATTTGATTTATTATTGGCACATGGACTGGTATACAGTTAAAAGTAATGTTTCTTTTGCGCCTAGTAGACAAAGCATACAGTTCATAGAGTACATGGGGAGAAGGAAAAGAGAGGGTGCAGAATGTAGTGTTACAGTCATAGCTAGGGTTTAGAGAAAGATCAATTTAATATAAGTCCATTCAAAAGTCTGATGACCGTGGGAAAAAAGCTGTTCTTGAGTCGGTTGGTCTGTGACCTCCAACGTTTGTATCATTTTCTTGACAGAAGAACGTGAAACAGAGTATGTTCAGGGTGCGTAGGGTCCTTGATTATGCTGGCTGTTTTCCTGAGGCAACAGGAAGGTTGTAGAAGAAAGTTGTTATAACGATATTTTCGTTATAAACTAAAGCCCTTTATTGATTTAGCTCTTGCAAAACCAGTAACAGTCTAAGTGACAGTAAACATAGAAGGAAGGGGCAGAGTTTTCCAGTCCCGACAGCAACAGCCATCGTGGTAGGAGGGATGGGAAAATTTGGAGAGTGGCCTAAAGTGCAGGAGCTGAAAATCACAGTACAATGTTCAACTATTCTTCATGGTACATTTCATATGTTATAAATTAAAGTACACATTTCCTGAGTTCATGATTCATTTTTGTATTTTGAGTGCCTGACCAGCTTGAGAATTTGCATGATATAAATGATACTAGTGTTTCAGAAATGCTGCATTATGTGGGTATGCCAGAACCGCAGTCAGGAACCTTGTGCTTAAAATGTTGTTGTTTCACTCTCACTCTCACATTTAAAAGTCAATATTACAAAGTCACTGAAAAGACTGTGAAACTAGAACATACCAACACTGCAAGTGGTAACTGCTGTTTTCCCCCCTATTCTTTTGCCCCTCAGATTTTTCCCCTTATTTTACTGAAGATGCCACCTAATTCTGGAATTCAGTTCCTCGGCCATTAGACACCTGAGTGGCTATTCCACATTTGTAAATCTAGACAATTTGTCTTGGCAAACTGCTCAACTTTTGGAAGTAACAGATGCGCTTGATACTGTCCTTATTAAAATGTTGACAAATGTGCATTTGTAGGAAGCTTCTTTGGATTCTGGTCAGAAGCAGGAAACCTTTTTATCCCTCTTGCTAGCTCACGGGCACTGAGATCAATTGTAGCATTTAACTGCTGACCATCATCACCACCCTCTCTTCGGAGTCAAACCTGAGATATTTGGTTTAGTATTACTCCAACTTTTGGATTTAACTATCAGACCACAGGTGGAGTTTAGACAAATGTATATTTTTTATCTGCTTACACATTTGAACTGCATTTTTCTCATTCCAGGTAGGCAGTGGGCCTATCAGTCATGTACAGAATTTGGCTATTATCAGTCAACTGATTCATCAATGCAGCCTTTCTCTGGCTTTCCTCTGAGGTAAGTTGGATTCTAGATGACTTGTTGCTGACAGTCTATTTCTACTGATAACTTGGATGAGGAACACTTATACACAAATTCATGTTTAAAATGTGACAAAAGCACAGATGTGTTTTACTGGTAAGAATTTGATTCTGTATGTGACGAATGCATGAAATCGTGCTGCCTCAACAATAATGGTCTTCATGCTCCTCAAGCAAGTAATATGCCATGATTGATTTTGGTAAGTTTGATGATCCAGCTATGGAGGGCACAACTGACAAATAAATAACCTCAAGTATGAAAAAAAGTGATTTACTGATAATGCTCAGTAAGCATTTGTGAGCATGTTAAAGAAGTGAAGAAAACAAAACAGGTTTACACACGCAAACAGAGGGAGAATGTGCAAACTCCACACAGACAGTGACCCAAGCTGGGAATCTGACCTGGGTCCCTGGTGAACAGCAGGGGAATTCTCCTGGTGCCTGGCCGATATTTATACCTCAACCAATATCATCAAAAGAGATTTGATCATTTAATTCATTATTTTTCTGGGAATTTGTTGTGTGCAAATAGACTGCCTCATTTCTTACACTGCAACAGTGACCATATTTCAAAAGGACATCATTGGCTGTAAAGCACTTTGGTACATCCTGAGGTCATGAAAGATATTATATAAATGTAATCCTTCCCTCTTGTAAATTCTTCTTGATCTTACTGATGTCAGGAAAAAATATTGAAGCCGCAGGATATGCGCATTGAGTGCAGTGGACTAAAAAAAAAATCAACAAAGCTTGCCAGTGAGGGCAGGGATTACAATGTGCACATGTCAAGGTGGTGCAGGTAGCTTGCAAACTTTGTGAGACTGCTGATCTCAATGATAATGGTGTGTAGCCTAACACTAAATGTATTGCAGACTGGCTCAGTGGGGAGTGGTGGGAGGTGTGGGGGTGGGGGGAGGGGGAAGGAGGGATGTTCTGGGGGGGTGCAGGTTCTTGTGTGGCTGGCATAAGTTACAACTAGCCTGCACTTCTAAAAAGCAGCTTTCACCTCTGAAACTGTTTCCAAAGATGTTTCAGAGAAGAAATTGGACCACTAATGGAGTAGCAGACCAGAGAGCGGGCTCCTGGGTTCTCTGTTGCAGAGGTGGAGAGGAGCTGATAGCCAGGAGGCCCAGCAGGCACACACCGTGAAGGAAATGGGAGCACCCAGCCACAGAGGTCAATTTAAAAGGATTTGGCCTTGACTACCTGTGCTACTATAAACCTTTTGTGAGCCCACGCACATAATGTTCCCAGTGTTGGAGAAGTCCAGAACTTGGGGTCACAGTCTAAGAATAAGGGGAAGCCATTCAGGACTGAGGTGGGGGAGAACTTTTTCACTCAGAGAATTGTGAACCTGTGGAATTTCTTTCCACAAAAAGCTGTTGGGGCCTGTTCATTAAATATGTTCAAGAGGGACAGAATGTGGCCCTTGTGGCTAAAGGGATCAAGGGGTATGGAGAGAAAGTGGAAGTGGAATACTGAAAGTACACGATCACCATGATCATATTGAATGATGGTGCAGGCTCAAAGAGATGAATGGCCTTCTCCTGCACCTATTTTCTATGTTTCTATGTCTATGTTTCTAACATACCACCAATCCCTCCCTCTTTTTTCTCTCCCTCTTTTTTCTAACCACCAACCTCTCACACTGCTCATCACTCACCAATCATATCTAACATTTAGACATTCCGCATCACCCAGACAGACTGTCCAATGCTGCCAACCTTGCACCCATATCACTGAGCTTTCACATACTACTGGCTATTCAGCTTTGACAGGTACATCAGCAAAACATCACACAACACACTCAATGATACTCTTAGCTCTCTTTTGTGGGACTAAGTCACACAAAACAGCAGACAGCAGCAAAGAATCAGGGGTGGATAGAGATGCCACCTCCCCTTAAATCTTTGAAGGAGATGATGCTGTGAGTTATTAGGCTGGCAGTGATAGACACAACTGCAAGCAGCAACGCCTAATATATCCTGGATGAAAGCATGTTCCTGACTTATGCTCCTTCTCAAATCTCATTTCATACTTTCTCCCTTTCATAAGTCATAAGGCAAGTCATCAAAGGATAGCTTTATCACCCAGTTGCATCTTTAGTTGTGGTGACTCAAAAGCAGCTGACACAGAAGTTTGCCACAGAATGAAGGCATCATAACCACTGCCATAACTTTGACCTGCACACCTCTGTGTTTGGTCACATACCAACTGAACTGAGTCCCATTCAGTTGTGTATGTACTCCATTGTGAGGTATCCACAATGCAATGAATGTATAGTCAATGGAATTTGGCACCATAAGAATGCCAAAGTTATCATGCCTGATACTGGCAATGCCATCCTTGCCCTACTTTGTGGGTACAGTTGTGGCTGCAGCACGTAGCAAATTTCAGTGAAGACATCCATAGTGAAGCTGAAACATCAGACCCACTATGCCAATATGTGATAGGAGATTGTTCCCGGACTACCTTTAACTGATATGGCCTCTTGCTGATGGTTCTTCCCCCATTCCTCCTCTTTCTTCTTGCAACAGTTTATTGTGCTCTGTTTTGCACCTTCTAATGTCTCTGTCATGTTGTACTTAAATGGGATTGCAAACTATTGCACCCATGTCTGAGAGCAAGTGATTTGTGCAGAGTCCTAGAAGTCAAGCCATAATCCTACAGGATGTACCGTGCCACCTCCTGTGATATTTGGAAACTTTAAACACCAAACATGTCCACAATTGCAGTGATGGTTAGCAGAAATCAGCAACTAAGCTGGAAGTCATTGATGATTCCTTTAAAATGGTGTTGGTGGTTTCGGGGGATGGGGTGGGGAAGATTGTACAATATTGTTCTTGAATGTGAGCTCAGCTATTCATTCACTGCATCGCTTGCAGGCCAGCATTTATTCCCATTCCTAGTTGCCCTTCTTCAGAGGCAGTTGAGAATCAGCCATTTTGCTGTGGATCTGGAGTCATATATAGGCCAGGCCAGGTAAGGACGGCAGATTTCTTTCCCTAAAGGACATTAGTGAACCAGATGGCCTTTTCCAACTATCAATGACGGTTTCATGGTCATCAGTAGATTCTTAATTCCAAATATATTTTATTGAGTTCAAACTCCACCAGACGGGTTTCGAACCCAGGTTCCGAGAACATCAGCTGAGTTTCTGGATTAATGGTCTAGTAATAATACCACTAGGCCATCACCACTCCTAAATTGAGAATCAATTGAGTTCCAATTGGCAAATGATTGAGGTCACAATTAGCCTGCTCTGCATAATTGTGGGGGTGCTTCTGAAAATGTAGCAGTGTCCTTGCCAGAGTAGAGTCTGGTTTAGCTAGCACCAAAAGTATAGACAGATATGCCATGGAGCACTGAAAATACAGGCACTATGGAGCAGAGTTAATACTGTTAATTTTTTTATTTAGTAAGATCAGCAATTTTATAAATATATGTATTTGTTTCTCTCTTTTAGTTATAAACTTCAGCAATGTGTAGATTTATTTGGCCCAGAATTTAACAGCGCTGTCGTTGCTGATGCTGTCGAGCACACCAATGAAAACTATGGAGGCATTCACAACAAAGGGAGTCGGATAGTCTTCCCGAATGGCTCAATGGATCCCTGGCATATTCTGGGCATTACCAAAGATCCAAAAGCTGTTTACATTCAAGGTAAGGAAATTGTAGATATGAAACATAATGACCTAGAGTTTTGGTTAGTTCGCACTAGTTGTAGCACCACAATCTGGGTAAAAGAAGCCAAACAAGTGCAAATATTCAAGCATAAGTTGCAACCAGTATAAATCAGGTTTCATTAACCTTAACACTGATTTAAAAATCATTTTGTCAGAAGCCAGCTCCGCTCACACAATTGGCCATTCCCCAGATCAAAATAATGAAAATGGCCGTTTCCATTGCTACAATGTGCTATCTAAGAGAACCTTCAGTTTGAGTTCAGTTTCTTAGTAGGCTGGTGAATATTCTTTTTACGGATCGTAAAGTATTTCTAATGAAACTGGCTAGTGATAGGTTCATTTTTTTTTAGTCATTTATTTAAAATAAGGTTATTCACAGAGAACAGGACATCAGATGGGATATGCTTATGTGATAAACCCATATACAGCCATTTTATTAAAATTAACCAAATTACTACTCTTAAATAGATCAATGAATAATTTAACATAACAAAAGAAATGATTATAATCTCATTTTGCATGCTTGCAAAGATCCATGGAAGATTTGACACTTTTGATCAGACTAGTGGAGTGCCCCAGGGGTCGGTGCTGGGGCCTCAGCTATTTACCATTTATATAGATGATCTGGAGGAGGGAACCGAGTGTATGGTGTCGAAATTTGCTGATGACACCAAGGTTGGTGGAACGGCAAATTGCACGGAGGGTGTGGAGAGTCTACAGAAGGATCTAGATAGGCTGGGCGAATGGGCCAGGAACTGGCAAATGGAATTTAATGTTGGCAAGTGCGAGGTGGTCCACTTTGGTAGGAATAATGGTAGGAAGGATTATTACTTACGTGGCGAAAAACTGCAGCAGGTGACGTTGCAGAGGGACCTCGGGGTCCTTTGCATGAGTCGCAAAAACCCAGCTTGCAGGTGCAGCAGGAAGGCGAATGGGATGCTGGCCTTCATAACGAGGGGGATTGAATATAAAAGTAGGGAAGTCTTGCTGCGGCTATATAGGGCATTGGTGAGGCCGCAACTGGAGTACTGTGTGCAGTTTTGGGCGCCGTACTTATGCAAGGATATTTTGGGCTTGGAGGGAGTGCAGAGGAGGTTTACTAGGCTGATGCCGGAGTTGAGGGGGTTGAGCTATGAGGAGAGGCTAAATAAACTAGGCTTGTACTCGTTAGAGTTTAGAAGAATGAGGGGAGATCTCATTGAGACGTATAAGATGGTGAATGGGATGGATAGGATAGAGGTGGAGAGACTCTTCCCGCTCAGAAAGGACAGTAGGACTAGGGGGCACAGCCTCAAGATAAAGGGGGGGCGGTTTAGAACGGAGTTGAGGAAGAACTTCTTCACTCAAAGGGTGGTGAATCTCTGGAATTCTCTGCCCGTTGAAGTGGTGGAGGCTACCTTGCTAAATATTTTTAAGACGCGGGTTGATGGGTTTTTGATAAGGGAGGGGATTAAGGGTTATGGGGAGAGAGCGGGAATGTGGAACTGAGCCACGACAGATCAGCCACGATCTTATTGAATGGCGGGGCAGGCTCAAAGGGCTAGATGGCCTACTCCTGCTCCTATTTCTTATGTTCTTAAATACATTTTAACAAAAGCTTGAACTGTAACTTATCAAGTGCAAGGCTGTGTGTTTCCAAAGCAGAAACTACACTACTTGGTATCTTATGAAATCTGGGGTGTCATTTACTGGTAGACAGATTGCATCAATAATTTTGAGTGTATTGTGGAGTTGATGTGGCTTATTTACACCTTGATATTTTCCATCATTTTGAATAGAGATGGATTTGCAATGAATTATCCTGTGCCACTGCACAGGCCCCCAAATTATAGGGGCCCCAAAAATGATTAATGATGATGAAATGGCTCACCTTGCTACCTAACAGCATTATTCACTTCTCTGTATCTCTCTTCTTGTTTCCTCACTGGTTCTTTGGACTCCTTGGTTATTTCCTGAAACGTGTCTTTTTATTGGCTGCTACGTTTCACATTGAAGTTGCATCATAGTCAGTACAGCATTTGATTGGCTGGTGCTAGTGGTTAACGCTGGCTCCAATTGGCCTGTTTCACCACCTGTCAGCTTCTACTGGCTCTTTCCTGTGTGAGAGAAACTGCAACTGGAGCCAAAATTGCACTAAGGCTCCAATTGTTCTGGGCATTGCTGCCTCAGAGTGGGAATTTGTGGAGGAAGGTTGTACAGAGTAAGGCTAAGTTCACTGCTCTCCACTCCGCTGGATTAGTATATGCCTATATGATAGTCAGTGTGTATTGATGTACATGTCTGCATATGGGAGGTTCTCAATGAGATTATTATATACTTGTATTTGTAAGAATGTGATTTTATGTGCTCAGGAGTCACACCTACTGCAAAAAGTGTAATAGTTTTTTCTAAATATATCTACATCTCACTGAATCAGAACCATGATATTTAAAGAAAAAAGTCCTCCCCTCTGATCGCTCCTGCTGATTTCAGATCTCTCCACCAGGAATGTATCCGATTGGTCTGTCTCAGCGGAGCCCACAGTATTAAACTCTTTTTCACTTACTGCTCATCTCCCTCTCAGTTTAGCAGAACACATGCTAATTGTTTGTTCCTATTGGTGGATCCTGAATTTCTCTACCAATGGGAGGAAGACTGAGGATAAGAATTTCTAAAAGGCCAGATGTGCCAAAGCCAAACATCGGACCTTTTCAATTAAACTATTTATTACTCAATGGCAGAAGGGTTGATCCCGGCTGGGGGAGCTGGTTGGTGTTGGGGCGGGGTGGGGGGGCAAAATGAAGCAGAGCATGGGTCCCTATAATAACTGTTAATCCACCACTGATCTGGGATTCCCTGAGGTCCTGTCTTATCCCGAATTCTGTTCCCTCTTCATATCATTAATTTTCCCACTCATTACCCCAATCTAGAAATATCACTTCAGTGCAATATTTAGAAAATATCATGCGAACTGATGTGCCATGTTTTGATGGGTAATTAATCTGAAGCCCAATGAGGACTGTCAGGTTTATGTAAAAGATCATGTGCTACCACTTAGGAGCCTTCCTGGCCAACATTCCTCTTTCAACCAATACTTAAAACAGATGGTCTAATCATTCATTTCGTTGCTGGTTGTAGGAGATTTTTATTCATAAATTGAAGCAAAGGTGTATTAGGTGGCGGGGGTGGAAACTATTGGCATACATATATGGTCACCTGCTGGACAGTTTATAGACAAGGGTGGGGCTGGGGATTGGGACAATGGGCAGAGGCAGATATATACTCTCACTGCTGGAGGGTTTGTGAAGGAGGGGGAGAGTGAAAAATTCCTCAGGCAGCCTTTTTCCCATTTGCAGTTTTACAGGGTACAAGCAAGACCTATGGCAGCCACCCTCATCTCATTTGAAACCTAGTTATTGCTTACTTAAGGGCCACATCCCACCCTCCCATAATCTTTCAGTGGGCTGGAGGAGTTCAGGGAAGACCAGCACATTTCCCTGCTTGGGCGTCAGATGGGAAAAGAGGATGTTGCATCTATCATTGGATCTTTTTGCATTTGACCATCTTCACCCACTCCCCTCTCCTCTAATGTCCAACCCCTTTTGCTGGGTGCCCCCTCCCTGCCTTAATATCATGACCCTCATCCACTTCTCCCACTGCGCTCAAGCCTCTACTCGAGTACCTATTATGAAGTCCCACATTTATCTGGTCCTAGAGTTCAGACATTTAGACAGTTTCTGCATGCAAATTCAGCAGTGCACACTGCTCAATATTGTGCTACTGGGACTACAGAGTGTCTGAGGTAAACCTGCCTCCTGACAGAAATCCTGACTCCAGCTACTTGGCATTCCTGGGAATGATAATTGGCTGCAGGACAACTGTGTGTTCACTATGGATGCCTTTTTCACTAACTCTTCATGCGGCAGGCAGGAAATTCTCTCTCCTGAAAAACTAAGCCCAGTGATTATATTAGAAAAGTACTTCATTGGTTTGAAAGTGCTTTGAGTTTCCTTGAGGTAGAGAAAAGTGTGATTTAAGTGTATGACTTTTTTGAGTTCATCTTTTGCTGAAAATTCTACTATACATTCATCAACTTCATTCAGATTGCAAATCTCACTATATATGTCCTCATCAGCTACCACAGTATAATGATTGTAAAGCTACTTTTCGGTATCTTTGGTTAGACAATGCTTGAAAAGTTCAAGTCTTGATAAAAACTTTCAGGAAACAGCCCAGAGCTATTCTTAGTTCCTGATGGCTTGTTTTTTTTCCTTTTTTCAGCCAGGTGAATCCCAATCCCTGACTGACTCTCATGGTGAGGGATGAGATCGCTAGAGATCCCTCTCACTAGCCAAAACCAGATGAATCTTCCAGCCTCATCTAAATCCTCACAAACTTTGTCTCTTGAATTCAAGCACAAACTCCCATACTCTTAATAATGAACAGCAGAAACTTGCTGCTTCTATCTCTCTACACTCCCTTCCTCTCTCAAATTCTTGCTGACTGATTGCGTTTGTGAAGCTCAGGGATAATTAGGCAAACCTGCAACCCAATCGTACAGTGTCTTCCTGTGGACCTTTCCCTTCTCAAAGGTCATCTCCATGACAATATGAGTATGAAGGCACTGACAATACATGCAACTGAGACATTCATTGAGAGCAAGTGTTGGATGTAATCAGCAGATCCAGCAGCATTTGTAGAGAGAGTGGAATTTTCCATTCTGGGTCAAGGTCCCATCACGGTGAGGAAATGGAGAGAGTCTCTTCCATGGTCGCCAGTGGGAATTTGTGTTGTATTGCTGACCTAACTATTAGTTGGGGGTTTCTCAACATTTTGCATGGTAGGGTGGGCTAGGTGCACAGGCTCCACCATCAAATCCAGGCACCATATTTAAAAGGCACCCGGACATCAACATGGAGAAGATCCATTTCCAGAATGTTCCTGAATTTAGAATATTCACATTGTAATACTCTGCTGCGTACTGCTGCACATGATGTTCCAGGGTCCATTTGCTGGAGACTTTACCTTCCCTTCTGATCTCTGCAAGCTGCCCCGGGCCTTCTTGCAGAGAAGTTTATATTTGCAAGCCATGTTGGTCCAGACATGCTGTAGACTGGCGTGAAAAGCTGCTGGTGATATAAGTAATTGGGCAACGGCAATGATTCTTATCAGGCCTTCATCTGCAGACCTCTGGTGGGAATGGTGACCTACCATGATGAGCAGGAACGCACTTTTCCACCATTCATTTTATACCAGTGAGAAGCTGTCTTTTTGGCTCCCACTGCTTTATATCCTCCCTCACCCACCATTAAACCCACCATAGGGTGCCTACAAAATTCACAAAACTCTGGTTCTGTGACTTGAATCATTTTTTATTTCAGATTTCCAGCAGCCACAGTACTTTGCTTTTGCTTTTGTGGTTGAAGGAATATCAGGATCCATATGGTTGTGCTAAATTTCTGCAAAGGTTTTATGTTTGAGTGACAAAAGTAAATATAGAAACGACACTCCAAATTCTCTGCAACACATTAAGATATCATAATAGGGATCCACTTTGTTAGTTTGTTGTTTAAAGAATTTTGAACAAAGAATGCAGAATAATAAACTAGTGCTAACTGCATGGATTTCTACTATGTTATTCTATCAACTTGATTGCATTCTGCAAGGATTAAGGGTTGATTCATGTTACCCACTGATCCAATTTCAAGGCATTAAACTTTCTTATTCTCTCCTAAAAAAAAACCTTTACCAATTTTTTGGTTGATGAATGATTCAGTTTAATCATCAGTAAAGATGATTAAATACTGGACAGCAACATCTTTCACTGCAAATTGTCTTATATTCTGTTGAAAGCTGAAACTTTACTATTACTTCTGCAAGGTGGGAATGAACAAGCCAGTCATTGTTCACAGATACTATCCCTATTAGCCAACAATGATTTTTCTTCTATTAGTGAATTTTAAGCACATGAACTATGCTGCTGAAGGAATAACGTCCATTATAATAGATTTGAGTATTTCATAGAAATCTGTGAAGCATTTAATGGTGATTCTCATATTCTTATTAATCATGTCCTGATGTAACCACTAAAATAAGTCATTCTTACTTTTATAAATTGGAATCTATTATTTAATCGATACCTGAGGGGATTTTCACAGTAACTAACTTCATTGTAATGTTAATGTAAGCTGACTTGTGACACTAACAAATACATAAACTGTTGTTGTAAAGACTGTTGATAATCTTTAGCCTGCAGGCAAATAGTTCCTTTTGACATGTATTTAGCACTTGGCTGCTGTTAAAGTGCTCAATTTAATAATTTTAGTTGTGACTAAATAGGGCAAATAGAATATCGCCCTGCACTCCTATTTTTTTGGAATCTATACAGTGCCACCACAGTAGCTGGCTACTACTTTAGCCTGCCTACGTTTTCAAGAGAATAGATTATTTGGGGACTTACCTTGACAAGAAAACCACCACCAGAAAACCCATGGGCAGCAGTGCCAGGGGAGGCAGGTGTGGAATCCAAGCCTATGTTTCTGTCGAAGGTGAGACCAGAATCCAAATGGTTTGTTAATATGTAGCTGACATTGGCATCAATACAACATCCAGTATATTCTCTTTTTAGTTAGACTAGAAGTTAATAAATTAAACAAAAATTAAAAAACAAGGAAGGGCGACTGTATATATTTTACAGCTTCTCAAATAATACTGTATAAATCAAGATGGAGAGAAGACACTTTAATTCTTAATATACTTAAGCCCAGATTTGAAATTGAAGCAGTGATCTGCGTCACATACTTCCTTCTGCTTTCATCACCACCTCATCATCATCCCAAGTTGCTTTTCCTACACTTCTCACCACATATACTATCTGCACCATCCCCATACATCTCCACTCATTTCTCAACACACCCTTTTCGTAGAAGAAACTATTCTCAAATCTAAAGAGAAGAAGAGGACATGTGGAGGAATCCCCAAAATGATTGGCCTCACCTAAGCTATGACAAGAAACCCTGGATAGCACTAGCCTAGGCAAGGGACATGATCATTAAGGAAGGACATTATTACATCATTAAGGTGTACCTAAGTGCATTTTGTTCAGCACTTCATTTAATGTAGAACAGATGCAATAAAGTTAACAACTTTAACCTGTATAGTCAACATCAAATGCAGCTTTCCTTTCCTATCCTAACTCTTCATCCTTCTATCTTTCTTCAGTGACAGTGATGAGAAATTTCAGGGGAACAAATAGTGGGCCTCACACACACAAACACTTACACAAGGTATTAGGTTCTGGACCTGAACCCCAAGCTATATTATGAAACCAGACTAGAGCTTAACAATTTTTCTACTTTGGCATAAATGTGAGGACAGGATGCTTTGGTCCAGGAGTAAATCTACTCACCATTTAGGGATATTTTATCCATAGAAGAGACCATAGAAATCCTACAGTGCAGAAAGAGGCCATTCAGCCCATTGTGTCTACACCAACAACAATCCCACCCAGGCTTTTCAAAACAAGTTTTATTCATAACATAGTTTAAATATAACTCTAACAAAATGAAGCTTAACCTTTAAGAGTTGAACAATAGTTAGATTAAATGAAAGGAAACAATGCTAACTTCTAATTTATCACTATTTCAGTTCCAAATAAGCATCTGTCCTCTTAGACTCAAATAACAGGTTAACAACAGTTGGCAAACCCCAGCATACTTGCTATAAATTGGGTTATCACCTTTGAGGATTTCAGAGAGGTTTTAATTTTCAGAGTAGCTGGCAAACTTCAATCTTTAAACAATCCCAGCTGGAAACCAAACTCTAAACTGAAATTAAATCATCCCAAATCCTTGCTACAGATCTAGCTCCTCCCATTAACCGCATTGGTCGTGATTCTCCCTTGCTGCTATGCTAATTTTATAGCACAGTGGGCTGGGAGAATCCCCATCAGCCAATTTGTTGCGTTCTGTTAGCATCTCCCATTGCCAGATTTCCAGCAGCAATTGCTCCATTCCAGAAATCAGTGGGGAGACACGGAAATGATGCAAGTATCATTTCCACATACTTTGTATTAGGTTAATTGAAGTCTCCATGCCCGCTAGCGTCTCCTGCTCTGCCAAAGTGTTTCACTCCAGCAGGGATTACACTAGCTCCTCATTTTCGGGAAATTAGTGGGCTGAAAGGGGAGGGCAATCAGGGCCTCCCCATGAAAACCGGGTGGCAGAGGGATGGTGCCCCGGGCATGGTCACTGTGGCAGTGCCAGCCTGTCCTGGCAGTGCTCAAGGGGAAATATGCCAATGTCCAGGGGCACCTGGCACTGTCCCTTGAGCATTAGCCAGTGCCAAGGGATGGGGCTGTGAGGCCTAGGTGAACCTACGGGGTGATGGGAGGGGAGTGTCCCCCTGCCACTGCCTAAGGATCGCTGAGGGAGGGCTAAGCCAGGTGGTGCAGCCTGCTGGGAGTGTCGGCACAGCAGGGGTGTCAGGACTGTGGAGTTACTGTTGGGGAGGGGCTGGCAATTGAGACAGACCAGGGGAGGGGAGGCTGGGGCTGGGCCTGGATATGATCGGAGGCCAGCGATCAGGCCATGAAAGGAAGTGGGGTCACAGGACTGGCCAGCAATTGGTGTGTCCTGTCAGTGCAGGGCTACTGAGAATGTGGCGATCTCGGCACTGACAGATTGGTGCATGTGCAGTGGCCCACTCGGCACTGATTTCAGCGCCTCCATCGAAAAAGGCCCCACCCCCTGAAATTTAATGATATTCATACTGGTAGCCTCTGCAGTGCACAGAGTGTGAGAGATTCTTCTCTGAATTCCCACTCAAAAAAATCAGCATGAATTACTCTAATTTTCACACAAATTCAACACTTCAAATTTTTGAGGGAAAATTCTGCCCATTATCACATACCCTGCATACCTAAACCCACTTTCCATTCTTTGAATCAAGAAACATTAGCCCTCTCCTAAGTAAGTACTACATGGCTAAAATGAGTAATTATCCTGTTTCTCCAGCATTTAAACAATATTCCCTCCAGATATATTGATTGCCTATAGGAAACACTTGAACATTACAACTGTCTCCTTAAATATAAAATATGTCAATAACAGTATCATCACACCTCACCCTTAAAAATGAACCAAAAAATGAAAAGATGTCTTCATTTTTCCGAAGTCTCTAATTTGCACTCTATTAGTACTCTATTACATTGCAACTTTTACAGTAATATCATTCAGTTTAATCTTTCTTTTCCAATGTTATACGTTCCCCTCTTCTTTTACATTGAAGTCATGATAAGACGAGTATGTATAGTGCACAAGAAACAATACTTCTCATTACATGCTAATATATGTGACAATAATAAATCAAATTAAAATAAAACATCCGCAATCACTTTCTCTCTTCCTGTCACGCATATAATCTTGAAATTAATGGATTGTAATAACAAGCTAAACGATCTTGCATTTTTATCTTTAAACTTCTCCAGAAACCCGGAATATTGTCAGTGTAAATAATTGTCCCTGATTATTGGCTCGCAACATAAATGTTAAAATGTTGCAATGCCGGTACCAAACTTAATTCTTGATGGTCAAATATTTCTTTTCATTAATAGTTAATTTAATAATTAATAGTTCATTAATAGCTAATTTTCTGAAAAATAACCAACAGGTCTTTCTATTGTTTCATCATTGTCTTGTAACCGTACAGCACCAATGCCCACATCACTTACATCGATGGCCACCTTGAATTGCTTTGGAGAATTCAGTGTCACCAAAACTGATACAGTTTTCAGATTGTCAAATGCCTCCTGAGATTCAGACACCCATTGAAATTCCCTGTGTTTTTTCAACAGTTCAGTCAATGAAGCAACCACATTGCTAAAATTTAGCAAGAATTTCCTGTACAGACCACTCAGGCCCAGGAATCTCAGCACTTCTCTTGTTAACAGTATTGGGAACATCCTAATAACTTCCATTTTCACATTCCACAGGACCATCATTCCATGTCTACAGTTAGGCCTGAGAATGTGACTTGGGCTTTTGCGAATTCACCTTTAGCCAAGTTTACCACCAAGCTGTTTCCTGTAGCTGAACAAATAGTTCCTTTAAATGTTTTGAATGCTCCTTTCCAATCTGACTGAAAACCATCAGGTCATTTATGTATGCTGCACAATTATTTAGTCTAGAAATTACCTTGTTGTTAGTCTTTGGAATGTTGCTGTGGCATTCTTCATTCCAAATGGTATGACTTTAAATTGATGCAGATCATTTGGCTTCACAAAAGCTGAAACGCCCTTTGCCCTTTCTGACAAAGATACTTCTCAGTATCCCCTAAGTGAATTCAGTTTGATAATAAAACGTGCTTTATCCCACCTTTCAGTCGAGAAATAGGATACAAATCTGACTTCTATAGTCTGTACATAATTATTGTCTGCCATCTGGTTTTGACACCATCACTATAGTTGAGCTCCAATCATTGCAGCTCACTTGAATGATAACTGAAACTCAGTCTCCTTATCTTTACTCCTTGATTTCTTCTTCTGTCTCAACCTGTGGTTTTGTGATTTTGCTATCAATCGGAAAACATCCCAGGATATGTTTCCTGCAACACCTCAGCTGTTTGACTTTCCACTGGCTTTTCAGCCACAGTAGACATCACCCCCACTTATGATCTAGCTATATCATCACCCAAACCAGCAAAGTCCACATCCCTTGAATTTTTTAAAAAATGTTGTTGACTCCTGCCCTGGTGATACCCATATAAGTATGGTAAACCACATCTTATACATAAGGGAACAAGCTCTGTCCTGCTGACTGTTGAGATTCATGAGGAAGGTGATATGTTGGTACTGGCAAAAAGGGCTTTGGATAAACTGCTGTGTACTTTAGACAGGGAGATACAGCTGATGTCCAGTCAAAGAATTCAGTGGTCCAGCAGGTAGCTCATCATGTTCCAGGAGATGTGGACAACTGTGACAACCTGCTTGTTGATGTGAAACCTCCTGCTTTATGACTCCATAGAGAAGCCAATGAAGATGAGCCTAAGTACTAGGTTGGCCTTTTGAGCACAGTCTCTCTCTCACACTCCTAGTCTTCTGAGACACTCTAGTCATCTGGTTACTGATGGTTATAAGGCTACAGCTGTTGCTCCTCTTCTATGCCTTCTTCCATTCAGAACAAAGAAGTAAGAATGGTAGTAAGAAAAGAAAGTTAACTGAAGGGTTGAAAGACAATTAAGTATGGAAGTGGCCATCTAGAAGCTGGAACTTCCCCTGGTAAACCAGAGGGACAATGATTTTGTGATCCAGTGGTCAACAGGCTAAGGGTCACTTTTTGTATTACTGCAGGAACTCTCTGACACTCCTCCAACTAAGACTGGCTGGGGTACCCATAGTATGGATTTATAATGCAGTGTGGACAGTAATAACATTAATGGAGTATACCTTTAATCTCTTCATGATGTCCCCATTTGTTTGGCTTTTGAATAGTGCTTGACATGCATCATGTACTTAGGGTGGGAGCAGAGGGAGATAATAGGGAGGGGGTGGAATTACATAGGCAAAACTTAGAAATCAAGACTGTGGGTTGGATTCCTTGATTTCTACTTGATTGAGGCAATAAGCTTTGACTTTCAAGTTCAATACCTCCAAGTTGTACAGTATGACATGTCAAAATGATGTGGTCTCAACTTTAATTAAAGAGACAATGTAGAAACGGAGCTTCTACATTGTTTATAATGTATGGCAGCACCCTCAATCAATGATACTTCCCTGACATTGCAGCCGGGTGCAGGAGGAACATGTTTCCTTCCAAGAATGGGATAAAGGAAACTATGGCTCATATCAAGACAGTGTGGATGGAGGTGACCAAGGAAGTGAACGGAAAGACAATTGTACCTGGCCTTGGATGCTACACAGGAAACAGTTTAATGAACTAACCAAAGCAAATTAAGTTTAATGCATTTGCTGATACATCTACCTCCTGTGGTTTAACCCTTTCTCCTCTCTTCAGTTGCTTCATCTCATCACTCCTTATGTTTCAGCAACACCCATCCTTTACTTTCTATGCAATTCCTTACCTCCTCGTTTATCCATTCACCCCTGTCACTTACCTCAATCCTTATGCAACCTGATGCAAGTGTTTTACAGTTCCCCTCACAAAATGTATTGATTGCATTAGGTTAATTGATAATCTTCATTCATTCATAGATCTGTTATCTCATCTTTGTGGAAGAAACTACACAATGCAAGGTAGAAGACCAGACTCTGAGTGG
Source organism: Carcharhinus amblyrhynchos (assembly GCF_965287045.1). NCBI lineage: Eukaryota > Metazoa > Chordata > Chondrichthyes > Carcharhiniformes > Carcharhinidae > Carcharhinus > Carcharhinus amblyrhynchos. The sequence continues at coordinate 92,918,970 of NC_137326.1, forward strand.
CCCATGTTGTCTAGCTCGCTGATGCCACATCCTTTTATCGCCCAGTTAAATGTGTTGCATGTTATTCAGCTTTAGGTAGATAGCTATCACAATGATATCTGTGATTTTGATTGTCCTAACAGTCTTGACACATGGTGGGATCAATGGAGTGACGCTGTATTTGGTTGCAGTATTAGAAATGTGTATTGTTTCTTGCGTATTGTAATTTCAGATTCTTACAATTCATGAGTGTGCAGCATTCTGTCTCATTGCCTCTGTTGGAAACAGATTTAACTTATCTATAGTTACAGTTGTGGGTATTAGAAACAAGATAAAGCTTTAAGTAATTTTATGTTTCTGCACAAGAAAGGATGAAACTTTGAGGTAGCTTCATGTTAAAAAAATGCCCGCTTGGCTGTAGGTTTTGCCCACTTTAAACTGTGCCTGCATTGCAATTAAAGGTTGATGACATGAAAACAAACAGGGTTCATAGAAAGACTATGTTGTTGCTGAGCAAACAAGGGCCACTTTGAGTTTAGTTTATACTGCACCCATAAAGGTTTGACAAGACAAGGGAGCTGTTGGAAAAAGCAGACTCCCCAGAAGCACAAAAGAAAGTCCAGAAACCAGGGAGTTGCAACAGAAGGAAAATCTCAGGAAGACAGTTACATTACAGGAGCGAAGAACAAAATGTTAAACAAGGTCCTTTCAGGAGAATTCAAATGAAAAGTAGAGAAAATGCTCACAGTGTAACAAGCACCTGAAGGGATTTGACAAGGAATCCACAGACCGTGTAATGGGTAGCATCTACTACATGGTTTCAGAGTGTGGTGTGTCTGACTACAGTTGGCCCGTTGGTTTACTTGGACTGTATACTTCCGAAGAACATGTTATTGTAAGATATAGTTTATAAACTGAGTTGTCCTTAAAAATCTGTGTACCTCTGTGAAGATATAGGTGGGGTGAAAAATATTGTACTATAGTAATCTTTTCATATTTAATAAATGTTTTAATTACTTTTTAAAAGTTAATTTGCAGTCCTGTAGCTCAGTTCACCCATGTCTCTAAACAAAAAATAAATATTACAGTCTATTGAGCCAAGATTCCATTCTAGGATCCGGTTGTCCAGTCATAACATCACCTGGGATTGTAACAGCCTCACTGCCCCATAATGTTAAAGTTTATTTATTAGTTTCACAAGTAGGCTTACATTAATACTGCTTACTGTGCAAATCCCCCATTCGCCACACTCCAGCATGTGTTCAGGTACACTGAGGGAGAATTTAGCATGGCCAGTGCATCTAATCAGCACATTTTTCAGATTGTGAGAGGAAGCCGGAGCACCCAGAGGAAACCAACGCAGACACCGGGAGAATGTGCAAACCCCACACAGATAGTGACCCAAGTCAGGAATTGAACCTGGGTCCTTTGAGGTAGCAATGCTAATCACTGTGCAGACAAACCCATCTTTTATCCCCAACACAGCATTTGCTCATTTGACCTGAAATTATTCTTCCCATTAAAATTGTTTCCAGGTGATTGTACTGTCTCAAACTGATAGCTTTGCACATCTCAGGTCTGCTGTAATCATTTTACAAATATTTCACATTTTCATCATCCACAATGTAACGTAATCCTGGATCAGGTCCTTTTACAACTTTCAGCTTCACTTTGTGAGTTAGCCAACCAAGATGAGAAAAAGCAGAAAAAAAAATGATTCCAGATGTAACGCTGTTTAGCTGAACAGGTGCTCAGGGCTATGTCAACAAAATTATAATTGTTCATATGGGGTTATCAATTAAGTGTTAAAGTATTGCAATAAAGAGCTGGCACCGTGGCATAGTGGTTAGCACCGCTGCCTCACAGTGCCAGGGGGCTGGGTTCAATTTCTGGCTTGGGTCACTGTCTGTGTGGAGTTTGCACTTTCTCCCTGAATCTACATGTGTTTCCTCCAGATGCTCCAGTTTGTTCCCACAGTCCAAAGATGTGTAGGTTAGGTGAATTGGCCAAGCTAAATTCTCTGTGTACCCGAACAGGCGTCAGAGTGTGGCGACTAAGGGATTTTCACATTAACTTCATTGCAGTGTGAATGTAAGCCTACTTGTGACTCTAATAAATAAACTTTAAAGACAGAAATGTAGAAATATGCAACGTGGTATATTTAATCATTTTATTGTAGGTTTAATATTGAACTGATCTGTATGATGCTTCAGATGCTCTTATCCAGTTCTTAGGAAGGGAGACTAAAATTTGAATAACTCAACACTAATTTCCAAACTGATTAAATAAAGAACAACCAAAGACTTCCGAAAAATAGTTAACAGCTATAATGAAAAAAGCAGCTGAACAAGATTCACAACACTGTCAAAAAAAGGATTGGTTAAAAACTTTATAGAAAATGTGTTTAGTTTTTTTTAATCTTGAAGATGGGTTTGTTGTGCCTAACACACTAACTGTTGAATATAAGTCTGCATCTTGTTTGACTTATTAAAATATTATGAGCTCCAGTAAGGCAAATAGGTGTTTTATAAGTGATGCTTGCATGTATACGTTCACTGACATTATTGACATTAAAATAAATTGACATTAAAATAATATCTGCATGCTTGATATGCTGGGCATGTTTTTAAATCAGGAAATATAAATGAGAGTTCTGTGAAAGTACAATGCATGTAAGATGTTTTTCTGGGATTTTCATATTTGTGTCCTTTTCTTAATCACTCAAACAGGTACAGCCCATTGTGCTGACATGTACCCAGAAAAACAAAATGATTTACCACAACTCGTTGAAGCAAGAAAAGAAATCTTTCAACGACTCAAAACCTGGATTAGAGAATGAAATCTTTTATCTATGTGAGAATGAAACTTTATAAAAGGATTCAGAACTTCAGGGATTTAGCTGTACTTTTTTTCTCCGCTCGATGTGGTCGTATGGAATGTCACAAAAAAGTGCTAGTTACATTTTTCCTGTCCAAAATTTGTTAATGCAATGCCTTTCTGTATAAACTGTATTATTACTGGTAATGATATATTAAAATGCTTTTCTCAATATATCTTCTAACCATATTGATTTATGGTTTGGTCAGCAGAAAGCGTGTTAACCCATACTTGCAGAATTCTACAAGTAAAGGAACTGTCAAACAGTCAGCGTGTGCTATTCTGCTATTGTACATTTTTACAATTTTTATAGTTTGATATTTTGGGTCTAAGAAATTCATATTATCCAGATGAGGATGGTATAATCAAAGCCCCAGATGTGAGAGAGGTTAAAATTACATATATGGGCATGAAGGTCTTTTGATCTCCCGCTTTAATCAGAAAAAATATTTGCTGTCTGGACGAAGGGGAATCTAAATTGTCGACCAGGTTTTCAGTAGTTAGACACCAGGAAGAAAAATAGGGTAGATATTTAAGTAATCGAGGATAATGTGCACTGGTATATCTAAGAACATGGAAGGGATTCAGGATAAAACAGATTGTAAGCCATTTGGTTGTAAAAGGTTAGCTTCCAATTCTAATTCGAGAATAACATGTTGAGATGAGTCATGCATCCAGGAATCGGCTGTTTCAACACATCCAACAAGGCAGACAAGTCCAGTTATTGTTGCCGTATTTTGTTCTGAGTTGCTGTGCAATAAACGTTTCTTTGTATAAATCATATGAACAAACTTTTGACTGTTACAAGTTAAGCATATTTATTTATATAAGAGAAATTAAGCTGACAGCAACATCTTTTGGACCTCACAATTGAAGCAATTATACTAGTGATATTCTGTCTCCTGATATAAAATGTCACATGGTGGTAAGACACAATTTTAGATTCTGAAAGCGTTCATTAATTGTAAATTATATTTGTTTTCCTATTCTTTGAAAGCTCCATTAGGTCTGCGGTTAATTTGCAATATAAACCAATCCAGCATTTAAGATGAACCCCAGGTGGGATTTTCCGGCCATTCTTGCATGATTTTCCAGATATTCCCCTGGCAGCGGAAGGTGTGAGCAACATGAAATCCCATTGACAGCATGATGTGGAGACGCCGGCCTTGGTCTATGGTAGGCACAGTAAGAAGTCTCACAACACCAGATTAAAGTCCAACATGTTTATTTGGTAGCACAAGCTTTTGGAGTGCAGCTCCTTCGTTATTGACAGGAAGGAGTCAGAAGATCTCACTGTCTGCCAATGGCAGGCTGCCTCTGGCACTGCAAAACATGCTGCAGGGAAGGAGGTGGGTGGTGTGGAAAACCCACCCTCCATTTTCCAAACCAAAATTTAGTTTTTGCATATACTCCACTTCCTACCCACCACTAAACCCCCCATCTCCCTGCCTTGCCACCTTCCTTCAAAACAGCTGTCATCATCTCCTTCCTGAAAACACATTCCCTGACCTTTCTGTCCTTGCATACAATTACCCAATTTCCAGCCACCTTTGTCAGTCCAGATTCCTTGAACAAGCTGTTGCCTTCTATATCTGTTCTCTTCTCCACAATTCCACACTTGAAGCCCTTGATCAGGTTTCTGTTCTTACCTCAGTACTGAATCAACCCCTATCAAAGTCACTATTGACATTCTTTGTGACAAGACTGGGATAAACTATCCATCATCATGCTGCTCAGTATCTGGCACATTTGACACAGTGGATCATTTCATCTTCCTCCAATGCCTCCTTCATTGTCCAACTGGGTTTTGTTTCATTCATTTATGGGACATGGGTGTTGCTGGCTGGCCAGCATTTATTGGTAGCTATGATGTGGAGGTGTTGGCGTTGGACTGGGGTAAACACAGTAAGAAGTCTCACAATACCAGGTTAAAGTCTTAACAGGTTTATTTGGTAGCACAAGTCACTAGCTTGTGCTATCAACGGATGAATGAACACTGCTTGACAATCACCAGGCAAGACTGTTCTCTTCTTGCTGGGGAATACTTCAGCGGTCACGGGCATTCGGCCTCTAATCTTTGGGTAAGTGTTCTCCAAGGTGGCCTTCACGACACACGACAATACAGAGTCGCTGGGCAGAGACTGATAGTCAAGTTCTGCACACGTGAGGATGGCCTTAACTGGGATCTTGGGTTCATGTCACACTATCTGTAATCCCCACAACTTGCCTGGGCTTGCAAAATCTCACTAACTGTCCTAGCTGGAGACAATACACATCTCTTTAACCTGTCCTTAACCCTCTCTCCACTCACATTGTCTGTACCTTTAAGACTTGATTATCTGTAAAGACTCACATTCCAATCATTATTCTATAAATTGAGTTTGTGTCTTTATATGCTCTGTCTGTGAACAGAACTCCCACTTACTATTGGCTTCTGCTACCAAATAAACCTGTTGGAGTTTAACCTGGTGTCGTGAGACTTCTTACAGCATTTACTGTCCATCCCTAGTTGCCCTTGAGAAGGCGGTGGTGAGCTGTCTTCTTAAATTGCTGCAGTCAATGTGCTGTGGATTGACCCACAATGCCATTAGGGAGGGAATTCCAGGATTTTGACCCAGTGACTGCGAAGGAATAGCGATATATTTCCAAGTCAGGAAGGTGAGTGGCTTGGAGGAGAGCTTGCAGATGGTGCTATTCCAATGTGTCTGCTGTCTTTATCCTTCTAGATGGAAGTGGTCGTGGGTTTGGAAGGTGCTGTCTAAGGATCTTTGGTGAATTGCTGCAGTGCATCTTGCAGATAGTACAGATGGCTGCTACTGAGCATCGGTGGTGGAGAGATTGAATGAATGTTCGTAAGATATGATTCTGTGAGAATGACTATGTCAGGCTGTTGCTTCACTAGTCTGTTCTCCCAATTTTGACACTAGCTCCAAGATGTTCGTAAGGAGGACTTTGCAGGGTCAACAGGGCTGTTTGTTTTGCCATTGTCTTCTCCGGTGCCTAGGCCAGGTGGTCCATCCTGTTTCATTTCTTTGGTGAGACTCTGTAGCAATTGATACAACTGAGTGGCTTGCTAGGTCATTTCAGAGGGCAGTTGAGAGTCAACCACATTGCTGTGGCTCTGGAGTCACATGTAGGCCAGACCAGGTAATGACAGAAGATTTCCTTCCCGAAAGGACATTATTGAACTAGATGGGTTTTTCAACAATCAACAATGGTTTCATGGCCATCAGTAGACTCGTAATTCCAGATATTTTTTATTGAATTCAAATTCCACCATCTACCCAAGATTGAACTTCCTTTATTTCCAAGACCCCACCCTCACTCCCCCCGCCCCCCCAAGCTTCTTATCTCCCACCAGCCTCAAAATTGTGACTGTGTGGGAATCCACCCTTAAGCGGTATTCCTGAATAGCGTCTGTGAATTTCAACTCTCCCAGCAGCAGAATCACCAGCCCTACACTTCTCTATCTCTCAAATGTGCTGACCTCCTATAAGATGCTCCTTAAAACCGAAATCCATCCTGATATCTCTTTTAGCCTGGCATCAAAAAATGTTTCTTAAGCACTTTGGACTATTTTACTCTAATGAATGCAGATTGTCATTGTTGTCTGTTTAAACACAAGTGAGTGTTTTCCAATGACTTGCTCATGATACGGTAAGAAGTCTCACAACACCAGGTTAAAATCCAACAGGTTTATTTAGTAGCATGAGTTTTTGAAGCACTGCTCCTTCATCAGGTGAGTTGCTGCAGTCCATGTGCTGTGGGTTGATCTGCACTGTCATTAGGGAGTGAATTCGAAGACTCACCCACTCTCATAATGAAAGCACTCTGAAAGCTTATGCTACCAAATAAACCTGTTGGACTTTAACCTGGTGTTGTGAGACTTCTTACCATGCCCACCCCAGTCCAACGCCGGCATCTCCACATTATTGCTCGTGACAGGCAGACATACAACGTACCTCCCATCATTCTGGGCCCGAAAGGCACATCTCTGACAGGGGAAGAGGGATTTAAAATTTAAATGTATAAGATAGAGTAATCAATTACGAGTAATTACAATTATTGCCAGGTCACACTGGAGGCCTATAGGTGCATTTTTGCACCCATCTGTGGAGGAATTTTGAATGCAGGCAAGAAATCTGCCAAAAGCCAGTCAAACTAATTAAAAAGAGGCTGGATTTTATAACCGCAAATCAGCCACGAGGAAACTTGCAGAGGAGAGGAATGTGGTTGTGAAAATGGAGGTTTAGTGGATTACTGATCAAACACAAATAGGACAACGGAAAGGACTGAAGATGAAAAAAAAGTAATGAAAAACAAATCCTTCAGGAAGGAAGAATAGAATTACTTCAAGATGGGCATTCTTGAAAGAGAACTGGCATGGAATTAAACACCGGTAGCAAAACAAAATAATACAGATGCTGAAAATCTGAAATAACAAGAGAAAATTCTGGAAATATTCAATAGGTCAGACAAAATGGTCATTTGTTTCATTGAGATTTATGAAATCTTAGCTTCCACGTTTGCTTACATTATAAGTCACAGCAGGTCAATAATAATAATCAAATGGAGTATTTTAAAAGTGGACATGATAACTTGTTATATTAATGCATTTTTTTCTTTAACATTTTGAATTTCTTCACAAAAATGATAAATATCAGAATGAATGAATTGTCACGATTGACACTATAGTTTGATCTTTATCAACACAAAGAAGGCAAAATTTGTTCAAAAGCGACTCATGTTATTTGATGTTTCAACCTTCAATCGATAAAATTATACTCACAAATTGATCCCATCCTGATTCTTAATGTGCTCCCTTGAATTGGAGAGTTTAGAGAGATTAGGGATTTGAAAGGGTTCGGAACCAGAGCAGCAGATAGTCACTGACTTCAGGAAGTGTAATGGAAGATATGCCCCTGTCTAAATCAATGAGGACAAAATAGAAATGATTGAGAGCTTCAAGTTTCTAGGTGTCTAGATCACCAACAACCAGTCCTGATCCCTCCATTATAGTTAAGGAAGCCCACCAACGCCTCCACTTTCTCAGGAGGCTAATGAAATTTGGCACATTTGCTATGACTCACCAACTTTTACAGATGCACCATAGAAAGCATTCTTTCTGCTTGTATCACAACTTGGTATGGCTCCTGCTCTTTCCAAGACTGCAAGAAACTACAAAAGGTCATGAACGAAGCCCAGTCCATCATGCAAACCAGCCTCACATCCATTGAGTCTGTCTACACTTGCGCTGCTTCAGAAAAGCAGCCAGCATAATCAAAGATCCCACACACATGGACACACTCTCTTCTATCTCCTTCCATCAGGAGAAAGATACAAAAATCTGAGGTCACGTACCAACCGACTCAAGAACAGCTTTTTCCCTGCTACTATCAGATTTTTGAATGAACCTACCTCATATTAAGCCAACCTTTCTCTACACCCCAGCTATGACTGTAACACTACATTTTGCACCCTCTTCTCTGTGTATGGTATGCTTTGTATAGCGTGCAAGAAACAATATTTTTCACTGCATGCTGCTAATGCATGTGACGATAATAAATCAGATCAAATCTGCAAATACAGGAGTGAGGTGGAATAAAACTTATAGTGATATCAACACAAGGGAAGATGTTGATTGATGTGTAGCTAGTGTGATGTTTTTAAAACTAATTTTTAGGTTTTTTCTGCTAAGTTTAGTTAGTCTCACAAATAGAGGCATGGCAGGGCACCTCAGTCTTGTGGGTTGCATGTCTTGTTCCATTTGGGAACTCCAGGATATTCCTTGGCCGGTATTCTTACAAAAATATTCTAAGTGCCGTATTTGCGTAAAAACTGGAGTAAATCCCATTGTTTGCTTTAGTGGGATTTTCAAAATGAATCTGCCACACTCTGCATTACACAGTGTGCTAGGGTGAATCACGATAAAATCTGGGAGCGGGGCCTTTCCTGCCCAAGAGGCTGGCAGCATAGCTCTAAGAGGGTCACTGCATATGTGCTGATCTGTCATAGTGGAGATTGGCACATATGTTGTAGCTCTGCACTGCTGGCCTCCTGATCGCTGGCCAGCACAGCAAATGCCCATCACTGGCTGTGCGACCCCACTGTCAGATCACTGGCCTTCCAGATGTCTCCGGGCCAGCTCCGACACCACACCACCCCCGGCCTGCCTCAATCTCCCCCCCTCCATCCCCGGCCTGCCTTGATTCCCCCCCCCACCTCCCCACGTAGTCCAAACCACCCCCTGCAGCCCCGACACCCCTCCCTTCAGTCCTGGTTCCCCCTAGCAGCCCTGACCACCCCCTTGCCATCCCCCAGACACCCCAATGGCCAGCCACAATCAATGTCCATTCTCCCTCGGTCACCGATCCCAACTGCAGAGTGGCAGTAGGATCTCCCACCCTCATAAATTCCTCCCCCCCACAAAGGCCACATGCCTGGTTGGCAGTACAGGGGGCAGACTGGCAATGCCCAGGGGCACCCCCCCTTACCCAGACCTCCTGGGGGACCTCCTTGGCCTCCCTTCACTCCAGCCGTGTCAGATCGCCAGCTCCCCATTAGTAGGGAGCTGTTGTAAACCCCACTGGATTGATCCACTCCTGGGGGTGCGTGGGAGGAGGGGGGTTGGAGGGCGGTGTGCGTGGGGGGCATGGGGGGTGTGGGGGGAGGAGGAGGGTGGGGGTGTATCTCGCAGGGGTGGGTTGGCTAGCAGGCTCAGAGACTTCAATCCTGGGCCTGCTGCTGAGATGTAAATTTGATTTTAACTATTTTAATCAGGTCTGCGCCAATTTCTAGCGCTGAGCTGATGACGCTGGAAATCTAGTGGCTGGAGATATGAGGAGGCCATGGCACTCAGCGGCATTGTTCACCAAATTAAAGTCCAGAAAAAAAAACTAAAAGAGTAGTTTGGTGATTTAATTGGCTTTAGACTGAATTCCATAATCTTAATGCTTCCAGTTTGAAGATGTAGATGATTCAGGTTGTTAAAGTTGAAGTTTATTAGGGTCACAAGTAAGGCTTACATTAACGCTGCAATAAAGTTACTGTGAAATTCCCCTAGGTGCCACATTCTGGCGCCTGTTCAGGTCAATGTACCTAACCAGCACGTCTTTCAGACTGTGGGAAGAAACCGGAGCACCTTGAGGAAACCCACACAGACACAGGGAGAATGGACGAACTCCGCACAGACAGTGACCTGAGCTGGGAATTGAACCTGTGCCCCTAGCACTGTGAGGAACAGTGCTAAGCACTATGCCACCGTGCCAGAGAGTAGTGCTGGGTTGGATTATTTGAAGAAATCTCTGTTTGATGTAGGGCATTCCTGGATAATCACAATCGGTAAACATCATAATTGCTACGTTACTGCTGATGCCGCATGTCAGTGAGGAAATAGCAAATTGCAGCTGAAAGTCTGGCTGAAGAGACAGTGCTGATAAGTGGATTTTCGATTCCCAGGACATTGGTATCTGTTTTGGGGAAGTGAGATTTGTGTAAGGGCAAAATACTGTGGATGCTGGAATCTGAAACAAAAACAGAAAATGTCAGGCAATGACCTGTTGCTGACAGATTACTTGATAATAAGTGTCCTCTCTCTCCCGAGAGGCCACAGGATAGTTTTCCAAGAGTGCAGGAATGTCAAGCAGCATTGATTAAATTCCTGAGTCACTGCTAAGTTGCAGTGGGCTCATGATAATGGATGTGAATTGATTCATTAATGAGTCAATTGACATGTTGCTTTTTTTTCCAAAAATATACTTCACTCATAATCTCTGCCAGAACATTACAAACCTTCCAGAATGACCGTCATGCACAGCGCAATAATATTCTGGTTCTTTACATACATCTAGTGACACCCTGCGATGTTTCAATACAGTTAAGAAAATGTTACAGACATTTTACAATGGTACTTAAAAATGGTGCAAAGGTTTTTAAAGGTTGTCTGCATGGAACAAGTTGCACTCTGAGGTTCTTCAGTATAGCTGGGATATGTGTAATATTCACGGTACAAATTCAGTGAGTCATTCAGCCCAAAGGGATTCTGCTCCCCCTCAGTTCAATATGGTTGAAAAGGACATAGACAGTGACCTTCCCCATTCCGTCTCTGTGGCAGCTGCCCCAAGCTTTAGTGCATTCCTCAGGCCATGGTTCTGGGCTTTGGAATGTGCTAGTCTGCAACATTTGGTCGAAGCCAACTCCCTGCATTGGAAGTCCAAAATATTTTGGGTAGACCAAAGAGTGTCTTTCACTGAGTTGATGATCCTCCAGCAACAGTTGATGTCTGTCTCAGGGTGCATCCCTGGGAACAACGCGTAGAGCACAGAATTCTGCATCATGGAGCTGCTCGGGATGAACCTTAACAAAAAACACCTCATTTCTCTCCAGATCATCTTTGGAAAACTACATTCCGTAAGGAGATGGCCAACAGTCTCTTCCCCGCTACAAGTCACCACAAGGGCAATGTGCAGATGGTGGGACTCCAGGCTTATAAGAAGGATCTGATGGGGAGGACCTTTCTCACCGTCAGCCAAGCCAGGTCTTGCATTCTGCCAAATGATTCTGACAGTCTGCTCAGGGAACCATCCGCCAGGACACATCATCACCTTTGCCCATAGGGCCTCTAGGACATTATGTGGAGACCACTACTTTATGGACTTGTGATCAATAGTGTTCCTCTGCGTAAACCTTCACACGGGTGCTTCCGGTGGCGGGAATCTCAGGTCCGCCCCTTTTGCTGTCCAACTTAACTGGGGGAAGATCTCCTGCCATCTCTCCCATGATGAAGTGAGTCTGGCTGCCAAGGTTCCTGCTGCGATGGACTCCATTGACAGTAAAATGTGCATGTGAAATGATTTGCTGATGTCCAGAGATAAGCATCTATTTTATCACTTAGGCCAAGCTAAGGTGATGAGAATTATTTGCTGTTTCTGTAATTCAGCTACTGGGGCTATTTTCTGTTACTGTCCAGGAGGGAAGTCTCACCCTGTTTACAAAAAAGCATGAAGAGCTCTTGCACTAACTCCTTGAGTAGTGCAGTACTCCTGGCACATTCTCCTCATGACAAATAAAGAGAGAAAGGGGCATTCACACAGACTATAGAAAGGGAGACAGGCAAACAGAGGTAATTGCAACAGTATAAAAAGAGAAACTAGAAAGGCAAAATAAAGAAACAAACAGACTACGGAAAGGTATGAATCAGTGATATCTAGCAACAGTCATAAGTAATAGTGTAAGGATTCATATTCTAATGAGAAAATACCATTTTGGTAGCAACTGCAGGTCTGAGTCAACAGGGCCACTTGTTGGAGCTTGCTACAAAAAATATTCAGACGTGTTCTGTTTTAGCCTGTTGATTTGTATCCTTTCGTTGGCACCCCTTGCTAAATACCATCACAATATTGCCATGGTAGTTATGCAGCTCCCAACCAGCTGCTGCCTCACTGTGTTCATGCAGTTCCTTTCCTTTCATTCACTGTTTGCTAAGTTTTTGTTATTTGAATTTCCCATTGTGTCTCCATAGTGACTGCTGTTTTCATCCCAATCTGTATGCAGAGGTTTCTGTGTAATTCCTCCAAGAGTTTTGCAAGACCACTGTTAATTTCTTTCAGATTACTGCTGTTAAGTATGTTTGCACAGTGTTTAAAATGGCAGTAAAAATACATGCTTAACTTAGTCAAAGCTGATTCACAGCGGGATCCTGTGTGTTCAAAATTTAAAAATCAACACCATCAATGTAAACCTTTTTAAATGGACAAAACAGTTCAGAAGAAATTTAAAATTGAATTTAAAGATTGTGTATCATAACAACTAGTAAGATCATAACATATCTTTCAGCCACTTCTAAACTTTACCAGTTTGTCAACATTTAGCGTAAACTGTCAATTGATCATTATTGGAGTTGTTTAAAGAGACAGAGGATTCTGGTATTTTTGTGTATCATTTTGGTGTGTTTTATTTTTCAGAATACAAGTCACCAGCAACAAAATAAGAATGCAATCAATAAGCAAAATCATAGAATTACACTGCACAGAAGAAGACCTTCACCCATCATGTCTGTACCAGCACATCAAAAACCCTGAATGTTACAATGTGCCAAGTGCTCAAGCAGATATCTTTTAAAGAATGTGAGGCAACCCACCTCCACCACCCTCCCAGGCAGTGCATTCCAGGCCATCACCACTCTCTGGGTAAAAAGGCTTTTCCTCATATCCCCCCTAAACCTCCAGCCCCTCACCTTGAAGCTATGTCCCCTCATGATTGACCCTTCAACTAAGGGGAACAGCTGCTTCTTATCCACTCTGTCCATGTCTCTCATTATCTTGTACACCTCGATCAAGTCACCCCTCAGTCTTCTCTACTCCAACAAAAACAACCCAAGCCTACGCAACCTCTCCTCATTACTTCCATGTTCCATTGCAGGCAACATCCTGGTGAATCTCCACTGCATCCCCTCCAGTGCAACCACATCCTTCCGACAATGTTCCGATAAATACTAATAAGACCCAGAATAAGAAGAACAAAGGAAAAAAATATTGTTTTTAGAGATAGAAGGAAATTAAAATGTACCTAGACTGCTTGGAAAGTGAACAATTGATGGCACATAATACAAAAGTACACACTGACTAAAACATCACATTATACGGACGTAAATGACAAAATAATAACAAAAATGATTCACTTATAAAACATTTTTAAAAATTCAAACAAAAAACAGGAAATCTCAAGCAATTTAAGTGTCCAATACACTTGCCATTCACCATATGTGGTGAATCTACCACTGACATGTGGCAAATTGATGTTGTTCATCTGTTGGGGGGTGTTGGAACATTGACTATGAGGGCCAGGGGGAGGCATTAACTGGCCTGGCAGGCATGTGGCAGGGGAACAGCATTCTATCATTTTTTCTGCACGTGCGCAGTTGGAGGCGCTGATCAGACCTGCTGGATTTCGGGTGCGTTAAGCCCTGCCAACTGGCTTCAGCAGTGTGATTCAGAATCGCTGATATTTTTGCAGGCACAGTACATTTGGAGGCATCTCAGAACGGGTTTAAAAATCAGATCTGAATCACTCCCAGTTTCAAGTCTCCCCCAGCAATTAGAATCAAAATGGTTAAATAGGGCCCTATGTCTATCAGAATGTAGTTCAGCTGTGGGGTTTCGAGTAATGCAGAAGCTGTAGGGCACTTGCTCAATGAAACAAAATAGTTCATCATTTATTAACTTCTCTGTTTGTGTTCTCTCTGAGTGTCTCTAAAGGGCAAACATTTAGATCTGCAGGACAACTCTGTGAAGTGCTGTGAGATTAGAGCTGTCCAACAAGTGGACAGCTGTCTGATTGTTCTCAACATTTCCTTGTGTAACTAATGATATGGGGACGTTAACTGATGAACTTGATTTTGTTTGGCTGATGGTTGACAGTTTTCAGGAAATATTGGAGGTGCGTGAGTAACAGGTAGTGCTGCTTGGCCACTGATGAGGATTGAAATTTGTTGGACGATAATCAGCAAGATTTTCACAAAAAAATACAGTTATCTTATATATTATAAAGAAGATAATTGAAAACTTATTTTCAATCTACCAACTAACCAAAGCAGAAGTCAAGGCTATGGACCAAGAGCTGAAAAATGGGATTAGATGAGATAGGTGCTTGATGGTCAGCACAGACAGGATGGGCTGAAGGGCCCTTTCTCTGCTGTCAAGCTCTGTGAGTCAAAGAGATGGTTTGCATTAAATTTGGATGCCTACTAGAATAAACTGGTAGTGGTTCTCTCCACAGAAGACATCAGCGCCTATTAAATATATACATTCTTAAAAATATTTTCAGTTTTTTTCTGGATGCAAGTGGAAAAACAAGCTGATTCAATGCATTGTATTCAGGAGTGGTGCAATGCAAGTTTCACAGAGAATTTATAGAACAGAAACAGGCCATTTGGTATATGTCCTTTATTCTTAGGTGGGATGTGGTCATTGCTGGCAAGTTCAGCATTTGTTGCCCTCCCTTTGAGCTGAACAGCTCATTAGGCCATGTTTGAATTGATGGGCATTGGGTGTAAGTTTTTTTCAGCTCCATTTACTTCTAGCATAGAATGTACTACAAAACAGAAGGTAAATGAGAGGAAAATATTGGCCTGAGTTGACTTCTGATTCAAAATAGGAGAAATTTTTAAAAAGATCCATTTGAAATGCCTGATGTACTTGCCTATAAATCATGCAGACAGATGCTAACTAACATCTTACTTGCTGAACTTTTCTAAGGCAACCAGCAGAATAAATTGCAACAGTATTGTTACTGAAGAAAGGGTGATTCCATTCTGCCTCAAAGATCACAAAACCAAAATTAAATCATGGGTTATGCAAAGCTAACTTCAAAAAAATGAAAACTGATGTAATGGTGATTCATTATTTTTAAGCCAGACCTTCAAACTTGGCCACTTTAGAATGACACTCATTTCCACAAAACCACTTTAGCTAAATTGTATATATTTACTTTATTACTTCGCTCCTCAGTGTTCTTTGCATCAACAGAATGAATGAATGGTTTATGACAG
Organism: Carcharhinus amblyrhynchos; assembly: GCF_965287045.1. Taxonomy (NCBI): domain Eukaryota; kingdom Metazoa; phylum Chordata; class Chondrichthyes; order Carcharhiniformes; family Carcharhinidae; genus Carcharhinus; species Carcharhinus amblyrhynchos. The sequence continues at coordinate 92,934,373 of NC_137326.1, forward strand.
TCTAAAGCTTCTATGGGCCCAAAGAAACCCTTGAAGACCTAATCGGTTTGTTGTATATATTTGATGCCTTGGACTTTTTGCTGAGTCTAGCCTTTGCAGAAAGATCAATACAGCACATTCATAAAGATCATAGCCAACATATTCATGTGTACATAGAAACAAGAATAGGCCATTCAGTCTCTCAAGATTGCTTGATCATGACTGACCTGAACCTCAAATCTATTTACCCAAACTTTTTTCCATCTCCCTCAATATCGCAAACAAAAGTCCACATATCTCAGTTTTGAACATTTCAACTGATCCAGCACCCAGAGTTTTACTTGTGCAACAGAGACCAGAAGACCATATGACATAGGAGCAGAATTAGGCCACTCGGCCCATCAGGTCTGCTCCGCCATTCAATCATAGCTGATTTTTTTTCTTATCCCCATTTTCTTGCCTTTTCCCCACAACCTCTGATCCCTTTATTAATCAAAAACTTATCTATCTTGGTCTTAAAGACACTCAATGACCTGGCCTCCACAGCCTTCAGGGGCAAAGAGTTGCACAGATTCACCACTCTCTGGCTGAAGAACTTCCTCCTCATCTCTATGTTAAAGGATCATCCCCTTAGCATGAGATTGTGCTCTCTGGTTCCAGCTTTTCCAACTAGTGAAAACACCCTCTCCACATCCACTTTATCCAGGCCTCACAGTATCCTGTAAGTTTCATCAAGGTTCCCCTCATCCTTCTAAACTCCAATGGGTACAGATCCACATTCCTCAACCGTTCCTGATACCACAAACTCTTCATTCTAGGAATCATACTTGTGGACTTCCTCTGGACCCTTTCCAAGGCCAGCACTTCCTTCCTTAGATATAGGGCCCAAAACTGCTCACAATACTCCAAATGGGGTCTGACCAGAGCCTCATACAGCTTCAGAAATACATCCCTACTCTTGTATTCTAGCCCTCTTGACATGAATGCTAACATTGCATTTGCCTTCCTAACTGCCGACTGAACCTGCGCGTTAACCTTATGAGAATCTAGAACAATGACTCCCCAGTCCCTTTGTGTTTCTGATTTCCTAAGCATTTTCCCGTTTAGAAAATAGCCTATGCCTCCATTCCTCCTTCCAAAGTGCATTCCTCCTTCCAAAGTACATTGTATTCCATCTGCCACTTTTTTGTCCACTCTCCTAACCTGTCCAAGTCCTTCTGCAGCCCTCTGTTTCCTCAATATTACCTGTCCTCTACATACCTTTGTATTATCTGCAAACTTAGTAACAGTACCTTCAGTTCCTTCCTCCAAATTATTAATGTACATTGTGAAAAGTTGTGGTCCCAGCATTGACCCCTGAGGCACACCACTAATCACGAGCTGCCATCCTGAAAAAGACCCCACTCTCTGCCTTCTGCCAGTCAGCCAATCCTCTATCCATGCCAGGACATTACCCTTAACACCATGTGCACTTATTTAAAAGTCTCCTATGAGGCACTTTATCAAAGACCTTCTGGAAATCTAAATAAATCATGTCCACTGATTCTCCTTTATCTTCCATGTCACTTCCTCAAAGAACTCTAACAGATCTGTCAGACATGACTCCCCTTGACAAAGCTGTGCTGGCTCAGTCCTATTTTATCATGCACTTCCAAGTACTCTGCGATCTCATATTTAATAATGGACTCTAAAATCTCGCCAATGACCAAAGTCAGGCTAACCGGCCTATAATTTCCTGTTTGCTGCCTCCCTCCCTTTCTAAACAGCGGTGTTACATTAGGTATTTTCTAGTCCTCTGGTACCCTCTCTGTTCTCAGTGAGTCCTGAAAGATAACCATCAATTCTTCCACATTTTCTCAGCTATCTCTTTTAGAACCCTGGGTTGTAGTCCATCCAGTCCAGGTGATTTATCCATCTTCAGACCTTTTGGTTTGCCCAGAACCTCCTCCTTAGTGATGGCCATTACAATCACCTGTACTCCATGACTTTTTGGAGCTCTGGCATCCCACTGGTGTCTTCCACTGTGAAGACTGATGCAAAGCATTTATTCAGTTCCTCTGCCATTGCTTAATTTCCTATTATTACTTCTCCAGTCTCATTTTCCAGTGATCCTCTTATCTTTTATATATTGAAAAAAACTCTTCCCATCTTCTTTTATGTTATTAACTAGCTTACACTTATATTTCATCTTCCCCCTCTTTATTGCTATTTTAGTTGCCCTCTGCTTGCTTTTAAAAGCTTCCCAATCCTCCAGCTTCCCACTAATCCTTGCCACTTTGTATGCTTTTTCTTTTGCTTTTATGCTGTCCTTGACTTCTCTCATCAACCATGGATGCCTCCTCCTTCTCCTAGCATGTTTCCTCCTCCTTGGGATGAATTTCTTTTGCTCCTCCTGAATAACTCACAACAACTCCTGCCATTGCTGTTTCACTGTTTTCCCTGCTAGGCTCCCTTTCCAATCAATCCTGGCCAGCTCCTCCTTCATGTCTTTGTAACTACCTTTATTTAACTGTAATGCCGTTATATCCGATTCCAGCTTCTCCCTCTCAAACTGCAGGGGAAGTTCTATCATATTGTGGTCACTGCAAGGAGGTTTTGCTCCTGAGTGGCCTGGCTCTAGTATAAACATTATACCCTCTGGTTCCAGATCCCCCCCACCAGATGGAATGGATTGTCAGAATCCACCTTATCAAATCATTTTATAATTGTCAAACCTCAATTAGTGCACCCCCAATCTTCTTTGACACAAAGAATACAAGACCAGTTTAAGCAAGCTGTGCTCATAACTTCTACACCCAAGTGTGGTGGAAAATTCTGGTGAATCTTCACTATACCGCTTGCAAGACCAATAAAGGTGCTGCACCCAGAGCTGAATCCAGAGCTCAACAGAATTCATGCATAATTTCTTCTTTGAGTTCCAGGCCCCTTAAGATAAAGGCCAACATTTCATTAACCTTGTTGGCTACTTACATACATGCTCACAAGCTTTCGGTTTTATGTACCTGGGCATACAAATCTCCATGCCTGTCCACATGGAGTTTCTCACCGTTTAGTTTCTCACCATTTAGAAGCTACTCTGATTTGTTTTTCTTGCATTCAAACTTGATAACCACTTACCCAAAATGAACTACATTTGCCATGTGTTATCTTCACATCCTCTACCTTGTCCTCCTACCTGCACTATTTACTGTGCCTTCCACATTAAAGTGAAATCTATAAACTTGGGCATGTGACCTTTACCTGACGTCTAAATTATTGATACTTATTGTGAAAGGTTGAAAATCGTAGAGGGTCTTGAGAGACATTGTCACATCTCGCCACAATAGCGACTTTTTATTTATGTTCCCTCTCCTGTATTAATTCCACCTCATGTTGCAAAAGTACCACCAAATGCTTGTAACTAAAAATATATGAATGAAAATTAAATATCACATAAAATCTGCATTTAAAAAAGTGTTGCAGGACCATGTATGCCTAACGCCAACTTTTGAGATAAGCATTTTATGTCTCTAAATTATTCAACAGTCTATCAACAATGGCCCACCATTATGTAACAAAAACAGAAAATGCTGGAAAATCTCAACAGGTCTGAAAGCACCTAGGGAGAGAGCATCCAGCCAACGTTTCAAGACAGAATGACCCATCCTCACTCAAAATATTGGCTTCATTTTCAGATGTTGTCAGACCTACTGATATTTTCCAGTATTTTCTATTTTTGTTTTAAGATTCCAGATCCACAGTATTTTGCCCTTATCCCAGCACTACGTAGTTTGGTCAACTGCAATACTGAAATCAAATCTGTGAAATCTTGTGGACCTCAGGTTATTAATCTGCAGCTAAAATAAAAACATTAACCCCCCCATACCAGCTATTTTTATTGGGCAAAGATAATCCCGAGTTTTCAATTAATATTTTATTTCCACAAAAATGAATGCCTCTTGAAAGGGGGAAAGTATTTCAGTTCTAGTTACTTTTTTGCCATGAATGCTGTCACTTCAATGGTCGGAGTTAGTGCCATTCGCAAAGACAGTGGTCGGATGTGATGTTGGGCAAAGTTTGCAACACATACGTGGGATGTTTCAGCGGAAGAGCCAAATGAACTGGGGCTGTTTCTACTGGCGATTTTCCATAAAGGCTCTTTATGTGGGTCATCATACAACAGCTACACACAAGAACCCTGTGTATGTGTGTGTACGCCTTATGAGATATTTCCTTCCCATCTAGGGTGACGAAAACCACGTATCAGCCCTACTCACTGGTTTCACAATTCACATTCACAGAGCCATCACTCAGAACTGGAACAGTTGTTCACAGCTGCCGACAGTTTTAAGGCGCGGGCTGGGGTCACAAATCTAACTCCCAGCAGCAGGATTGGGATTGTGAAAGGAGTTCCAGATTTTGTGAAACCCGCCCACCTCTGGCAGTCCACCAGCAGCGAAGAGGAGGAGCAGACAGGCAGACAGCAAAGCCTATTTAAAGTGCCACTCCACAGTAATCGCTGGTTTACTGGAGTTAACTGCGTTTGAATGAGGGTGGTCTGTGTACAGGTAAATTGTCCTGCCATGAAAAGACAGCCATTTAGAGTAGTTGAAACCTAATCCTGTTTCTAAGTAAATTGGTGCAGTTTTGAAAAGTTGGGTGTTGTTTCAACAATTTAGCACGTATTTACGTGGTTATAGCGATGGTGATTTGTTTGTATCGTACTCGTTCAGTAACCCTCAGGTTGGCATTGGATCCGTGAGGTTGTCGATATGAAAGGTAGTTTTGTGGAAACAAAATCCAGGGGAAACGCAGTTCCTGCCCGCGGGATTACAGAGATGCAAATTATTCTGGGCTTTAAATAGTTCATCAGACGCTAACAAGTGCTTTCTGCTGGTAAAAAAATAAATTCGTTTGTATGGATAACTTTTATTTTTCAGCCAATTGAGATAAATGGGTCAGAAGCACAGGCATTTATGTTAAGTGACTGGCGTGGGTTGGAAACAGAATTTATTGCCACATCTTAGTGCGTTATTTGCTGTCGAGTGCAAACATCAAACTGTGCCAGTTACCAGTGCAATAATAAGCAGCTTTTTATTTAGTGGCAACTCGCTCCTACTTCTCTGAAGCGTTTTACGACTTTCTGCTTAAAATGTGTCTAAACGCAAATTGTTCCGCACTTACTTAATTTGAAAAGTATCCGAAATTCATTCTTTAAGGATCCCAAAGTACGCGGCGGGTTTGCATTTTTTAAAGAGATACAATCAATTTTCATTGTGTTAATTTGGCGAATTGGAAAGGCACTTTATTTTAATGTTTTTCTTTCAGCAGATAAGCAAATATTTCAATGCGTTCAAGCAGAAACATTTTTCAGAATTTAAAAGATAAACTTGTGTTTTTTTCATATATTACATGAAAGGCAAGAAGTGGTGAAAACATACACAACTTATTGTGTTGGAGTGTGATTAAAAAAGAAATGTGTTAATAGTTATTCACGTGAGGAGAGCATTTAAAGAAACGATGTGTAAATAGCAAAAATTATGACGCAACTCTCCAGAGGAAAAAGGTGAGAGTAACATGAGTTGCCCCAATATTCAGCCGTTTAATTTGGAAGTGGAAACAGAAAATGTTGGCAAACACCAAATTTGTGTGTCCTTGCCCCCATCTTTTGCTCCAAAGAGAATGGAAACCATTTCAAATGTAAAATTGCTAAAATCCCTACTGTGTAAAAGGAGGCCACTTGGTCCATCCCGTCTGCACTGACCACAATCCCACCCAGGCCCTGTTCCTGTAACCCCCACATACCCTGTTAATTCCCTGACACCAGGGTCAACTTAGCATAGTAAGAAGACTGACAACACCAGGTTTAAGTCCAACCGATTTATTTGATAGTAAACTCACAAGCTTTCGAGGTTAACCTCTTCGTCAGGTGATTGGAGAGTTCTGGCCTCAGGCAGAGCATATAAAGCACAGACAGTTTACAGATTACTGATTAGAATGCGAATCTTTACACCTAATCTGCTGTTCAAGTCTTAAAGTGGCCGACAATGTGAGTGGAAGGAGCACAACAGACTGTTCCCTTCCTGTTGGCGAACACTTCAGTGGTCGTGGGCATTCGGCCTCTGACCTTTCGGTAAGCATTCTCCAAGGCGGCCTTCACGACACACGACAGCGCAGAGTCGCTGAGCAGAGACTGATAGCCAAGTTCCGCACACATGAGGACAGTCTCAACAGGGATCTTGGGTTCATGTCACACTATCTGTAACCCCCATGACTTGCCTGGGTTTGCAAAACCTCAGATACTGTACTGTCTGGAGACAATACACACCTCTTTAACCTGTGATCTTTGCTCCTTCCACTCACATTGTCGGCCACTTTAAGACTTGAATAGCAGGTTAGGTGTAAAGATTCGCATTCTAATCAGTAATCTGTAAACTGTCTGTGCTTTATATGCTCTGTCTGAGGCCAGAACTCTCCATTCACCTGATGAAGAGTTAACCTTGAAAGCTTGTGAGTTTACTATCAAATAAATCAGTTGGACTTAAACCTGGTGTTGTCAGACTTACTGTGTTTACCCCAGTCCAACGCCGGCATCTCCACATCACAACTTAGCATTGCCAATCAACCCAACCTGAATACCTTTGGACTGTGAAGGGAAATGAAGCACTTGGAGGAGACCCATGCAGAGACAGTAACCCAAGGCTGGAATTGAACCTTGGTGTCTGACACTGAGGCTACACTGTGCTGCCCAAAGAATTATCTCAATTAGTGGGCCAATCTTCAGACAGGGGAAGAACTCCGAGAATAAGATTTTTTTTCAGTTCAGACTAAGACTGTAGAATACTCAAGTGAGTCTGATGTTCCTGAATTTCCATTTAGCATAGCTGGGATAGCACAAGAAAGCCATGATGTGGAGATGCTATTGATGGTAGCCATGTTGTGGAGCAGCAGTGTGAACACCTGATGAAGGAGCAGTACTCTGAAAGCTTGTGGCTTGTGCCAACAAATAAACTTGTTGGACTTTAACCTGGTGTTGTGAGACTCCTTACTGTTAAGTACAAGAGGTCAAAGGTCAGAACAAGGTAGTGATTTGTGACATAGCACTGGCAGATGGGAATTTTGTGTTCATCTAAGCAATCGCCTCACCTGAACTGGTCTCCCTGCTACACAGATGATAGCATATAGCTTGTTGGATTTTGACAAATATTGTTTACTTGTACACAGGAGACTTTGACACCTTGGACAGTGATGCTGCAGTGTTTGAAAGTCTGTGTTGCATCTGTGAGCAAGCAGAGTGGCATATAAACAGATTGTTATTGAGGGAATGATCCCCTCAAGAAAAGTGAAGGGAAAGGAAATAGTTGTTGCAAATCAATCTGGCCGCAGCTGGAGTACTGTGTGCAGTTTTGGGCGCCGCACCTGCGCAAGGATATTTTGGCCCTGGAGGGAGTGCAGAGGAGGTTTACTAGGCTGATACCGGAGTTGAGGGGGTTGAGCTATGAGGAGAGGCTGAATAAACTAGGCTTGTACTCGTTAGAGTTTAGAAGAATGAGGGGAGATCTCATTGAGACGTATAAGATGATGAATGGGATGGATAGGATAGAGGTGGAAAGACTCTTCCCGCTCAAAAAAGACAGTAGGACTAGGGGGCACAGCCTCAAGATAAAGGGGGGGCGGTTCAGAACGGAGTTGAGGAGGAACTTCTTCACTCAAAGGGTGGTGAATCTCTGGAATTCTCTGCCCGTTGAAGTGGTGGAGGCTGCCTCGCTAAATATTTTTAAGAAGCGGGTTGATGGGTTTTTGATAAGAGAGGGGATTAAGGGTTATGGGGAGAGGGCGGGAAAGTGGAACTGAGCCACGACAGATCAGCCATGATCTTATTGAATGGCGGGGCAGGCTCGAAGGGCCAGATGGCCTACTCCTGCTCCTATTTCTTATGTTCTTATGTTCTTATGTTCTTATGTTCTTATGTTCTTATCATGGAATAGTTACTGCACAGGCTGTTTGATTCCTGGTGTCAGTGTCAACTCTAAGAGCAACTCTGATCCTAGTCATGTTAATTTTCATTCTTGCCACTCACCTTTAAGTTGTCTGCTGGTTGTGGTAGATGGAAAAAATAGTAGCAGATGGTCTGGTAAAAGTTGCTTTTAAAAAAAACATTGATTTCTCTTTCCTTTGCTCATATGAATGTTAATTATTTAAATTGATTAAACAGTTGTAGAAAATGCATTACACTTATTGTGGATGTCTATTAAAAAAGACTATAACAGGCCAAGCATTTTAATACAATGTATGAAATAAAACTAGCACAAATTTATTTTATTGTGGTGAAATTGCTTCCTTGCAGTTTGATATTTGGATTTAATATCGATGACTTCTCAAAATATATGACTAATTTTCCACTTGGTTGCAATGGTGCTGGAACTCTGCCATATCTGTGCCCCTGACTCACTTATCATTTTCTCAGCATTAAGGTTATAAGAATAATTTGGATGGGTTCTGATTGTTTTCTACACCAATCGTTCAAAGGAGATTGGTGTGGCATCTGCCACAGTGCAGCCCTTTTCCATGCTATATTGAGAATTTTTTATTTCTCTTTTCTGCATGTCATGTGCAATTAGTTGAGAAAAAGTTGCACAAAGGAAGGTGACTCTTTAATCACAGTGTCGGTGAGATGCCTGTATTAAATAGTTTTGAAATGTGTTACATACATCCACATTTGGGTGGACATAATGAATATTTGGAAGTATTAAGAATTTGAAATTATGTCGGGCCTGGAGGTTCCAGGAAAGCTCTTGCTCGATTTTGCTGCAGATAGTTTATCAATCTGGGCTCTTGTGTCTTGTGAAGTAGGGATCTGTTTTATTAAAAAGCTATTCTATGGCATTGATTGGATAATAGATTGAAAACTCCATGCACTAGGTATTTTGAGCTTTGAAAAGATTTGCAATAGGTTACAAGAAACTTAACTGGGGTATGGAAAATTGTTCAAGGATAATGACCACCTGCTTCAGCATTGATTTAGATTATCTGATCATATAATTGCATAAATTATTTGCAATGCTTTTACACGTTTTTAAAAAAAAGTCTTGAGTCTTCAGGTTGTAACACAATCAGATGTTCTGGATGTATTTGATAGACATTGTTTAAAACAAATACTTTCCTAGCTATTTACTGTCACCCAAATTACAACTTTGAAAACATCAAGGTTCACTTTTTTCAATGTAATTTGCAGACTAATTTTTTTGTCTTCATCTTGCAGATTCCTATCTGATTTAATATTGGAATCACAATGGGAAAATTAGGCACCTTGATCCTCCTCAGTGTGTTCCTGAAATCTGTTCACAGCCAATGGAAGAACACCCAAGTATCAGAACTTGGGTCAGACCTGGGGATGAGGATTTTTAATCATGTCGCTAATTCTAAGCCAACAGAAAACATTATCATGTCTCCACATGGAATTGCTTCTGTACTTGGGATGCTGCAGCTAGGTGCAGGTGGAAGAACAAGGCAACAATTGAGCAGTGCTCTGAAATACAACTCGCGTGGTTTGTATAAACTTTTTTGTAAGCTTTTGTTTAACTTTGTCAACTGCAAAGTTCCCTACCCCTAGTGCAGCGTTTTAAATGAGATGTTGCAACTTAGCCTCAGTGGCAAGAAAACTGATGCAAATTTGTCCTTGATTTTGGGCAGTCGGTTCTCATTGCTGTTCTAATTTAAGCCCATTTCAGTTTGTTCAAGCATATGTAATTGTTGCTGATTTCGAAAACCATTCACAAATGCAACTTTTAGTAACTGCCTTGAAATTATAGTTCTGGAGAAGGTTTTGTCATCCTGTCCATGGTGCCTGGGACCCCAATACTAGAATCTCAGTGACATTCAGAAGACGTGTTTTGCTGTGCAATTGTAACTAGCAAGCATGTAGTCACCAGCTGCTTGACTGCATGCCTATGGGTCTCTGGATATAGTCTCTCAAAAATAAAATAATGCAGTTTAATTTCCTGGAAAATATTACTATTATTTTAATGCAATTTCAATCTTCCCAGGCACAAACAGCTGTTCTACTTTTTCAGACTTTGAAATCAAAACCCTGACTAAATTAGTTCCTTGTAAGTCAATACAAAATATTCTGAATCACCCAGAGAAAATAGTTGTTTTTTAGTATTCATTTAGTTTGCATGTATATAAGCTATTACCTGTTATCATAAACTATTCATTGTGTAATACCATATACATTAGCAGTTCACATACTGAATACATTAATTTGAATTATAGAAGTTCTAAATAAATATTTGCATTAGATGCTTGGTAAGTTAATCTTTTATATCCAAGTACTTCATTTATGAATGTTAGAATGATGCATGTATGACATAAGTCTGCTTCTAGTAAGCTACTTTATATATTGATTGATTCCTTGTAGGTGCTTCCAGAAAGCTCAGAAGGATACACAAGTTTTTAACTGAAAGCAGAAATCATGATATAGTAGCTATTGCCAATGGATTATTTGTAGCTAGTAATTTTTCAATGGAACCACCATTTATTAGCAAGACAAAAGATGTGTATCAAGCTGCATTGAAAAGTTTGAATTATGAAAATCCTGTGGAAGCTGCAACAGCAATCAATCAGTGGACTAAGAATCAAACCAGAGGTACATAATCCTTCAATATGAAGTAGGAAGACTAGCTTAATTGGCTGATGGGTCTTGGGGGAGAAATGGGTAAAGGAAGTGAGAAAGCAATTAATTTTTCTGAATGTTTTTTATATAAGATTACCAAACTGCAGCATGTGCAATACTTTTTTTCATTTTTTAGGATTTTAAACATTTACTTGTATTGCAGTTTTTTTAAAGTTAAAAGCAATATCATTAATTAAATGCAAAATACTGCAGATGCTGGAATCTGAAACCAAAAATGCTGGGCAATCTCAGCAGGTCTGATAGCATCTATGGAGAGAGAATAAAGCCAACATTTCACATCAGATTTTTTTGTTTTTGTGAAATTAACTAATTGTCCAATTCTTTTGTCAGCATGTCAAATATGAAAAAAATGGATGTATCTGGTTTTGTTTCAGTGCTATAAAGTTATAAAATTGTGCTGTCTTCTGCACAGCTTTTTCCAAACTGGTTTACACTCGTGTGTGATATAAATTAATTAAAATTATTTGCTGGATTTTTACTTCTGTGTAATAAATCTCACTTAGTACTTGCATCTTGATGTGGTCTTTTTTGTAAATTGTTTGCCAACAAAGCATGATATTTGAGATAATTTATTTCACCCTATTAGAGGGAAGGCAAGGTGTAGAATCCACTGCCTGTTTTACTGAAGTCTTGCAATTTGGTCTGTTTCTTAGGTATGATTACAAATCTCATTTCTCCAGAAGTTCTCAATGTAGCCACCAAGCTAGTGGTGGTCAATGCTATTTTTTTCAAGGGTTTGTGGAAGTCCCGGTTTCGAACAGGAAATACTCGTAACAGGGATTTCTATGCTGCTGATGGAAATGTATATCAAGTTCCTATGATGTCCCAAATATCAACCTTCAACTTTGGTAAGTGTGGCACCATTAGAATGTTTGCCTTTAGCCAAAATGAGCACTGGATTGTTGAATACAGAGCAGTATGTTAAAGCAGCAATGTGTCAAGAGTATTGAGGCATTGTTACTTTCTTGCATTCTGCTATATTCAACATTTTTAATGTGGTGTTCAGTATCAAATTGCTAAATTGTATATTAGGTGATCTGAAGACACAGATACTAAGTGTTGTTTGTGCCCCAATAGTACTGGTAATGATCAAGGACACAGGCTTTGTAACATCTGGTTCCTGGCTGAGGTGCTGAGCAGATGAAAAATGGGAACTGAGGGAATTCATATTGGAAAATTTTAGTGCAAGATGTTTGAATTTGAAGTCTAGCTTAGTACATTTGTAGAGCTATATAATTATTCCTTTTCCTAAGGATCTTTTGGTGACATTGGTGCCACATAAGAGAGCAGCTGGGTCGGCAGTAACCAGCAATTGAACCTGATCTTTTCTGATGTCTCAGTAACAATCACAACTAGCTAAGTAAGGGTGCTCTGGAAGTATATTTTGAATGCATGTGCTCATATTTTATGATCCATTCTTCACCTTTCTGCTAATCTGAGTGGCTTAGTTCACTGCAATAAAATTATTCTTTAACAAAGGCGGCAACTGGCATCTAGCATAAGATAATTGTGAAAAGGTATGAACAGTACAAAATTAACAGATTGGCGCTCTTGTGTTAGTAGCTTGAATGCTGCTGATTATAACATTCAAATCTCTACTGTTCATTAAATCTTATGAATTGAATGGGGTTGATGGTCAATAGTATTTTAATATGAAAACAAGCGTGGTCAGAATGTGATATTGTAAATGCATGCTAGCTTTGGCAAACTATGTTTGGGATATTTAGCATTCCATGAATACAAGAGATTTATCTTTAACTTTTGTACATGCTTTTTTGTTTTGCAGGAAAGGCCGTTACACCAACAAATGTGAAATATTTTATCCTTGAGCTGCCATACCATGGTGGCACTATCAGTATGTTTGTTGTTGTTCCTGAGGATATTAATATCCAACTCTCCGCAATAACTCCGTACATGAATGTACGAACTATAAACAGCTGGAAGGTAGTCATGAGAGAAAAGAAGCTTGATATTGCCATACCTAAGTAAGTGTTAATATTTGCTTTTGAAACCTGTATGGTTAAAAGTAGCCATGTATTAGTTCTAATGCTTCTGTGTTTGAAGCTTGCCATCCATTTGGAGTAGAATACTGATTTAATTAACACTTTGCCATATCATTTTTATTATGGCTGCCTATCCTTTTTTGTTGCTGGTAAATGTGCTTTTGGCTTTTTGCTAAAAACTTCATCTGTAGATTCACTGCTGAGGCAGAAACCAACCTGGAGAAACCTCTTTCATCTCTTGGAATCACTGATCTGTTTGATCAAACAAAGGCAAATTTTGGAAAGATTAGCAGTAAGTAGTTGAATGTTTTGTCAGAAAACTTCTCAATATTTTTAAATAGTGCACACTTTTAACTGCCTTCAATATGCTGCAGGATCAGATCAACTGTATGTTTCACAACTAATACAAAAGGCTAAAATTGAAGTGAGTGAAGATGGGACAAGAGCTTCTGCAGCAACAGGCAAGTTTGTCAGCATTTTTAAACATTGCAATAAGTATACTCTCATCAATAATGCACTAAAACAGAACATTAGTCATACCCTGCTCACTGTGGTGGAGTAATTTGTTTCAGGTAATAATTGCAAGGCATGTGTTGCACAAACATGAAGTAAGAGCTGAAACGGCCAAATTATGCTGCCAGGATAATCTAAGTTTCTGTTTCAGTAATCAGTGATTCACGTGCAAATTATACTCCAGAATGGGCTTGTTAAGAGTTTCCCCTCAAATTGCATTCACCTTGGTTTGCATATCTCCAAATCTGCCATGAACCAGCGCTGTTGAGCAATGTAAACTAAAACTCTGTATCTCACAAATAAGACAAACTATTTGAAACTTCAGGTGGGTGATTTGATCTAGGGGTCTGGTGTTGATGGACACACTTCTAACATTTAGGCTGAAAGTTCAATCCTTGTGCAGATTTTACTGATTTGGGGCAAATTGCACTAAGGGAACCAGTGCAACCCAGTGGAAAACATAAGTCCTAATTTTCACTCTTTTCTGCTTCCCCCCTCCTTTTGCATGATCAATTAGTTGATCAACAGTTGTTGGAGTCTGGTGACTTTTGCATTATACCAAAAAGCTGATGAGAGAATGGTGAGGGAAGTTTAAGTTCATTCCATCTGGGTTCTTTGTGCTGTCCTAACCAACCGCTCCTGCTGTTCTGTTGTGCCCTTGTGCTCCACAGGATGGGAAAAGTCACAAGCAACACTGATGGAAAAACCTACTATGCAAGTGCTTAAAATCATACTGGCCATACAGCAGCTAATTCCTGCTGTTGATATCAACTCAGTATTCAAATAGAATTATGGGGCTGGTGTAACATAAAAGATCTAATCATTCCTGGCCTTGACCTGCCTCTGAGATGATGAATAGCTTTCAACTAAATTGGCACAAGCATGGACAATGCAGCTACAAGCTTCTGAAGTGGAAGTGAGGGGCGCCCTGGAGTGCAATTATAACAATAAATCTCAAGTCATAATGTATCACATCAATCTGCCCACTAAGATCTATTATGGAAGGTATCTCACTTTACTCCCAAGGAGGCCATTAAACAGATGCCCAGTTTGCCCAAGTTCAAGAAGGCAGCTTGCCACCACCTTTACATAGGGAGTTAGGATGGGCAATAAATGTTGACCTAGCCACAATACCCACATTCCATGAATAAAGAAATGCTGATATTGTCATGAAAATAGGAGAACAGCTCAAGTTTTGAGAATAACTAATTGTCCATGTGTAAATGTACATGTCAATTTTTTTGTGGTGTTATTGCCCCATGTTAGGTGCCATTGTTTAGGGCTGCACAGTGGCAGTGGTTAGTATTGCTGCCTCACAGTACCAGGGACCCAGGTTCAGTTCCTGGCTTGGGTGACTCTGTCTATGGGTTTCCTCCCATAGTCTGAAAGACATGATGGTTTGGTGCTTTGACCATGCTAAATTCTTCCTCCATGTACCTGAACAGACTAGGGGATTTTCACAGTAACGTCATTGCAGTGTTAATGTAAGCCTACCCTTGACACTAACAAACTTAAAACTGTGGTGCAATCTATTAATATGGGCTTTGATACTCGAGATTGGAGCATGGATGCAAACCTGTGATCCAAGAAGCCAATGCAACTAGAAGCTGAATGAGTGTAAATGTCCACCCATTAAGAATTGATGTTCCCTGGTTTCTTGCATGAGGGCAGAGGAATGCTTAAAATATAACTCCACTGCAGTTCAATGTCTATGTAATAGAGTTCTGGACAAAGATTATGGGTGCAATTCTCTGGCCTCCCAGCCTCATGTTTTCTGCCAGTGCAGAGTGGCAGGATTCTCTGATCCCACTGCTGTCAATTCCCATTGACATTACCCCATGCCAGTGGGAAATCCTGTGCATAGGGGTGTGCTCCTAGTGTGGCTGGAGAATCCCACTGGTGTGAATAGCCAATGCATCTCATGCCTTTTTAAAACACAAAATTAATGCTACTGAATTCATTACTTTCTGTAGAAATACGATGCCATTAGTTTCCATCCTTGGCTCTGGAGCAAAATAATACCCTGTCTTCCAGTTGGAAGCTAATACAATTCTGCATGTCAGACTGTAGATTTCAGATCTTCACTAAAATAATGCAAAGCCAAACGATTTTGGCTGGAACTGTGAACAGCTTTGCCATACACTTGGTTCACTAATAGTGCATTTTATTACAGCTGCTGTTGTTGTGTTGAAATCACTCCGGATTACTCCTCCATTTATGGTGAATAGACCATTCCTCTATATCTTATACCACAATTCTACAGGTAAGTAACTTATTTAAAAATATATATAGGTAAGTAACTTTAGAAATGTGTTGAGTTTGATGCTGTCACATGGTATTTACGACTCAACTGACTAATCATAGTAAATTTTGTATTGTTTGGGAGAATTCAATGTTCATCATACTTGACTGCATTTTTTTGTAGCCGAGGATGGCCCCAATGCCATCTAGAAAACCCATGCTGTAGGTGAACAATCCTACTTGTTAACAAGCAATTGGAGTATTAGCATGAACTTGTTTCACAGCAATTTGTTCAGATCTGGATGCACTGCCTGAAGATGGGTTTATTTCAGGCATTCAAGGGGCATTAGATATTTCTATTCAAGTAATCAATGTGTAGGGGGCAATGGCTCCAAACCATGATGCTCATTTTGTTGGCTGGTCTAAGTGGCCTTCTGTACTGTAACAATTGTGTAAACTACCTAAATTTGAAATCCTAGTTTAAGAAAACCAGTTATAAGCTTGTGTGCAATATCCATCTTTCTCTAGCAATCATTTTTGTGCTTCATAACATCTACAGAAGACTCCACACCTGGATAATGAAAACCTGTTAAAATGATCATGTGATTAAGCTACTAAATAGCTTAACAATCACCACCTGTGTAATTCTTGCTTCTGGGAAGCCTTTGTCATTTTTCCCACAAAGCTCATGAAAGTGCATCAGTATACTAGTTAACTGAGACATCCAGTGGCCAGAAAGAGGTACTACATAAACTTGGCTGGAATTTAAGAACACACCCTTGAATAATTACTTTAAAATGTACTAAAACAATCCCCTTTCCGTCCAATAACTAGAGATATTGTATTTGAGCTGAATTGGAAAGTTGCAACACCAAGCCTGCTTATCAGGTCCAGCAAGATTTTTTTTTTCTAATTTGATTTGCCTGAAGCCTAGACCATTCTTGCTCTTTTAATTTAATCCTGCCCTTGGCACACCATCATATTCACCTTCATACTCCCATTTGCATTAGAGCTGAAGTTAAACTTTTTGTGCACATAATTGTAAGCTCCTATCTCTAACATGCCTGCAAGTGAATCTGTGCATATCTTATTTATTGTTAGTCCAGAACTGCACATAAATCAGGCTGCAGTTAGAGGATTAGAGGATTTTCAAAAAGGTGGCTTGGTATGATGTCTCTAACGGAATAAAGCAGCATGGATAGAAATGCGTGCAGAGGACAACATCTGATTTTTGTTGATGAATGGGATGGATAGGATAGAGGTGGAGAGACTCTTCCCACTCAGAAAGGATAGTAGGACTAGGGGGCACAGCCTCAAGATAAAGGGGGGGCGGTTTAGAACGGAGTTGAGGAGGAACTTCTTCACTCAAAGGGTGGTGAATCTCTGGAATTCTCTGCCCGTTGAAGTGGTGGAGGCTACCTCGCTAAGTATTTTTAAGACACGGGTTGATGGGTTTTTGATAGGCAAGGGGATTAAGGGTTATGGGGAGAGGGCGGGAATGTGGAACTGAGCCACGACAGATCAGCCATGATCTTACTGAATGGCGGGGCAGGCTCGAAGGGCTAGATGGCCTACTCCTGCTCCTATTTCTTATGTTCTTATGAAATATGGAGGAATTTGTCATGAGGGTTTAGTCTTTGGAACTCCTTGCCACAACAGCACTGGAGGCAGAGTCCCAGTGTACACTTAAGGCTGAGATAATTAGATCCTTAATCAGTAAGGGAATTGAGGGTTATGGGGAAAGGGCAGGTACGTGTATGTCAGATCTGTCATAATCTTATTGAATGGTGAAGCAGGCTCAAGGGGTCAAACTGCTTACACTTTCCTACTTCATGGTCTTAAACTTTCCTGCTGAAAACTTTGATAATAGAATGTGATGCATTTTGAGAGGATACACAGTGGAAGTATGTTCCAATAAAAAGCCACTGACTGGTAGCAAAACCTAGCTATTTCATAGTCATAATTTCTTGAATTAACACGTTGACGTATCAAAATTTGTTTTAAATGTCTTTATTACCAGGGTGTGATCATAGAGTTGATCACGTTTTATGTGCAAATATTGGACAGTACAGCATACATTCAGTTAATATTATCAATCTGTTCTAATGAGTTATTGTACCTCCATTGATTAATGCTTATTTTTGTCCATTCTCTTGTCCTGTAATTTTTTCCTACTTAAAAATGTATTTTGGGACTTTCTTTGCTTTCCACTGTCTATTTTTTCTTTCCCCACCATACTATTTTCAATCATTTTCCACAGAGCTAGATAATTTATCCACAGCATTGTTCCAGGATCCCAGATACTTTACTCCTAAAGTTTGGGGCTGATTCAGATTTCATGCTGAGGTTCAAATTATCTAGGTTGTCTGGCCTCAATAATGTGCAGTCAACCAAGGTGGTAATTACCAGTTGAAGACCGTGTGAACTCTTGTTGGTTCATTCCCATTCCAATTCCAACCCCAACCATGGGCTTGGAAGGAAGGGAGTGTGGGTGGGGGGGTAGTGTGGGGAAGAAGTCCTTTTGAGGTCTAGAAGCATCAGGAGTTAAGATGTTGCTTGGTGTAGAGGCCAGCAAACCATGTAAGCACTCCTGGCTTGGGCAGTTCTGGGGTGAGTAGGATTTACATGGTATATTGCCCAGTGTTGTGATTGTGGAGCAGGTACCACTGACTTGTAGGCAATAATAGAAATCCCTGCACTGTTATTTCAAGGAGTGTTCTACATTCTTACAAATATCAATCTATACACTTGAAACCTACTTAATTAAAATTATAACTTGGTACAATTTATACACTAACTGGTTTTCTCTTCTGAATTGCTTATGCAGGCACAGTTCTTTTTATTGGGCAAATTGCAAAACCATAAGAAGCCAATTTCAATGGGATAAGTTTCGAAATGGTTTTCCAGCATCAAATGGAGGAAATGTCAAATTACTGTGCTCAAGTGACTTGATGATGAAAAACAGTGCTATTATGTATAAACACTGATTTTATAGCCTTACAATAATACATGCATGCAATTTTGCCTTGCATAGAATGTTTAAATTTTTAAGTATTTTTAACAATCAGTATGAAATCATGTCTGACTTTTATCCAAGTTCTGTATTGCACCCTGAGGAACGTTAAACGTTTGAGTATGACTTAGCCCAATATTTTTCTTGGCATTTAAATAATATTCAATTTTTGCATGAAAATGCTCAAAGCTGTTTGGAATATGACTAAATTGGAGTTCCTCGGTGTTCTTGAAGATAACAATTTATTTTGTATGGTTCTTATTTGGTTTTGTTTTGGACTGTTATCTACCATCTCCATTCATGTCAATGTGGGGGCATCTACACAATTGCACTCAACCATTCCAAAGGCATAAAATAGTGTATGGGGGAGGTATAAGTCTGAACCCCTACTTACAACTAAAGAATTCAGGCCTTTTTTTACTAAGTGGAAGTTTAAATGTTTTGGAATGCAAAATTATAATTACCTTGCTGTGCAAGTCACACCCAAAGGTCTTTAATACTAAGCAGCTCTAACTATTGAGAAAAGCCATTCAAATTCCCAAACTAAATGCTGGAGTAATTGTGCATTAATATTTATTGCAACACAAATTGAATGTCATTTGCTGAATAATCGCAATGAAGATCTAAATCAATACTTTTATTCTTTAACCTTTTAAGTTAGTGGAACTTGGTGCTCTACCTGAATGTTACCACCTCTGTAGTTTGAAGACTTTTAAATGCTCAAGATTTGTTTAAATCCAAATTTTGTGGCCTTCAATTGTGTAGTCACATTTACCATAGTGGAAATGTTTTAATAAAATGTGAATTTAGTTTCCATTTCTACTTGATTTGCCTTTTCTTGTGCTGCCTAGGTAGCTTTATAACAAAGTGCTTTGAAGCTTCCATTGGAGATATTAGTGGAATTTTGAATGTTTGAAGCCAATTTTGCAATCTGATTTGAGTTCAGTACCCTATTTCCAAAAGTTGAGCCTCCTCTGGCACTGCTCCATAATTTGTGAGCATAAAATGGATACAGGATCAAATGTTACATTTAACATTGTGTTGCATGCTTCATTTAAATGGATTTTTGACAGAACTTTGGAAAAATCACTTTGTTAGGTGGTGACGACAAGTTCGGGATGTTAATGATGCATAACATTGCAATCCCAATCTCTTTTCTGGCATCTGATCAAATTTCAAATGCTTTGACATTGACATCTCACACAATATGTTCTACAAAACAGTCACTGCTTAATTGCTAAAGTATAGAAAAGTCCAGCCTCCTGGATTCAGAATAGACGCTCTTTAACAAAATTGAAGAATGGGCTCTAAGTGAAGTTAAGGGTGGTGACATTTCTATTCCTGTCAATATGCATGGAACTGCACAAGGCCCTGGGAAGGTGGTCTGTTTGTTTGGACAAGTCATTAAATTCAACAGATGTATCCTTAATGTCTGTTATAATCTAAATGACAGCAACTAGCTCACTGATATTTTGGCTTTGGAGTAAAATTCCCAAGAATGAAAGATTGGGGGGCTGGGGGGAGGCGAGAGTTGCAGAAAAAGCATGAAATGGCAATAGCCAGGTTATCGGACCATTTGAGGACAATGGGAAACATCAGACCCAAACCAGGTTTTGGAAATGCAACACTTAAGATGCACTTTTAGGCAGGGAGATTCAGAAGAAATTGGACAATTACTGAAAAGGCAAGAGAACTTGCATAGATCTTTTACCCATTTATAGAACCTAATCAGGTTTTTATTGCAGAAATTTAGCTGCACTGTGAAGGAGGTGAAGCCGGAGGTGAACCAATTGTTGCAATCACTTAAGCTGCTGTGAATCTAAAAGAGCATACCTTCAACAGACCAAGCTTTTATCTACACTAAGTGTGATCGTGAATTTTTATCCTTAAGACCCAGATACATGCTTCCTCTTGTCTGATGGAATGGTTGCAGTTGCATATGCACTCTGGGTGTTGTAATAAACATTTATCCTTTATAAAATTTGCAGAAAATCTGTCACTGTTCTTGATTGTCACTGTACTCTAGGCTAAAACAGCTTTAATTTGTTTTCAGTCAGAAATTATATGTTCTTCCTCATGCAACTTTGCACCACAAGATAGTTTTTTTTTGTTGAGACTAGCTCTGAAGTTGTGAAGTACTAATTGATTTTTCTTTTCCATCCTTTTGGGCTTAATCTAAATTTGAGTTAAGTCAATGGCTCCTAAACTGAAGGATCATAGATTAACTGGTATCCAGTGTACTTCAGGCAGCCTATTGGGTCTTTACAGCATTGCCAATGGTTTCATTGTCACCATCAGACTTAATTTCAGTTATTTTATTGCGTTCCAATTTTTGCCATCTGCTATGCTTCATCCCCAGAGCATTATCCTGGGTCAATGGATTACTAGCCCAGTGACAATGCCACTATGCCATACCTTCCTCCTTGTCAGCCAGACTGCTGTCTTTTCAGCTGATTTTTGAAGCAATTTTGAGTGAACCTCCATCTCACCAGAGCATAGGTCATCGTAAAGCCACTAGAATCCTCCATGTGTAACATGCCTTGCCCTGCAAAATTGCTTTCACAAGAGAATGTATTTGCTGGGTTGACAAGGATTTCATTGCTTGTGATGGAATTCTGCCAGCTGATCTTTATGATCGATCAAAGAATGCATTGTTGTTAAGCAATTCAGTTGCATTTGTTTGCTGTATGGAATCCATTCCTCTAATCCATGAAGGCAGTGATAACTGCCTGTATGCTTGAATTTTGGTGGTCACACTTCGAGGTGATAAATAAGCTTATTGGTCTTTAACATCTGCCTGTCTGTGTCCTAGTGTTTAAAATTCTAAATATAGGCATACCCCTCTAACACTGAGGTTGGTGTTGTCAGTACTGATCTGTGGTGGTTTGTAATTTCATAGGAATTAGGATTTGGCCATTCACTCCTATGTCTGCTCCACTAATCAATATGATGATGATGATTCATCCTCCAATTCAACACTATCCCCATATCTCATAACACCTGAACAAATAAATATATTTCTAGACTAAAATATATTCAGTGGCAGCTTTCCAGTCATGTGATGGAGAATTCCACAGATTCAGAGTGAAATAGTTTATCCTCATCTCAGTCCTAAATGGTTTACCCTGTAAGCGGAGACTGTGATCCCTTGTTCCAGAGCCCCAAAGAATATTCTTGCATCCAATCTATCCACCAGCCCTGTCAGAATTTTATATACTTCAATTAGATCCACTCTTATTCTTTTAAATTCCAGTGACTATAGGCCCAGTCAACTCAATCTCTCCTTGTACAACAATCCTGCCATCCTAGGAATCAGTGTGCCTTCCTCTGAATGCAAAACGATAAAGTAGTTATTTAATTGCTCTGCTATTTTGTTGTTCTCTATCATAAATACTCTTAATTTCAGACTTACATTTGTTTTCACTAATCTTTTCCTTTTCACATAACTTGTAAAAACTTTTTGTCTTATTTGCAAGCTTACTCTTATACTCCATTTTCCTCCCTCTTAATCTCTTGGACCTCCTTTGCTGAATTCTGAAGTGCTCCTAATCCTTAGCCTTGCTACATTTCCTAGCAACTTCACGATCCTTAATTTATTTTGTTAGCCATAGTTAGACTGCTCTACTTCTGTTTTTGCACCAGAAAAGAATGTATAAGTCTTGCAATCCAAACATTTGTTCCTTTAAATATTAGCCATTGCATATCCGCTGTCATGTATTTTGAAGTTCCCTGATCTATCTTAACCACAATCAGTAATGATAGGCAACAACACATCCACGATCATCCTCAATACCGGTGTCCCAAAGGGCTGTGTTCTCAGCCTCCTACTATACTCCTTATACACTTATGACTGTGTGGCCAAATTCCTCTCCAGTTCAATTTTCAAGTTTGCTGACGATGCCACCGTAGTGGGTCAGACGAGCAAGAGTACAGGAATGAGATAGAGAATCTGGTGAACTAGTGCAGTGAAAATCTCTCCCTCAATGTCAACAAAACAAAGGGGTCATTGACTTCAGGTAGTGTAAAGGAGAAATGCCCCTGTCTACATCAAAGAGGATGAAGTAGAAAGGGTCGAGAGCTTCATGTTTTTAGGTATTCTGATCACCAACAACCTTTCCGTGATAACCTCTATCACGTTCTGGTCATTGTTTCCCAAAGGACACTGCACAACAAAATTGTTAATTAACTCTTCTTATTGTATAATCAAGGATAGAATAGCATGTTCCCCAGTTAGTTCCTCAACATGCTGGTCTAAAAAAAATTTCATTTACAATCTAGGAATTCATCTGCCACATTACTATCACTAATTTGTCCAAGTCATCCATGATTACTGTAGTATCCTTTTGCACTGATTTGATTCTTAACTAACAACACCACCTTTTCCTTTCTGCCTTCCAAAATATCAAGCACCCATGGACATTCAGTTCCCAGCCTTGGTCACCCTGAAGACATGTCTGTGTATTACAATCATATGTATATCAATTTGCATTCAGTTCATCTACTTTGTTATGAATTTTCCATGCATTCCAATACAATGCCTGCAGGATTGTCTTTTTAACATTGTTAAAAACAGGTTTTTTGTTGTTCTGTGGCTCCATTTGTTGTCATTCTGTATTTCCTTTGCCTTCCACTTTTGCTTTCTATTTTCTGTCTTTAGTTTCTATCTTTGTTTCCCTCTCTTGTCTCTCTGCTCAGATTCCCATCCCCCTGCCACTCTACCTTAAACCCTCCCCAATAGCATGGCAGTACTTAGTCAAATGCAATCTGGGCCAATCTATTGGAAATCCATCGTCACCAACAACCTTTCTGGGCAGGGTACCTGAAGGAGGAGGAATGATAGCATAATGGGGGAGGCAGAGGTGTTGTATTTATTGTCACTGAACTAGTAGTGTACAGACCCAGGGCTCTGGGGATCTGGATTTGAATCCGAACATGGCAGCTGGTGAAATTTTAATTCCAGATTTTAATTGGGTTCAAAGTCCAATGAAGACCATGAAACCAATGTCCTTTACTGAAGGAAATCTGCCACTTTACCTGGTCTGGCCTACGTGTGATGTCAGACTTACAGCATTGCGACTCTTAAGTGCCCTCTGAAATGGGCTAGCAAACCATTCAGTTTAAGGACAATTAGGGATGGGCAATGAATGCTGGCCCAGCCAGCGATTGCCCACATTTCCCTGACTAAATAAATAAAAGATGATGATGATGGTAATGATAAGAAAATGATAGCATTACAGCTAATATATTTCTAAAATTTAATGTTTCCATGTAGGTTTGTTTCCAGCAGACGCATGGCAAGCTTCTGAGGAACTATGAAAGTAAATGCTGCAAAGCAATAAAATAAATTTAAATTGAATTGATGATGCCATCTTTAGCATGCCCAGGTGCCAATTCAATAATATCAGCACTCCACCCCATCCTCCCAATAATTTTAAGCTTATTCAAGCCAGCGATCAAATTAATATGTGCGATGGAAAACCCGAATAAGTTGAAAATCTTTCATTCATATGTAATGCTTTATATCTTCAGGATGCCTCAAGCATTTTAGAGTTACTAGGTTATTTTTGTCATCTGTGCAATAGTGCACTGGTAGCAATCATATAGCAGTTTTACTCCAGATCAAAATTTACAGTTATTCAATATGTTGTGTAACTGTATATTTTGACAAGGGGATTGCCTTTGTCAGCAGCTTCCTGTCCCAGCAACTCTCAAAGCCATATTGACTGCAATGCCTTCAGTCCCTTTGTAACTAACACATCATTTTATGTAGGCCTTTGTTTAAATAGGTGCATTCTGATTGTTTTTCAAATGTCCACAAACCTTTAAAGCACAGTTGGTGGTGGGGGTGGTGGTGGGGGTGGTGGGGGTGGTGGTGGTTGGGGGGGGGGGGGGGGGGCTGGGCATGATTAGCGCTGCTGCCTCACAGCCCCAGGGACCCAGGTTCGAGTCCCTGTCTGTGTGAAGGTTGCACATTCTCCCCGTGTCTTCATGGGTTGCCTCTGGGTGCTCCCACTGTCTGAAAGATGTGCTGGTTAGGTGCATTGACCCGAACAGGTGCCGGAGTGTGGCGAGTAGGGGATTTTCACAGTAACTTCATTGTAGTGTTAATGTAAGCCTTACTTGTAATTAATAAATAAACTGCTTTACTTTATGACTTCATTACACCAAATTCAAAACATACGTTTTGGTTGCCTCAGTGTCAGAGACTTGGGTTCGATTCTGGCCTTGGGTGACTGTGTGGAGTTTGCATGTTCTCCCTATGTGTGGTAATACAATCAGGGCTTAGTTTTAAGGCCGATTAAATTGGATATCCTAAATTAAAGAATTGGGCATATTAAAATCAAACACATTCAAACATTGGTCAGGCCAGATTTGACTAAGGTCAAATGTACAAACACACAGAAACTGGGACTGTCCCATCAATCATCCATCAAAGATCATCACACTGAGACCCAACAGGAGATCGTTGCATCCCATTGAAATGCACCGGCCTATTGTTAGAAGCCCAGACCAAACCAGACCTTCTGTCACCTAAAGTTCCTGCAGTTACCTTATATGGCAACAGGTTACATATAAGCAACATGGTGGAGATGGACACCTAGGGGTGGGCCCTGGTGTCCTGTAAGGCAGACATCTTGAAACCCACTGGGTACTTGGACCCTGTCCCTGGTGGGGAGTAGTGTAGAATTCTTAGTATAAGACCCTTCATATTACTTTTACCAAAATAAGTAGACAAGGTTAAGGTAATTATAAAGTGCCTTACAAATATAGTAAGAATTCATAATGTGCCTGGAACAAAATATGCAAAGGTATTATAAACTGTAGAACCACAAATTAACCAAGTATTAAATTATAAGCTTAAATTGTATTTTCAATATATATGTATTGTGCAACTTGGCCAACTTCATTCTAAGTACAGCATGATGGGAAACTGTGGTAGACAGACCAAATTCTTTTAACACAATGGAGCACAGAAAGATAGCTTCTCTTATCTGTTTCTGGATACATGAAAACTAGTTTAATCATAGGCCTGCTATTTAAGGGAGTAAATTTGTTCATGGGTACCAAGGCTGGAGCAATCTCTCAAGCTGATAAAAGTGGCCCATGTTCCAGCGAAAGAGTGATTCTTTTCACCAATTAAAAATCACAAGTGTTGGCTACGGCCTTGGACACTGGTAATAATATGGGTTCGGTTTCCTAAGTAAGTGGGAAGGAACCTACATGGACAATAAGCTAATAATCTCCCATACCTGCTGACAGGTGGAACATTATTGACTAAGGAAATTAATGCTGAATGTTATGATTGGGTCCTCCAGTCTGATTGACAAGACTGGGTGGGATATTGAAATGTTCAGAATAATATAATTTTACCTAGCAATATTAGCTCAGAGATGACAGTGATCCCTCATTGACTGTGTCTCTCTCCCAAAGCATGCATTGCAAATAAATCCCTTTTTGTTCTTTAACTATATACTGTCTTTTGCAGTCTATGTATTGGTTGAGTGAGGTTCAACAAGTACAGAACACTAGGGGAACACTTTCAGAAAACTCCTCTTACACTCCCAAGACCACATTGGCCAGAAACCAGAGAATTTTCTGGAAAGTCGGGGAGGGAGGAGGAAAACTACGCATTTCAGACACACCAGCGGCAAAGACTTGACAAGGAGGTGACCTTGACCATCCAGAAGGCTGACCACAGAAGGAAGGAAGAAAGAAACTGCCAACTAGGGGATTTTTCACAGTAACTTTATTGCAGTGTTAATGTAAACCTACCTGTGACACCAATAAATAAATAAACTTTAAAGTTTGTCTTTTGTCCATCTTGCAAATAAGAGCACTGGGGTAAGACCTTTGAGTAAGTAAACTGGTCAAAAGTATCTGAGATTTAATAGATACAACACATGTCTGCGTGGGTTTCCTCTGATTTCTCCCCACAGTCCAAGATGTGCAGATTACATGGAGTGGCCAGGCTAAACGGCCCCTTAGTGTCCTAAGATGTATAGGTTAGGGGGTTTAGCAGGGGTAAATATATAAGGTTATGGGTATAGGGCTGGGGTGGACTGGATAAGATGCTCAGTTGGAGAGTTGATAGATTTGATGAGCCAAATGGCCTCCATTTGCACTGTAGGGATTCTATGATTGGCATCTGTCCAACGGTGTCTGTAGCAAAATAAGTGTCTCAATTTCAGTTAAACCCATAGCTGAGTGTTCGGAGAAGTGAATTAAAATTCTTTGCTGTGTAATCAATGAAGGATTATGGGATTGTCCTTTTGGCAATGAACTACAAAATTATTCACATGAGTTGTGTGTATACAATATATTGCAGTAAGACCAAAATTGAGTTCCCAAGAGTGTTTACAGGAAGATCAGGTTTAGTCCTTTATTCTTGGAAGGACAAGGTGGGAGAGTAACCTAATAGAGACCTTTATGATTATGAAAGATTTTGATAAAAGTAGGCAGAGGCAGAGTGTTTCTGCTTCTGGAGAAGAGCTGGAGGCCATCAAATAAGATTATTAATTTAAAAGGGAATTCAGATGAAATGTTGTACCCCAGACAACAGCAAGATGATGGAATTTCTGTGTGGATGGTTGAGGCAAATAGTTTAGATGCATTTAAGGGGAGGCGGGATAAGATTTGAGAAGAGAGAATAGAGGATATGATAGCCCTGCTTTGTTACACCTGCCCCATCACGTCACACTTAACATCCACTTTCCTTGCAAGCATATCAATCATCCTCTTGCCCTTTTACCTTTATGCCACTATCAGCACCTTCTTTAGTGCTTAATGCCGCCACTAACATTCCCTTTATCTTGTGCCCATGACATCATTGTCAATCTCTCTCAGGCTGTCACTTATCCCTGATTTTCAATTCTGTTCCACCTTGTCCAACTCCCTCTCCCAACTATATAATCCATCACATTTCTCCCTCTCTTCAACTCTGAAGAAGGGTCATATGGACTCAAAATGTTAACTCTGTTTCTGTCTCCACAAATGCAGCCAGACCTGCTGAGTTTGTTTAGCTTGTCTGTTTTTATTTCAAATTTCTAGCACCCACAGTATTCTGCTTTTATTGTCTTTTTTTAAGCACCTCCCTCACATGCCCATCTATCAATCCATCACTCATCCTCATCCTGAAGCAAACTGATGCCTCTTTCTCATTGCCAACTTCACCAAATACTTTCCATTCATTGGGTGAACATATGCCATTACAGACACTCATAGATATGCCTTTTCCATTGCGGAAGAGAACAAAAAGCAAGTGAAAGGGTGAGAACCAAAGATGGTCCTCCATAGGTCTCACAGTTAACAACTGCCAAGGAAGAAAGGCTGGAGGTCAGTGGCATCTCTGGACATTAGAAGGGAGGACTCTGAATTGACTGGTGATAGAATAAAATATATGTGTATACATGTTATGTAACAATCAGTCATGCTGACTTAATTGCAACACGTGGGTGCAATATAATCATTTTCATAAAAAGTGGCAACATTCTTACCCTGCTAATATTATTAGTTTATATTGGCATATGATGTTGCAGCTATATAGAGAGTTGGTTAGGCCACATTTGGAATACTGCGTCCAGTTCTGGTCGCCACACTACCAGAAGGACATGGAGGCTTTGGAGACAGTACAGAAAAGGTTTACCAGGATATTACCTGGTATGGAGGGTCTTAGCTATGAGGAGAGATTGGGTAAACTGGCGTTATTCTCCCTGGAAAGACAGGGGATGAGGGGCAACCTAATAGAGGTGTATAAAATTATGAAGGGCATAGAAAGGGTGAACAGCGGGAAGCTTTTTCCCAGGTCAGAGGTGATGAACACAAGGGGTCACAAGTTCAAGTTGAAGGGGGCAATGTTCAACACAGATGTCAGGGGCACGTATTTTACACAAAGGGTGGTGGGGGCCTGGAATGCACTGCCAAGCAAGGTGGTTGAGGCAGACATGCTGGGATCGTTCAAGACTTATCTAGATAGCCACATGAACAGACTGGGAATAGAGGGATATAAACGAATGGTCTAGTTGGGCGCATGAGCGGCGCAAGCTTGGAGGGCCAAAGGGTCTGTTGCTGTGCTGTTATTGTTTGTTCTATATCTTTCTATTAACTCCATTGTGCATCAGCATGACATGCAGCAGTTCAGATGCTGACCATTTAGACCAATAGATGGGTTTTTACCAAGTGATCCACATATCACAATTAAAAATGAGAAAACAGTAGTGGCAGGAACAGTCTACATTAACCATTTCCAAGTTCTGCTCAGGGGATCATCAATCAAAAAGATAATCATTGATGAAAACCACAAAATGTGCAACATAGAGCCAGTTCTTGCCAAGCATGCTTTCATAATTACAAGGGAGATAGAAAAGTCCACCTTAAAGTTAATGAGGTTGATATTGCAGAGCATTGTGATGATGCCTTCCTGCATGGATGAAGTGGCTAACACTGCTGAACATTAATCACAGCATTCAAATGAGCCCATGCAAGCCTTGTTCACAGCCATGTATGCTCAAATTCCAATATGTCTGACACCTCAAACAGTGTGACAGATTGTTTAACTTTGGCCTTACAGTACCTCACTAATCTGCACCAAAGTGTTCTCCAGTAGAATAGTAACAGCAAAATGCGTTTGGCATCAGAATGATGGGAAAAGGACTGTGGAAGTAGAGAATCTAGGCAAAGTGCTTCCATTTCTCACCCTTGATCCCTGAGCTACAGTGATGCTTTTATCAATCAGTAGCCAAAATGCAGCCTTTTAACCTAATGATTGGGTCTTTCTTTGTGTGGGCGGAGTGAAAAGACATCAAAACCCAGAGACATTGGTCAAGAGCACTTCAATAATAAAAGCAGTGATCTAAACAAGTCTATATCTGCTGATGTCACAAAGGTTGCAGTATATACAAGGAAAAGGGAGAGTAAATCATTGCCGTTCACAGCTGATATGCACATGGTTATATGAGAAAATGTTCTGTTGTAAAGTGTTTTCCTAAATGGTAGACATAGTGGATTTGGGAGATGCTGATGAAGAAGTCTCAGTGAGTTGCTGCAGTGTATCTTTTAAATGGTACATCTAAGGGTCAGGAACAAGAGGGGGCTGCTGAGAGGAGGAAGGAGGGTGGGGAGCGGAGGAAGGAGGGTGGGGAGCGGAGGAAGGGGGGTGGGGAGCGGAGGAAGGGGGGTGGGGAGCGGAGGAAGGAGGGTGTGGAGCGGATGCCTCAGCCTCTCAATCTGCATAACAGGTTTGAGGTTCTTGCTTCCAGTCTGGATGAGAACGAGGGAGGTGAGGTCGGTGAGCAAACCGCACACAGTACAGTGATGCAGCAGGACATAGGCAAAGAGGTGAAAAGGAACGTAGTAGTAATTGGGGATAGTGGGGTGAAGGGTATTGACACTGTCCTTTGTCACAATGACAAAGTGCACAGAAGGGTGTGTTGTCTGCCTGGTGCTCGGGTCCGGGATGTCACATCTGGGCTGCAGAGGAACCTGGAGTGGGAGGGGGAGAATCCAGTCGTTGTGGTGCATGTGAGTGCCAACGACGTAGGCAAAATGCGAACTGAGGATCTGGGGAGGGAGTATGAAAAGCTGGAAATGGAATTAAAAAGTAGAACCGACAAGGTGGTTATCTCTGGGCTACTGCCTGAACCGAGTGCAGACGGGCGTAAGGTTGATAAGATTAAGGAAGTGAATGGGTGGCTCAGGGATTGGTGTGGGAGGAATGGGTTTGAATTTATGGGGCATTGGCATCAGTATTGGGGTAGGTGGGACCTGTTCAGGTGGAATGGGGTTGGTCTGAACTGTGCTGGGACCAGGGTCCTGGCGAATCGTGTAAATAGGACTGTAGACAGGGCTTTAAACTAATTGGCGGGGGGGAGGGTACAAGGGTAGGTGACATTATGGGGTCTAAAGTTAAGGAGAGGGTACAGGTAAGGGAAGGGGCCGAGGATGTCCCAATAATAAAGGGAGTAGGGGGCGTGGGTATGGTTGGTGGCGTTCCGGGAAATAGGGTCCAGGTGAAGGCTGGGATGAAGGCACTTTATCTGAATGCACGAAGCATTCAGAATAAAGTGGATGAGCTGGTGGCGCAGATCAGCACAAATGGATATGATCTGGTGGCCATTACAGAGAAATGGCTGCAAGGTGACAGGGACTGGGAGCTGAATGTCCAGGGGTATCAAGTGTTTAGGAAGGATATGCGGGAGGAAAAAGTGGGGGGCGTAGCTCTGCTGATTAAGGATAGCATCAGGGTGGTAGCAAGGGATGATATAGGAGCCAAAGAGCAGAACGTGGAATCGTTGGGGGTGGAGATTAGGAACAGCAAAGGGAGGAAGACGCTGGTGGGTGTCATCTATAGGCCCCCAAATAATGATCTGGAGGTGGGGCGGGCTGTTAACACGCAAATAAGTGCGGCGTGCAGGAATGGAACGGCGATAATTATGGGGGATTTCAATCTACATATTGATTGGTCGACCCATGTTGGACGCGATGGGCTCGAGGAGGAGTTCTTGGAATGCTGCCGGGATAGTTTCCTTGAACAGTGTGTGTTGGAGCCGACGAGGGAGCGAGCTATCTTGGATCTGGTGTTATGTAATGAGGTGGGTAGAATTAGGGACCTTGTGGTGAAGGATCCTCTTGGGGAGAGTGATCATTGTATGGTGGAGTTTCTGGTGCAGATGGAGGAGGAGAACGTGGGTTCCCGGACATGCGTCCTTTGTTTGAACAGAGGGGAGCACGGTAGGATGAGAGAAGAATTGGCGAATGTTGACTGGGGGAGCGCGTTGGAAGGTAGGTCTGCTGAGGAGCAGTGGAGGATCTTTAAGGAGATCTTTCTTGGTGCTCAGCAGAAATTTATTCCGATGGTTAAAAAGGACCGTAGGAGGAGAGGTAATAAGCTGTGGATAATGAAGGAGGTGAAGGAAAGTGTTAAATTAAAAGCGGAGGCGTTTAGAGTAGCTAAGAGTAGTGGGTGAGAAGAGGATTGGGAGAGGTTTAAATGTCAACAAAAATTGACAAAGAAGTTGATAAAGAAGGGTAGGAGAAACTATGAAGCTGGGCTAGCGCTTTATATAAAAAAGGATAGCAAGAGTTTTTATAAATATATAAAAAGGAAGAGGCTGGCTAGGGTGAACGTTGGACCCTTAGAGGATGAGAGGGGGGACTTAGTGGTAGGGGATGGGGAAATGGCTGAGGTCTTGAATAACTTTTTTGTTTCGGTCTTCACGGAGGAGGACATGAATAATTTGCCGGGTGTTAGCGATGGAAAGGTGGTAGGACTGGAGGGTCTCAATGACATTATTGTTACTAGAGAGGTGGTGCTCGACAGACTGGAGGGACTGATTGTGGACAAGTCCCCAGGACCAGATGGAATGCATCCGAGGGTTCTGAAAGAAATGGCGGAGGTGATGGTGGATGCTTTGGTGGTTATTTTCCAAATGTCGCTGGATTCCGGGGAAGTGCCGGAAGATTGGAAAACGGCTAATGTTACGCCGTTGTTTAAGAAGGGTGGCAGGCAAAAGGCAGGGAATTATAGGCCGGTTAGTTTAACATCTGTTGTGGGTAAAATGTTAGAATCTGTCATCAAGGAGGAAATAGCGAGGCATCTTGAGGGGAATTGCTTGATAAAGCAGACGCAGCACGGCTTCGTTAAGGGGAAGTCGTGTCTGACAAATTTATTGGAGTTCTATGAGGATGTGTCTAGGGCGGTGGATAGAGGAGAGCCGGTGGATGTGGTCTTTCTTGATTTTCAGAAGGTGTTTGACAAGGTACCTCACAAGAGGTTATTGCAGAAGGCAAGGGGGCATGGAGTTGGGGGTAGGGTGTTAGCGTGGATAGAGGATTGGTTGTCAAATAGGAGGCAGAGAGTGGGGGTTAATGGGTGCTATTCGGATTGGCGGTTGGTGACTAGTGGAGTGCCCCAGGGGTCGGTGCTGGGACCTCAGCTATTTACCATTTATATAGATGATCTGGACGAGGAAACCGAGTGTCTGGTGTCGAAATTTGCTGATGACACCAAGATTGGTGGAACGGCAAATTGCGCAGAGGGTGTGGAGAGTCTGCAGAAGGATCTAGATAGGCTGGGCGAATGGGCCAGGAAATGGCAAATGGAATTTAATGTTGGCAAGTGCGAGGTGGTCCACTTTGGTAGGAATAATGGTAGGAAGGACTATTACTTACGTGGCAAAAAACTGCAACAGGCGACGGTGCAGAGGGACCTCGGGGTCCTTGTGCATGAGTTGCAAAAACCCAGCCTGCAGGTGCAGAAGGTGGTCAGGAAGGCGAATGGGATGCTGGCTTTCAGCGCGAGGGGGATTGAATATAAAAGTAGGGAGGTCTTGCTGCAGCTGTATAGGGCATTGGTGAGGCCGCAGCTGGAGTACTGT
Organism: Carcharhinus amblyrhynchos; assembly: GCF_965287045.1. Lineage (NCBI taxonomy): Eukaryota > Metazoa > Chordata > Chondrichthyes > Carcharhiniformes > Carcharhinidae > Carcharhinus > Carcharhinus amblyrhynchos. Next base: position 92,967,169 of record NC_137326.1, read on the forward strand.
GTGCAGTTTTGGTCGCCGCACTTACGCAAAGATATTTTGGCCTTGGAGGGAGTGCAGAGGAGGTTTACTAGGCTGATACTGGAGTTGAGGGGGTTGAGCTATGAGGAGAGGCTGAATAAACTAGGCTTGTACTTGTTAGAGTTTAGAAGAATGAGGGGAGATCTCATTGAGACATATAAGATGATGAATGGGATGGATAGGATAGAGGTGGAGAGGCTCTTCCCGCTCAGAAAGGACAGTAGGACTAGGGGGCACAGCCTCAAGATAAAGGGGGGGCGGTTTAGAATGGAGTTGAGGAGCAACTTCTTCACTCAAAGGGTGGTGAATCTCTGGAATTCTCTGCCCATTGAAGTGGTGGAGGCTGCCTCGCTAAATATTTTTAAGACGCGGGTTGATGGGTTTTTGATAAGCGAGGGGATTAAGGGTTATGGGGCGAGGGCGGGAATGTGGAACTGAGCCACGACAGATCAGCCATGATCTTATTGAATGGCGGGGCAGGCTCGAAGGGCTAGATGGCCTACTCCTGCTCCTATTTCTTATGTTCTTATGTTCTTATGTACCATTGTGTTGCGCCTGTTTTCAGGGGCGAAAGCTTGGTAAAGTCAGGCATGAGGTGAATAGCATAATCCGCGCCTCTGTCTGTGCCGATTCTCCCTTTACCAAGGGCTGAAAATGGCCATGATTGGCACTGCACTTGAAATGGGCATGCATTTAAATTGACTTAATGAGCTTATTTACATTTCCCCCTTTACCATCGCATTCACCTGTCCAGATTTGGCACGAAAGAGGTAAGTTCAGAGTTTCCAGCTGCTCTCTGACTCAGATCGGTGTTGGGGAGAGAGCAGGGGGCAAGGGAGGTGGGTCAGATTGCTCTCTGGTGGGGGGGGAGGAGGAGGGACGTGGGTCAGATGGATCTCTGGTGGGCGGGGGGGGGGGGAGCAGGGCCAGATCATTCTTTGGTGTGGGAGGAGGAGGAGGGAGGCCAGATGATGCTCTAGTGGTAGCGGGAAGCAGGGGTCCACTGCCACTCTGCAGGCGATTGGTGGGGGGAAAGGGGGGGGGGGTTCTGCTGCCATTCTGCTGGCAATCGGTTGGGGGATATAGGGCAGGAGGGTCATGATCGGTCTGGGTAGTGGGTGGATAAGAGGAACTGTTATGTTGTGGAGAGGGATGATGTCTGGGGGGCCATCGCTCCTGGGCCGCTTTATCCACCTTTTGCAGTCTGCGGGCAATATGGCAGGGGAGCATTTAAAAAATTTTTTTTGCTGCACATGCGCAGTTGAAAGCTCTGATCGGAGCAGCAGTGTTTTGGGTGCAATAAGTCCCACCCACAGTATAATTCAGACTTGCGGCTTTTTTTTCAGGCTGAGTGCATATGGAGGCTCCTGAGAACAGAGTTTACAAGTGGGATCTGAATATGCCCTGATTCAGCATTTAGAATCAAAATGGTAAAATTGGGCCCATTGTAGCCACATTATGTTGTTGGTGGAGGCAATGTATGAATTAGGTAGCGGACACTGATCAAGTGACCAGCTTTGACATGAATAGTGCAGAGATTCTTTGGTGGTTTTAGAATTGCACCCTTGCTTGCAAGTGCAGAATATTGCATTATAATTCTGATTTAGGTGCTGGGGAAGTTTTGTGGGGGTGACAAAAAGTGCAATGAGAATTGAGCCAGACAGACCACATGCCAAAAACATAGGCAGCAGATTTGGAGAAGGAAGAGATCATAGTGGAAAACATTTCAATGGCTAGAATCATACATAGTGCAAAGGAAGATGAAGAAGGTGAGCCACTCGCTGCAAAATTCCCTCTGACCTAATCTTGTAGTGATGTATATGACTGGCTCAGTTAAATTGATGGTAACTCCCCGGGATGTTAATAGTGAGTATTTGATGATGATAATACTTTAGCATATCAATGGGTGGTCAATAGACTCTATTGCAGATGGTAATTGTTTGGCCCAAATGTCAGATGCCATTACTGAATGTTGTCCAGGTCTTGCTGCCTATGCATACGGACTGCTACATTTTCTGAGAAATTGTGAATGGAACTAAACTCTACAATCATCAGCAAACATCTCTATTTTTGACCCTATGAAAGCAGGAAGGTTATTGAAGTAGTAACTGAAAATTGTTGAATCAAAGACACTGCCCTGAGGGTTTCTGAAGCAATATCATGGGACTGAGATGATTGAACTCCAAAAACTGCAATAATCTTTCTGTGCAAATGATAAAGAGTTGACCACATGATCTGAATTCAACGCCAAGGTTGATGCTGAGTGATAACATTTGTCTTTATTCTTATCTTACTTGGCTTTCCAGGCCTTTAACAGTCAATCACATTGCTACATTTGGCTTTGAGGTCACATATCAGCAAGACAATGTTTCCTTCCCTTCCTTAAAGTGTATTAATGAACCAGCTGGATTTTTACAACAATCAGGCATTTTTAAAAAATCAGTCCCAACAAAGAGCACCCCAGACCATAAGTAAATGTGGGGAATTTGGGTGTGAAGGCTGAAAAGCCCATAGGATTTCTTGTCCATTTCTTTTCATCAACAGAACAACTCATCTTCTCATCCAGTGTTCCATGTGAACTTACAGCCAGTGCAGTCCATGTTGAGTGCAAATGTATAAAATCTACCCTCATGGGCTCAGAAGGAATTGAGTGAAAAGTTATACCATGAAGCAAAGTCTGAGGCTTATTGCAGATTGAAGTGATGCATCTATCAGAGGTGTAACATTTTGTCAAAGCAACAAGTCATCTAAAACATGTGTTCTGCTTCTATTTCTCAATGCTATGGCTACAGAGATTAATAAATTGATTACTTCAGATTCGTTGTGTGAATGCTACAGGAACATTTGATTCTTTGTGTGGAATTCTTTGACACATGATGACTGCTAAAAAGAAACAACCAACAGAATTTAAGTGCACTGCACATTCTGAAATAGTTTAGTAAAAATTATACGTCATGGGTGCTACCTCCATAGTTGAACAATGTAGTGCTAGCACAAAATGCATCCATTACTTAAGATCTCTGTCACTAGCCCTGGGAAGTGTCATAAGAGGAAAACAATGTAACATCTGTGGTATTTAAGATATACATTCTGTTAGTTTAAACATATTTTCTACGTTTTCTTTACATGTAAATATATTTCTATACATTTATATAGATACAATGTTAGGAAAATGAGGTGATTACAAACGTTGACTGAATAATTCAACAAGAAGATGCACTTAAACATTCCTCTCAAAATTCTACTCTGGTAAAAAAAATCAATTCACTTTGACTTCTTGAATCATAAATACACACTATTTCATGAGAGATTCAATTCTTTTTAAATGTTCTATAACGTCTATGTTTATTGATTCAGGGCAACCTTAGCTAAGAATGGTACTTTAATTACATATACAAGTTAGAGAGAAAAAATCAGAAATATCTAGAGTAAACACAATCAAATTCTCCTGTGCACTATGAATTACAGCTATAATAAAACCTTACAACATATGCAGGAGTGATAATCATTATAAAGTCAAGTGTGCTGTTTATCATTTGACATCATAGCTAGCATCAATAAACCTTCCTTCTATTTCATGAGTGGGAAAATTGCCAGTAAGTAGACTAGTCTTATACAACATTAAAAAAGATACATCTCACAGTACAGCTGAATTAGTATTACAAGAGCTCAAAAGAGCCTCACCTTATCATGGGACAAAAACATATCTGGGCTATCTTTGACTTTGTATGATAGTGTAAGGGGGCAACAGTGAATCAGCAGCCCCTCTATATCACTCCTGATTTTTACTTCCATTGACATCCATTACAGTGTTAAGTCGGCAGCATTCATTGACTCATGCTGATGTTTGGAATTACTTCAACATTCTTCATATTTAGCTGTAAAATAAGTCATACCAGATGTTTAATGTATGATTACTCTGAAATAACATAATCTCCTCAAATATTAAAAAATCTAAAAGCAATTACAATCAGAAATTGTGGAATGTTGTAGTTGTGTAAATGATGGAATCAGCAAATGGCTTTGTTTATTAGGAGATAATTTAGCTTAAAGAGATTGGATTATGAAACCACCCAATTACGACAAACAGTTGAACTTTGATTTGCCAATGAACAAAAATTACTTAACACTTGTTTGCGACATTTCAGCTAAAGTGGTAAAGAGATGTTTGCACATTTGTCCACTCTAATGCAAACAGTTGCTGAACAATAAGTAGAATAGCCTCCGGAAATAGATTAACAATGGATAAAAACATCAGACAACTGATTGTGGTTGACCACTATTCTATATTAGGCATTCACTTCAACATAGAGTTGACTTCAAAGGGCTGTAAAATTAGGCAGGGTGTAAAACAGTTTAAAGTTTATTAAAGTTTATTTTATTGGTGTCACAAATAGGCTTACATTAACACTGCAATGAAGTTACTGTGAAAATTCCCTAGTCACCACACTTTAGCACTTGTTTGGGTACACTGAGAGAGAAAGTGGCATAGCCAATGCACCTAACCAGCATGAGTCCCTCTATCACGGCTACGTTCACGGCCAGGTGTCCCTGGAGAGGGAGCATGCGGTATCCATGGGTGTAGTTGACGCCTTCTGCGCCTGTTGGGCACTGCAGGGGCTGGGGTGCATTATAGACCCCGATAATCACATTATGATTTGATGTTTTAAGTTTCCTTTGTACTTCTGTTCTGTTCGGGCTGCTCACCCTCCTTTTGGAGAGCTGCCCCTTTTACTTTATCCCTGAGTCAATTTGAGTCGGTTTATTTGGTTTGCCCTAAAAGAGGCCTAACCAGCATGTCTTTTGAATTGTGAGAGAAAACCAGAGCACCCAGAGAAAGCACATGGGGACACACGGAAAATGTGTAGACTCAGTTAATTATCCAAGCCATGCTCTTGCAGGCTTTAGTTCCATTAACTGCTCGTACTTTTTCTTTAACAGTATTAACTTTTAATTCCTCACTCTCATTAAACCAATTTTTGTTTCACCATCCTTTCTATATGTTTTTAGTTCTTCTACTATAACAACATATACAAACTATTTGTTTAACAATTCTGCTATTTTCTTATTCCACATCATAATTTCTTCTTTTTCAGCATTTAAGGGCCCCATATTTACTTTTGCGATGCTTTTTCTTTTTACATATTTGCAGAAGCTTTTACAATCTGTCTTTATATTACTTGCTAGTTTACTCTAGTATTCTTCTTCATAACTTTCTTCTGCTTATCTTTGTTGCTTTCTGAAATTCCCTCCAGTCCTCAGGATTACAGCTTTTCTTCACAGCTTCTTCTTTTCATCTAAAATATCCTTAAGTTAGTCAACATTAGATCACATTTCTCATGAATGAGTGTACAATGGTTGAGGATTATAAAGTATTTCTTTAAACATTCAACTTTGCAATCCACCATCATACCTATCAATTTAGTTTAGCAACCTAGCTTAGCCAACTTGCTTATACCTCTCATATCTATGTTATTGACTTTATTTACATTTAAGACTTTAATTTCAGGTTTAATTACATCACTCTTATACATAATGTCAAGTTGTATCATATCATGATCTTACCCAGTGGATCTCATTGTATGAGATTACCACTTAACCCTGCCTAATTAACGTGACAAGATCTAAAATAACTTGTTCCCTTGTTGGTTACATGATGAAGTGTTCTAGAGAACTGTCTTGAATGTATTCTCATAAACTCAGCTTCCAAACTACTTCGGCTAATTTGGTTTGTTCAGTCCATATGAAAATATATATCCACCATGATTGTTGCTTTATTTTTGCTACAATCTTCCTTTATTTCATGATTAACATGCTGTTCAAGAGTTAGGCAGTTTATAAACTACTCCCTTCAGTGTTTTCTTCCCTTTGTTATTTCTTACCTCCATCCATACTGCTTCCACTTCTTCTGAGCCAAGATCCTTTCCCACTACTGTCTCTCTGTCATCCTTTACTATCAGGGCTACTTCATCCTCCTCTTCTTTTAACTTTGGCCTGTCCTTTTGAAATGTCAGGTACCCTGGAATATTTAGTTCCCAATCTTTGTTATCAAACAACAATATCAATAGATCAAATCCTTTAACTCAATTTGTGTCATTAAGTCATTCACCTTGTTACAAATGCTTCATACATTCAGATAAAGTGCCTTTAATTTTATTTTACCATTTTTCCCTGATTGTCTAAACTTTCTAGTGGGAGAAATGTAATTGCATGGCAGCTATGCAGACCTATGCCAATTTCCTGAGCAGGCTACTATCTCCAGGACAAGTCTGGCTTTCTTTGTTGATATTAGTGAAGAAAGCCACATGTGCAGTATACACAGCAGCTACAGCACTGGCTTGCCAGCACCTCCTCCTCCCCCCTCCCCCTCCCAGCCTGGGAGTTTATTTAAGTCAGTGTTGCACCACTAGATGTGGTGCTCCAAGAACAAATTCTCCCCCACGGTCCCTTCCTGTCACACTCTGCTTACCTTTATCCAAGTTCCTATACTGTTATATGGCCTTAGCTTTTCTCTTTAGATTCATAAATTCCCCTCGCCTGAACCCTCAACACTTCCACTCTCTTTAGATTATCTACAGCCCGACTTAGTCGATTCTTTGGAACACTGGTCCCAAACTGGTTTAAGTGGGGGCCATCCAAAAGGAATAGATCCTTCTTTGCAAGATTCTAGTGCCACTGCCTAAAGTTTCATTTCAGTCTCCAAGATATTTTGTTTGTCTTTTAATTTAGTTAAATTTCATTGCAATTCTGAGATCAGTAACTGCAGAGTGCAAAGCACAGATAACTGCACCCAAGTTATATTGTGGGCTGCAACTGGCTCTGAATCACATTGTGTCAACCTCATGTATGATATACAAAGAAACAATTAGAATGTGAATGGCATGGGATATAAAATTGCCATGACTAAACATGAAGCTCTGCGTTAGTTGCACTATATAGGGGGAATACACAGAGGTATACACAAGTACATATTTTGCTGAGATGGACAGATTTTTGCCTCTGATAATGCATTTTATTTTCTATGTGAGTCTGGGGAGATGCTCTTCCAAGAAAATTTGGTTTCTCTTGATACTTTTTAGTATATTTTCTGCATTTTGTGATTCAGGACTTAAGGCTAATAATAATTTATCTTTCTTTTTTAATATATTAAATGAAAGTAATTATAATGAAGAACAATTAAAACATGATTTTGGCTTTTGTAGAGCATCAAAAATATTAAAACCAATATCAATAGTAGGACATTTTGATATAAAAGAATTTAACTTGTATTTCTATAGACAATCTCCATTGGAAAACGTAGGGAAAGGAAGTTATTGTGTTAGCACTTCCAACAGTTTTTTGAGCCAGCTCCTGTTTTCTATTTAAGCACTTCACAAATCATTCTAGTTCTGTTTTATGAGTGTGTGGGTGTGTTTCTCCTCTCACTTCCTTTTCTTTGTTAAACGCTGATCTGTAATTTCTTTCTGTTCTAGTGAACAGTCTATTTCTGAAAGTTCCATTTATCTCTCCAAAGATGCTGAATGACCGGAGATTTTCCAGCATTTCCTGTTTTGGTTATAAATTCTTGCCACTGATATCAAATGCCAAAGTTTATATGACTTCAGAACAGTGATATTGAACTTGAAATGTTAACCCTCTTTCTCTCTGCACAGCTGCTGCCAGACCTCCTGAGTTTTTCCAGCATTTTCTGTTTCCATTTTCAGATTTCCAGCATCTGCAGTATTTTGCTTTATTATCCCAAAATGTATCTGTTGCAAATTGGGAGCATGACTTAATAGAATGTCATAATAAAGTAGCCATTACAAACTTTATTTTTGGTCAATGTCCATGTAATGCAATGAAAGAATCACACTTCCCTGGTGAGCCAATTCAAAGTGAGGATTTAAATAAGAAATGGTTTGCACTTTAGAGTATGCTCTGTTGTTAGGATTGCCAACTGTGATTAAATATATCCCTGGAAGTTTCATCATATGACTTGTTGACTTACCCCCCTACTCCAGCTATTATTGGACCAAAAGATCCATCCTCATGACGTATACTGCCACACCAATTGGAAAGCAAAAAAACACTTTCACCAATTGGATGATGCTTGCTGTCAGCCAAAGAGCCTCTCCCCTCTCCCTTTCAATATTTTTATGTCTGGTAAAGAGGGTATTACAAAAAAAATTACAAAAATATGTTGGGTGACAAAATGGGAGGTTTCCTTGCCTGTTTTATCAGTGCGGTAAGTGGTGGTAATTTATGGCACTCTGTGCAATACAGAAGCCATAATGTGATTCTGACTAGTAGGGGGAGTGTGTAGAGCCTATTCATGCCAGAAAGCCAACTGCAGACTTCTCGGGGTGCCATTGTGCAGGTGCCCTGATCTACCAGCATATTGTGTACAGAATGAACAATATTGACAGATCTGTCAACCCCCTCCACAGACCTCCAAGAGTATGCGCCTCCTGATCACCATTTTCCATCCCCCAATTGCCAAACCCCTAAAGACGCACCCCCAGCCAGCATCAACCCCTGATCATCGGCCTGACCTACTAGCCCCCCACCTTTCAGATGCAGAGTCTCCCCTCTTCCCTCCCCTCTTGCAGACCTCCCCTCCCACCTCCTCCAAGGGCACTGCCCCATCCTGCCCTCGTAGAGCTTCAATGGCTTCTGGTGCCACCCATGAGGTCATCATTATCTGGTCCCCATTGTTGAGGGCCATCTGTGATCTTGCCAATGAGGACCTCCATCAGCGAGGTAAGTGAGGCAGGAGAGGGTCCCAGGCATTGGAATCCTGGAGATTGATTATCAATCCTAAACCCATCTGTTGTTGCATCTGGGCTTTTGTTGCATAGTAACTACAATAATGCATTCTGATGTTTGCAACACCATCTTTGAAACATAATTGCCTGTATGTAATTTCAAGGTTATCTATGTGGGGATCTACAAAAAACAGGTGAGATCCTAAATGAATATTTCTCATCAGTATTCACTTTTGAGAAAAGCATGGGTGTTAGGGAACTTGGGAAATAAATAGTGATGTCTTGAGGAGTGTACATATAACAGAGAAGGAGGTGCTGGAAGTCTTAAAGTGCCTCAAGGCAAATAAATCCCCGGGACCTGATGAAATATATCCCAGGCCATTGTGGGAGGCTAGGGAGAAATTGCGGGTCCCCTAGCAGAAATATTTGAATCATCGATAATCACAGGTGAGGTGGCTGAAGATTGGAGGGTGGCAAATGTTGTGCCTTTATTTTAGAAGGGTTGCAGAGAAAAGCCTGGAACTACAGACCAGTGAGCCTCGCATCTGTAGTGGGTAAGTTGTTAGAAGGTATTTTGAGAGACAGGATCTACAAGCATTTAGAGATGCAAGGACTGATTAGAGTCAATCAGCATGGCTTTGTGAGTGAAAAATCATGTCTCACAAATTTGATTGAGTTTCTTGAAGGCGTAACCAAGAAGGGAGATGAGTTCAGTGGTTAATATTGTCTACATGGGCTTTAGCAAGGCCTTTGACAAATTAAAACATGGTAAGTTGTTGCATAAGGTTAAATTTCATGGGATTCAGGGTGAGGTAGCCAAATGGATACAAAATTGGCTTGATGATAGAAGACCAAAGGTGGTTGTAGAGGGTTGTTTTTCAAACTGAAGGCCTGTGACCAGCAGTGTCTCAGGGATCAGTGGGTCCACTGTTATTTGTCATTTATTTTAATGATTTGGATGAGAATTTATAGGCATGGTTAGTAAGTTTGCAGATGACACCAAGCTTGGTGGCATAATGGAGATTGAAGAAGGTTATCTAGGATTGCAATGGGATCTTGATCAATTGGGCCAGTGGTCTGACGAATGGCAGATGGAGTTTAATTTAGATAAATGTGAGGTGATGCAGTTTGGTGCTTGAACTAGGTCAGGGCTTACTCAGTTAATGGTAGGGCATTGGGGAAAGTTATAGAACAAAGAGATTTAGAGGTAGAGGTTCATAGCTCCTTGTAAGTGGAGTCACAGGTGGCCAGAGCATTGAAAAAGGCATTCAGCGTGCTTGGTTTCATTGGTCAGAACATTGAATACAGGAGTTGGGACATCTTGTTGAAGTTGTACAAGACATTGGTAAGGCCACACTTGGAATACTGTGTACAGTTCTGATCACTCTATTATAGAAAGGATATTATTAAACTAGAAAGAGTGCAGAAAAGATTTACTAGAACGGTACTGGAACTTGATGATTTGAGTTTTAAAGAGAGGCTGGATAGACTGCAACTTTTTTCTCTGGCATAGGAGGCTTAGGGGTGATCTTATAGAGGTCTATAAAATAATGAGGGGCATAGATTAGCTGGATAGTCAATACCTTTTCCCAAAGGTAGGGAAGTCTAAAAATGGAGGGCATAGGTTTAAGGTGAGAGGGGAGAGATACAAAAGGGTCCAGTGGGGAATTTTTTTCACACAGAGAGGATGAGTGTCTGGAATAAGCTGCCAGAGGTAGTAGTAGAGGTGGGTACAATTTTGTCTTTTATAAAGCATTTAGACAGTTGCATGGGTAAGATGGGTAAAGAGGGCTATGGACCAAATGCTGGCAATTGGAACTAGCTTTGGGGTTAAAAAAAACAGGCAGCATGGGCAAGTTGGGGCAAAGGCCTGTTTCTATGCTGTAAACCTCAATGACACTATAACCCCCATTGAGTATTGGTGGGAATAATGGATAAATGGAACCTATTGAAAGATATTTTGGAAAACGTGGCCACAACAGTTGGGAATGTGACCATGCTAAACTCATACCCGACTGACGCCACCACCCGCCCGCCCCCCCCCATGCTAAACTCATTACAAACTTTTTTCAGTGCATTAGTGTTAGGGGGACTAGCTCGCGTAATTGCTTGGGATTGTGGGGACAGGGCCTGGGTAGGATTGTGGTCGGTGCAAACTCAATGGGCCTCATTGCCTCATTCTGCACTGTAGGGATAGAATCATAAAACCCCTAATGTTTACCTCGGAAGCAGCAGATCTGTTGTTGGCGGTCAACTGTCAATCATGTTGTAAGCACAACCCTCGCAGTTGTGTCACCTCCACCCCGCCGGCCGCATCTATTTCAGTCAATACGGTAAACACAAAGTAAAACGGAGCCTGTCAGCTGATTGCTTTCCAAAAAAAAAGGAGGAAGATGGCGGCAGAAATCCACTCCCGGATGCAAACGAGCCGCCCGGTCCTGCTGAACAAAATCGAAGGGCATCAGGACACGGTGAACGCGGCCGTGCTCATCCCCAAGGAGGACGGGGTGATCACTGTGAGCGAGGACAGGTACAAAGGAGCCCTGGGTTACTCCTGAGCCGGGGGATCAGTAGATCATCCTTCACGAATGCCACTGGAATACAGTGTTTCTCTCACAACAACATGATAGCAAATGCTGGAAGCTGCAACTACTGTAACAGAATTGAACGTAAATGTGGGTGGGTGTGCGGCGGCATTTCTGTGTTTAATTGATAAGGTCCCTGGAGGGACTTGGCTTTCCCGAAGCAGCTTTCAGCTTTGTTTACATGTTGGGTTCATCTTCTCTGAAACCACAACTTGATGAAGGCTTTCAGCTCATCAGGCTGTGAGCAAATGTGGATGGGGCACTTCTGTAGGAAATCGCTTTATAAAGCGAAAACAATTATGCTAATCTTTCCCGTTTTCGTTTTTCATGTTCCTAGCAACCATATGAACTTTTTTTTCATGGGCCTGAAAAACATATTTCTTCTAGGCTAGATGTACTGAAGTTTGACTAGCGATATAAATAGAGAAGTTTATCGGATGGAAACAAATGTCTTATTGGAGTCTGAGTGAAGAGCGTCATCACATTTCGCAAAGCGGTTGTTTCCAGGGGGAGGGGAAGTGCTTTTGAGGGGAAAGAGTTATTGTATCAGTGTTGCCACCGAGATGACATTGTATGAGGAGCTTTTCTTGTTTACATTCTTTTAGGAAAATATTACCCCTTTTCAAACGATTGCATCTTCACTGGAAACGTATTAACCAGCGTGATGGGATTTTACAAAGATTTACAATCAAACTTAATTCTTGGTTTAAAATGGTTTAACTTTTTTGGAAGTTTTACTGCGCCACACAAAAAAAAAGTTTTGTTTTGCATACTTTTTTTTCCAAAACCTTTAAATCATTTTTTGAAATGTTTGAGAAACCAGGCAGATGTAGCAAATGTACCCAGAACTGCTGAAATGTTTTGACAGTTTGTAAATCTTTCAGTAGGGTATGAACTGTTTAAATGACACTGATGTTAATGCCAGTTGAGGCACAGAGTATGTTTATCCTTATTACACAATAATATGTTGCTTAGCTGAGTGTCTAAAGTATCAATTTCAAAAGTCAAAACTTCAGTTACCACACTGATGATGCATAGTTCTACCTCATCAATTCTTCTCCAGACTCGTCAATTGTCTCAAAACTACATGTGCCATACTGGATAAATACAACATTCTTCCAATTAACTATCCTGATAACAAAGCTTATTGTCTTCAGTCTCTGCCGCAAAGTGGGTTGATTTAGCTCAGTTGGCCAGACATTGGTTAGTGATGTAGAGCGATATCTACAGCATGGGTTCAATTCCCCGTAGCCCTGCCTTAACTTTGCTCTTCGCCTGAGTTGTGTTGATCTTCAGGTCAAATCAGCACCAGTCTATGGTCACCTGGGACTATACAAAAAAACTCTGCTCCCTACTCTCCATCCTTCTCCCTGACAACTATCTGAGGCTGAACCAGAATGTTTGCAATCTTGGTGTTATGTGATCCTACAATGAGCTATAACAATATATCTGGACTATCGCTAAGACCACCTATTTTCACTCCTGTAATATTGCCTGACTTTGCTCTGCCTCAGTTCATCTACTGCTGAAAGTCTACTTCATGCTTTTTTGTTACTTCTAGAATTAACTACTCTGGTGTGATCTTCATCAGCCTCTTTCCATATAATTGAGGCAACCTAAAACTGCTAGCTGCATTCAAACACACTCCGCGTCCTGTTTACCCATCACTCCTGTGCTCACTGACTTACACAGGTTCACGGTTAAACAAAAATTCTCCTTGTATTCAAAACAACCCCTCCACTAACCGCTCCACACCGGATCCACAACTTCACTTCTCCCTATCTTTGTGATGTTGTTCAGCTCCATCCCACAACCATCTGAGATGTCTGGTTAGCACTGCTGCCTCTCGATGCCATAGATCTGGTTTCAATTCTGGCCTCGAGTGACTGTGCGGAGTTTGCAAGTTCTCCCTGTTTCTGCATGGGTTTAGGGTGGCATGGTAGCACAGTGGTTAGCATTGCTGCTTCACAGCTCCAGGGTCCTGGGTTTGATTCCTGGCTCGGGTCACTGTCTGTGTGGAGTTTGCATATTCTCATGTCTGTGTGGGTTTCCTCGGATGCTCTGGTTTCCTCCCACAGTCCAAAGATGTGCAGGTTAGGTTGATTGGCCATGCTAAGAAATTGCCCCTTAGTGTCCAGGGATGTGTAGGTTAGAGGGATTAGTGGGTATAATGTGTACGGATACAGGGGGGTAGGGCCTAGGTGGGATTGTGTTCAGTGCAGACCCAAAGGGCCTCTTCCTCCAGGTACTCCGGTTTCCTCCCACACTCCAAAGATGTGTGGGTTAGGTGGATTGGCCGTGCTCAATTGGAGTCATAGCGGTTTACAGCATGGAAATAGGCCCATGATGACAGTGCCAGAGACCAGGGTTCAATTTTGGCCTTGAGTGATGGGGTAGAATTTGTACATTCTTCCTGTGTCTGCGTGGGGTTTCTATTGGGTTCTCCAGTTTGCTCCCACAGTCCAAAGATGTGTAGGTTAGGTTGATTGGCCATGCTAAATTGCCCCTTAATGTTAGGAGGACTAGCTGGGTAAATGTATGGGGTTATGGAGATAGAAGTGGGATTGTTGTTGGTGCAGGCTTGATGGGCTGAATGGACTTCTTATGGGCTGCATTGATTCTATGATTTTTAAATTTGAACTAAAAGATTTCCTAACTATGAAGCAGCTATTATGGAATATTTTAGGTTAGAATAGGTCCCAAGTCTTGGTTATTTTGTTAGAGTTGGTTCTGTCTTATGCCTTATTAAACCCACGGCCTAATCAATGAACTTGGTTTGTAAAGGGTGAGATCCCTGTGCTGTGGTTTTGCTCTACAGTTTAGACAATGCTAAACTTACTGATAAAACTCCTCTTTCAGCTTCAAGCAGAGGAAATTTTGTTTTACAAATATTCACTGCTCCACATGAATCGTGGCAGTAGGTCTGAATGTAACTGAAGTGACCAAATTTTTAACCTAGAATTCTTTTTCTTTAGTTTTGTAGAAAAAAGTTGTCATGTAAACCATATAGCTGAAGTTTAAAAACATTTTAATAGTCAAAATGACCATGCTAGAACGGATTCACTCAATTTATGTATTTTCAAAGTAAATACTAATACTTGGTTATAGATATATTAAGATTGCTTGTTTTTTTTAAAAATCTTTTAACGTCCTATGATATTGAACATTCACAATGTGACAAAGGTTGAAGGCAGTAATTTTTGTTCAGACAAATTGGACAACAGTTAACCATTAAAATTATTTTAGAAAAAATGTGAAGCTAGACAATTTAAAATAAATGGGGGGTAAACTTTCTGGCCTAGCCTGTCACGGGAATCATAGTGAGTGGAACAGAAAAGTTGGTTGATCATTTAAAGGTCCATTGAACTTGGGCAGGAATTTCTGGTCTTGGGGCATGTGTTGACAAAAAATCCTGCTCTCAAACTCATTGAAATATTTGTATTGAGTACAGAAAGGGTGCTTTTTCCAGTAATTTTGTCCTTATCTTGCTTAAAACACAGAACTTTTTTTAAACCTTTAGTTCTTGTGGTGTTCTTATCCCTTGGTGAGTTGCATTTAACAGTCTTATATACTTGCATTCTCTCTGACAAACTATGTCAAAACAGTATTATTTAAGAAAGAAGGAACAGGTAAACCAGGAAACTACAGGCCAGTTGGTTTAACCTCAGTGGTGCAAAACAGAATTAATCTGCATTTGGAGAGGCAGGGATTAATCAAGAACAGTCAGTATCACTTTGGTATGAGGAGGTAATGTCTGACTGGTTTGATTGAGTTTTTTTGAAGAGGTGACCAGATGTATAGATGAGAGTAATGTGTTTGACATAATCTCCTTAGATTTCAACAAGGCTTTTGAATGGGAAACTGATAGTGAAGGCAAGAGCCTATGAGATGCAAGGAAATTTGGCAAAATGGATCCAGAGTTGGCTGATTGGCACGAAGCAGAGGGTGATGGTCGAGAACTGTTTTTTTGGACTGGAAGACTGTCCTGTGGGACCCCGCAGGGTGGCCCTTGCCATTTGTGGTTGATATAAATGATTTAACTTAAATGTAGGAGGCTTGGTCAGTATATTTGCGGATGATATAAAAATTGGTGGGCTGGTAAACAGTGAGGAGGACAGTCTCTGATACAGGAGGATGCAGGCTGGTCAGATGTGCTGATCAATGGCAAGTGGAATTTAATCCAGATGTGTGCACTTAGACAGGACAAGCAAAGCAAGGGAATACATGGTGAATGGCAGGGTCTTGGGAAGCACCAAGGATGAGAGGGATCTTGGCATGCGTGTACACTGGTCCCTTAAGGTAGCAGGACAGGTGGACGAATGGTTAAAAGGGCAGATAATGTACTTCCTTTATTAGCCAAAGCATAGGGTTTAAGAGTAGGGAGGTTATGCTGGAACTATATAAAATTGTGGTTAGGCCACAGCTAGGGTATTGTGTACAGTTCTGGAATCCCCATTTTAGGATGGATATGATAACATTGGAAAGGGTGCAGAGGAGATTTATCAAGATGTTTCCTGCGCTGGTGAGTTTTGGTTTGGGGTTGCTTTCCTTGAAGTAAAGGAGGCTGAGTGAGGATGTGATTGAATGTATAAAATTATGAGGGGCATAGATAAACAGGAAGAAACTTAGCAGATTTGAATAGATGGTTTGTCTTGAGCAGTACAGATGTTGTGGACCAAAAGACCGTTTTCTGTGCTGTATACCTCTATAATAAGGCTGCTATGAATTTTTGCCGTTTTCCTGTAATTAAGTTAAACGCATTGCTGTTAAAACTAAAATGCAAGGATTAATGTAGAAGAAATGCATCCCTTGTGTAATTAAACTTGCATAGAAGTGTGCCCAGTAGCAAGTATGAAATTTCCATCTGAATGGACTGACATCCTTGTCCTAGTTAAAAATGCTAAAAGTATTCTGAACTACAGGGAAAACTGTAAATTGCTTCAAGATAGAAAAGTTTCCAGCCTTTTTCTCCTAAAAGATAATAGGCAAAGTGCAAATTTTGGAGGTTGAATATCTTGTCAAGAGGAAAGAGGGAGCATATGTAATGATGAGAAAATGAGGTTCAGTTGGGTCACTTGAGGGTTACAAGGTAGCAAGGAATGAGTTTAAAAACAAAAGGACTTAGGAGAGCTAGGAGGGGGCATGAGAAGTCCTTGGTGGGTCAGATCAAGGAAAACCCCAAGGCTTTTCACTCTTATTTGAGAAATAAAAGAATGACCAGGGTGAGGTTAGGGTCAGTCAAGGATGGTAGTGGGAACTTGTGCATGGGTGAGGCGTTGAATGAATACTTTTCTTCAGTGCTCACTAGGGAGGGCGGCCATGTTTTTGAAGATGTGAGTGTGATATAGGCGGATAGATGGAGGAGGTTGATGTTCTGAGGGAAGATGTATAAGCAATTTTGAAAAACCTGAGGGTCAATAAGTCCCCTGGGCCAGATGGGATACATCCTAGGATACTTTGGGAGGCAAGAGATGAGATTGTGGACCTTTTGCTTTGATCTTTGGGCCCTCACCATCCACGGGAATTTTGCCAGAGGACTGGAGAGTGGAGAATGTTGTTCCTCTCTTCAAGAAAGGAAATAGGAATGACCCTGGTAATAGTAGACCAGTTAGTCTTTCTTCAGTGGTCGGTAAGTTAATGGAAAAGGTCCTGAGGGATAAGATTTATGACCATTTGGAAAGATGCAGCTTAATCCAGGATAGTCAGCACAGATTCGTGAGGGGTAAGTCTTCACAAATTTGACTGAATTCTTTGAGGAGGTAACTAAGTATGTAGATGAAGGTAGAGCAGTTGATGTCATACACATGGATTTTAGTAAGGCATTTGATAAGGTTCCCCATGGTAGGCTCATGAAGAAAGTAAGGAGGTGTGGGACAGAAGGAAATCTAGCCAATTGGATAATTAACTGGCTGTCTCATAGAAGACCGAGGGTGGTGGTGGAGGGAAAATTTTCAGACTGGAGACCAGTTACCAGCGGTGTACCACAGGGGTTAGTGCAGGGTCCTCTGTTATTTGTGATTTTTATCAATGACTTGGAAGAGGGGCTGAAGGGTGGATTAGTAAATTTGCTGATGGCACCAAGATTGGTGGATTAGTGAATGAGGTAGAGGGCGTTTGTAGGCTGCAAAGAGACATTGATAGGATGCAGAGCTGGGCTGAAAAGTGGCAGATGGAGTTTAACCCTGATAAGTGTGAGGTGATTCATTTTGGTAGGACAAACTTGAATGCAGATTACAGGTTCAACAGCAGGGTTCTGAGGAATGTGGAGGAACAGAAAGACCTTGGTTCATATCCACAGATCTCTGAAGGTTGCCACTCAAGTGGATAGAGTGGTGGGGAAGGCTTATAGTTTGTTTGCATTTATTAACAGGGGCTTTGAGTTTAAGAGCCATAGGGTTATGATGCAACTATGCCAGACCTTCTTGAGACCACATTTGGAATATTGTGTTCGGTTCTGGACACCTCACTATAAGAAGGATGTGGAAGCATTGGAGAGAGTGCAGAGGAGATTTACCAGGATGCTGCCTGGTTTGGAGGGTAGGTCTTATGAGGAAAGGTTGAGGGAGCTGGGGCTTTTCTCTTTAGAGCAGAGGAGAATGAGAGGCGACAATAGAAGTTTATAAGATGATGAGGGGGATAGATAGAGTGGACGTTCAGAGACTATTACCTCGGGTGGATGTAGCTGTTACCAGGGGCATGGTGGGAGACATAGGAGGGATATCCAAGGTAGGTTCTTTACTCAGAGTGGTTGGTGTGTGGAATGCACTGCCTGCTGTGATAGTGGAGTTGGACACTTTGGGAACATTCAAGCGGTTATTGGATAGGCACATGGAGCACACCAGAATGACAGGGAGTGGGATAGCTTGATCTTCGGTTCGGACGTAGCTCGGCACAACATCAAGAACCGAAGGGCCTGTACTGTGCTGTAGTGTTCTATGTTCTAACTGAGGCCAATAGATTCAATTTATTGTCACTGAAACTTACTTATTTTTCAAGAAAGGATTACATGTTCCATCCAATGGGAAGGTACCAGTTTGTGCGAATCCACCATTTATTAATGTCCATATCTTTTATTGTCCACAGAACAATACGTGTGTGGTTGAAACGAGACAGTGGTCAGTATTGGCCAAGCATCTTTCACACCGTATCAGGTGAGTAAAAATTCAAATGAATAGATATAGGGTTGTTTGAATGTAGTATTCACTAATATGTCACTCTTCTGAATTTTGGATTGATTTTAAGTTGCTTTTGCAAAATGTTCTAGGAATGTGTGATATTTGTGATTAAATGGTTTCTATTGGAATGATAAGATTTTTCCTTCATTTGATTAATTATAAGGGAAGTAGCTATAGCAGACAGATTCTTTAATCTTTCTAATTGTTTGTGATATTGTGAAGTCGCAAAGTGATCAAAATAATCATAGAAAGCTGTACCGTTAAATGTGCAAATTGTGAAACTTTCCATGAAGACCTATGGATGCTGAGGTTATAACTGCAGCGTCATTTGAAACATACAAATGGTATTTGTTGGTTTGAAATGATTAAAATCACAAAATATCCCTTATTTGGCGCAATGGCTATTGAGGTCTGCTGGCAAGTCTCATAATAACAGGATGTCTGATCGGCTTGGGGAGTAATGACCAGCATAAATGGGAATTCCCTGTTAGCTCACTTTAACACCAATCTCAGAGGACACTATCGCCCCAGCTATTTGCTTCCCAATCTGTTGTGTTACACGTCTTCCCATTAACTCCACAATTAGGAATCAATGGCCCATAACTTCCTGAAACCCCTCCCCAGCATCAGAATTTGGGGGTACCCCAAACAAATGCTGGATAATCCCCCTCAGAAGATCTCCAGTAAGGATTTATCCAGCAATTGTCCCGAATCGCTGACTTCCTTTGGACAATTGCACTGGGCTGGAAAACATCTGACAAAATTATTTAATTGCTAACTTTGGATGCTCCTGTCAGTTTTACACTCAGTTACTCTGTGCAAGTTAGAAATAAAAGCACTTCTAACTTCAGCATAATTAAACACTCAGACTGGCCCCTGCATTGGATACCAATCCCTACTCTTGAACAACCCCTGACCGCACCTCTTCTGATATTTGACATACCATGCACTACCCCTACCCCCTATCACCTGATGTCCAACTCACTCACCCCCTCCGCGCTCCCACTGTGATGTGTGAACCCATGCTCCCTACATTCATTTACTTTCTTCCTGGCCTGTTATTTTCAATGAGACATTTAAACTCACCTGCTTTGCCGCAGCTAATGCCATAAAAAAGGACGCAATCCTCCTTTGTCTTGCTCCTTTTTACACATCACTGCTGGAGCCAAGGACCTTAGCTGTCTGAATCTCATCCTGTTTGTGTCAGGATGGGAGGGTGAGACAGGCATCTAAGATTTCAGTGCAAGTAAGTTGATACAGAGTGGCAATCCGACACTGATTGCCACTCTGAGGAAGTTACGATTCTTTGTGCTTGCTTGTTCATTTATTCATTACCCCAACTATCTGCCTAGTCTGTCACTCAGCCCATCATTATGTAAGTCCTACAGCTTTTTCTTGAATTATGCCACCCCATCCATCCACTTATCAATAATTCTATCTTTACCTCTCCTCAGACAATGCAGGAATTCAACTCTTTCCTGTTTCCTGCTGCAGACCAACCAAATAACAGTTTCCACCTCAATGAGTATCATATCATGTCCAAGTACTCCTTTTTCATGGGACATTGCTTTCTTTTGTTTGCATTGTACATTATCCAGTCCAACATTTCAGTCCCTTCCTGCATCCCACTGTTCAGTATTTCATCTTTGGTATCCCTTCCCACTGAGTATGGGATTTTACTTTGGCCCAATAAACTCCCTCCCCCCTTCTCTATGGAACATTCAAATAGTTCCCCGGAAACGATTGAGAGATTCTCCTCCCTGGTCCTCCATTATTTACCTACCTTCTTCACCTCATTCCATCCAACCAGCCCCCAAATTATTGTTGTCCTTCTCTTAAGAGTTGACTGAGTATTTTATCAATTATTTCATGTTGTTCTTTCCTTTTTGTTTCTTTAGCTTTCATGGGAGGTGCTGGCCTTGTGATATTATCACTGGATTAGTAATCTAGAGACTCAGGGTAAAGCCTGGGGGGCCTGGTTTAAACCCTGCTATGGTAGATGGTGGAATTTGAATTCAATTGAAATCAGGAATTAAAAGTCTGATGAGACCAGGAAAGCATTGTTAATTGTCATTTAAATAAAAACAACTGGTTTACTAGTACGCTTTAGGGAAAGAATTTTGCATCCAGTTCAAGAGCAATTAGACAACAAATGACACCCACATCTCTTGAATAAATAAGAAAAATCCCTGGCAGGGATTGTCTACAATTTGTGTTGTTATGATCATTTGGTTCAGATGTGGCGTTCTTCTTTAGGCCTGGAGCACATAATTCATGCTAATATTCCAAGAAGTACTAAGAAAGTACTGCACTATCGTAAGTGCCACCTGACTAGGTGGACATAAGAGTTTACATAGAATTATCTGAAGGACAAACTAAACTGGGTCCCACTGTGACAGCATCAAAACCGATTAATTTATGTTGGACCCTGTTTGGAAATTGCAATTTTTTCCACCGTAAAGTCTCCAAGAGTAATCTGTGTGCTTTGGGACATATTGAGGATATGAAGGATGCAAAGTTATTCATTTTTTTCATAAGCACAAGATTATTTCATTGTTCATTATGCTCTGACTTTAGGAAATATCACGGAAAACCACATTCCAAAGTCATTGCTTCATGATATAACCCTTCCTGCCCTGGCAACATTTATGTTATTACTGTGAAGAACCTTTTGATTTTCCAACTCAGGATGAAAGAGGCATTTCAATGTGGCCAGATGATCTGAATTTGGACTAATATGGGGCTCAAACCTGCAGCCACAGGGATGTGTGGCAAAGTCAGGCTGACTTTGTTTTGTTTTTTGAAATAGAAATGCTCTCTTGCTTTCTTTAAAGTTTTTGGTCACATAAACAAACAGATGATTCCTTTGGCCTGCAGGCGTTGTGATGTTACTGTCTTGTGAGACCATCACATGAGATGGCCAGTGCCGTCTGGCTATTTAGATATTGCCATTTTGAAATATTTTTCAGAAGCATTGTTGCAGCTACAATCTTCCCAGGTACCACTTCTTATCCTGTCTTCTGTATTTGAAAACTTATTCCGGGAAAATTGCAGCATTTTGTAAATGTTCCAAGTTCAGCTCTGTCTTTGGATGTAGCATAGCAACAGGAAAAGTTGAAATGATCATGGTTTATTGAAACAACACTGCTTCTTCCAAGATGTCAGTTTTAAACAAAAGTTATATTTTGAAATTATGTTGCACAAATTTTCAAATATTTTGAAATTATGTTGCACAACTTGCACAAACTTAATGTGGAGATACCTTCACGTGGTGTAACCACATGCAGTACCATGACCTGGAGTTGAGAATTGCTTTTACTCAAATAATTGCTTAATCTAGTTCAAATTCAGATCATCTGGCCACATCTGAAATGACTCTTTCATTCAGAGTTGGAAAATTAAGAGATTCTTTACAGTAATAACATATGTTGCCAGTACAGGAAGGGTTATATCATCAAAATAAATAGCACAAAAGTTTGCAGAACTTTATGAAATGATTTGTGGACATAACTGCTCAAATATCTGCAATCTTCAATTCTGCCAAGGAAGGCAGTGAAAGAGTGATATTATCATTGGATTAGTAATCCAGAGACTCAAGATAATGCACTGGAGACTTTGGTTCGAATTCCACCACAGCAGATGGTGAAATTTGAATTTGTTAAAAATCTGGAATTATGAGTCTAGCAATAACCATGAAACCATTGTCAATTGTCATTAAAAAACATCTGCTTCACTAATGGTCTTTAGTTAAGAAAATCTGCCAGCCTTATCTGGTCTGGCCTACATGTGAATCCAGACCCACAGCAATGTGGTTGGTTCTTAAAATCCTTCAGTTCAAGGGCAATTAAGGATTGGCAATAAATGGGTTGCTGGCCTAGCCAGCAACATTCCATGAATGACTTTTTTAAAAAAAAGGTTCTTTCACCCAAAGATGTGCCTATTCTTAAAGCCATGCCACCTTCAATGACTTGTGTACAGATATCTGTTTCTGTACCTTTAAGTTGCCACCAGTTTTGCTGACTTTTGTTCCATTTGAGAGAGGGTAGTGTGTAGGTTGTGGTGCACCATATTATGCCCGAATTCACGGACACTTGGGTCATAGAATCTCTGCAGTGCTGAAGGAGGCCATACAGCCGATCAACCCTGCACCGACGATAACCTAGCTCTATCCTTGTAACCCCACTATTTACCCTGCAAATCTCCCTGACTCTAGGGTCAATTTAGCATGGCCAAACAACCTAACCTGCACGTCTTTGGACTATGGAAAGAAACCAGAACACCCAGAGGAAACCGATGCAGACATGGGGAGAATGTGCAAACTCCAAACAGACAGTCACTGAAGGTCCGATTTGAACCTGGATCCCTGGTGTTGTGAGGCAGCAGTGCTAACCACTGTGCCACTGTACTGCAAACATAAGTATCTGTGATCACCATCCAGTGTGACTCACCTGTAACTGCAGTGACCAGCAGTAAACTGAAACCACTGATTTAGGTCTCTATCTCCTGCTGCAGGAAATAATTTAATTCAGCCAATTGATTTATCTTTCTGGTACATTAGACCTGTGATCAGCAGCTGATTGAAAGCACAAGTGTGTTCTACTCGGCACAGAAAATTGAATTAGTTAATTGAAGACTACAGCATCCAGCATTTATTTGGACACAGAAAAGTTTGCTAACCTTGTGATCTCCAGCCTCACTCTGACAGAATTTTCCCCCAAGCCTACCTATGATCCCAGCTTGTTATCTTAAGATCGGGTTGGCTTTGCTCAAGTCACAAAGTGATTACCTTCAAGGAAACTTTACCTTGGCAAACTGACTGTATACATTCTGCAGATAGTGTCCCTCTTGGAAACTTGAGGCACGTTTTTATACAGGAAGATAGTGGTTAACTCTGGAGTGGGGTTAGTCCAGAGGTTCTGTCATTTCCAATATTGGCAGCAAATACTTCCTGTACAGAAACTTTTTTTCAAATTCAAGCTGTGGCAGGGCATCAAAAGAGATTTAACTTAAGAAGTCATTTAACTCATTGAGTCTGCATTGGCTCTCCAAAATAATTTTCTGCTGAGCCCCACACCCCTGCCTTATCTCCATAACCTTGCACATTCTTACTTTTCGGATAGCAATCCAATTCCCTTTTCAAATACCCCATTCAAACCTGCCTACACCACCCTCTCAAGAAGTTGATTCCAGATTCCAATCACTATCTGTCTGGGTAAAAACATTTTCCTCGCACCACTTTTACTACTTTTGACAGTTATTTTGAATCTGTGCCCTCTAGTTCTTGAGTGGAAGCAGTTTCCCATAACTTATGCTGTCCATAACTTTCAGGACTGTGCATAGCTCCATCAGGTCTACTCTCAGGTTCTTTATCTCCAGAGGGAACAGTCCCAGCTCCTCTAAATCTACCTTCATAGCTACAGTTCTTTATTCCTGGAATAATTCTTCTGAATCTCCTCCATATTCTCTCCCTTATCTTTGCATTCTTCCTCAAATATGATGGCCAGAATTGGATGCAGTACTTCCGATGAGGCCAACTGACTGTCTTGTACACGTTCAACATATACTCCTCTATTCTATGCCGTATTTGTAAAGCCTGAGAAATTATATGCTTTATTAACTGCTCTCTCAACACACTTTGCCATCTTCAATGGCATATATGCATATACACTTCCTGTTTCTGCATCTTTTTTAGGGTTTCCCCGTTTGCTTTTATGCTTGGTCACCATCAGTGTGGATTTTGCATGTTCTCCCCGTGTCTGCGTGGGTTTCCTCCCACAGTCTGAAAGATGTGCTGGTTAGGCGTATTGACCTGAACAAGTGGCAGAGTATGGCAACTTGGGGAATTTCATAGTAACTTCATTGCAGTGTCAACGTAAACCTCATTTGTGACAAATAAACTTTAACTTTATCTCTCCATATTCTTCCTCCCAAAATGAATCCTCTCTCACTTCTCTGTGTTGAACTTCATCTGCCGTCTTCCCAATTCACTGATATTGCTATGTCCTTTTGAAGTTCAAGGTTATTCTCATCACAGTTGATAACAGTTCCAATCTTTGTATCGTCATGATCATTTGTGATTTTGAAATCATGCCCTGAACGCCACAGTTTAGATCATTAATATATATATCAGGAAGAGCAAGAACAGAACGTTTACAGTGCAGAGGAAGGCCATTTGGCTCAAAATAGAAATATAAAACTTTTTTTTGAGGACAGTGAATGAAGCAATGCGTGGTAGGGAAGCACAATATTGAGTATATCGTTTGAATTCTATATCTGACTGTTTAGAAATTGGTAGTTTAGGGACTTTGTCCAGTACTCCAATTTTATTACTCCAAATTAGGGCAGCACATTGGTTAGCACTGCTGCCTTGCAGTGCCAGGGACCCGGGTTCGATTCCTGGCCTGGGTCACTGTCTGTACGGAGTCTGCACATTCCCTGTGTCTGTGTGGATTTCCTCCGGGTTCTCCAGTTTCCTACCACAGCCTGAAAGATGTGCAGGTTATGTGCGTTGAGAACTCTAAATTCTCCCTCAGTATACCTGAGCAGATGTTGGAGCGTGGCAACTAGGGGATTTTCGTTGTAACTTAATTGCAGTGTTAATGTAAGCCGGCTTGCGACTAATAAATAAACTTTAAATCAGCTTTTGATGCTTGCCTTTTTTTAATTCAGCGTGGGAGAAATGTAGGCCCAAATTCTCCTACCTTGCCCGTGGCTGGATTCTCCAGTTCAGCTGCAGTGAATGAGTGCCAAATTCTCTGTTCTTGTTAGGAATGGGGCATACAAGATCGGAGAATTCCGGCCATAATGTTTGAATGGATCGAGGAAGGTGATACAACCATCAATCTTTTTTTTTAGAAAAAGCATTGTTGTAAGCAGAAATGGGTATCGGGTTTTATCCTTACAAAAAACTTTTTACGTATTCCATAAAATATTTTTTTAAAGAATAATGTAGATGTTTTCTGATGTGAACAGCTAACGTTAACTATGCACTTCTATTTTTAAAGCGCCCTGCTCTGCCATATCCTACAATCCTGACAGCAAACGGATGTTTATAGGGCAGGATAATGGAGCAATTGTGGTATGTATGCCTGCATGTTGTCCTATCTCTGTTCTAGTTATAAGGATTAGGATTACCATTCTTGTCTCTTGCCGAAAGAAAATCAGAGATAATATAAAAGAAATGTGTGGATTTTATGTTCAGTGTTGGGCGTAATGTTCATCTCATTGCTTTATTCAGACTTCAGTAATGCCCTAAGTGCACCAATTTACAATTGTTCCACTGAATTATTTATATTTCTTCTCCTTTTGTGGCATGTTTTTTTTTTTCCCCCTGCCCCTGCCCCTGCCACCCTTTCCCACTCCTTAGTGACCTACTTTAAAGGACTTTCATTATTCCACTTGAATCAGCTGTTTCCCTCCAGGAATGGCTATGGGTAATTTTCTTCAGTCCCTAGATTATTTAGCTCTGATCCTGAATTCTTCTGGTGATGATGGATTTATCCTGGTGTTCCCTGATTCTGGAATGGAGATTTTGAGACAACCATACCATGCACCCAGTCAAACAGGTTCGTAGAATAGAATCATAAAATTTCTACAGTGCAGAAGGAGACTGTTTGACCCATCGAGTGTGCACTGACAACTATCCCACCCCGGTTCTATCCTTGTAACCCCACTAATCCCTCTAATTTACACATCCAGGGACACTTATGTTGTCACTGTTTTAAGGCATGCAGCAAGTCTGCTTTAATCTCTGCCTGCTGCAATCAATAGTTCAAGGCAATGACACTGCAACATGCACATTAACAAATTGAAAGGGAAACTCATGAGTTTAATAAGAAGTTTTGAAGAGGTGACAAGGATAATTGATGAGGGCAGAGCTGTGGATATAGTTTATATGGACTTTAAGCATTTGACAAGGTCCTACATGGCAGACAGATGCAAAATTAAAATCATGGGATTTGGGGTGTACTGCTAAAGGGTTACAGAACTAGCTTGATTAAAGATGACAGAGTAGCAGTGGAAAAGTGTATTTCAGAATTGAGATCTGTAGGTAGTGGTGTTCCTCAGGAGTCAGTGCTGGGACCTCTGCTGTTTGTAGTATTTATAAATGATCTGGAGGAAAATGTGGGTAGTTTGATTAGTAAGTTTGCAGATGGCACAAAAATTAGTGGAGTTGCTGACAATGTCGGGCATTGTCAGAGCTTACAACAGGATATGGACGTAGATTGGAGACTTGGGCACAGAAACGGCAGATGGAGTTTAATCTGGACAAATGTGAGGTGATGCATTTTGGAGGGTCAAATTTAGGTGTGAATTATACTGTATATTCCTAAAAGTGGCAACATAGGAAGCCAAGGTGATTAAGAAGGCATATGGCATACTTGCCTTCATCAGCTGGACATTGAGTACGATAGTTGAGAAATTGTGTTGCAGCTATATAAAACTTTGGTTAGGCTGCATTTGGAGTATTGCATGCAGTGCTGGTCATCACACTACCAGAAGGACATGGAAGCTTTAGAAAGAATGCAAAGAACGTTCACCAGGATGTTGCCTGGTCTTGAGGGTGTTGGCTATGAGGAGAGGTTGAATAAACTAAGATTGTTTTCACTGGAAAGATGGAGGCTGATGGACGTCGACAAAATTGAGAGGCATAGACAGGGTGGATAGTCAGAGGCTTTTTCCCAGGGAGGAAGTGTCAATTACAAGGAGGCACAGGTTCAAGGTGAGATGGGAAGAGTTTAAGGGAGATGTGCAGGGGACATTTTTCACACAGAGTGGTGGGTGCCTGGAACGTGCTGCCAGAGAGGTGGTGGAAGCAGGCACATTAACAACATTTAAGAGGCCTCTGGGTGGGTATATGAATAGAGAGGGAATAGAGGAATATGAACCAAGTAAGGGCAGAAGGGTTTTTTAGTTAGGGCATTATGATTGGACAAGTTTGGAGGGCTGAAGGGCCTGTTCCTGGGTTGTATTTCATTCTTTGTTCTTTAATATAGGAAATAAGAGCAAGAATAGACTGGGCCCTGTAGCCCATACAACATTCAATATAGTCACGATTGATTTTCTGTCTGCACTCTATTTTCCCATTGTCTACTTTCTCCATATCTCTTGGTGTTTTGAGAGAAAAATCTATCTTCGCTTTGGATATATCCAACACTGAAGCATGCACAATGCTCGCAGGTAGAGAATTCCAAAGATTTACAGCACTCATTGTATAAATTTCTCAGTATCCCAGTCCAAAGTAGTATTTATCCTTTTATAATGGGAAATATTGGAAGCACCTACACCGTGGGAGGTCTTTGGCCTCAATCAACCTCTCACTGAATTCTCTGGACAGAGAGCCATTCTTGAATTTGTATTTTGGTGATGGGTAACTATGCTGTGACCTCTGTCTATCTGGGGCATCAACTACAACCACGTTCAGTGGAATTCCTTTTACCGTGTTAAAGGCAAATCATTATCATATTGCTGATCGGAAAAGTCTTGGATGAACAACTGCTAGAAGGCATATTTGTCAGCTAGCTGTATGAGTATGTGCTTGAAAACCTAGAGCAACAAACGTTACATTTTAGCAAGATGGGTGGCTGCTCCACCTCTGTGGCTGCTGGAACCACTGTTCAGTTGGGCATGATGGGCATCCATGCTGTGGTCAAGAAGATGTTTGGATCAAATCGAGCATATTGGCAAATTTAAATTTCAAATATTTCTTTTAAAAATAGAGCCCTTCCAAAATACACGGAATGTTTTCACCAGCGGAGGATGCATCCTAACTGACTTGACGATTTACACTTTTTATTTAAAAAAAAAATTCTGACCCCAACTAACTCTCAGGGGTTTGCTTAATGACAAATAGCCTTTTAAATCGTCTGGAAGGGTCTATTGCTGTAAAAATGTACATGACAATTGCACACAGCTCTACTTGGCAGAAGAATATTACATTGTGGATTATAGAACATCAAGTGAACATTTGGCTTCATGGTAACATTCCAGCATCTGCCTTGGGAACTGAAAGGTTCAAATGTTGCTCTGGTCTTTCACAGTGAGTGGAGACCAGAGCTTTGTCTTTGAATTCCAAGATGGCATCCAGCAGGATGTTCGTGTCTGCTGGGTGTGGGAACCCATAAACCCTCTAAGGATCTAACCACCCTCCATGCTGATTAGAAAGATGCCGATGCACCATTCCACTATCTTATACTATTCTCTGAGAGTATGTAGCTATTAAAAAATTCTGTTATGAGACTTCTAACCTTCTTAACACTGCATTTTGTCTAGCTTATGGAGATGTGCTTTAATTACAACATTTTTCTTTTCAGGAGTTCCTCATGGCGGAAGATTTCAATAAGATGACTTACGTAAAGACTTACCCAGGTATGTTACTTTAAGTTTTGTGGTCACCAAATTTTATTTTTGTGCTCACTATTTGAGGCAAATGTCAGAAGTACCAAAAAGTTCATATTTAGAAACTGATTTGTGAGCCTGTTGCTGTATTGGTAATTTCTGGAGTATTGTGAATATTACTAGGTTTAGCTGAGTAGGGAGATGGATTATAAAATGGAGGAAAATCTTAGCACTATTTATGAATCTGAGTTGACTTTTAAATTGGAAATGTATATCAATAAAAATGGCTCACATGGAAGATTTCCTCTAATTTCCTTTCTCCCACTGACATTATGACTGACATTATGCATTGTCTTCCAATGGCAGCTTAAATAGGTAACCATCTGCAAGGCACTTTCCAAAGCTGCTTTGCAAACATCTGCAAAGTGTTCATTGTTGGTGATCATGCCACGTATGTTACATATCGAGGATGAGAAAAGATCGTTAGATCTGAACTCATCCCAATGTGTCTAACGTTTTCTTTACCACACCCACCAACATATCATCATGTGAGCTGTTTTTTTAATTGTCTACTGAAAATTCTTATCTGCTGTAACATCTCAATGACCAGACCAGATCAAGAGGTGCCAAATTTATAATTTATGTTTGCAAATTTTGCCACCCTGCATTGGAAACCCACCTACCCTGCGAAGCTGATTATCATTTGCTGCCAGCCTTATTAAAATACTTGGAGTGAGTTGGCTCCCTGCCCCCTTGTCTACAGCCCCGAAACCTGGAAATGGATAAGTTGGAGTCAGGGTTCAGATTTTTAAAATCCTGACCTGAAACCAACCCACCTGTTTTTGTGGCTAAAATTGAGACCAGTTTTTCAAGTTGATGATGTTTCATCAGAGCTGAAAGATTTTGTTGATAAACAGTTTATCATCTGGCACAAAATTGGGATGAAAGTGGGAGGGGTGCAGAGAAAGAGTATGCAACTGGCTGGAGGGCAGGAATGCTTAAATGTCAAAATTGAAGAAAGGTACAAGGCAAAACATAGGTGGCAATGGAAAAAGTAAATAAACAAAAGATTTGCGCCGAGGAGTTTATGCAGTATTGCCCTTTTTGTGTATTTGAAAATGTAAGACATAGAGCCAAAATTATACACTTCTTGGTATGAAAAACAGAAAGGAAGAGTCATATTTAAATGGTGAAATATTGAGAAGTGTGGATGTACAAAGGGGTCTGGGTGTCCTTGTAACCAGTCAATGAAATTGGAGAGGCAGGTGGAGAAAGCAATCAGGAAGGCAAATGGTATGTTGGCCTTCATTGCAAGAGGATTTGAGTTCAGAAGTAGGCATGTCTTACAGCAGTTATACAGGCCTTAGTGAGACCACTAGACTGAAACTGGGTTGTTGAGACTCCTATGAGGAGAAATTGGTTTGACTGGGCCTATATTCACTCGAGTTTAGAAGAATGAAAGGAGATCTGATTGAAACAGACAAAATTTTAATGGAGCTGGATAAACTAGATGCAGTGAGGATGTTTCCCTGATAAAACAATCTAGTTTGAAGCATTGGTGCTATAAAAGTTTAAAAACATTTGGTGGGGTGGTATACAGACCACCAAACAGTTAGGGTGTTGTTGGAAAAAGCATTAGACAAGAAACCAGAGACCAAGGTCCTGAATCTCAATAAAGGTAATAATGGTATGAGGCATGAATTGGCCAAATGGACTGGGAAACATTACTAAAAGGAAAGCCAGTGGACAGGCAATAGCAGGCATTTAAAGAACAAATAGGTGATCTCCAGAAGTTGTTTATTCCTGCTTTGCACAAGAGAATTGTGGCCAAACCATGGCTTACAGGGGGAGTTGGAGATGGTATCAGATTCAAGGAAGAAGCATACAAATTTGTGAGAAAAAGCAATAGGTTTGAGCAAAGGAGGACCAAGGGATTGATTTAAGAAGGGAAAAATAGAATATGAAAGTAAGCTAGCAGGAATCACAAAAATTGACTGTAAAAGTTTCTACAGGTATGTAAAGCAAAAAAGATTGACAAAAATGAATGCAGGTCGCTTACAGTCAGAAATTGGAGAATTCATAACAGGGAGTAAAGAAATGGCTGAGGAATTAAATTTGTCCTTTGCTTCAATCTTCACAAGGAAAACTTGAATAAATGTACCAGAAGTGCTGAGAGAAATAAGTTTCAGTGAGGAGCTGAAGGAAATCAGCATTAGTAGAGAAATAGTTTTGGGGAAATTGAAGGATGCAGCATAACGTATATGGGCATGTACATGGCTGATGCAGTATAATGTAGATAAATCTTCAGGTCTTGATAATCTTCACTCTAGAATACTTAAGGAAGTAGTCCTGGAAATTGTGGCTCCATTGGTGGTTATTTTCCAAACTTCTTTGGACTCTGGAATAGTTCCTACAGAGGGTAGCTAATATAAACCTGCTATTCAAAAAGGAAAGTAGAGAGAAAACAGTGAGCCTAATGTCGGTACTGGGGAAGTTGCTAGCGTCCATTTTCAGGGATTTCACAACTCTGCATTGGGGAGGCAGTGGTATAATCAGACAAAGTCAGCATAAAGGAAATCACGCTTGACAAATCTAATG
Organism: Carcharhinus amblyrhynchos; assembly: GCF_965287045.1. Lineage (NCBI taxonomy): Eukaryota > Metazoa > Chordata > Chondrichthyes > Carcharhiniformes > Carcharhinidae > Carcharhinus > Carcharhinus amblyrhynchos. Next base: position 92,998,627 of record NC_137326.1, read on the forward strand.
GAATTCTTTGAGGATGTAACTAGTAGAGTTACTAAGAAGAATGAGGTGGATGTGGTTTACTTAGACTTTCAGAAGGTTTAAACAAGGTCTCATATAACAGACTACTATGAAAAGTTAAAGCACGTAGGATTGCAGGTAATGTCTTGAGGATTATCAAAAGCTGGTTTTCAGATATGAAGCAAAGAGTTAGCATAAATGGATCTTCTGATTGGCACTCAGTGACTAGTGAGGTTCCAAAGGAATCTGTGCTAGGACCCCAACTGTTCACATAATATATTAATGATTTGGAAGAGGGAACTGTATGTATGATCTCCAGATTGGCAGATGATACAAAGTTGGGTGGGAGGGTGAACTGCGAGGGGGATGCAGAGATGCTTCAGCGTGATTTGGACAGGCTGAGTATATGGGCGTTTGCATGGTAGATGCAGTATAATGTGGATAAATGTACGGTTATCCACTTTGGTAACAATAATAAGAATTCAGATTATTACTTGAATGGATGAAATCTGAGAGAGGATATTCAGTGAGTCCTTGTGTGTCAGTCGCTGAAAGTAAGTGCAGGTATAGCAGGCAGTAAAGAAGGCAAATGATATGTTGGCCTTCATAGCGAGAGGATTTGAGTGTAGGGAAAGGGATGTTTTGCTGCAATTGTATAGGGCATTGGTGAGTCCACACCTAGAGTATTGTGTGCAGTTTTGCTGTCCTTATCTGAGGAAGAATACCCTTGTTATAGAGGGAGTACAGCGAAGGTTTGCCAGGTGGTTTCCTGGGATGGCAGGTCTGTCCTATGAGGAGAGACTAAGTCAGTTAGGGTTATATTCACTGGAGTTTAGAAGAATGAGAGGGGATCTCATAGAAAATTCTAACAAGGTTAGTCAGAAAAAATATTCCCAATGGTAGGGGAGTCCAAAACTAGGGGTCATAGTTTCAGGATAGGGGTAAACCTTTTAGAACGAGGTGAGGAAAAATTTCTTCACCCAAAGGGTGATGCACGTGTGGAATTCACTACCACAGAATGTAGTTGAGCCCAAAATGTTGTCTGATTTCAAAACGAAATTAGATATAGTTCCAAAGGCTAAAGGGATCAAGTGATATGGGGGAAGGGAGGATCAGGATATTGAGTTCCATGATCAAAATGAATGGGGAGCAGGCTTGAGGGCTCAATGGCCAACTCCTGTTTCTAGTTTATTTAAAGGCTCATAGACCACCCTTGCCTTTCATTTTACATGTCAATTCTGACACTTGGTGGAGAAAACTTGGTTTTGATTCAACCAACAATGGATTATTTTTTACTGAATGCATTAGGAGGTTATACAGTAATGTTGCAAAATAGAATATGCCTATACTTGCCATACAAAGCTATCATAATTGTGTTGGTGCATACGAGTTGTCACTGATAATGTGAATTCAGTGTGGCCTTTTCACTAATTGTATTTATGGGGCCTTTCAAAAGATGTTGTCGGTGAAAGTAATATCTTCCCTTCACAATGGATGGTGATGTGCTGGATGTATCAGCTGATTTTTAGATTATTAACTTGCTGATGCTTTGAAAGTACTTTCAGTCCTTTGCGAAATAAACTTTGCTGTGGAAGAAATAATCTTGGTTGAAATGAGGCACTCAGTGATCTTTGGAACAGTGGCTGCTCCAGGGCATGTTAGTGAAGGGCATATTAGAATCTGAATTCTGTTTGCCCAAGTGATTGAGGGGGGAGAAAAAATGTACATAAAACATCAGAACTTAAATACGCAGCTGAGGAAGGGGCGGTAGTGTCACAAATAGCTCACATTAACACTGCAAAGAAGCCACTGTGAAAATCCCCTAGTTGCCACACTCCGGCATCTATTCAGCCACACCTGAAGCAGAATTTAGCAAGGCCAATGCACCTAAAATCAGCACGTCTTTCAGACTGTGGGAGGAAACGAGAGCACCCAGAGGAAATCCATGCAGGCACGGGGAGAATAGGCAGACTGCACAGACAGTGACCCAAGCTAGGTCCCTGATGCTGTGAGGCAGCAGAGCTTGCTACTGTGCCTTAGTCTATGCCACTACAGAATACTGTACTGCTTTATGGATGTGCGGTCACTGCACAAAGATCATTGCAGCCATGAGCTTAGTGTTGAGTTGGGGGGTGGGGAGAGGAGAGACCCTGAGGAGGCCTTTAAGTCAACTACAATAAAATGGCTCCCAGCACCATCCACATTACCCTCTAACTATTTGCATTGTGCTCCATAGAATGGATAAGACCATGAGCAACACTGACTTTCCCATTCATGAAAACTTGAAAAATCTATTAAGCAAGCTCCTAAAATTGCATCAGCCATTCTGGAAAGCAGCAACTAATGTTCAAACAGCTGATGTCAAGCCACTACCCAGATCGATGGAATAGTGGGAGCAGGAAAGTAGCAAGATTCAGTTTTCAATAAATTTACGGTTTAAAGTTGAGCTTGTGCATATCTTGATATTATAATCAGAGATAGAGGGTTGGGTTGAGTTGATATAAACCGACCAAGGTGTAAGATGCAATAGAATTTTTACAAGAAGCAGCCACTTTAACTGAGATGTGATACTAGATATTTCAGAAAAGTGAAGCATTGCCACCTTGCCAGCGGGAATAACACCATCCACTTCACTGTAAAGTGAGGATGGTAATCAGACCAGGGGAAAAGAGAAAGTTTGCAAAAACTATCTCCATTGATACAGAAGCTCAAACAAAACAAAATTAGTTTAAACATAGCTTTATTGTAGGATATCTAATGAGAGCTAGGATTGAGAAGTTTAAGTCAATTTTAACCCAATCTGTCAGTGGTGAAACTGACATTGACCTCAATGGGCAGTAGTATTGGAAAGGTTAAGAATCCCATTCAATTCTAGGGGTTTCTGAAGCAGCGAGTTTGGTTAACTGTCAGCACATGCAAAACAGCAGCTTGTCACTGAATGCATCTATACACAAGTGTGAGAGCTTGGGAATTTAGTGAGTGAGCGAATTCAGTGCAGTGAGAAGATGCTGTTCACGTAAGTAGCTACCCCATGAAGAGACTTTATAAAAAAAACTTGAGAGCAGCTGGCCAGGCGACCTCAAAAGAGCTAGCTCAGTGTGTGACTCCATGGGGAAGCTGCCATTCCGAATGAATCGTGACATCCCAGAAGGACAGGTAATTGATGGGTTTTAGTATTTTTTTTCTTTTTACCTTTTAAAACTTGAATAATTTTTTGCAATTGAAAACGTTTTATTAGAAGGTTTCTTAACAGCAATAAAGCTTATTTGATTTCCTATTTGGTATTTCCTATTTTTGTTAGTGAGGGAAGTCCAATCGGAGCAAGGAAAATATTGATTGAAGTAATAGAGTATAAACATAGGCAGGACTAAACACATCTGTAAGGATAATCATTTCATGAATTAAAGACTACAAAAGTAGCTGGGAGGGCGATATGTGGTGGGTGGTCATGGACATATGTGTGGCTGGAGAAAGTACAGCTTGAGGTCATTTGGGCTGGAGGGTCAAGCTGTAGACGCTTTGACACAACAGGAAGGGGGAAAATTACCTGGAGGCTTTGTTCCAGGAGGCGGTCACACCCATTAGGATGGAGTCAACTGATTTGGTCAATGGGACGGACAGGGGATGTAACTTGCAAATGAGACAGATAAGGAGATCAAGAAGGTAGAAGTCTTTGCAATTGTCCAAATGGTTCAAGGTTTTTGCAGTTTGTACAGACAATAGCAAGTGCTGCAGGGTGGACGAGCAAACTGACAATGGCAATGTGGCGAAAAAGCCATTCAACCAAGAGGGAGTTAACAGGAATATAATGGTAGTAAGGGAGAGTATCATCAGGAAAATGGACACCGTCCTGCAGTCACGAGTGCAAGTCCAGAAAGCTGTGTTTTCTGCCCGATGCTGGAGTTTGGGACACTTGCTTAGGGCTGGGGCTTCAGGGGAACTTGCAGTGGGAAGAGGAGTATTTGGTTGTTATGATCCACGTAAGTAACACTGATGTGGGTAGGGCTTGGAAAAGTGGGAGCTGTATCAGTGGTGTGTTCTCCACCATTCTTGGAGCAGCATTCACTGAGTTGTAAAACTAGGGTGATAGAGAAGGCTTTCAACTAAATAGGGATTATGTGAAGGAAAATTTGTTAGAGAAGAAACGTCAAGAGAGAAGGTAGCAGTGATTAAAAATGGTTATCAAGAGTGTGGCAGGAAACAAACTTAAGAGTGCACCAGCAGATAAGGCTAGAGGTTGTGAAAATAATGAAAAAAAACCTAAAGGCTCTATTTCTGAACATGTGCTGCGCTTGCAGCAAGATAGGTGAATTGTCAGCACAAATTGGGTAAACAGAGATGACCGAACTGCAATTGCAGAGTAACAAAGGCTGGGAACTGAATATTCAAGGGTATTCAACATTTAGGAAAGATAGGCAAAAAGGAAAATGAGGTGGGGCAGCATTGTTAATAAAGGATGATATTAGTACATTAAAGAGAGAGAAGATTTTAGATTGGAAGATCAGGATGTAGAATCAGTTTGTGTGGACGTAAAAGATAGCAAGGGGCATCAAAATTGGTAGAGGTGTTTATAGTTGATATCTAAATCAGGAAATTAAAGATGCATGTAATAAGGATAATCATGGGGGACTTCAATCTACATGTAGTCTGGGTAAATCTAACTGGCAGTGATGTTGTGGCAGCCAAATCCCTTGAATATATACAAGGTTCTTTTCTAGAAGAATATCTTGAGGAACCAACTCGAGAACTTGCTATTATATATCTAATGTTATGCAATGAGGAAAGGCTAACAAATAATCTAATTGTAAATGTGCCTTTAGAAAAGGGTGACCATAATATGATAAAATTTTACATAATGTTTGAAAGTGATGATATTCAATCCAAAACTACGGTCTTAAATCTAAACAAGGAGAGCTATGAAAGCTTGTGGGCCAAGTGGTAGATTGGGCAACGTATGTATGATGATAGACAGGTGATGCTTAGTATTTAGAGAATTCATACATGGTTTACAACAAATATACATTCTTTTAAGGGACAAAAGGCCAGCTAGAAAAGTGATTCACCCAAAGCTAACGAGAGAAGTTAAGGATTATATTTAGATCAAAGGAAGAGGCTTATAAAATTGCTAAAAAAAGTAGTGAGTCTAACAATTAGGAATATTTTAAAATTCAGCAAAGGAGGACCAAGAAACTGATAGAGAAACTAAAATCGTGGAATCCTACAGTGCAGAAAGAGGCCATTCAGCCCATTGAGTCTGCACTGATCACAATCCTACCCAGACCAGATTCCCATAATCCCCTGCATTTACGTTAGCTGGTCCCCCTGACACTAATGGCCAATTTAATACGGCCAGTCAATCTACCGCGCACGTCTTTGAACTGTGGGAGGAAACCCATGCAAACACGAAGAGAATGTGCAAACTCCACACAAACAGTGACCCAAGTCGGGAATCAAACTTGGGTCTCTGGCACTGTGAGGCAGCAGTGCAAACCACTGTAACATTGTGCTGCTCTACGTGTAAAGTGAATGAGCAAAATGTGTAAATGAATTAGCAAGGAACATTAAAATAGACTGTAAAAACTTCCATAGATAAATAAAGGAAAGAATAGCAAAGACAAATGGGAGCCTGTTACAGGAAGAGACAGGAGAATTTATAATGGAGAATCGGGAAATACTAAAGAAACTGAACAAATACATTTGGCAGGATTTCCCATGCACCCAACCTCATGTTTAGTGGTGATAGAGCTGGCCAACCCGTTGGATGATGGCAGGATCTTTGGACCCACAGTTGTCAATAGGGTTTCCTGTTGAACGCACCCTTTGCTGCCGGGAAACCAATGGCGTGGATGTAGTATCTACTGGACCAGAACATTCTGCTGGTGTGAACGGCCAGAAAGCTCCAGCCTTCATGTCTGTCTTTATGGAGGGGGGGGGAATACAGAATACTTTCCCTGAGAGCCAAGGGATTAGTGAGATTGAGGAACTGAAAGAAATTAATACTGATTTAAAGTGCTACTGGAGTAATTAATGGGACTGAAAATTTACAAATCCCCTGGATCTGATATTCTGCATCCCAGAATATTGGAAGAGGTGGCTGGAGAGATAGTGATGCACTAGTGAGTGTCTTCTAAAATTCCCCAGATTCTGGAATAATTCCTGCAGGTTGGATGGTAACCACTCTATTTAAGAATAAATGGAGAGAGAAAGCAAGGAACTCTCGACTTGTTAGCCTGACAGTAGTTGGGAAAATGTTATAAAGAACATGACACGTGGACACTTGGAAAATCATGGTAGGATTCAACATGGATAAATGAAACGGGTGTCATGTTTGACAAACCTAATAGTAACTCTCAGAATAGATGGGGCAAACTAGCAGATGTGGTGCATTTGGATTTTCAGAAGGTTTTCGATAAAGTCCCGTGCGAGGTTAGTAAGCAGAATTGGAGGTGGTATATTAGCATGAGCAGGAAACAGAATAGGAACAAATAAGTCATTCTCAGGTTGGCATGCTATGACTGGTGGGGTACTGCAAGAATCAGTACTTTGGTCCCAGCTATTCACAACCATACCAATGATTTGGATGTGGGGATCAAATGTAATATTTCAAAATTTAAAACTTGTAATATTACCAAATGTAATCTTTCCAGACTTAAAACTTAATGGGAATGTGAATTGTGAGGAGGACGCAAAGAAATTTCTAGGGGATTTAGATCGCACCTGGAGTTTGGTTTCCTCACCCAAAGAAGGATATACTTGTCATAGGAGTGCAATGAAATTTAACCAGACTGATCCCTTTGGTGAGATGGTCCTGTGAGGAGACATTGAGAGACTGGGCTTAAATTCTCTAGAGAGCTTAGAAGGAAGAGAATTTCATTGAAATATACAGAAATCTTACAGATCCTGACACGGTACATGCAGGGTGGGTGTTTCTTCTGGCTGAAGGGTTTCTAGAGCCTCGGTATATACTCTTAGAATAAGGGGCAGGTATTTATGAATAAGATGAGGAGGAATTGCTTCACTCAGTTGTGGAAGCTCTGTCCCTGAGTATATTCAAGACAGACTGATAGATTTCTAGATATTAAAAATATTAAGGGAAATGACATTGAGATAGGAGATCTTTGATTGGTGGGACAAGTTTTAAGAGCCAAATGCTGCCCTCCACCAGCACCTGACTTGATTCTGGACTCAATTTTGCAGGCTGTCCCTTTAAAAACCTTCTAAGAGATTTGAATGTGCTGTTTGCAGAGTTGTGAGGTTATCTCTGAAAGATAGTTTTTGTTCAGTAAATTTTCTGCAGGATTTTTGCAGACAGAAGAAACGTGATGTGGCACTCAGGACAGGATTTGAAAGTCTCATCCATTATGTCACTCTGCTTTCCTTTGCTTTTTTTAACTGATGAATAAGCAGTGGAAAAGTTGAAATTTGCTTCATACCCTTTCAAAGTAGGGATCAAAGGACAAGGAATACGAGAATGTCTTAGGGCCCCTTGAGCCTTCTCCACCATTCAGCAAGATCATCTGAACTTGATGTAAATTCCATCTTCCTGCCTGTTCTCATAAGTTTAAAATTTACTTATTAGTGTCACAAGTAGACTTACATTAACACAGCAATGAAGTTACTGTGACAATCCCCTGGCTCCCCTGTTGATGCACCAAGGGAGAATTTAGCATGGCCAATGCACCTAACCTAATCTTTTGGACTATGGGAGGAAACCCACATAGAACACGGGGAGAATGTGCAGACTCCATACAGACAGTGACCCAAGCCGGGAATTGAACCTGGGCCCCTGATGCTGTTAAATGGTTCCTTTCCCTGTTTCTTAAAAAGAAGTCATCTTGACACTTTTTCCCTTCATTTGAATCATTTCTTTTTACTGAGGCTGTAACAGGAACATTATAAATGTCAGCTTGACTCAGTGGTGATGCAGTTGCCTCTGATTCAGGCTGGGTTCAAGTCCAACTGCAGGACCTGAACGCACAATTTTTGGGAAGAGTTTGGCACTGAAGAATTGCTGCATTGACGGTGGTGCTGTTTTCGGCCAAGATATTAAAACAAGGCCTTGTCAGTGCACAAATTCCTGTGTCATCAATTGACGTTTTAGCAAGAGAATTCTCCCAGTGTCTTGATTTGCATTTGTCTTCATATCTTACACAATCAAAAACAGATTTATTTTTGTGGAATATTGTCCGTTTCCCATGACTGCATGCTAAAGCAGCTATTTGCAATAAACTGCTTTGGGACATCTGAGAATGTGAAAGGTTTTCTTTTGTTTATAATGTTCAATCAGAGAGATCTTTCTTCTACTCCTGAGTTTAATGCGAAAAGTTCATTTTATGATCCTGCCCACTTTAGTGTAAGTTAAACTGAATGTGAAGTTCAGCTCAGCAACGCACTATGTAATGGCTCACAAACAGCTTCCACAAGTTTGCATTACGACAATTAATATTTCATAATGGTATCTTTTTCTTTCCCTTTCCAGCACATCAGAATCGTATTTCAGCAGTGATATTTTCTCCAGTAACTGAATGGGTTATAAGCACAGGACATGACAAATACCTCAGTTGGATGTGTACCAGGAGTGGATGTCTGCGGGGAAGACATTGCTTTGGTGCATGGGCTTCATGCTTACAGTATCCTTAACCTTTGATCACTTTTAGATATGTTGGCAAGTAAATCAGTATCAAGATTGGTCAATGAGAGTTCATGTTGCTGAACTGAACCAAAAGAAGTGCTTGTGAATATGTCCTAAGGAAACATTTAACCAATGTCTGTGAACTGCCTACTACTGTTCTGTCAGCTCATCTGCATGTAGTTTGAATTAGACGTTGGCCAGAATTTTACCATTTTATTTCAAAGTGCTGGAGGACATGGAACTGGGAGAATTTCAGATCTGTTTTTTGGGCATGTTTACAAGTCCCCCCCATACACACTCTGACTGCAAAATTTTGAGCAAGTCTGTCGCTTGCTGCAGAAGCCTGTTGTTGGGGATTAATACACCAAAAGCCTGCAGAGAGAGGTAGTGTGCATATGCAGACCTCTGATGCTGCGGTAGCAGGGATCTGACAGACAGAGAGAGCTGTCAGGTCCCTGCTACTGTAGGCAGCCTGAAGCAGCTCTCCCACCCCCCTGCAATCACAGGGACCTGTGGTCCAAGATGCAGTCTCCCCCGGCCGTCCAGACCGATTTGTATACCCACTGCCCTCCCCCACCAATCATGGACTCGCCGGCCTCCTCACCGATCAGTTCCACCTCTCACCAATTGCTGCAGAGTGGCAGCAGCCCTTCCCAATTAGCCCACCCCTTGGCACTACCTGGTGGGCATTGCCCAGGTGCCAATCTGGCATTGCCCAAGGGACAGTTTTACCCCCCCACCCCACCCTGCCTTTGCCCTTGGTCTCTCTGGGGGGCCTCAACGCCCCCTGGTTCCACTGGTGAGGCCAAGACAACTATTCCTCACTGGCAGAGGTTCTCGCCAGCGAGGCCATAAAGGCAGGAGGGCCAGGATAATTGAGCGCTGGGCTCGCTACACACGTTCAAAATATCATTTTAATAAATTTAAATAAATGAATTGGCCTCTCTCCCATTTCCGGCTGACCACGCCGGAAATCCTGCGCTCATAAAATGGGCCGGTCATGAAAACAGGTGACAACCGCGCTATTGATGCCCCACTTTACGTCCGTTTCATGCCCAAAAATGGGCACAGCGCAGTTGTAAATATCACCCAACATGTTACACATGCAGGATAAAGCTAATTTTTGTTGCAGCACGAGGGCTAGCATCTTCTTTGAAACACTAGACTTCTAGGTTGTGAGCACACTTCTGGAACTAAAGTAGAATGACAACACATAGCTGGATCCTGCTGTAAACATATTGCTCCATATAATATTTCTGAATAGTGTTTTCCTCTTTTTAAACTAGGTGAGAGTTCAGAATTTAAGAGGAAGCTCAACTTCAGAAAGGATTTTTTTTTGTACTCATTCTTGTCTGGAGAATTTGTCTGCCAAGTTAAAACATAGCACTGTCAGTAATTAACTAACATTAAAGGAACACGGTCTACCTTTGTCATTGCTGTAAAAGTGCTATTAGCCCTAATTTATCAGTGTGGCAGGTTTGTAAGAAGATATTTTGATATAAATTTATCATGAGCACTACGGTGAAGTTAGAAAAAAACTGGCAGTTATTTCAGTTGCAATTGAAAATCACTCTTTTGTCATGTCACTTGTGTTGAGGATGGCATCAACTTTTATTCTTTTTAACTTTCAATTTATTCAGATATGATATAGAAACGAGTCATGCATTTGTGGGTGATTACTCTGGGCAGATCACGTTATTAAAGCTCGAACAGAATTCTTGCAGTATCATTTCAACGTTAAAAGGACATGAAGGTGATGTGTACATACATGCTGCAGCTGCTGAGTGCTGCCTGATTCTGCATCATGTCTGTCAGTGATAACAAGAGTTGTTTCCCTCAATTAGCACATTACCAGATACCACTGTCCCTTCGATCGATCACATTTCAGAAAGCATCATGCGTTCAAATAATCTAAAAACCCAACTGAGTCGCAAAAATATCTGTAATGTTATTTCTGATGGGTTTTCAATCATTGTCTATGGAATGCAGCCCCAGAATGGAATTAGCGGTGGGAGGTCACATCTGTACATACATCTACTTATTCTATCTCGTGCAACCATCCCAACTATTTATTTCTAATTCTGAATTCCCTAGGCCTCACTGAATCTATATCTTGTTAATAGCTTTGCATAGAATAGACAGCACTGAAACTGACCATTCAGCTCTATCAGCCCATAAGATTTTGCTCCACAAAACCACCTCTGTCTCTGCTAAATCAACTTTCATAAGGGCACATTCCTTCTGTTCCTTGTGTAATAGCTTACCCTTTCTCAACTGCAGACGGGGTTAGAATTACTTTCCACACTTCCCAATTTAAATGTTGTGAAAAATCATTACTGTGATTACTGTGTTTACTTTGTAAGAGGATTTACTTTTTTTTTAAGGTTCTGTCTCATACTTTGGGTGGAATTTTCTAATTTTATTTGCAGTGGGCAGGAAAAATGTGTGGGAGTCGCCAACACTCAGGGAAGCTTGCTCTGTTGGATTGTTTGGGACTTAAATGAGGGGGTGGGTCCCACAACGTCACACTGGGGGGCAGACTCTGCCCACAGAACCCCACCCTCCACAGAACACCCACTTGTACTGTATTTCTTGCTGTCAAGTCCCAACTGGTTATTTTGTTAATTGCCTAACCTGCACCATCTGCTGTGCCATGGGAAACAGAGTAACTAGGGAGAAACAAAGTGGGAGAAACTATCAAATCCCATCAGGATATTGGACGTTTCTTTCAAACCTCTCCTTTGTTTTTTCTGCTGTTGGGAGAATAACCCCCAGTTTTTCTGACCGCTGCATGGAACTGAAGTCCTTCTATTTCTTATGTTCTTATCCATTGTACTGTTCTACTTGTGTACTCTTTGAATTACTCATTGAATCATAGAAACCCTACACTGCAAAAGGAGGCCATTTGACCAATCGAGCCTGCAGCAACATCTACCCAGGCTCTATCCCTATGTTTATCCCATGTATTTACCCTGCTAATCTCCCTGATCCAGTTTACGTAAATGCCAATCCATGTAACCACACTTTTGGACTTTGGGAGGAAATTGGAACACCCCGAGGAAACTCATGCAGACACAGGGAGAATGTGTAACTTCCACATAGACGGTGACTCGAGGCCAGAATTGAACCCAGGTCCCAGCAGTGCTAACTATGCCATGTGCTACCCAAGACCTACTGTCTCAAATTTGGTGCCAAGAATTGAACACAGTACATCAACTGAGGCCTAACCAGTGCTTTACAAAAATTAGCATGACTTGAGCGCTGACAAAAGGTCATCCAGGTTCAAAACAATAGCTCTATTCTCTCTCCAAGATGCTGGCAGACCTGCTGAGACTTTCTAGCATTTTCTGTTTTTGATTAGCATAACTTCCCTACTTTTGCTCTCTACTCTAATTACAAAACCAAAGATTCTAGGTTTTTATATTTTTAATGGACTTCTAAAGTTGCCCATCCTCCTTCAAAGACATGTGTATGTACACCCTCAAGTCTCTGTTCCTGAAACCCCTTTTAAAATTTGCTTCTCTTCATTGATGTTGCCAAATACATCACTCCACAATTCTTCTGTGCATTAAAATTCAGCTGCCATCTGTCTGTTCATTTCACCAGCTCCTGAAATCTGCTACTCTTCTCCTGTTTAACTATATCTTTGATTTTTGTGTCAGATTTTGAAAGGTGCATTGTATGCCCTCGACTAGCTTGCTAATATCTCTCTAGATATTAGCAAGCTAGTTGAGGGTATGAAAGAGCAGTGCTCCAACACCAATTCCTAGGGGAACACAGCTGCACACTTCTTGCAGTCCAGAAAAACAACTTGCAACTGTTTCCTGTTGAGTTCCTTAGCCAATTTCATATCCATACTGCTACTGTCCCTCTAACCTCATATGCTATAATTTTGCTAGAAGTGTGTGAAGTGGTACTTTGTCTAAATCGGTCTCGTGAACAACAACACCATCAACAACCCACTCACCTTATTTCATCAAAGAACTTGATCAAGTTAGTCACCACAATTTGCCTTTATCAGATCTCTAGGTTGGCTTTCATTCATTAATTTACATTCTCCCAAGTGCCAATTATTTTTTTTCTTGAATATTCTTTTCAAAGTTGTCCCATTGATCATAGGATAACTGGTCAATAGTTGCAGGATTGGTGCAGGGGCAGTTCAGTAGCACAGTGGTTAGCACTGCTGCTTCACAGCACCAGGGACCTGGTTTGATTGCTGGCTTGGGTCACTGTCTTAGCGGAGTTTGCAAGTTCTCTCCATGCATGCGTGGGTTTTCTTTGGGTGCTCCAGTTTCCTCCCATATTTTGAAAGATGCGCTGGTCAGGTGCATTGGCTCAAAGGCGCCTGACTGTGGTGACTAGGGGAATTTCACAGTAACTTCATTGCAGTGTTAATATAAGCCTTTCTTGTGATTAATAAATAAACTTTATCCCGTTCCACTTTCTCGATAGGGATGCAGCATTTCAAAACAGGCTGCTTGCAACTTCAGTGTCATTGTTGAGATTTCAGCCACGTGTCTGAACCACTCTCCTCTCCGTCCTATCTGCTCGCCCGCCTGCCTGCTCCACCTGCCAGAGAGATGTCACACTGGCAGGAATCGCTACTGGTTTCCAAAAACTAGTAGTAACACACTGGTTTCTAGTCAGGACCTGACACTTTGCCTTTTTCTTTGGAACATTCTATCCACTGTCTCAGCTTATCCAATGCTCAAATCCTCATCCACGTATTTGTTATCACCAGACTTATTGAGGACAACTCTCCTATTCTGACCCGCCAATTTTTTGGAAGGTTGGGTCAGGAGGTGGGCACGTATGCTGATTCATGCATGCGTTCCCAATGCACGTGCGTCCTCTCTGTTGGATATCCAGCACAGTTGGGACCACATAGGAAACCCGCAAGAACACCAGGTAAGTAATTTTAATCTAATTTTAGTGTGATTTCAATGTGATTATCAGGCCCGGGACTGAAATTCTCTGGGCCGGATAACATCTCTCACCCTGCCGGTACAAATTCACACCAGCAGGGTTCAGAGTATCTCCCCACTTTTGGGGAATTAGCCTGAGATCCTGCTGGAGCAAAAGGGGGCAATTGAGGTTCCCCTCCAGGGTATCAGGCAGTGGGGAGTGGTGCCCCATGGACACAGGAACACTGGCAGTGCCAGCCTGTGCCCCATGGCACTACCCAAGGGGCGCCTTGGCACTGCTCATCAGGCATTGGGCACTGCTAAGGGGATGAAGCCAGCTGGGACAGGGCCTAGGGGGAAATCGGTGGGGGGTCCTGCTGCCACTCTGTATTGGGATCTGGACGGGGCTGGAAGGAGACCAGCGATTGGGGAGGGGGGTGCGGGGAATGGGTGGTATGTCAGGATGGGGGTGGTCTGCTTTCTGGGGAGGGGCAGAGGGATGGAGGCTGAGGTGGGATATTCCAGGACGGGAGAGAGGTCGGGGCTGGCCCGGGAATGGTCATGGGGGCCGTGATCGGGCCGTGGGGGATGCTGGAGAAGCAGCGGTATGGGAGTCCTGGGCTGACCAGTGATCAAGCTGGCCAGCAAATGGGAGGCTAACAGCTCATCCAAACTTTGCCTGCATCCGAACTCACATCAAGTTCTGTTCACGCATCAAGTTCTGTTCACACATCACCCCTGTACTTGTTCACCCCCATAGCGACTCCCAGTTAAGCTTTGCCTCAATTTTAAAATTGTCAGCCTTATTTTCAAATCAATCCCAATGCCTCAGAGTCCTACAACCATGCAAGAGATCTTGCTCCTCCAAGTCTGACCTCGTCAACATTTCTGACTTTAATCACCACGCCATTGGGAGCCTTGGCTGCAGAGCTCTGGAGGTCCTCACTAAACCTCTCCATTTCTCTTTTAAGAAGCTTTTTAAAAACTATACCTTCAATCAAGCTTTTGGTCATCTGCCCTAATATCCCCCTTATGACTTAGTGTCAAATGTTGTTTGGTAACACTCCCTTGTGAAGTGTCCTAAGATGTTCATCTCCATTCAGTAGCCATATAAATGCATGTTGATGTTGTTGCAAACCTAATAAGAATTGGATCATTTTGGCTCAAGTCTCCACAATTTTTGAGATTCCATCCTTTCTGAACTGGTTGGCATTTTAATTTTGAATCTTGTATTTGAAGCTTTGTATTAGTTTGCATTTAATATGAACAGAATATGCTGTTCAGAACTGGAGATGCTTGATGCTGATGTTTTGATGTTTATTGTGAAAGTGAATTTGATTTTCATGCACTAACGCGTCTTGCTCCCCAAGTATGTAACCTCGGCCTGAATAAAATGCCCCACTAAGGATAGTGTGTTGTACTGATGGCACACTGGTTTTCTTGTTGAGGCATTTCATACTGTAGCTGTGTTGTGCATCATCATTCTGCTCTTCTTTTCTAGCAGGCAGTATAGGAGCCCTTTGGTGGGATCCCGTCCATCGATTACTGTTTTCCGGAGCATCTGACCACAGCATTATCATGTGGGACATTGGTGGAATGAAAGGCAGGACTTTACTGCTTCAGGGTCATCAGTAAGTGGAAAGTCATCTCTCATAGATTTTAAAAATTCAAAAGTCAGCGCTAATCTTAAAATGCTGATGGCTGCTGCTGTCTGTATTAATTAGTTGACATTCCAAATTAACTTTGGTTTGAAGGTTAGTTCATTTTAAGCCCATCATTCTTTTTCTTTTAGACATGCAAATATTTGGAGAAGCTTTAGCCATTATAGATGACATTGCATTGCAAGTGATAGTGTTATATTTGATGTATTGTAATGTTTGTCTCAATTGGTCAAAACCTTTCATGAAGATGGTGCTACGTAATGTTACAAAATTATTTTTTCTTTCCTGTAAAAAAAAGCTGATTCCAGTTAAAGCTGGCTATATTTAACAAAATGTACTTTCTCTCCCTGTGAATTAAGATATTGTGGTATGTGGTGCCATACCACAGACTGTAGAGAAGTAGGTTACATTCCCCCTCTCACTTGAGATGGGAAAATTTATAATCGTTGTGGGAATAAAGTGCTTAAAGCACTGCCTGTAGGGAAGAAGCTTGAAAGACAAAATCAGTTCTCAACATTCAAAGCTCCAGTAGCTGGGAACTAACACTGAAAGAGGTTGGAGAAGAGGGCACCTATTTTCTTGGCTGGGGAATTGTTTATTATACGAGAATCATAAGCAGATGAAATATTAGATTGTAATGTGACAATACTAGGAATCCTGCTGGCTCAGTGACAAATTGTGCAAGTGGTGAGATAATGAGCTCCACAAACTAAATAGCGCATGGTTTTCATCTTGAGTCCATGTAAAGTTGGCAATAGTAGTTCAGTTTATTTTACATGTTTTCATGGCAGAAGAACTTTACACAAATGAATTCTGAAGTATATTGAATGTTCTCGAAGCAATACACTCAGTTGATGTTGCTACATTTGGCTTTTAGTGTGCTTTGAATTAACAGCAGAGGTAAAATCACAAATTCATTTTCATTGTGATGAAGGGACTCCAGTTGGAAGTATTTCTATAAAGGCAAGCTAAAAAGCTTTGGTGGGAATTTAAGTGACACAAAAAACCCATTCATTTGCACAGAATTAAAATCTAGCCCATAATGAGGCTTTCAGTTTATTTCCTGATGCCACACCAACCCCCCACCTTACTCTCGAGCTTGAATTAAATAGACCTGGAATAATTAAAATTATTGCACAAAGTCATTTCACGTTAGTTTATCTGTCATCTCACTCTGGTCCCTACCCCACAACTCTCCATTCTACCAAAAATGAACCCTGACCAAGTTTTTGATTACGCCAAATATTTTCTCCACAGCCTCAATGTCCTTTTAATTTTTGTACATGTGTAAAACACTTTGGCATATTTTTCTATATTTAAAGGCAGCAAAGTTGTTAGCTGAATAACTCTGATACTTTCTACTGTGGTACCAACTTCCAGTAACTGGCCTGCTTGGCAGGATATGGTATTTTTCACCATTAATGAAAAATGTGGATGAACAAAATCTTTTAAACACTTCTTCACTTGCCAGTTTCAAATTAGACTGGAAAAAACTAGTCACTCTCCTTGGCTCCTGCCAAATCCCTAATAGAGCCCATATTAAGCTCATCGTGCATGCCCTTACTTTTCAGTTTTTAAATTGTTTGCTCTTTACCACAATGATCCACCACCATTTTCCAAGCCACAAGCCTTGGCATCTTAAATTTTTAATGGGTGATATATTTATGGAACAACATTAGCATTTGCCATAACCTTAGGGTAGTACAAACATTATGTTCAACATCTTGTGAGACTGCGCTGGTATTCTTTAACAAGAAATCGTTGTGTCAGGGGAGTAATGCACCAATTCATTGTTGTTTCTTGTGTATTGACATTGACGTGCCTTGTATGCCCTGCTTATATACCCAAAAGTGGATGATTTTTCTCTTCAGTCCCTCCACCCTCCACCTACTTTTCAATAACTAGGCATGCTTTCAAATGTGGCAATTTCATCTTTGGATTGTTGACATTGAACAGCTAAAGGCCATTCATCCCATTAAAACACACGCCTTCATCAGTGCAAGTCTTTCCAAAACAGTCAGAGCAAACTTCTGTGTTTCACGTATTTTAAATCCTACATCATCACAGAAGTGCAACCTCTGCACAAAAATTAGTTTATTTTTAGTTTGATCATTTTAACACAATTTATTAATTATGGAAAATATAATGCATACGATTGTAAAACTGAACTTACTGAATTTACTTGCACATTTTTAAATGGGTATTTGTCCTCCTCCTTTCAGAATAAAATACACTTTTCATTAGCGCTCTGAAGATTTATCTTTGAATTAAAAAAGCCCGAATGATTTTTAGATTTCACAGAATCATAGAATCCCTATAGTGCAGAAGGAGGCCAGTCGGTGCATCGAGCCTGCATCAACAACTATCCCACCCAGGCCCGATCCTTGTAACCCCATATATTTACCCGTTAATCCCCCTGACAATAAGGGTTAATTTAACATGGCCACTCAACCTAACCCGCACATCTTTCAGACTGTAGGAGGAAACCAGAGCACCCGAGAGAAACCCACTGTGCAGACTCCACACAGACAGTGACCTGGCACTGTGAGGCAGCTGTGCTTGCTGCAGTGCCACCCTGTTTTTAAAGCAGTATTTAAAGTACTGTTTTGGAACCCAAGTAATGTGGGAATAACTTATTGGTCTACTTGCTGGGTAAGATCCAAAAGGGCAATTAAATGGGGCTCATCCAGGAAATTTGTATAGAAAAGTGGTTTGGTTTTCTGGAACTGAATCTTCAAATATACCAATAAGTGCCACATTGGTGTTTCAGAATGCATTTTCAGCCCATTCTTCAGGAAACAAAGCATACTTCTCTGCATTTTTCAGAAATAAAACAACCACCATGCAAATTGTTTCTGACCATTTTTAACCAAATATATTAAACACTAAAATTAGTTATGATGTTGGCCATTATTATGAAGAAAATCTTTTCAATTTCTATCTTGCACAAGAGTCTGTAAAATAATCCCATTG
Source organism: Carcharhinus amblyrhynchos (assembly GCF_965287045.1). Lineage (NCBI taxonomy): Eukaryota > Metazoa > Chordata > Chondrichthyes > Carcharhiniformes > Carcharhinidae > Carcharhinus > Carcharhinus amblyrhynchos. The sequence continues at coordinate 93,016,794 of NC_137326.1, forward strand.
ATGTTATGATCTTGAAGATCCAGGCAGGATTCTAGTGAAGGCATTATTGACTGGCGGATTGTAATATGCAGGTAAACAGCTTTATGTAAAAGGAACTATGAGAAAACACACACCAAGTAACCTTTTGCTTCAGCCTGTACTGGGCAAAATAATCTTATGGAATTCTTAAAAAGTAAAAGGTGGCAGAAATACACAGTGGATATTTGGACATTTATTTGAAAGAGAAGCAACAGGCTTAAGTTTTAGACAGAAACCCTTCATCAGCCTTTGTACCTGCCAAGCGGGACTAATTTGAAATATAGAAACATAAGAGATGGGAACAGGAGGAAGCCATTTGGCCCTTTGAGCCTGCTGTACCAATCATTACAATCAGGGCTGATCATCCAACCCAATAATCTCATCCTGCTTTTTCTCCATAACTTTTGATTCCATTCGTCCCAAATGCTATATCCAGCCACCCCTTGAATAAATTCAATGTTTTGACATCAACTACTTGATAATAAATTCCATGGGCTCACCACTTGTTGGGTGAAGAGATGTCTCCTCACCTCTGTCCTAAGTGGTCTACCCTGAATCCTGAGATTGTGACCCTGTTTTCTGGACTCCCCCCTATATCTACCCAGAATTTGATAAGTCTCTGAAATCCCTCCTCATTCATCTGAACTCCAGCGAAAACAATCCTAACCTAGTCAATCTCTCCTCATACATCAGTCCTGCCATCCTTGGAATCAGCCTGGTAAACCTTAGCTGCACTCCCTCGAAAGCAAGAACATCCTTCCTCAGAAAAGGAGACCAAAACTGCACAGAATATTCTAGATATGACCTCACCAAGACCCTATGTAATTGCAATAATACGTCCCTGCTCTTGTATTAGTAACCCCTCGCAATGAAGGCCAACATGTAATTTGCCGCCTTTACTGTCCGCTGTACCTGAATGCTTATCCTGAGTGGTACACAAGGACACCAAGATCCTGCTGCACACTCCTTTCTCCCCATTTATAGCCATTTAGATAGCAATCTGCCTGCTTGTTTTTGCTTCCAAAGTGAATAACCTCTCAATTATCCAAATGATACTGCATCTGCCATTGATTAGCCCATTTACCATCTACCCAGATCATTCTGAAGAATCTCTGCATCCTCTTCACAGTTCACCTTCCCACCCAACTTGGTATCAGCTGCAAACTTTGAGATGTTACATTTTTGTTCCCTAATCCAAATCATTAATATATTTTGTGAATAGCTGGGATCTCAGCGTCAATCCCTGTGGCACTCCACTAGTTGCTGCCAATTTGAAAAGCACCCATTAATTCCTACTCTTTGTTTCCTCTCTGCCAACCAGTTTTCTATCCATCTCAATACACTTCCCCCAGTTCCATGCATTTTAATCTTGCACGATAACCTCTTGTGCGGGACTTTGTCAAACGCTTTCTGAAAGTCCAAATATACCACATCAACCTCTTTCCCCCGTGTCAACTCTACTACTTACACCTTCAAAGAATTCCAACAGATTTGCCAAGCATGATTTCCCCTTCGTAAATCCATGCTGACTGTGTCTGATCCTGCCACTACTTTCTAAATGCTCTGCTACAAGTTCCTTGATAATGGATTTGAGAATTTTCCCCACTACCGATTTAAGCTTACTGATCTATAATTTTCTGTTTTCTTTGTACCTCCCTTTTTGAATATTGGAATGATATTAGCTACTCTCCAATCTGCAGGGACTGTTCCAGAGTCTCTAGAATCCTGGAAGATGACCACCAATGCATCCATTATTTCTAGAGCCACTTCCTTAAGTACTCTGGGATGTAGAATTATTAGATCCTGGGGATTTATCTGCCTTCAGTTCCATCAATTTTTCTAGCACTATATCTGTGATAATATTGATCTCCCTCAGTTCTTCCCTCTCACTAAATCTTGCATTCTCCAATATTTCTGGCATTTGATTTGTGTTCTGTTTTATGACGACAGAACCAGAGTATATGTTCAGATGCTCAGTCATGTCTTTGTCCCCTATTATACATTCCCCTGGTTCTCTCTATAGGGAACCTACATTTGTCTTCACCAACCTCTTTCTCTTCACGAATCTATAGAAACTCTTAGGGCCCAGTTTTAGTATCGGGGCGCAAAAACTTGGTAAAGTCGGTCATGAGGCAAGTACAGTGATCCGCGCCCGCCTTCACACCAGTTCCCCCTTTACTGAGGCCCAAAAATGGCCGCCGTCAGGACCACGCCTGAAACTGGTGCGATATCAATTTAAATGCATTTGGACTGTAAGCCCAAACTTACCAGCACTTCCCCTTTTACCACCACATTAGCCTGACCAGGTTTGGCGTGAAACAGCCATGGTCTGCAAAAGTCTGATTCGAGCACTCCAGCTTCTGTGGAGGTAAGTTCTAAGCTTCCAGCGGCTCTCTGACTCAGATGGGGGCTAAAGGGAGGTGGGTCGTAGGGCTCTCTGGTGGTGGGGAGGGAGGTGGGTCAGATGGCTCTCTGGTGGCAAGGGGGAGGGAAGTTGGTCAGATGGCTCTCTGGTTGAGGGGGGAGGTGGGTCAGATGGTTCTCTGACTCAGACTTGGGGGGGGGGGGGTGGTGGGAAGCAGGCAGTGGGAGGCATGGGGGGATCCGATGCCACTCTGCATGTGATCAGTAGGGGGGGAGGGGATTCCACTGCCACCTGCATGTGATGTGAAGGGGGTTCTACTGCCACTCTGCATGTGATCGGAGGGTGGGGGGGGGTGGGGGGGGGGGCGTTGGTGGGGGTGGTGGTCTGCTACTGCTCTGCCTATGGTCGATGGGGAAGAGGTGGGAGGGGCCCATGATCAGTCTGGGGATAGGGCAATGGCTGGGGGGTGGGTAGTGGGTATTACTGAGTCCAGGAGCGATGTGGCAGGGGAGCATTTCTCTTTTTTTCTGCACATGTGCACTTGGAGGTGCTGATCATAGCTGTGGGGATCTATTTCACCATTTTAAATCTAAGTGCTGGGCGGACTTGAAACTGGGAATGTTTCAGATCTGACATTTCGCCCATTCTCAGGTGCCCCCATACTCTGCCTGCAAAAGTATCAGCTAGTGCAAATCGTGTTGCACAAGCCTGCGGGTGGGGCTTAATGCCTTGAAATCCTGCAGCTGCAAATGGCGCCTCCAACTGCACGTGCAGAGAAAGAGAAATACTTCCCTGCCATCAGACCCGCCTCTCCTGTCCCCACCAGAGAGCCGTCTGACCTGCATCCTCTGCACCCCTGCCCACTCCTCTCCCCCCTCCCTAATCACCACCACTAATCTGTGTCAGAGAGCTGCTGGAAGCTCAGAACCTATCTGCTCAGAAGCTGGACCTTTGCAGACCATGTCTGTTTCGTGCTGAATCTGGATGGGTGAATGTGGTGGTAAAGTGAGACGTGCCAGTTACTTTGGGTGTGCAGCCCACTAAGTGCTCTATAACTATTGCACAGAGCGTTAAGCCCCACCCACAGGCTTGTGCAGGACTGGCTGATATTTTTGCAGGCAGTGTGTGTATGGGGGCACCTGAGAATTGGCCAAATGTGTCGGATCTGAAACATTCCCAGTTTCAAGTCAGCCCAGAACCAACCGTGATGCAATAAGTTTGGCTGATGTCACTTTCTCCTGAAAGGTCATTCCCCTCAACAGTATCCAAAGCTGTATATCTGTTTTGCAGGGGAGTGGCCACAGGAGATTTCTGCACTACCTGCCTATCTCTCTTGCTCTGTCTGGTAGTCACCCATTCCCTTCCTGCCTGCAGAGTCTGAGCCTGCGGAGTGACCACATCTCTATACGTGCTATCCACGATACTCTGTGACTCAAGGATGCCCCACTGTGTTTCCAACCACCGCTCCAGCTCTGAAACTCGAGCTTCCAGGAGCTGCAGCTGGAGATACTTCCTGTACACACGCTGACCCAGGGGACTGGAACAGTCCCCAGCCTGCCACTTGGAGCAAGAGGAGCAAACCACGGCTTGGAGCTCTCCTGTCATGCCTGTACCCCTTTTCGTTTAAACTTTTGAAAGAGGTTTTATTTCAGATTATAGCCAATGCATTTGGACCCTTCTTTCCTGCTCTTCGTTACTACTAAATATAACCTTTACAAACTATAAACCTCAGAAATTACACGGAAACAGTATTATAGTGCGCAACTACAATGCCAAGAGTAAAAAGAAAAGGAAAAAACTAAACAGTTACCAACAATTACTTAACTGCTGGCTGTGACGGCACAGTTAAGTTTCCTTTTATCTCTCGCTTGCCTTCAAGTCTCCCTCGTAGGTCTGCTCCTCCCAAAGATGAACACTTTTTTTCCCCTTGGCACCAAATTCCCACTCAGCTCAAAATTCCCGATACCCTCACTCTGGATGAAACTCACTCCAGCTGCAGTCTCTCTCCCACTGGTGTGCACAGGCTCACTGCTTAAAACCACTGAGAACTATTATAAAGTGTATAGATTGGTGAATACTTTATAAAGAGGCAGATGAATATTCTTGAACTTTATAGCTTATCTTCTCATCACCTCCACCTTTGTTCAGATAAGCCTATGAACTTGAGAATTTCTGCCGCTGGCTACTTGTATATTTTTGAAAATATTAATTGGTATTTCTTGAGTATCCCCCAATGGTCCCTTTTAAGGCCAAGTTCTGATTATTGCATTGGACTTCTGCCTTATTTCAGACCAGCTGCTTGCTCATTTTCAGGCCTACCGAAGTGTGACGTGAGGTAGAACCTTCAGCATGTTAGCTGATGTCCCCTCCCAATGTTCAGCTCCTGGCAATTAATTTGACATGTATGCCTCTAAGTCAAACTTCTCCCTCAATGTGCAATTTACATTAAATTGTCTGGCTGCCCCTGCTTGGGGACAGCCTTAATGAACCCCTTCATGCACAGGATATCGTGCCCCAAGATTGTCTGGCCAGTCCATTGTCCCAGCGTCATCAGAAACAAGTATGGCTGCTGCTTCGAATACAGGCAGTCCCCCAGTTGGAGGGATAATGTATTTAAAAGTAAGTCCAGGCGTTTTAGTCAGGGAGGGATCAGACACTTCTTCCCAGGGAGGGAAGAGGAGGGGGTGGTGGGGGTCATGGTGTGAAGGGAGGCACAAAGAGAGTGGAGAAGTAAACATTCTTGGATGCAAGGGATCCCATCAAAGGAACTATTCTCCCCTTCCTTCTCCCTTTTACCCATGCAATGAAACCTGTTGTGCTAACTATCTTCCTTCCACCTTCCTCAGCTGTACATACTATTGTGATGGAGATTGTCACTTACAGATCACATTCTATCAATTAGCTGCTTAAGGGTATCAGTAGACTTGGTCAGGTATCAGCCAGTTTGTCTGCCTGCCCCCTTGCGTACATCCATAATATGGAGGGGGGCTTGGCTGGAAGATGTTGGGCTGGCTGCTACTTTATTTTGTATGTCCCCTGCCTTCAAAGCAGGGGAAGCAATAAAATTCACGTCTTTTTGGATTTTGTATCTTTTCAGATGGAGGCTTTTGCACCTTGAGGTTATTTTTTTGATATGAGGATTATGTTTTTGTAAAACTGGTCTTATTTCTTCAGGACAAGTTACTGAAAATCTTGCTTGTATTCATTTTGCTGCTATCCTCAATAGTTTCTGAACTTTCTTTGTATGTTGATTTGAATTATTGTCACAAATTAGTATCAGTAACAAGTATTGTTTCTTGCATGTTATACAGACAAAGCTTACCATTCAGAGAAGGAAACGAGAGAGTGTGGAATGTAGTGTTATAGTTGTAGCTAGAGTGTAGAGAGAGACCAACTTAATGGTGGGGAGGTCCATTCAAAAGTCTGATAGCAGGGAAGAAGCCGTTCTTGTGTCGGTTGGTACGTGACCTCAGATTTTTGTATTTTTTTTTCCCCCCAACGGAAGAAGGTAGAAGAGAGTGTCCAGGGTGCGTGAGGCCCTTGTTATGCTGGCTGCTTTGCCGAGGCAGTGGGAAGTGTAGATGGAAGGCTGGTTTTCTAATTGACTAAATTAATTTTGAAGTTTTAACCTGGAAAATAATTGATTTTATGTATGATATTTTAACCTACTGAGCAGACCGTTTCATCTAATTAATTAATAGGTTGATTGCTATCCCTCTAAGTAGAGGTGGTTGTTGAAATGGTGCAGCCTTTGGATCATAGGTGTAAAAATCTATTTATAGAAATTGTTGCTAAATAAGGGATAAAAGCGGTAAACACTTAACTAAAAGTAAGGTGTTTTGATGGAAATTCTTTGGTCTGAGTGATGATCGTGACTAAAGAGACCTTCACATATTGCAGAAAGGGAAATGTGTAATCATAAGTGCTGACTGTAGTTCACTGTAGTTTAGTGTCTAATTGTGACTGCCAAAGACTGCTTTAACAGTAAATACTCTAATGGAATTCAACACATGAATGTTGTAATAGTGAGTCTCCATGATTAACAGATTTCTGATTTGTTTACAGTGACAAGGTACAATCTCTGTGCTACTTGCAGCTAACACGGCAGCTGATTTCTTGTGCTGCTGATGGAGGTATTGTAGTTTGGAACATGGATGTCCAGAGAGAAGAGGTAATTAACTTTCTTCAAACATGGATATAGTATAGCACCTTGTCACTGTTTCAAAATTGTATTCATTTAAAATGAACAGATGTTGACCATGACTTACCCAGAGGTGGACTAAATGTGATCAGTTCATTCATTCAGCCACTTGGGTCACAGTGGTAGGTAAATGTTCCTAAATGATTCCTCAGAATATATCCTTAACTTGTAATTAATATGTGGGACTTTACTTCTATGATATTTTATTGTTTGTCTATGGTGCGCAGTATTGTATTAGTGTAACTAGCCTAGCATGTAATAGTTACAGAAAAAGTGATGATCCATTCATATATTCATTGTCCCATATTACCATAAAATTACAATGTCCACAACAGCTCCATGGCTCACTTATGAAAGTATTCATGTTTGGGGTTAAAATAGACTTGCAGTTTTAACAATGGGATAATTTAGGTGCAGGCAGTTTCATGTCTTAGTGCCAGCGTGTGACATAGTGGGAAACAACAAAATTTACTCTTGTGCTGATAATAATCCTTAATGAAACAATGTATGTCTGCACCCAAGTTGTAGATGTTGACAACAGTTAGATCCAGTTCTTCTACTTGGGGGAACTGTGACAAATATACTAAGAACATAAGAAATAGGAGCAGTGGTAGGCCATCTAGCCCTTCGAGCCTGCCCCACCATTCAATAAGATCATGGCTGATCTGAAGTGGATCAGTTCCACTTTCCCGTTTTCTCCCCATAACCCTTAATTCCCTTGTCTATCAGAAACCTACCTACCCGTGACTTAAATATAATTAGCGAGGTAGCCTCCACCACTTCACCGGGCAGAGAATTCCAGAGATTCACCACCCTTTGAGTGAAGAAGTTTCTCCTCAACTCTGATCTAAACTGCTCCCCCCCCGCCCCCTTATCTTGAGGCTGTGTCCGCTAGTTCTGCTATCCTTTCTAAGCGGGAAGAATCTCTCTACCTCTACCCTGTCCATCCCCTTCATTACCTTATATGTCTCTATAAGATCCCCCCCTCATCCTTCTAAACTCCGAGTACAGACCCAATCTATTTAGTGTCTCTTCATAGGCCAACCCCCTCAACTCTGGTATCAGCCTAGTGAACCTCCTCTGCACTCCCTCCAAGGCCAATGTATCCTTGCGTAAGTGCTATGACCAAAACTGCACACAGTACTCCAGCTGCAGCCTCACCAGTGCCCTGTACAGTTGCAGCAAGACCTCCCTACTTTTATATTCTATCCCCTTCGCTATGAAGGCCAACATTCCATTTGCCGCCTTTATCACCTGCTGCACCTGCAGGCTGGGTTTTTGCGACTCGTGCACAAGGACCCCCAGGTCCCTCTGCACCGTAGCATGCTGCAGCTTTTCGCCTATTAAATAATAATCCCTCCTACTATTATTTCTGCCAAAGTGGATAAGCAATTTAAAGTCTATCCCTTGTGCCTAATGGCATATATCTCGAACATTAAAGTTGATGAGGGAATAAATAGCTGAAGGATTATTGATCTTTATGAATGCTAGTGTTGCAACGTTGTCACATTGGAAGCAAATAGATACTTAGTGTCAGGCTTTTGAAAATCTGAGCTGGGCAACAATTAACTTGTTGCATTAACTAATACTAGACCAAATAATGGGAGTTATGTTCTTGGATAATTATATATGTATTTCTTTAGCCTATTAAACAAGAGACCATGGATTTTGATTTGAAAATTGATGACCATTCTTCCCAAATGCCCTCAATGTTCTTGTTGGCATAGGAGATGACTGACAAAGAAATTATGACATTCAAACAGACCAGGCTAAACTAAGTCATCTTAGTATTCATGTTCCAGCTCGTCCTATACCTGTACAATCATACAATTCCCATATTGCGTTATTCCCTTTTCATTCATTCGCCTGTCTAACCTACTTAGAAATATTAGCCTTATGTCTGCTTCCATCATTAACTCCAGTAGTTTATTCCACAGCTCCTTCATCCTCTGCTTGACAAGCATTTCTCCTGGCCTCAGTCCTGAATCACTTGCATTTAATCTTATCTATACATTACCCAGTTTTAGACTTCTCTCGCTGAAAATAATTTGTTGCTATTAAATAACACTACCCCACCCCTTCATTATTTTAAACCTCTCTATTGAATCTCCCTGTAACTTTTGTCTGTTTTTCTTTTAAAAAAGCCCTATTTTTCAAAGCCAAATGTTCATATTTTCTCATCCCGAGCAATGTTGTTGTGAATCTGTTGTGCCTCTGAAGTGGACAATGAATTCCCTTAATATGATTTTTGAACATTCAGAAGGAATTCTACCTCTTTCATATAATCAAATTCTAATTAAGTTGATGGCCGTAAAAATGAAGTGGAATTATTTAAATTGTAGGAATTTGAGCCTAGTGAGAGATGTAACATCTGACTACAAGGAGCTGTTGAGGGGCATCCCACGGGAATCTAAATTGGATCTCTGCTTTTCGTTATACACATAAAATGACCCAGATCCCAAAAATAAATTTTGATATTAAAATAGAAATGATAATAGAAACTAAAGATACGTCTCAGGATACTTATATAAAACCAAGGCAAAAAAAAATCATTCAATAATTTTAAAAAATGTGAGAAGCACTCAATAAGGCAGGCAGCATCTGTGAAGAGAGAAACCTTTTCTGTTCAAGGTCAGTGAACTCTCTGAATTATCCATCCAAAATCCTTATACAGTGACTGTGGTGATGGCTCCTCTACTTTCCGAGACCCCAGCACCTGCTATTATACAAAACATTAAACACACTTTCCTACCTTCCTTGGAATTAGTTTTTCCTTGATTCTTAACTCCCTTTTTAAGACTGGCAGTTTGACCCATTTCTGCAATAAATCAATTGATCACCCGCCCAGCCCAAGCACCCAGATTCTCTGGGAGCATTTTCCAAATGTGCAATATCTTGTGGGTGCAGAAAATTATTTTCTATTAAGACTCATGCATTTTGTATTAATGTTGTCCAGTCTTGTGCTCTTATCCAATTTATATAACCCATCTACTGCAATGTACCTATAACCTACCACTATTTAATTATTGTATCATGTCTCCCTCTGTCAGTTTTTCATCATAGAATGAAAAAGAATTAGCACAGTAAAATGAAGAAAGGGACCTGGGAATAATAAAGAATTCAACACTGGTATATCCCATTTTAACTGGGTTAATTAGAAGTCCACTTGACTTCTGGGTGTTGCTGCCCTGGTTCCTGCTTTACCTGTCTATCTATCTCTGCATTGCAAAGTTTGTTCAATTTTGGAGCAGAGGAATGCAGGAAACAAACATACTTAATTTAAAGCTGTTTTTAGTTTATTGACTTTCTGCAATTTGCAGTTCATAACTCAGCATTATTTTTAAGAAAAGTTTAACATTACCCTTCCCATGGAGAGTGTAAGCCTGCACCCAAATAATGGCTTCCTAATCTATTTTGATGTTTCTGGTTTGCTACTGGTTTCTTTTGTCCAATGACACTACTTTCTTCAAACGTCAACAATCCATTTGTTTGTTGACATCATTCTTCCCAATCTTTATTTTTAACCATTCTCAAGGTTGTTTGTTCGCTGTGTTTCAACAGTTCATTATTTTCATGAGTTAATTACATATTATGTGAAAATATGCTTGTTCTCCATGTATCAAAATCAAAATGTTTAAAATTCTGATCAACAATGCCTTTGTTAAAATCTTACATGAGTCCACTACATCGATGTCCTTGATTTTCAGTCACATCAACTTCAACTACCTTGAGAACTTAACATTTTAACTTAACTTGGCACTGCATATTTAACCCATTCCATGCAGTTCAGTTTATCAAAACTTGGTTAATGGGACAATAAATATCCTCTATATAATGATACACATCACTGTTTAAAGTCTATTTATTAGTGTCACAAGTAGGCTTACATTAGCACTACAATGTCGCCATACTCTAGCCTGTTCGGGTAACTGAGGGAGTATTTAGCATGGCCGATGCACCTAATCAGCACGTCTTTTGGACTGTGGGAGGAAACCCGCTGGCAATTTCTAAATCAGTGATGGGCAAGCTGCAGCCCAAGGACCATATGTAATCCATCTGAATGTGGCCCATGAGACATCTTGATGACTTGCTCGTGCAGTGTAGCCACATTCTGCTGATTTCCATCATAATAGTTTTTTCCTATCAGTATAACTGAAATGATACTCAAGTAAAGCAAGGGCAAGTGAAGTGAGGTGCACACTGACTGCACACAGCATTGGCTGAGAGCTATGTGCTCCCTCTGCATCCAAAGTGTAAGTAATTATTTGCTGTTACCATTTGAAATTGCTAGTTCAATTAATATATAAATAATCAAGCTTTTAATATAATTATGAAATTTGGCATGTGTTAAATGTACTTAATTTTATTCATGGGGTCATACTTTGTGAACAAATTTTGTGGCCCACTGAGATGAAGGAGGGCCACTCATGTGGCCCATTTACTAGCTAAGGTTGCCCGTCGCTGGCCTAAATAAGAGGATTAGTCAGTGCTGGTATATGTAATTAGAATAGTGGATATAGTGATTGAGTATTGAGCATGATTCAAATTTAAGGTAAATAGATAATGCGATGAAATTGAATGAGCATGCTCCCTCCAGCTGAGAGAATAGTGGAGGAACATTCTTTCTGTTTTCAGTGTTATTTCAGTGCATCATTGGAGCAAGCAACTTTTTGAATGAGGAAAATTTGACAGGTGCCATCTCTGCTGGTTTTCTGTCACAAGATTCTATTGTATTCCCTCATGCCTTCTGTTACCCTCCCACCTCCAATTCATCCAGTGAATATAAATATAAAACCTACAACAAATTCATAAACTGAGGATGCAATGTTATGAAACAAATAGAAAAATGACAGCATCCATTTGTCTGCTGCAGTTTTCTTTTAACATTTGATTGTTGCTTTATAGGCTCCACAATGGCAAGAGAGTGATTCGTGTCAAAACTGTAAACAGCCGTTCTTTTGGAACTTGAAACAGATGTGGGATACAAAGAGCCTTGGTTTGCGACAGGTGCGTAGTGTAGCACTTCTTCAATCAAAAATATTTGACAGCTTAAACAGATGCATAACATTGTAACTTCTTGATCACTCATGGTTGTTTTGGATTGTCAGCTTCTAAAGAAGTGTAAAATAAGAACATAAGAAACATAAGAAATAGGAGCAAGAGTAAGCCATCTGGCCCTTCGAGCCTGCCCCCGCCATTCAATAAGATCATGGCTGATCTGTCGTGGCTCAGTTCCACATTCCCGCCCTCTCCCCATAACCCCTAATCCCCCCTCTCATCAAAAACCCATCAACCTGCTTCTTAAAAATATTTAGTGAGGTAGCCTCCACCACTTCAACGGGCAGAGAATTCCAGAGATTCACCACCCTTTGAGTGAAGAAGTTCTTCCTCAAGTCTGTTCTAAACCGCCCCCCCCTTTATTTTGAGGCTGTGCCCCCTAGTCTTACTGTCCTTTCTGAGCAGGAAGAGTCTCTCCACCTCTATCCTATCCATCCCATTCATCATCATATACGTCTCAATGAGATCTCCCCTCATTCTTCTAAACTCTAACGAGTACAAGCCTAGTTTATTCAGCCTCTCCTCATAGCTCAACTCCCTCAACTCCGGCATCAGCCTAGTAAACCTCCTCTGCACTCCCTCCAAGGCCAAAATATCCTTGCGTAAGTACGGCGTCCAAAACTGCACACTGTACTCCAGCTGCGGCCTCACCAATGCCCTATATAGCCTCAGCAAGACCTCCCTACTTTTATATTCAATCTCCTTCGCTATGAAGGCCAGCATCCCATTCGCCTTCCTGACCACCTGCAAGCTGGGTTTTTGCGACTCATGCACAAGGACCCCGAGGTCCCTCTGCACCGTCGCCTGCTGCAGTTTTTCTCCACGTAAGTAATAATCCTTCCTACCATTATTCCTACCAAAGTGGACCACCTCGCACTTGCCAACATTAAATTCCATTTGCCAGTTCCTGGCCCATTCGCCCAGCCTATCTAGATTCTTCTGCAGACTCTCCACACCCTCCGCACAATTTGCCTTCCCACCAATCTTGGTGTCATCAGCAAATTTCGACACCATACACTCGGTTCCCTCCTCCAGACCATCTATATAAATGGTAAATAGCTGAGGCCCCAGCACCGACCCCTGAGGCACTCCACTAGTCACCATCCGCCAATCTGAATAGCACCCATTGACCCCCACTCTCTGCCTCCTATTTGACAACCAGTCCTCTATCCACGCTAACACCCTACCCCCAACTCCATGCCCCCTTACCTTCTGCAATAACCTCTTGTGAGGTACTTTGTCAAACGCTTTCTGAAAATCAAGAAAGACCACATCCACTGGCTCTCCTCTATCCACCGCCCTAGACACATCCTCATAGAACTCAAGTAAATTTGTCAGACACGACTTCCCCTTAACGAAACCGTGCTGCGTCTGCTCTATCAAGCAATTCCCCTCAAGATGCCTCGCTATTTCCTCCTTGATGACGGATTCTAAAATGGGCTAGTAAGTGTGAGGATGATGTGCATTAAGGCTGAAAGAATGTGTGTATGTGCGTTTTAGAAAGTATCAAGGTGACGTTTGGATGCTGCACTCATATATAACCATTTACAGTAAATTATTGATCACAATGTAAGGGGGAAGTAGTTTTTGATTGCCTGTCACTTTGCACTAGTGCAAAGTTATAGTGGGTTCTCCAACCTTGGCTGAGCTAGTAAGATCATTGACATTTTTCTTGCAATATTCCCTACTGTGGTGAGGTGGCATTCATCCTGGGATCTTAGAAGACTTTAGTATTTACAGCTGAAGAGAGGGGACCTCCATCACTAGAAATAGGAAGCCAATACGTGACTACAGTGAAATGCTCATAAGCCTGAGAATGCAACTCATCATCCCAACTTAAACAATATACAATTCAAGCCATAGGACATACACATTGAGTAGGGATGGGGAGGAGCTGTTCAGTGGCTGGAGTCAGGAATCATACATTGCACAAAGGATGATAATTGCGATTTTGGAGACCAGGATATTGCTGTCACCGTTTCCAAGGGCAGTACCCAAGGCCCAGCTGTCTTCAGTTGCTTCATCAGTGGTCTTCCGTCCAACTTAAAACCAGAAGAGAGGCTTTTTGATGATGATTGGTAATGGTTTCAAACATAACCTCTTCAAGGTTGACACAGTCTGTGTCTTTCTGCAACAAGATACAGGCAACATTCAGGATTGAACTGACAACTTGGGGTACTGATGAAGCTAAATTACAAGTCCATTAACTGCACATTGCATGCTTTTGTGCACAATGCTGAACAATTTCTATACCTGGATGCACAAGAAACTCCGTCATAATCAAATAACAAAGAAAATAGTAGGCTTCCAATTAACAAGCAAGAGGAATTCTTGTTCAACCACAGAGACAACTGTTTGTTGAACAGGAAGCTCATGAGCTGCATTTCCCAGATAACCTGAGGAAAAAAATCTGGTCACCAAGATAGAGTAAAAAGTCTGACAACACCAGGTTTTAGTCCAACCTATTTATTTGATAATATACTCACAAGCTTTCGAGGGACACCCTCTTCGTCAGGTGAATGGAGAGTGAACTCTCCATTCACCTGATGAAGAGGGTGTCCCTCGAAAGCTTGAGTATATTATCAAATAAATAGGTTGGACTAAAACCTGGTGTTGTCAGACTTTTTACTGTGTTTACGCCAGTCCAACACCGGCATACCCACATCACCAAGATAGATCCATGGGTTAGAGTCCCAGAAGATGAATGGTCAGCACAGCTCATTTCGAGTCAGTGTCCTCGAGATCAAACTGAAACATGCCCAAAGGTTTGAGACCTTAAAAATCCATACAGTCCCAAGAATTTATTATCTTCTGATTTAGGTTAATTAAAAGATCAATTTCATAACATTGTTAATGGACTATGACACCCAAGGAACAAAGACCCTTTCACAATTGTGATGACTTCAGCCAGACTAATGAGGTTGGCTTGCTAGCGTATGAACTGCCTGATGGGCTTTGCCTTCTGTGCCTGCTGGGCACCACAGGGGCTGGGGTGTATTATAAATCATGAAAATCACGTTTTGATTTAATATTTTAAGTTTCCTTTGTGATTTGAGTTTGATTCGGGCTGTTCCCCTGCCTTTTGGGGAGCTGCCCCTTTTAATTTATCCCTAAGTTAATTTGAGTTGGTTTATTTGGTTGGTGTTGAAAGAGATGTCTGATGGGCACCACAGGGGCTGGTGTGTGTTATAGACCCTTACAACCACATTTTGATTTAATGTTTTAAGTTTCCTTTGGACTTTAGTTTCTGTTCGGGCCGTCCCCCCTTCCTTTTTGGGGGGGCTGCCCCTCTTAATTTGTCCCTAAGTTAATTTGAGTTTGTTTTACTTGTTAGGTACATGAAAGAACTGCCTGATGAGTCTTAATTGATCGTTAAATCAGGGAGCCTCATGCTCCCTATTTAAAGCAGGTGTGTCAGTCTCCCAACCTGCATTCAGCAGGGAACAACTGGAGAGCTGGCTGTGTATAGATGTATGGTGTAAATAAGGTAACTTGGTGACGGGACTTTCGCCTCCATGGAGTTATTACAACAATCACCAAGAAATGTAAATACCTGGAAATTTCCAATGATTCTGTCACTGATGTATCATTCCAATACCATGGGAAAAAGATTCATTAATATTGGAAGATTTAGGAAGCTGGAAGCCTTAGGGGGAAATCAATAGCCACCTAAATATAGTGACCCACAAGAAGTACTATCCAGACAGGAGGAGGAACTGGATACGTGAGCAGAATTCTCCAGTCAGCCCAATCCTCACACTTACTGGAAAACGGATATCCAGGATGAGAACCATGGGAGTTCTTGAAATGGGCAAAGAGTCAATGAGATGGTTCCAGCATCAAACATTACCACGATAACAGAATAACCAACTCTGACACTGAATGAAACAATCCCAGTTCATAAAGGGAACGGTAGTAAGGTGTAACCTATACCTTACCCAAGCAATGTTGCATATGACTGAGAAAACATGATTTAAAAATATGTGGAAGATGCAAGGTACTGTTGTGGTTGTCCCTTTAAGAGCAACACAGGCCATGTTGCCCTTAGAGACAATCGCCATAGATACTTAGTACATCAGGAGGGTGCCTATCTGTCACAAATGCACCATCAAGTAGCATTGGAAGATCTTGGAAAAACTATTGATATAAATGTCCATGTACTGATGGATCTCTCGTCTAGAGCCAGAATCAAAACACCAGGCCAATACTGGAAATCTAACACAATTTTCAGGAGAGCACGAGGTGGCAGTTTTAGATGTCATAGTCAAGTAAAAAGACATCAGGTTGGCACTTGAAAAGACATGGGATGAGAAATGCAAAAAAATACACACACCCCATGGCCTCAAGCTTAAGAAGTGGCCAATGGCACCACAGGTAAATTCTTTGGTGTTATAATGGGGCAAATAGGAAGTGGCTGAAAAAAAACATGTTTGTTGATTCTTTAAGAATGGAAAGGTACGAGGCCTCCTCAAATCAAATATTCAGATTAAGGTCACTCAGTTGAAAATCTTTTAAATCCTCAATGATATGTAACCTGTGGTATAATGCCAGTAGCACTGATTGTGATCCAAACATTACATTAACTCAGTCAACAATCACAACCACATCAGGTAATGACTTGGATAATAATGGATAACCTAAAGAATAGTTGCCCAGCTTGATCTTTGAAAGGGCAAGACTTAACACCTTGATGGCATGCAAGGCTTTCTGGCACTCTGTGACATGCCACGGTTTCTATCCCCTTCCCCTCGACCCTTCCACCTCACTGTGTCTAATGCCCTCCCATCACCACCACCCAAAGCCATTGCACTGTTGGGCATTTCAACACGAACACATCTCGAATAATACATTCTTAAGATGAAGGATCTATTCCCAAGTTTCCTCAACTGGCCAATCTAATCACTTCCAATTCCACATAACAGACTTTCACTTTGGTTAAAGCCACAAGGCCATGCTGGCAATAAATTCATATGGTGTTGGGAAAATAACTATTTTGCAGCAGTAAATTGCAAATTTTTAACTTTCTGTAAGTTAATTCAGAGAAGCTGGATATCAGCTTTTGCTACTGGTGCGTTTTAGGACATGTAAAAGGGGTAGAAAATACACAATGAGTAATAGGTCCTTTGGGAGTATTGAGGAACAAAGGAATCTTGGCATACAAGTCCATAGATTCCAGAAGGTGGCAGCACAGATAGGATGGTGATAAAGGCATTTAGAATACTTGCTTTGGTCACAGCATAGAATATAGGAGCACAGAGATCTTGGTTCAACTTTATAAACCTTGGTTAGGCCACAGATGGAGTGTTGTGCGCAGTTCTGGTTGCCACACTATCAGAAGGGAACAACATGACTGCACTGGAGAGGGTGCAGAGAAGATTCAATAGGATATTGCGTGGGATGAAAAGTTTCAGCTATGAGGAGACACTGGATAGGCTGGGTTTATTTTCCCTGGAGTGGAGGAGGCTGAGGGGGCATCTGATAGAGGTATTCAAAATTATGAGAGGCATAGATAGGGTAAATCATAAAATCTTTTCCCCATGGCAGAGGAGTAAGTGGTTTAGAGGTAGAGGGTGGTAGAAGTATGGAACATCCTGCCCGAGAGGGTGGTGGAGGCAGCTATTCTTGCAACATTTGAGAAGCAGCTGGATGAGCACTTAAATCGCCAAGACATGGTAAGCTATAGTCCAATTGCTGGTAAAAGGGATTAGTATAAATTGGTATTTGATGGTCAGTATAGACATGATGGACCGAAGGGCCTGTTTCCATGCTATATAACTCTGATTCCTTTTGTTCAGTAATTACACAGAAAATTATTGAACAAAATCTAGTCTGGTGATGATTTCATTAGAAATCCTGTGACGGTTTGAAAAATGTTCTCACGCTGTATAGGAGATGGAATTTTAATATTCAAACCTTTGTTTTACAATTTTCTATTTAGCATCACTGCAGAAAGTGTGGAAAAGCGATTTGTGGGAAATGCAGCACTAAGCGCACTACATACCCTGTGATGGGCTTCGAGTTTCCAGTACGAGTCTGCAATGACTGCTTTGACACAGTCAAGGATGAAGAGTGAGTATTGTCCGTTCTGCAGCACGGTGGCACAGTGGTTAGCACTCCTGCTTCGCAGCGCCAGGGACTCGGGTTCAATTCTGGCATGGGGTGACTGTGTGTGTGTGTGGAGTTTGCACATTCTCGTCATGTCTGTGTATGTTTCCTCTCGGTGCTCCAATTTCCTCCCACGCTCCAAAGATCTGCGGTTTAGGTGGATTGGCCATGCTAAATTGCCCCTTAGTGTCCAAAGACATGTAGGTTAGGTGGATTAGCCACATGGTAGATGCACGGGGTTACAGTAATGCCAGGGGCTGGGAGGGGTGGACCTGGGTAAGATGCTCTTTCAGAGAGTTGGTGCAGGCTTGAAAGGCCAAATGGTCTCCTTCTGGATGGCAGAGTGGTTAGCACTGCTACCTCACAGTGCTAGGGACCCGGGTTCAATTCCCAGCCTCGGGTCACAGTCTGTGTGTGCACATTCTCCCCCGTGTCCACATGGGTTTCCTCCGGGTACTCTGGCTTCCTCTCACATTCCAAAGGTGTGTGGGATTGGGTGAATTGGCCATGATAAATTGCCCCTTCGTGTCAAGGAACAAACAAGGATAGCTAGCATGGGGTTATGGGGATAGGGCCTGAGTGCAATTGTGATCGGTGCAGACTCGATGGGCCAAATGGCCTCCTTTTGCATGGTAGAATTCTGATTCTATGCTGTTCAGACTACGTCTCCTGGGTGAAATAAATAAAAAGTAATTGCATCTTATTTAGAAGAGAGGCAGCAGTGCAATAAATTAAATGTTATAAAATACTCACAGCTCTGTTTGGATCATTCCCTACCTCTCAATCATGGTTAGAGTGCCTGTGGTTTGCTTCTGGAACTTAATGGATTACAGATACAGTGGTCTCAAACCAGGCTATCCAAAAACTGACTATATCTGAAAGCCAGGCATTTTTAAGCTGCCATGTATGAATTTCAATTCTTGTAAAATGTCATTTAATGCAGAACTTGAGCATTGCTGAAAAAAATGGACATGTCAAAAACTTTTTATTCTGCAGTCATCATATTTTACAATAATACAGATACACAGGGAAAACCTCAATTTATACTGTATGAGAAGAAAGCACTGATTAGTTGGAAGTAGACTCTGGCAGGGGCAGTGCCATGGAGAATGTCCTAGTTGATTGCCAAGCATTGCTTGTTTGAAATTTAAACCTGGCAGTTTGATCCTGATTGGCCAAGCCATTGCCCTGAGGGATGAGTCAGCAAATGGCTTGCATCACACTGGCACTGAAATTCATATGCCACATTACTCCTTTTGTGTGATAGGCAGGATACCTTTCTGGCTTGATGGCAGCATGCTGTTAGTGGCGAATACCACTCATGTTGCTACTGCATGATAGTTTCAACATGTCTGTTTTTTTTTCAGCAATTCTCTTTTTAAATGAGTAAAATAACTTTCTGACTTGTTTAGCTACGTGATACATTCACACAGTAGTGTGCCAACTAGTTACTGGCTTCATTCTCCTGTATTTCCCACGCTCAGAGGGTCCAAGTAATCGTTAACCCCACCCAACCTCACTCGGCTCAATCCGTGTGACCCAATCTATTCACTGAATTAAGGTTCTTATTTCCTTTTCGTAAACCAGCAAAATCTGAAATCTGGCGCAGACTCTGTCTCAAGGCTGTTGCCGGTTTTGCTGTTTGAAATGTATGTAATTTTGTCACGGCTTCACCAGATTGATGCCTCATTTTTAGATATACCTGGTGCTGCTCCTGGCATGCCCTCCTGCATTCTTCATTGAAACAAAGCTTGATGGTAATGGTAGAGCAGGGTAATTCTATATTTTCTACGCATGGCTAACTGACTGAGTCTTTTATTCTATGACCCCAGATAAGGAATTTTATTTTTACAATAGCATTTCAAGCATTACCAGTGATAAAAATGGTATCTACAATCCTTGAGCTTTGTATTTAAGAATAACTTCCATGGTGTACAGCAATATACACAATTTTTTTAATATCGGATTCAATATTTTCTAAATTCAGGGAGGGTCACTCCATCACATCTCTGCATTAGGTTGATTTTGGGGAAGAAGGAAAATTCATTTGAATGGAACACGATCTCCATGTGGCTTTTGCTTTGAGTCAGAAACCTCTTCGTTGTTAAAAGTATTTTCCCTAACTAAATCCTTCACTTTTCATTTTGTAATGAAATGCATTTGTCCCATATTATAAGGGCTGAAATTTGAGCATTGGATTACTGTTCTGTTGAAGATTGTAGCAGATTAGTGCCGAAGTGTACAAAAGTAAACCCAAGGTCTGTTTTAGCAATAATGTTTTCCTATGGGATGAGGTGGTGCTCTTAACTGTGCCGTCATTTTGGAAAGGAAGGAAAGAAAGACTCGAGGCTGAATTATCCTGGGATGATCCGAAGAATTTTCAACGAGTGGATATGTGTGATATTGGGCGTAGATTACTTAGCAACAATAAGTGAGATGTAAATGGGAGAGGGGGGCAAGAGAGGGGGAAAAAAAAAGAAAATATAAGCAAAAAAATGTTGATTTCTATGGGCTTAAATAATCTATTATCCTCTGTAGCATGTAGATGAGAGATTTTCACTGATGTAACATTCATTTTTCAGTGGTCCAATAGACATATATGGTTACAGTGATAGACTGGACTGGCTAAATTGCTGTATTGTGTTGTTATGACTCTTACATGATGTCCCATGGGCTGAATTGTTTACCATGCTAATCTGGCTAATCTAAAGAATTTTTTGAATCAAATTCAAGGAGCAATGATGCTGGAGGACAGCTTGCAAATCATTACCCAGAATAATAAAATTATGTACATTGCTGTACACCTCTGGAATTTATTCTTAAATGTAAAACTCAATGAATGCAGATAAGGTATCATTTTTATCACTGATATTGCTTGAAATGCTATTGCAGAAAATCATTTCTTATCTGGGGTCATAGTATAAAGGCTTGTAGGAAAGTAGATTTCCCCACTCTACTATTACCATCAAGCTTTGTTTCAGTGAAGAGTGTAGGAAGGCATGCTAACAGCAGCAACAGGCATACCCAAATGAGGTGTCAAGCTGGTGAAGCTACAACACAAGACGACATACGTGCCAAAAAGCAAAAGGAGCATGCAAAATAAACAGACACATGGAAAATAGGAGCAGGAGTAAGCCATTTGGCTCTTGAACTTGCTTCACCGTTCACTATGATCATGGCCAATGTTGTATCTCAACACCATACTCCTGCATTCTCCCTATGCCCCTTGACAACTTCAGAGTCTAGAAATCTATCTATTTCCTTCTTCAATATATCCAGTGATTTGATCTCCACAGCTTTCTGTGGTAGAGAATTCCACTGGTTCACTGCCCTCTGAATGAAGGCATTTCTACTCAGCTCAGTCTTAAATGAGCTGAGCTTATCCTAAGACTGTGACCTTGTGTTCTAAATTTCCACCCCCCTCCCCCCCAACCAACTACGTAAAAAAACTAATCAAAAAAATTCTGTCACTGTGGGATAGTGGTTATACTGCCTCATATTGCCAGGGATCCAGGTTTAATTCCAGCCTTGGGTTGCTGTCTGTGTGAGGTTTGCATGTTCTCCCTGTGTCTGTATGGGTTTCCTCCCACAGTCCAAAGATGTGTGAATTAGGTTGATTGGCCATGCTAAATTGACCCTAGTGTCAGGAGGATTAGCAGGGTAAGTATATCGGGTTACAGGGATAGGGCTTGGGTGGGATTGTAGTCAGTGCAGACTCCATGGGCTGAATAGCCTCCTTCTGCACTGCATGGATTCTATGATTCTTTGATTCCAGATTCAGCAGATTTTTGGGAGATACTGTTCAAGGGCCCTTTGCATGAAGATATGCTCCCCTGCTTCATCGCAGTGGTTTAGTTCTACTTTTAAGATGATTTCCCTTTTTCCTGGACTCTACCACCAGTGGAAACAGTTTCAGTTTTTCTGCCCACAGAAATATATTATGATAATACCTCCACTGTATGTATCAATATATGTCTATTCCTGGAGCAAAGTCTATTGGGCCCAGTGCAATTTGGGTGACATTTGTTTCAATGCTTCTCAAAATGGCAAATAAGGTAAATAATTCCAAGTGCTATTTATTATCTGCAAATAACGTTATTAGCAATTTGTTACAATGCAAAATATTTTGTCAATGGACGGTTTCATTGCTGACACTGAGGTGCTTATCACACACTTAATATTACAGTCGGACTTCTTTGGCAACATTTCATGAAGGCAAACATAATATTGCAGACATGAATCTGGATAATGCAAGAGGACTAATGGTAACCTGTGGAAGTGATCGCATTGTGAAGGTAGTTTTCTTTCTAAATCTCAGATGTCTGTTCAGTTTGATTTCTTTGTGGGGGTTTGTTTAACACACTTACCCTACTTTATACATTATGTGGAAAGTAAGTTACTGATGAGAAAGTTGTATTCGGTGTCCTGCATGAAGCTGAGAAACATGCAAAAATAATGGGCCAGACGTGCATGGAGCAGGATATATATTTAATCTGCCATTATTTAGATGTACTCCAAACCCATCTGCTCAAAAAAAAATTGCTCAGTAAGATTTTAGAAGTGTGCATTGATACAGATGCACTAAGAGAAGCAGCACCTTGGACCCAATAAATCAGCTTTACAGATTGGGAAATAAAAAAAGATGGAGGAGGAGGAGGAGGAGGATGAATTTAAGGGTTTGAATTCAATGTCAAATCAGATACAGAAAGAAAAAGGAGAAAAGGTTGGATTAAGTAAGAAAATTGAGTTAGAAGGGAAACACAAACAATTCATAAACTGAGGAGTGGGACTGTACTCTTGAACTAGTTAACTTAGCATTGTAGTAATTAACATGAATCGTATCAGCTATACTTGGACACCTTTTCATTTTTCTTTTGAATGCAAGGGTGATTTCCTACAGTGGCAGCTTCCTTTTAATTTTTTTTGGATGGCCACACATGTAGTAACTTAATAGAGCCAGTTTGTGCACTGCCATGCAGGAATTGTTCAAAACTTTACTTGCACTCCTATTTAATTTTTATACTGTACAAATACAGCATCTTAGACATAGAGGTTTACAGCATGGAAACAGGTCCTTCAGCCCAACTTGTCCATGTCACTTTTTTAAACCCTGAAGCTAGTCCCAATTGCCTGCATTTGGCCCATATCCTTCAATACCCATCTTTCTCATGTAACTGTCTAAATGCTTTTTAAAAGGCAAAATTGTACCTGCCTCTACTACTATCTCTGGCAGCTTGTTCCAGACACTCACCACCCTCTGTGTGGGAAAAAAAATTGCCCTCTGAGCACTTTTGTATCTCTCCCCTCTCACCTTAAACCTGTGCCCCCTAGTTTTAGACTCCCCTACCTGTGGGAAATGATATTGACATTTTATTGACATTGCCCCTCCTTATTTTGCAGACCTCTAGAAGATCACCTTCAATTTTCTATGCTCCAGAGAAAAAGAAATAGTGTTAAACGGTGCTGTTGCTGAGTTTATCACAGGAAATTACGGATGTCTGCACCCATTTAAAATCTGTTGTTTCCTGAAACATGCTGTCAGCAACCATCACTCCTCACTGGGAGCGTGCAATCACTATCTTGTCTAAATGATTAATAGTCAATTAGATTGTGTGTCATGCAGAAATACTTGTCACTGTATGTATCTCAAAGTGCCATATAGTTATATGCAGAAATCCTATTTCAGGATTTCTTGACCAGTTTCCCACAATGTATTCACCCATTGGTTTAAAAGACTAATTAGGTTGTTTCCTCAAAGTCTAGCCTGCCACAGAAATTGACAATTTCAAACCCATTCAGCTGGAAGGACTTGGTCCTGGCATTCAGAAAATGCCTGCTTTAGGATCTCTTTTTGAAGTTACAAACACAAATGGAAAAGAAGAAGAACAAGTGCGAAAAACAACCCAGTCAAAAGGCCCTTGGCTAATATCAATGCTTCCCAGCAACTGAATAAGTTCAATTCAATTTCTCCAGAAAATGACTAAGGGAAGGATTCACCAGTCCCGTTAGCCAATGGTGGGAATCTTGATTGCCCACCAAGTCAGGTGTCAGGCTAAAAATCAGTCCTCCTGGGTGTGAGGACTATCGGGATTCACCCAACCTGCCCCACTGGCCCTGATTTGGGTTCCTGCCCAGAGCAGCAACTTAACAAAAATACAATTCCACTAATTGTAATACAGTTAGCAAATTTGATGGCCCATTCACTGCCCTTACCCACCTCCCTGCCCCCTGGCAAGAACTGCGCCAGGTGGGCTTTGGCACTAGTCATTATCAACATAGACCTGGTGTGCTGGACCATGAGGGTCTAGGGGAGCGCCACCAACCCATGGCATCCAGCATTCAAATAAGGGGTCATCCCACCACACACCACGCAGTGTGACTCCCTTTCCCACGCAGGACCCCCTGTAGGCCATACGCCTCGACAGTGCCAATGCTGCATTACTCCCCTTGCATCTCAGCACGGACACCCTGGCCTGGCACCTTGGGCCCTGAGGGGGGTCAATGATGTTAATCCAATGGTCATTTTCCCCTTGAAACTACAAGGCTTCAGAGGAAAAGCCCCTCAAGGACCTGGGAATTGGGTGGGTATAGGTTGGGGGCAATGAGTTGACTTTGCCACTCTGCACTTTGAGCCTGGGCAGAACCAGAAGATCACCCCTGGAATGGTGATCCCACTCACCTGATGAAGGGGCAGTGCTCCAAAAGCTAGTGGCTTGTGCTACCAAATAAACCTGTTAGACTTTAACCTGGTGTTGTGAGACTTCTTATGGTGATTTCAGGCAGCTGTGTGATCAATATCTTCATTCCTGCCTGTCAACTGAAAATTATGAAGTTGCCAGGTCACTTTAGCATCCGTGCAAACCACGCCCCCCCCCCCCCCCCCCCAAATCACCTGGCAAGATTTATCATTGCAGCACTGTGTTCTGCAGCAGAGATTCTCCCTTTCAGAAGCTGCAGGTGCGAGCAGACCCCTTTGAAATCTTCTGACAGAGAGATGTGAATTTCACCTGGTGGGAGGGGGAGCTGTGTGTCCATTCTTCAGAGCTGTGCACTCAGCCCCAAATGTATTCACAGAGCTTTGCTTTGAAATTTCCAAGCCTTCCTAGCAAGTTGAAACCTTCAAAACCCTCTCTATTCCATTGGAATCCTCTGATCTCTGTCAATTTCAAAGTGCAGCGCTTTGAAAGAGGCTTCCATTGACAGCTCAGTGGATTTCTAGTTAGCTGTGAATATAAATTCAGAATTTTACATTTCCCTTCATGCTTTAATGTGGCCATTATTGCTGACCTTTTCTGTTTACTATTAAGTCTGACTGACAGCTGTGGTTTCTTCAAAGGGAATAAGTGGTCAGCAAAAGAAGATGTTAATCCACTCATTCTAAAACATTAAAAATGGAGCCATGATCTGTCAACAGTGAGGCTGCCTGATGGGTTCCCCAAGATGAGCTCATTTGCATTTTTCAGGTGGGTGAATCCCACCCAATCAACCTGACAGATGTTGTCAATGCAAATGGGAATTACTCTCGTTTCCCGCCGGTGTGGGTTTAGTTCCAATTTAGGAGAATCACAGCCTTAAGTGTTGTTTCTGCCAAGAAAACCAGTGCGATTCATGCTGGCATATCCCAACACACGTTGGGTCATGATCTTCCCACACCTAATAATTTTTTGGGAGGGGGACAAGTTTTGCACCAATTCAGAGAGTGGGGCCTAAACGCACCAGCAAGCCTGGTTTCATAGAGATTTTTAAAAATGGAACCCCGATCTCAAAGGAAAACTGAAGACCACCCCCACCACCCCCCCCCCCCCCCAATTGACATTGGGATCCCTCCACCCCTGAACATGGGCCATAAATCTCTACTCTGTCCCTGGCAGTGCCAGGGAACTATCCAGCCCTGTTCCTGAACACCCAAAGGCTTCACGCCTAGTTTCTGTTTGTACACAGCATTAGTGGTTCCTGCAGTGCTCAAGTGCCAGAGAATCCTGGGGGCAGAGACAATCTGGCTTGAAACAGACAAAGTATGTATGATTGAATGCATATATGAATTTACTAATCTGATTGCCACCCTCGCTGAGTAGGAGCCGGATTATGTCATGACGTGGGGGGAGGGGAGAATCCCAAAGTGGGTTCTCCCTGGCACTAAACACGACTACCCCCCCCCCCCCCCCCCCGCGCTTCTCTGGCCCCAACACAATTTGTGCACAAATCACTGTCAATATTTATTACATTAGATTCTTTAATGTGTTGAATCTGGATGCCTTAATTCAACTTAATATTGTCCTCAAAAATTAAAATCCATGGCATACAAATTGGTGAATTTGACGTGACTTTAACTCCAACTATGCCCAGTATCTCATCAGTGGAATTACTGGGGAAATGCTAAAGTACACAAAAAGTTGCACCGTTGTAAACAGTTGAGTGGGTAGCTGTTTTACTTGTCCACTTCCCCATTTGTGTGGCACCTGCGAAAACAGCATAACTGGTTTTGGCCAACTCTGAAGAATGCAGTGGTTTCTGGTGTGCCAGAACTTGCATGAGACCCAGTGTTCTCCATTTCAAAATGGCAAACATTGGCTGGCCACTGGAGTTTTCGTATCCTGTGCAACAAGATTATTTGTCTTGTCTGGAATGTGGGTGTGCATGGCAAAGAGAGCATAGCATGTAAAGGCTACTGAGGATTGAGTTTCCTGAGCCTCAGGGGATGAACAGGCCCTGGCACATAGTTCAGGGCTGAACAGAGCAGCTGGTACCTGCTGACCGGACAGTCAATGTTATATACTGTCTTGTCCTGAATGGTTCCAGTGCCTGGCACACTCAGTCTTCTCTGAGATTCCAACTGCTTGTCTCCTGAGCAGATATTTCCACCTAGTTTAGTGGAATGTATCCACTCCACTGGGCTACAGGGAGAATTCCTGCTGCTGGTTTGCCATATAAATTGGAGAACTGATCTTGTTGTAAGAGCCTGGGAAGTTACTGAAATGAATACAATATAAAGGAATGAACAAGGGTTGTAAAAGTGAACATTAGCAACCATAATGCTGTAACATATAACTAGGAATTTGGTATGTGTTTAGGCTATGTAAAAATGCCTCTTTGCTGTAACTTTTTTTCCCCTTTTTTGTTTTGCTTTCTCTGCAGATCTGGGACATGACGCCAGTTGTTGGCTGCAGTCTGGCAACAGGTTTTTCTTCCCGTTGACCTCCAACCTCCTGATAGCAGCGCACCTTTCACCGACACCGCTCAGCAGCAGCAGTCCCACCCACATGTTACCATGGAGACAGTGCTATTAAAGTTGAGTAGAGACTCCGGTGATAAGCTTCCACTTTGCCCAAAGGACTGAAATAAATATTCACTGAGTAAATACAGTGTGTGCCCGAATCTATAAGCACAACAAAAACTCTACAAAAGATATAAAAACATCTACCTTTTCTGACTAAAATTGTAAAATAGCACCAATATTACATATACTCTATATTTGTTCTATATTTATTCTGTGCATAACATGATTTAATGTCTATAATGAAGAAAAACTGCAAGATAATTTTTAGATACAAAAAGTGTGATTTTTGTTTCCTGGTTATAATACAGTTTAGATATTGTAGATTTTAGTGATTCCTGGTCTGTTTACAGTATGATGGTTTTCAGTGTTTGATTTAGTTGTACACTGCAAATTCCTGTCCTATGCAGTTTGTGACCAGGTATGGATAAACAGGGGCACTTTAAGGGGAACATGAGCTGCATTTTTAAAATGACACAGATAATATTTGGGTTTACAAAAGAAAAACTCATTCCCGTTTTACTTTTTTCCAATGGTGATGAACCAGAAGCAGAGCTTTCATTTCATGACTAGATAAGTGAGTACACTTCCTTTTGCAATGGAGCACGTTATCTGACACAGAAGGATGAAAGAATTTGGGTTTTATCATCATTCTTTTGAATGTGCCATATAGTTATGTTCTTCAGCACTATCATGAACCTTTCGAGGACTTGTTGCAATTTGGCAGAAAACATTTTGAAATCAAAAAATCACTCACTGCAGATTGAATTACAAACTCTGTTCAGGTACGTTTAGTTAACACCAAGATCACAGAAGTAGTCAGCATTCAATTTATGCAGGTTATAGATCCAGTAAAAGCACATACCTCTTTTACCTAAAACAATACAGTTAAAATTTTGATCATAATAGCCTGTGAGTTATTGCTTTATGATTTCAGATGTTTGTTACAATTGTGTTGGTTAATTCCCAGGCTCGGTAGAGCTGATTCATATGATCCAAGTTCTACAGTGAACAATTCACAGTAATGGAAGAATGATAGGAAGTGTGCACCCTTGAGAATCAAAGTATAATTTTTTTTAAATGTGAATGATGCATTGCAAACTTTGCACTACATTATGTTTTCTGCTTCTAATAGTCATTCAATCACTTCCCTCTCTTTTTTGCTCTATATTTCTTCTAACACTCAGTCAAATTTGTTTACTAGAAGAATTTTCACCAGTTTAATTTCGGGAAACAAGCTCAAAGGAGATAACAATCTAATGTCTTGAACTGAATTCACACATTTATGGCAGGGGATAGGGTGAGTGGTGTTAAACCACTTCAAAGATACTAAAATATACCTATAATTCACCCCAAGTAACTAAGTAACAACAGGGGTCTGTTTAAATTTGCATATTTGTCCAAAGTGAGATTTGCTGCTGTCCTTCAAGTGTTTAACGATGCTCTCCATTTTGGATATCTGGAGTATACAAATGGTAATGTTTTGATTTTTATTTTCAATTGGATGGTATTCCTAGAGGGTTTTTTAAAATCCCCCCTTTTTTTAATTTTTCGTTTCAAATGGTGTGTTGGGAGATGGAGGGAAAATTGAAAATATGATGTTTTGTTAAATATTAAAATAAGCAAGTTCACTCATCCTCCAGATGTTCATTTTTGTATTTACTAATGGGTGTTCTTGAACTTGTCAATATTGAGTGCAAATGATTTTCCCTTTCTCTCCCCCAACACTCAAAAGTTATACTTTGCAGAATAACCTAATTCTTGAAATCTTTCCTCCTGCCATGTCAGATACCATGTTGAAAATGTCTTGCTGTCTGAAGCTTGGAAAATGTACCTTTTGCAAAGAATTAAAAAAGGAACGGCATTGTTGAAAGCTGTGTGCAAATGGCATTGACAGGCATTTTACTGTTGAAAGAACATTTATTATCAATCAGTTTTTCAACAATATAGTTGAATATTTTCTGCAAAGATCTTCCTGTAGTTATTCATAGATATTGTATAGATTAGTACCACTGCTTAATGGGCTTGGTATTTCATATAGAAATCATCAATTCCTTTATGCTGATGCTGCTGAATTTCAGACTCTGTTTATATGCTATATATCAAAATTGTAAGCAGCTTGCTGCCATGAAATAAACTAGCTTCCTAAACATGAATTTCTTGTGTATATTGCTGTTCTGCGTGGAATAAATGTCACGTATCATTGTGCTTTTAGTCTGAATGCTTGATTTGAATGTTCCAAGTGCAGAGTAATGAAACGATGCAATTCCTGCAAGATCTTCTTTCCTGATAGCACTGTTCACCACCATCTTCTGGGGGGCAATTAGGGTTGGGCAGCAGCAAATGCTGGCCTTCCAGCGATGTTCACGTCACATGAAAGAATAAAAACAAATGAAAAGTTTTTCCTATTTTCTCTTTTGAAGGCTTCACCTTCTTTTCTTGTATTAATGTTCTGTGGCTATTTCCTGTGTGAAAATCTGGGCAAAGGGTACAGTTAAGCATTTTGGGATGGTCTGCTACATTAATGATGCTAGATGAATGACAGTTGCTATTGCTATTGCTATTGCTGTTCCTTGACCAAATGGGTATGAATTCATTTTATTTTGTTTCATCCTGATAGCTGCTTTTTTTTAATTATTAGTCACAAATAAGACTGACATTAATACTGCAATGAAGTTACTGTGAAATTCCCCTAGTTGCCACACTCCGGCGCCTGTTTGGGTCAATGCACCTAACCAGTACAACTTTAAAACTGAGAGGGGAAACTGGAGCACCCGAAGGAAACTCGTGCAGACATGGGGAGAACGTGCAACCTCCACATAGACGATAACCGAAGCTGGGAATCGAACCTGGGTTCCTGGCAGTGTGAGGCAGCAATTCTAACCACTGTGCCACCGTATACACTATACTAAGAGTTGTTGCACAGTCATGTGTATTTTTCCCTCTTCCATATAAATATGATTATGAATAAACCATCAATATAATAGAGAATTTACTTATGTCTTAAATCACATGACTGACAAAAGGTCACTCCCTACTTAGTGCTCCATTGATGGGTAGGAAAAGGTGGAGGAAGTATAACTTACTATCCCATGCTTTTATCTACTATTGCTTCAAGTGATTATAAAGTACTTTACATTGGTAGCGCACACAGGGCAAAATCTTAGCAAAAGATGCCAACGCGTCAGGATCAGATTCTAACCCAGCTTGTGAGAGGTGGGGCCTAAAGAAGCTGGCAAAGCCTGTCTCCACCCATTTTTTTTTAAAGAGCAGCCCACTCTGAACCTTAGCTTGTTTCTCTCCCCTGGGACTTTATGCACATCTGAATGAACCTGTTCTAAACCTTACCAAAGGGGGAAAAAAGGTGGGGGGTGGGAGCTGATTCTTAAGGTAAAATTCATGCAAATACGTTGAAATGCTTTGTGGACATCACTGGTGAGGGATGGGAGAAATCATAGACTGTGATCACTCCAGAGGGAATCACATTTCCTGAATCTCTCTGGATTTTCATCCTGCATTGCTATTCTTGATGGCAGCGAACATGGGCTGAAAATTGTCCCCATGCTTGATTTTTACAACAGCTATGGCAGGCAGGATCCAGCTGAAATCTGACATCTTTCCTCCACTAGGTGGAGACTTGCACCTATAACCTCGGTAAGATTTGAAATTAAATAGGCAGTTTTAACTGGAAATAGTGTGTGAAAGGTTGACTATTTTACTGCAGTTACTGTTACAACAAAAGGTTATTAGTCCTGCATCAAAATTCTGTTGGTTCTGTTTGAACTGGTTTTGAATGGCAAGCCTGAATACGCAAATTGATTAAAAAGTTGGTGTTATAATACTGTAGAACAGGTGTACGTTAAATACCATACAAATGATACAACCTGGTTCTTACACAATGGAGTGATTGATCAATTCTGGCTTTGTAGGCAGTTTGAGGTGAACTTCTGGCTCTTCTGAGAATTCAGTAACTTTCCGGAGAGACTAGGCTCAGGCTTGTTATTAGAAAACGTTGAACGTCTCTCTTTTTCCTGTTTCTCAGTTGTTAAACTCTTTTCCTTGTGTTAACTTTGTGTTATCTTGACTACACTGGAGCCACAAGGTTATTTCATCGTCTCTGACTGCTGCAACAGTTTGGCCTTTTTGGGAATTCCTTATATTCTTATTAAAACACTAGTTACTTTATGGTTGTCAAATGTTATAAGCGAGAGAAGTTTCCCATATTCGGTATGGGAAGATTGCCAAACAGTCAGCGTTCTTACTGTACCTAGGTAAGGATCATCTTCTTGACCTGGTAGCTACAGCAAAAGGGAATCTTCACCCTCATTGTTTCTAATCTTCCTTTTTGTTTTGCAAGCACCAAGATTCCATCCTTATCTGTTTGAATGTCTCTCTGACAACAACTTGCCATACGAAGCACCGCTATAAAGAAACTGGGCAAGTACAATTGTAGTATTCGCTGCTCTCACCTCTATCTGCCATTAAGTACTGAAGATCTCACAATCTTGGGCTAGGTTTTGCTCCTCTATACCATGACGTAGCAAAGTAAAATTGTGCTGTAAAACAAACTAACTAGTCATTCCCCTTGATGTTCCCTGCAAACCCTTCCCCTCCACCATCTTCCCTGTAGTTGGAAGAGGACATTCCTTTCCCAACCTGTTCATGACAAAAAAGTGGAGTGTGTGGCAATCCTGCTGATTTCCTCAATCTTAATTTCCTCTACTGGCACCACTAACTTGGGGAGTGGCAGCAGAGGTGTTGTCATAGCCCCTAAAGCAGTGGTGGAAAGTCAGTGATCTCATAATCGGATGAGAAGGTGCAAGTGTGGTCACCTCTCCTATTCCTCGGGTTCTAACCACACACGATATGAAGACTTCAGTGAAGGCCTAAATGGAAAATGTTCTGCTCCCTTAAAGATGCCTTGTCGTCCTGTAGTGGCAGTGGATGCTCCACTTCAACTTAGTCATTGAAGTTTACAGCATGGAAACTAGCCTTCAGCCCAACTTGTCCATGCTGCCCCTTTATTTTTAAACCCCTAAGCTAGTCCCAGTTGCCCACGTTCTATAATAGGGTGACCAGAAGTGTACACAGTATTCAAAGTGTGGTCTTACCAATGTCTTGTACAACTTCAACAAGATGTCCCAACTTCTGCATTCAGTTTTCTGACCAATGAAACCAAGCATGCCAACTGTCTTCATCTCTACTCTGTCCATCTGTGACTCCACTTTCAAGGGGCTATGAATCTGTATCCCTAGATCTCTTTGTTCTATAACTCATTCAAACTCTATAACTTTCCTCTCAGTGGTGAGTTGTTTTTTGAAAGGATAACTTCAGTCCTGGTAAACTGGATCAGGTTTGGTGTGCAAGTGGAAGATTTATGCTAACCCTAATGATCCTTATGCTAACTGGTGCAGCACAGTGACAAGCACTGCTGCCTCACAGCGCCAGGGACCCAGATTCAATTCCAGCCTCAGGTCATTTCCTCGTGGAGTTTGCAAATTCTCCCCGTGTCTGCGTGGGTTTCCTCTGGGTGCTCCAGTTTTCTCCCACAGTCCAAAGATGTTCAGGTTAGTGGATTGGCCATGTTAAATTGACCCTAGTGTCAGGGGGATTCACTAGGGTAAATATGTGGGATTACAGGAATAGGCCTGGGTGGGATTGTGGTCGGTGCAGACGATGGGCCCAATGGCCGCCTCCTGTACTGCAGGATTCGATGAAAAGAACATTCAGTACAAAGGGCAGCCATTTTGCAAACAACAAACAAAGATGAATAATTTTCTGATCAGATTTGTGGAAAGATGAGGAAAGAACTTTGGCTTTGTGAACTACCTTTTTTTTTGAATAGTTTTGAAATATTTAATAGCAGTCAAGTAGGGATGGCACTTATTATGCATTTGAGATGTGTCTGTCATCACCCACTCAATTGTGTGAACAGGAACAGATAAACAGTATACGTGACATGGATTACAAGGATTATCACTCCATCAGTTTAGTTCACACACGACCAGTCAAGGTGCCTTTATTTGACCTCACACCTCTGGTGGCATTAATCCTTCCCTCTGTGTCCAAAGTTGCCTTCTCAAAAAGTGAGAGCTGGGCTAGCCCTCTGGAGATGGTCTAAGGTGTGAGGTATTGGGAAAGGATTCTGATGTCGTCCTGTTAGCAAGGAAACTTAATAGCTGGCCATTTAGACTAATAGGTTGGGTTGTTTCCAGCAGCTGCTGGGAGGGAGACCACCGTAGGCGGGGGCTGCCTGCCAACAGATTCTTGGGGAGCAGCTGGGATTCCTCTTTCTGGCCACTTTATGACGTCCCTAGCCGCATTTGGGGGTGCACCCCTCTCGAATGCCAGGATCCATCTGAGAAGCTCCAATATGGTAAATCAAAAAAGTTACCTCAGCAAGGAGGCCAAGGCTGCCAAGTTGAAATGTGAGCTACCATCTTCAATGGGACTAAGATTCTTGTTGTGGCCTCTGAATTGGTTACCATTAGTGAAATGCCAACCATGTTCTATCTACACGCAAGAGTCTGATACTACTTTTGGTCCTGGTGGTGGGACTTCTTATCTCTTGAAAAGATTCCAACCTATGATTCTTGCTATTCTGACAGTGACCAGCACATTAAAGCTACAAAATATTGTACTCAGCTGCCAAAGTCCAAATCAAAAGAACAATAAAGAAGCAAAGGCAACTGCTCTGATGCCTAGATAGATAAGGAGGGAGTATTACAGATGGCCAGAAACTTCAATATCATTTTACAATAAAAAAAATTGCCACAGACCACCCACGGCATTGGCCGGCAGTTTGCAGACAGTGGTTGAGACAGGAAAGCCACTTTATCCAATTGTTGTTGTAGTTCAAGTTCTTATTGATAGTACCTTATTTGTTCCATTGATTATATAAACAGTCCCACCTATGGAAGGCCCTAAAAGAATATCCCTGTGACATCAAAGCAAATGGAACCACTCCATTGATGATGTTACAATGCTGCAAAAAGATGACTGATTTCACACATGGTGAGCCATTTAGAGGTCTGACTATAACTCCATTATAATGTGACATGTAAAATATGTGACAATGTCTGGTTTTAGTACCTTTTGAAAAGGTATAATGTACTGGTGTAGCACCTTCAGTCGCACTCTACTATCTGTTACAAAGTTTCTTGTTATTGTCTCACTGCTAACAGGCTTAAAAAAGAATCTAACATGCATTAATAGGCTTTGTGATTGGTTCAATTATGAATGTGACAATTGATAAGAATCATTTATTTTGTAGTCTTCAATTAATTTGTTTCTTTTGAGTGGATTTTCAGTCCAATTTGTGCAGTAATCAATGACCCAGGACAATGAAATGCTGACATATATTACTATTAGCCTACATTGCAACAGTAATTACACTTCAGAGTAAATGTTTTCAGATGTAATGAGGTCAGGATTCTGGAAGGTTGGTTTAAAAAATGCAAGTTGCTTTTCTTTGTGTTCTTCCTCATAGTTGCCTGTGGTTTTAGAAAGCAACCAGCAATTTGATTTCCTGGGACAGAAGAATTTCTTTTTGATTCCAAGTCTTGAGTTTTCCAGTTTGAAAGGGTGGTCTCTGTTCTAGTCTTGCAATTTGAAGTCACTTCTGGGATTTACCTCCCTCATGGAAATCTACAAGACTGAAAGTGATATTGGGATATTAAGATAGAGGACCAAATATGAGCAAATGGTGGGGTGGAGGGGGTGGGAGATGTGGAAAGTATTTAAATCTGATGTACTTTGAAATCTTATTTTAGAAATAAAATTTTAGATTATAAATGTTTTGAGTGTGCTTTATACGACCCAAAAGAAACCCATAAGTAAAACATTAGCAGAGATGTACTCACAAATGCAGTGCATTTTTTAATTGCAGATTATCCCAGCAGCCCTTATAACCCATGTAATGGTGGGTTTGGGTAGGAAAATGAAATTGGGTGCATAACACAGCAATGGAAACATAAATAGTCCCAGGAAGTGTCACCAAAGGTTTCAAAAGTGGGACAAGGACTCCAGATTTTATTTGCCGTATCTGCTATTTTAAAATGCTAGAATATAGTAACACAATCACTAACTCACTTTAATAACTTGCAAGAATATTCATGGGATATACAGGAATTGGAGAGGCTTGCCAGACACATTTTTTGTAATAACATTTAAATCAATCAGGAAAAGGGAGGAATATTGACAAATACCTTCTGGAGAAAACAGAATGTACAAAGTGGTTTGATACTCAGTAAGTAAACCCACAGTAATCAAAAGAACTAGCAGTAAAATCTAATAACTAGAATATATTTCTATATAGATAAGATTTCCACGAGGGAACATTTTTAAAACATTTTTTGACAAAAAAAACACAATATAATGGACAGTCATGTGCAGTTCCTAAATGATAATCAAACAGTCGAGTAACTCCAAGTTCACTTAATCTATCCTTTGCAGATCAAATGGGTTAGACAAAGTATGTTGAGAGTGAAGGGTAGTCAAGAACAATAGACAGTTAAATGTAACAAAACTCTAATAGCTTATATTCTTCATCATTAATTGGTTATTATCATTGTTAGACAAATACTTCTCGGCTTTCTCATTTTCAAAAGAAGACTAAAACCGAAGGGTAATGTGACACTTGTCTAATTTGGTCATAGAATTATAAATTGTTGCACATTTGCAAAAGAGAAATCTAGTATCTGACCAACAAAAAGTACAGAAACTGGAAATTTGAAATAGGAACTGCTCAAGATACGCAGCCAGACTACTGATGTCTAAAAAAGATTTAAAAAAGGTTAACATTTCAATTGGGAGCCATACAGGATTGGTGAAATTCAGGTTTTTGACCTAATCAAAATGCTACAGGAGTACCAAATCCGGTCCTATATTTTTGCCAAGATTTCTGTCAAAAATTAAGCTGAATGTAGTACAAGTTTATTAAGCATTTTTGGGTCCACGTCAATGTTAGTAATCAATTCTCAACATCTGAGTGGGAACATGGAGCAAACTACGTTGAATATAACCTCTGGAAAAAATATTTTGTGGCCCATTTTCCAATTGTAGTAGGATTCCACAGGATCAGAGGATTCGTAGGTTATACTCATGTTGCCATGTATGCTCCCTTCATCAACTGAAGGAAGAGGAGATTTCACTCTTTCAATGTCCGGCTTAGTTGGAACTAACAGAACTGCAACATGAGGAGAGGCTGAATAAACTAGGCTTGTGCTCGTTAGAGTTTAGAAGAATGAGGGGAGATCTCATTGAGACATATAAGATGATGAATGGGATGGATAGGATAGAGGTGGAGAGACTCTTCCCGCTCAGAAAGGACAGTAGGACTAGAGGGCACAGCCTCAAGATAAAGGGGGGGGCGGTTCAGAACGGAGTTGAGGAAGAACTTCTTCACTCAAAGGGTGGTGAATCTCTGGAATTCTCTGCCCGTTGAAGTGGTGGAGGCTACCTCGCTAAATATTTTTAAGACGCAGGTTGATGGGTTTTTGATAAGAGAGGGGATTAAGGGTTATGAGGAGAGGGCGGGAATGTGGAACTGAGCCATGACAGATCAGCCATGATCTTATTGAATGGTGGGGCAGGCTCGAAGGGCTAGATGGCCTACTCCTGCTCCTATTTCTTATGTTCTTATGTTCTTAACATGCCTTGTACTCACATTGGTTGCCCTCCTATTTTACTACCTCCAACTTCCACTGTGCTGTTCCCCCTCCAGGACCGCACGAGGTTCCTCCATCTTGTGGATAAGAGGATGGAAATCAGTGGAAGATCTCTGTGGTATTTTTCATCCCGTTAATATGGGCTTTCTTGAATGTATAAGTTCTTGTAATTTAGATACTGTAAGAATCTGCAGACTTTAAGTGAGAGCACATTGCGCTGAAAGCTTGATATGGCGATTCTCCCCCAAAAAAATCCTAAGTGTAGATTTCGCATGAAAACTGGAATACATCCCTCTGGTATTTTCAGCAGAAGTTTCAAAATGAACCTCCCACTCTCTGTGCACTGCAGAATGCCTCAATGTGAATCACGCTGAAATTGAGTGCCAGGGTCTATTCCCGCTGAAATTGAGTGGGCAGGGTCTATTCCCGCTGAAATTGAGTGGGCAGGGTCTATTCCCACTGAAGAGGCTGGAAGCATAGTGCTGAGTGGGCCACTGTGCATGCATCAATCTGTCAGCACCTGCTCAGTAGCCCCACACTGCTGGCTTCCTGATTGCTGGCTAGCTCAACCATTGGGCAGCTGTGCAACCCTGCATCACTGGCTGAGTGATCACCCCCATGGCCCATTCGCTGGCTCCCTCAATTATGACTGGGCCAGCCTTTACCTCTCCTGGCCCGCCTTGATTCCACGCCTTCCCCCCCACACACCCCCCTCCCCCCCCAGCCCCCATCACGCAGCCCTTATTGCTAGCCTCCCTCCCTCTGTCACCGCTGACTGCAGAGTGACAGCAGAACCCTTCGCCCCCACTAATCTTCCCCCACCAAACCCCACCCTCCCATTAGGCCCTGCCCCCTTGCACTGCCCGATGGCTGGTGGGCGGTGCCAAGGTGCCTCCAGGGCTTTGGCACTTTGCCCTTTGGGCAATGCCAGGCAGGTAATGCCCAGGGGGCACCACACCCTGGCCCTTTGGGGGACATCGACGGCCCCTTCTTCAGTGGGGTTGGGTCGCCAGCTCCCGGCTAAACCCCAACACTGGCAGGCGAGGGGAAGCTCGCAGGCCTGGAGACTTCAGTCTAATGTTATTTGAAGTGTATGTAAATAACTATTAACATAAATGATGCAGCTCCACACTGATTTCTGGAACAGAGCTGATGGTGCCGGAAATCTGGCGCCCGGCCAATCGCAGAGGCCATGGTGTCCAGTGGGGAGCCTGCGACTCGGCCTCCGCTCGACTGTCCTGGCCCGCTGCACTACAAAAGGAGCGCAGCAGGCCCAGAGAATTGCATCTCTCTCTAACTTTAAAGGAGTGTCATGAGGAAGAGATGTACAGGAGGAGAGTTTTAGGAGGGAAATTCTTGAGTTTGTGGCCTTGGCAACTGAGGCATAGGCACTCATAGGTGAGCCAATTAAAATCAGAATGGGCTCATGGAGGCCAGAATTTGATGAGGTGGTGGTGTGGTGGTCTTATCACTGTACTAGTGATCCAGCAATCGAAGGGATGCTCTGGTGTCATGTGTTTGAATCCCACCACAGCAGATATTGAAATTTGAATTTAATAGAAAGAAAAATCTGAAAATAAAAATTTAACGATGACTTTGAAACTGTCAAAACCCATCCGGCTCACTCATATCCCTTAGGGATGGAAATCTGCCACCCTTACATGGTCTAGCATACGTGTGACTCCAGCTCCACACTAATGTGGTTGACTCTTAAATCCCATCTGAAATAGCCTAGCAAGCCACTTATTCAAGTATAATTATGAGTACTGCTGCATCACAGCATCAAGGACTCGCTTCTCAGCCTTTTGGCTAAAATCAAGTGCAGTGTGGACATGCTGTGCTTGGTTGAAGTCATTAGGTTATATTTCAGCTTCATTTGAAGCAATTTTTAAAAGCGGCATCTCGGCTTTTTGGCTAAGATGCAAATGAGATCAAGCCTTGGAGGAGGAGCAATGCCTACTCCAATCAGCTTGGATCGTGTAGATCGAGCCCAAGACAGGAGGTGAGAGCCCTGTCTTGTCAGCTTAGATCAGGAATGTCTCAACTTGTTGAGACTCTGAATTGGACTTGATTGGATTGAATTGGAATAAAAACAAAACCAAGGACTCTGGTTCAATTCCAGTCTCGGATAACTGTGTGGAGTTTGCATGTTACTCCCGTGTCTGCATGCATTTCCTCTGGGTGTTGCGGTTTCCCCCCCCACAGTCCAAAGACGTGTGGGTTAGGTTGATTGACCATGTCCAGGATAAATACGTGGGGTTACAGCAATAGGGTGGAATTGTGGTACAGATTCAACGGGCTGAGTGGCCTCCTTCTGAACTGTAAGATTCTATGAAAAGAATTAAGAAGGGCAATAAATGCTGGTCCAGCCAACAATGTCATTCATCTAGCATTGCGTCACCAAAAACCATTAATGAACAATAGTGTTCAAAAAGTTTTATCATTCCAAAGCTTGTCAAACTCACAGCCACAGAA
The DNA here is from genome assembly GCF_965287045.1 of Carcharhinus amblyrhynchos. NCBI lineage: Eukaryota > Metazoa > Chordata > Chondrichthyes > Carcharhiniformes > Carcharhinidae > Carcharhinus > Carcharhinus amblyrhynchos. Next base: position 93,055,958 of record NC_137326.1, read on the forward strand.
ATAGCAGTAAATAAAATCTTAATTAACATTTATTTGGAAGATTGACAAGCTTTTGTCTATTCTACCTGTACAAGACATGAAATGTTAAGGATGAGGGTAATAAAAGACCATTGATGAAGCTAATGAAACATGAAGGGTTTCTCTCCCCTGCTGTTTTTGTTGCAGGTTAATGTCTAATCCACAGGCAGGGAGGAGCCTTAAACTCAAAGAATTCTGGGATAACTGCCATGGGTTCCTGAATACAAGCTTTGCAGGAAATGTTCTGTGTTCAGATTCTGAGAGAGGTTAAACCCCTCCACCTTTTGCTGTAAGGCAGAATGGTAAGTTTTTTAAAGAGCGTATTTCATGCCTTGGCAGCCTCTCAAGAGATCTAAGTACAGAGTTATGTAGTCAAGTGCAGTTTTCAGTTCCTTTACCTGGTAGTGCAGGTGAAAATACAATTACACACCTGGTAGCCTCCATTGAAAGAAAGAGTATGAGATCAGGACATTGTTGCTGTGATTGTGAGTACTTGGTGTGTTTAAAAAAAAACAGGTTAGGAACTATACTACAGGTACTTTTAAAAAAGCTACATGTTAGAAGTGTTAAAATTGATTGTTTTGCAGTACCCCATTACAGCAGTAGGTATCTTATAGCTACCAATCAGGTTTATGACTTGCTGAATTAAGGATCTTTTTGAACTTATTTGAATCAAAATCATTTCTCAAAAAATACTGATTTTTGAAAAATGTAATGTGTAAGTGTACTTGATAAAATTTATGGCCAATTTTGTGCTTTGTCTCAATTGCATATAACCCACGAATCAGGTATTACAGCTTTTTCAAATGAGCACAGGAAATGCTGGGCAGTCTGAAACAGAGAATAGGCAGCAGGTCTGACGGCACCTGAGGCAGGTATTCCAAATGTAAAGCCAGGGTCAAAACAAGAGGGGAAGAAAATCTTTTCGAAACCAGCAATCAGTATTAAATGAATTTTGTATAAAATACAAAGCACTTTAAAACTCCTAAAAACATATTGAATTGGTAAAAACATTCAAACACCCATCAATTGAATCCTTTACTATCTTCCAAACTGCACACCTAATTTGTAATTTTTGAATTGCTGGTTTGCTGCGGAGTGGAAAACTGATTCAATCTGAAATCACCTTATAAAACATCCATTAATCTGTTTTTGAAGACCCATGTGAGGAACAGTCCTGTTACTTGCATGGGTTTTTTAGATGCCTGGTCAGCCAGGCTTGCAATCTGGATTCGCAACACTTCCACAATCCTGAGTGTTTGCTACCTTCTCCTATTCCACACAGGTCAACTTGCCACAGTTGGTAGCACATTTTCCTCTGAATCAAAGAGTTGTGCATCTGTGTGCCACATCAGGAAACTGAGCACAAATATCTAAGCTGATGTGGTGGTGTGATGTACGGTCAGAGATCATAGAATTTGATAATGCAGAAGAGGCCATTTGGCCCATCGAGTCTGCACTGATGACAATCCCACCCAGGCACTACCCCCATAACCCCATGCATTTACCTTAGCTAGTGCGCCTGGCAATGAGGGGCAATTTACCATTGCCAATCCACCTAACCCACACATCTTTGGACTGTGGGACGAAACTGAAGCCCCGAGGGAAACCCACACAGACACAGGGAGAATTTTCAAATTCACACAACAGATGCTGTCTGTTGCATTAAGTGTTAAAGTCCTATCAGCTCTCTTGCGGGGATGTAGAAAACCCCAGGATGCTATTTTGAGGGAGAGCAGGGAGATATTCTTAGGGTGATCAACTCCAGCTGGGGCATATTCAGGAAACTATCAGTTTAGGTGACATCACTGAAGGATTTGAGTGAAACTGGGATTATTTTAGAGCGAGAGTTTTGGGGAAAAATATGAAAAGAACTTGGCAGATTACCACCCGGTGATTCAGTGCAACTTTCTGAACTGAAGCCAGAATGTTCAGACACAGTCTCCTGCCTGTCCCTCCTCCCCGAGATCATCAGCTGCTGCTGTGCAGTGATGGGGCAGCAGCTCCTGCCCATGCAAATGGAGCAGGACTTGTACTTGGCCAGTGTCCAGGAAGGGGTGACTCACTTGCTGAAAACTGATTTTAAAGATCTGGCTCTCTCCCTGCTCCTTGGCAACATTCAATTGGTGCCATTGGGAACAGGGCCGGGGCAATGGAACCGCTGGTTCTCTCCCAGCTGCTGCACTCCCCTGTGGGAGTCCGGTTCAGTGTTCAAAGCCTGCTGCAGAACGTCATTCTCCTGATACGTCTGGTGGATTTGAGCAATTACAGCTCTGCCATCAGTAACTTCTCCACTCATTCCATCTGTATGAGTGTATAAAGGCATGTACACACTGTCTTCGACTCACTGTCCCTTTCCCTCACTGCTACACTCAGCCAAGTTCACTCACTTGTTACATTTAGTCTTTATTGCTCCTTTGAAATTCAAGAACACTACACAGATTTCTCTCTGCATGTCACATCACTGTTAAAAGATGCTGACATTAATCTGTCTAAAACATTTTACTGTCTGTTAAAAGGTGAAAATTCTTCCCTTCTGAGGGGCTGCTTTTTCTTTTTCAATTTAAGGGTATTTCTAATCTGTGAATACAAGGTGGCATCAAGTATGACCCAGCAGACTGAGTCTCAAAGCATGTCCTGAAGCGAATTTCAAACTGCCGCCAATCCCACTGCAGCATGCCAAAGGCCACTACCAGTCGTGGTCCTCCTGGCTTTATTCAAGTTTAAGAGTTGAATTCAATTGGGTGGCATTGTGTTAGATCCAGCTTTGGTTCAGAAAGCACGGCACCGTGGTGCAATAGTTAGCATTGCTGCCTCACAGTGCCAAGGACCCAGGTTTGATTTCTGGCTTGGGTCACTGTCTGCGCAGAGTCTGGAAGTTCTTGCCGTGTCTGCGATGGTTTCCTCTGGGTGCTCCAGTTTCCTCCCAGGGTCCAAAAGATGTGCTAGTTAGGTGTATTGGCCACGCTAAATTCTCCATCGGTGTACCGGAATAGACGCTGGAGTGTGGCGACGAGAGGATTTTCACAGTAATTTCATTGCAGTGTTAATGTAAGCCTACTTGTGACATAAACAAAAAAAGTCTGAATGGTGGGACTGTTTTTGTTAAAACGGTATATTAAAATCTCCTAGAATTTTCTTTGCCTTGCCCACTGGAAAATCGATGTTGGTGGTTGATGCAGCTTGAAGGCCCAAAGGGCCTCTTCCTGCGCTGTAATTTTCTTTGTTCTTTGTTCTCTTTGATTCCAGGATACTCTCGGCCATTGCAGAAGTGTTGGCACCCTCGATATTCCCAGTGTCCTGGCCAATATTTATCCCTCCGTTAATGTTGCTCAAATAGATCATCTGGTCATTATCATTTTGTTGTTTCTGGGAATTTGCTGTGTACAAATCATCTGCCTCGTTTCCATTACAACAAAGATTATGGATATTCTCCCAAAAGATTTTTATGCATCATAATGGTGAGGATAATGGAGTGATCCTCGCTGATCTCTCAGGCGTGCTCCATTCCACACTCAGTCATTGTTTTGGAGATTTGGGAGTTTCATGCCAGTATTGAGGGGGCAAGGCCTCAACACAACAATTGAGCTCAGCTCCAGAGCACTGTTTCGCAAGGGCACCCTAATCTCACAGTGCACTGGGAGACCCTCTCCCTCCCCTGATGGACATTGGGACTCCTCCTAATCAGTGACATGTTCCCCCACCTCTACCCAACATGGGTCGATGGCACTGGGGCTGTCCTGATGGGTTCCGCTGCCTGACCTGTGACATGACCCCCAGCCCCATGATCCACCCTTGCATGACCACCCCATCAAAACTGCCTTCACAGTCCCCACTCAGGCCCCACCCTCTTGGCACTGCCCTGGCAACCTGGCAGTGCCCAGCTGGGACTGCAGGGGTGCCTGGTGCATTGCCGAGGTGTTTGGCCCTGCCAGGTGGGAATTACCCATTGGGCACTGCCCGGCCATATTCTGACCCCCTCCAGGGGCCTCCATGCCCTCTGAACCCCATCTCCCCCAGCATGACCACTGAGGTAGTGATTCTTGTTTTTATTGCGCCGTGTCCCAAAGAGCGGTGAATTCCGTGCACTAGGATTGAACGGCTAAGGATATTGAAGTACTACTTTAAATATGCTAATTGGACTCACATCCTTTCTGGACACAATCTGGTTCCTGTCATTAAGAAGGGGCCCAGATATTCACAAACTGTTTGGTGCCAAGTGCAAAACAGAATTTTGGGCTTGCATGCTTGGCACAGTGGTTAGTACTGCTGCCTCACAGCGCCAGGAACCTGAATTGGATTCCTTGCTTGGTTGACGGCCTATAAAGTGTCTGCATGTTCTCCCCATTTCTTCCAAGTGCTCCGGTTTCCTCCCACAATCCGAAAGACGTGCTGGTTAGGTTCATTGACCATACTAAATTCTTTCTGTGTACCCGAACAGGCACTAGAGTGTTGACAATTCAGGGATTTTCATACAAACTTCATTGCAGTGTTAATGTAAGCCTACTTGTTACACTATTAAACTTTTATTCTCCTGGATCGGTGTGATCTGAGCCAAGTGTGACAAGGTCGGAGAATCACCCCTGATATTTCAAAAATATTTCATTGGTTCTGAAGTGCTGATGATTTGAAGTCATGAAAAGTGCCAATAAATGCAAATCTTTCTTCTGCCCTCATTAGTGAGTTGATCTCTCGTGCATTACCTGCCACAGGTTTGTTCTCACTGGAATGACGGAGGTTGAGGGGGCGACCTGATAGAAACCTACAAGATTATGTGAGGCATGGACAGGGTGGATAGTCAGAAGCTTTTTCCTTGGGTGGAAGAGTCAATTACTAGGGGGCATACGTTTAAGGTGCGAGGGGCAAGGTTTAAAGGAGATGTACGAGGCAAGTTTTTTGATGTGGAGATGCCGGTGTTGGACTGGGGTAAACGCAGTAAGAAGTCTGACAACACCAGGTTTAAGTCCAACTGATTTATTTGACAGTAAACTCACAAGCTTTCGGGGTATGCCCCTTCGTCAGGTGAATGGAGAGTTCTGGCCTCAGACAGAGCATATAAAGCACAGACAGTTTACAGATTACTGATTAGAATGTGAATCTTTACACCTAACCTGCTGTTCAAGTCTTAAAGAGGCCAACAATGTGAGTGGAAGGAGCATTAAGCCCAGGTTAAAGAGATGCGTATTGTCTCCAGACAGTACAGTAAGTGAGGTTTTACAAGCCCAGGCAAGTCATGGGGGTTACAGATAGTGCGACATGAACCCAAGATCCCTGTTGAGACCGTCCTCATGTGTGCGGACCTTGGCTATCAGTCTCTGCACTGAGCAGAAACTGATAGCCAAGTTCCGCACACATGAGGACGGTCTCAACAAGGATCTTGGGTTCATGTCGCACTATCTGTAACCCCCATGACTTGCCTGGATTTGCTAAATCTCACTTACTGTACTGTCTGGAGACAATACACATCTCTTTAACCTGGGCTTAATGCTCCTTCCACTCACATTGTTGGCCTCTTTAAGACTTGAATAGCAGGTTAGGTGTAAAGATTCACATTCTAATCAGTAATCTGTAAACTGTCTGTGCTGTTATGTGCTCTTTCTGAGGCCAGAACTCTTCATTCACCTGATGAAGGGGCAAACCCCGAAAACTTGCGAGTTTACTATCAAATAAATGGGTTGGACTTAGACCTGGTGTTGTTAGCAAGTTTTTTACACAGAGGATGGTGGGTGTGTGGAACTCGCTGCCGGGGCAGGTAGTGAAAGCAGATATGATAAAGACTTTTAAGGGGCGTTTTGACAAATACATGAATAGGATGAGAATAAATGGATGTGGTCCCAGAAGGGTAAGGGGTTTTAGTTCAGTTGGGCACATGGTTGGTGCAGGCTTGGAGGGCCAAAGAGCCTGTTTCTGTGCTATAATTTTCTTTGTTCTTTGTTCAGTAAAGAAATAATGAAATTTGTAAAAGAAAACTTTCTTGATGATATACAACTCAATGTACAATAATATAAAGTGTATTAAATGAAGCAAAATTGCCTGCCAATATAAAAAGCTGCTCTTCTACATCCATGGATGAAAAGACAATATCTAATCTTCAATAGATTAGAACCAAACACTAGTTGATCATCATTTAGCAATCTCAATTAGCTACGATATTTAGGTCAGAAAGGGGAGGGAGAATTAAAATGGGGTAAAACATGGGCTTAATTATGTGTATTATTTTAATAGTAGCTAAAACAATAGTTATTTGAAAACATGTTAGTTATATAACTGTTTGACAAACTGCCGCTCTGCTTTTAAGTGGTCAGCTCATTTATATATTTTGTTTGTATGAATTACTTGCTTTAAATGTAAAATTGAGCTCAGTCTCAGAACGCAAACCAGGTTTTAAAAATTATTCTATGGGATATGGGTGTTGTTGGCTGGCCAGCATTTGTTGCCCATCCCTAGTTGCCCTTGAACTGAACGGCTCGTTAGGCCATTTTAGAAGGCAACCACATTATTGCTGTGGCTCTAGAGTCTCATGGAGGCCAGACCAAGTACAGACAGCATATTTCCTTTCCTAAAGGACATTAATGAATCAAATGGGTTTCATTGACACATTGTGACATTAATTAATGATATGACACCAGAAATTGTAACATCCAATCAAATCACAAATCCACTTGTCCGAACATCCTCATGAAAATCATAAACATGGTTCCTGTTGTAAACATGCGTGGAGCCATGGAAAGGATCTTTGCTGTTTGCCTATCAATCTTCATCATGAATCAAAAACTATACTTATTATTCAGAGGTTCTTTGCATGTACAGGAAGATCTAACATGGACTTCAAGCCTGAAGCTATGTATTTCTGTAGTTCCTGTAAAGATCCGTTATTCAAGCCAAGCCTCTATTCTTTTCCACTAGTACTGTTGTTTATAAATGTTATATGTTGAAAGCATGCCATAGATATTCCCTTGAATATTGTGATACTAGTTACTCCTGTGCATACTCTGAATGCCTTGCATTAAAAGTTGTGCCTGTCGTACGAAATGTCTAATTATAAGCAAAATTAACCCAGGGAAACCGCTTCTTGATTCAAACTGGATGGCATGTCATTCATAAGTTCTCTCCATTGCATTTCTCCCATCTTTTTGAAGATGGGTTAAAACACTTAAGAGGCCAGATATAAGCCAAAGATTTCCACCTATGCTTTTCCAACAATGATAACTTTATTCACTGTAAAACATTTTGGGACTTCTTGTGGCTTTCAAAATTGCTTCTTAACTAATTTTGGGGTTAGATGAATGATAATGCACAGGTCTGGTTCCTTTCATGGTCTGACTTAATTGCTTTTAGCATTGCCCTTCTTTAATGTTATTTCAGCGATTCTGATCACGGATGGTTATATTAAGGAGACATCCATCCAAGACGTGATGGAGGACCTGACTATGCAGGAATTGCCTGGAATATTTGGACTTCCAATGGGCAATTCTCCTGCAACGGGACCCTCCAAAACTCTTAAACTTAAATTGGAGACTTTGGATGGTTCTGATGCACTTAACATAATAGTTACCCAGGAAAAGTTAGAAGGATTAAAACAAGTTTGAACTTCCTAGTTAATATGTTACTGCCCCATTGACTCGCCATTGGAGTACCCCATATGATCAGCCAAACCCCTTACCCGCATATCTCTGCAGTTTTTCAAAGTGGCTTTGGGAACTTTAAACTCTCTACTACCTGGAATACAATAGCTAATGCTATAAAAAGGGGGTGTGGCTTGGCTTCCCCCAGCAATCCTGTCCATAAAGGAAAGACTCCCAGATTTGAATACACTGCATTTTTGAGCATGTGTGGTTTGGAAATCTGGTGGAGAAATGCTCAGTTCTGGTGCAAGGTAAGCTAAATGGGAGCAAAACAACAGTGATTGCCACACCTTGGATGATTCAGCCCATCATTTGTTTACAAACTGAACTCCTAAATGTTTATCTTCTAGGATTTGGCCAAGGACTATTGCCTTTATTTGAAAATTCACTCCCTTTGTGTATCTTTACTCAGTTAATCCTGGCCTCAGCGGGCAGATAGACAATGGGGGGAGTTCTCCCATCCCGCCCGCCACTGGGATTGTAGTGAGTTTGTGGGGAGGGGGGTTGGTGGATGGACCATGCAAAGATCCATTAACCTCAGGCAGGATTCTCCGGTTTTGGAACGAGTGCCAAAGAAACCCACTCAAGCTGGGATTTTACGGCTTTGCTCAGGTGAGGCTCATAAAATCCTGCCCGGGCCAATGGAGAATTCCATTCTGCAAGCCTCGCCTGTCCCAATTCCAGGGCAGCCGTGGTGGTAAAGTTCCAGCTGGGTCTGACTCCTCCTCAGACAATGATTTACAAACAGGCCTGTCGACGTAACTTCTGCAAACTCTTCATTCTGTGCCCTCTTGACAACAATTTTCCCTCACCACAATGGGTGTAGATTTTTTTTAGTCACCCAAGACAAAGTAATGACTGGTTTATTGGTCCTAGTTATTCTGGATTTGAGGAATGTTATTCCATATCCATTTTAAACCATGTGTAAATTCACTTTGGTACCAGTATGGGAGCCCTGAATGGCCAACCACAATATCAGCATTTCGTCGCCAATCTATGCAGGCCTGACGTCCTGAAGTTGCAGTAAGCTTTAGAGGGGTAATGATGGTGGAAGCTGCCTAGGTTGGCTGTCAGCATCCCACCCCACTCCAAAACAATTTGGGCCAAATACATTGCATTACAAATGGTGTATAAGTCAACCAAAATGAATACATGTTTACTGTATTGCAAAGATGTTTTGGATGAACTCTGTTTAAATCTGTGCTCTCTGCATTGTTTCCTTCCCAGGCAAGGAGCTTTAAACCTTAAATGTAGCATTCACTTAAATCAGCAGTAAAGCTTGATAGACCTTCAGTCCAACAGATATTCACTAACTTGAGTGCAGATTTGCAGCAATATATGCTCAATCTTTGCAGGACATTAGTATCTGCCATTTTCCTGGATGCCTTTCAGAAATTGCAGAGAAATAGTAGAAAATCTTAGTTCTTCAGCATCTCTGAAGAACTGATCTGTATTTGGGCCCAGAATCATGTGAGAATGCTTAAATCGAACACTCTGGCACCATCTAGTGGACTCAGTGGGAATTAATTCTTCCATTCTGCAGAACAGAGTGGGTAGCATTTTCCCAAAATCTGTCAGTGTGTCAGGTTCAGAAGGAAAACCACCGTGTATCTCTCCAGCCGAATTTGAAATCCAGATTTTCTGGCATTCAGTGCACTGGTTTGTGCTATAACTCTGGTGGGGTAGAGACTGATAGAGTGGCAAGGCTGGCTCCACAAAGATAGGGGCGCCATCTTTAAAGGGTGTCCCAATCTGCACTGCAAATAATCTCAGCCAAACAACAGAGCATTTTCCTTATAGGCAACAACTCTTTCCCTGCCCTGTTTCCCCCTCTCCCCAACTCCCAATCTCACACGTATCAAGACTTCCTTACACATTGTGCCCCTCCCCACTCCATATAAGGGAACCCGCCCCCATGGGGACTGTCCCCTGGCAATGCTGGGTTGGTGTTGGCAGTACTGGGGGCAGTGCCAAGGTGGCCATGTGTCTTACCACCAGGGAGCTATACTTACCTGTGTAGTCCCAGCACAGTCATCATGACATTTTTTTCAATTTTCAAAACCAGTAGTGATTCACGTCAGCTGGATGGGAGAAGATGGAAGTAGTAACAGTAAGACGGTTAATTAGATTTAATTTTATGTTAAATTATGCTAATCAGGGTTGCTTCCTTTCTGATTGTGTCATTGGGGGCAGAGGGCTGGCTGGGAACTTTTCCTTCTGAAATCTTGCCGGAGCATATCCCGATTTGGGGCTCTCACGAGATTTTTTTTAAAACAAATTATTTATTAGTGTCACAAGAAGGCTTACATTAACACTGCAATGAAGTTTCTGTAAAAATCCCTGAGTCGTCACACTCCGGCACCTGTTTGCGTGCCGGAGTGGGGGCATTGAGGGAGAATTTAGCATGGACGATGTACCCAACTAGCACATCTCTTGGACTATGGGAGAAATGATGTGGGTATGCCGGCGTTGGACTGGCGTAAACACAGTAAAAAGTCTGACAACACCAGGTTTTAGTCCAACCGATTTATTTGATAATAGACTCACAAGCTTTCGAGGCTTCCCTCTTCACCTGACGAAGAGGGAAATCTCGAAAGCTTGTGATTTATCAAATAAATCGGTTGGACTAAAACCTGGTGTTGTCAGACTTTTTACTACGGGAGAAAACCAGAGCACCTGGAAGAAATCCACGCAGACATGGGGAGAATGTGAAAACTCCACACAGGCAGTGACCCAAGCTGGGAATCGAACCTGGATCCCTGAGGCTGTGAGGCAGATGTGGACTGTTACGGGTTTTACAGCTGTGGTTAATGTGGCCACTTGATTGCCACCTATATATCACCTGCTACAGAAAGTATTTCACAAATAATTGAACAACAAATCAGTGCCTGATTTAGACTTGGTGAGGCTCTAAGCTGTATAAAACTTAGAGGCCCCTTGTTAAAAAGTCACACCAAAAGGTCCCACAAAGGTGCATACCAAAACGATCTTGAGTCCACAAAAAAATTGAAAACATAATTATGCCTTTTAATTATTTAATAACAAGATATTTAAAATGAAAAATACAAATTATTTTCCAATGAATGCACTTACTGATTACTGATTATATATTTATCATTTGGCTGGCTTGATCCCTCTCATAGATTATAATATAGTATACCTGGGAAACAATACTTAAATGTAATTTTTAAAATAATTTTAAGATATATTTGTATATATATATATTTATATACACACAAAATGCTAACAAAATAAGTAATCAGGATCACTTTTATCAATATAAGCAAGAATGAAATCATTTGCAAAATCAGAAAAGCTGGCGCTTTCTGTTTCTTCTCTGGTATCCACTCTTAAATGTTCTCTTCATTGTAAACCTTCTGAAATTTTGAGGCCCCTGCAGATTGTGAGGCCCTAAGCTGTAGCGTGTTTAGCTTATGCCTAAATCCGGCACTGTAACCAATGCATCCCAAGCTATAAAATGGAGTAAAGTTGCAACTTTCCTAGTGTGAGACTTTATGACCTGTGCTCAGTTTTTAGTGATCCCTTAGCACTGTTAAACTTGCGTGCCACCTGCTGTCAGCTCCTTTGAGCTCAGTTGAAGTGACAAGCCTGATACTAAGGCTATTGTGCCACTTGCTGTGCTGCACTATATTGATAATGGAGACATGCTGCTTTTTCATTTCAGGGATTATGGAGTGTTTGCCACTATTGTATTATTTGGACACCACACATCATGACTGCATCACTAAATGTTATCAAGGTCAAAGTTGTGCTTTTCATCCTTCTCCATCCTCAGTTTGTCTCAAAAATCCATAAGCAAGATTACCAAAGTGTTATTCAGGACTACTGGAATTAAGTCTGGTCTGATGTTTCATTTGGAGGGCATATTTTCCATTGTTGGGTATCAGGATGTGTTGACTGTCCAATTAAGTTGATGTGAGGCAATAATCTTACTTTGTAGATTTACAATATTAGTAGTCGTGCATTAATCAGCAATTAAGCACTAAGAAACTATTGCTCCATACCTTCCAGCATCTATTTTTCAAAACTTGCAGGTCTAAGTAGAATCTCTCATTTTTAAAACAGGAAAACAATCATTTTGTTGGTTAAATTAGCACAAAATTTGAACTCATGTTCATAAATGCTTTTAGTAAGAATCATTTTGTGGTGCAGTGGTTGGGGCAGCATGATGGCAGTAGTGGTTAGCACTACTGCCTCACAGCACCAGGGACCAGGTTCCATTCCTGCCTCGGGTCACTGTCTATGAGGAGCTTGCATATTAGAACATAGAACATTACGGCGCACACAGGCCCTTTGGCCCACAAGTTGTGCCGATCATATCCATACCTACCAAGCCATAGAACTATCTATAACTCGCAATCCCATTAAATCCCATATACTCATCCAGACGTTTTTTAAAAGACCCCAGCGAGTTCACCTCTACCACCACTGATGGCAGCCAATTCCACTCACTCACCACCCTCTGAGTGAAAAACTTACCCCTGACATCTCCTCTGCACCTGCTGCCCAGCATCTTAAACTTGTGTCCTCTCGTAGCGACCGTTTCAGCCCTGGGAAATAGCCTCCAAGAATCCACCCGCTCTATTCCTCTCAACATTTTATAAACCTCTATCAGGTCGCCTCTCAACCTTCGTCCCTCCAGGGAGAAGAGACCTATCACCCTCAGCCTATCTTCATAAGGCATGCCTCCCAATCCAGGCAACATCCTTGTAAATCTCCTCTGCACCCTCTTAATACCTTCCACATCCTTCCTGTAGTGAGGCAACCAGAACTGCACACAGTCCTATTCTTCCCGTGTCTGTCTGTATTTCCTCTGAGTGGTCTTGTCTCCTCCCACACTCTAAAGATGTGCTGGTTAGGTTGATTGACCATGCTAAGTTGCCCCTTAATGCCAGGAAGAGTAGCTAGGTAAATACATGGGATTACGGGGATAGAGCTTGGGTGGGATTGTTGACAGTGCATGCTCGCTGGGCTGAATGGCCTCCTTCTAGACTACAGGGATTTTATGATAAACAGCATGGAGCAGGAGTGGGCCACTCAGCCCCTCGACACTGCTCTGCACCATTCAGTAAGATTGTGACTGACCCGATTACGTTTTTGTGTGTTGAGGATGTGAAATCTTATAGCACCATCCTCCCAGCAGTAATACATTGGTTTAAATGAATAATGGAGTTCCTTTATCCATTTATTAATTATAAATGTATGTGTGAAGGAACTACATCCTGAATAAAATAATGCATTGTGCCCCTGGGAAATTGGCTTGTAATTATGAGTTAATCTTAATTCATACAAACGCATAAGTTAGGAGCAGGAATAGGCCACTTGGCTCTTAGAGTCTGCTCCACTAAACAATAAGATGTTGGCTAATCTAATTGTAACCCGAGTTCCACATTCCTGCCTACACCGGTAAACCTTACTCCGCTTTGCTTTTTAAAACTCTATCTGGCTCTGATTTAAAAATATTCAAATACTCTGCTTCCCTTCCACTGTCTCTTCAGGAAGAGTGTTACCACCTCTGCCCTTATTTTTAAATGAGACCCTAGTTTTAGATTTTCCCACAAGAGAATGCATCCTTTCTCTTGAGTGCATCGTCCCTTTTAAGAGAAAGGATCAGGTGACCAAGCTCCACCCTGGGTGGGGCCTAGGGGAGTCAGCCTTAGACTGATTAAGACATTCAATAGATCATTCCTTGTTTGAATCTTACCTAGTTGCCTCATGTCTTTAGATAGTTCATAATTAAACCAAACATAATACTTTCTACGTGCAGTGTTAAGATTCCTCAGAAACTTGTCGGTTTCAATCACGTTACCTCTTACTGTTCTAAACTCTAGTGGATACAAGTCTATCCTGCCCTACTTTTCGTCATAAGACAACCCTCCTATCTGAGCTATTGGTCCAGTAAACTCTTTCCGAAATGCTTCCAACTCATTCAAATCCGTCCTTAATTTAGGAGACTAATACTGTACTCAGTACTCTAGATGTGGTTCTACCAATGCCCTGTATAACTGAAGCATAACCTATCTTCTCTTGTATTCAATTGCCCTTACAAATAGCATTCTTTTAGCTTTCCTAATAGATTGTTGCACCTGCATATTAACTTCTGTGATTTATGCACTGGAACACCCTGATCCTTCCACATCGGAGTTCTCTCATCATTTACATAAAATGTTTTTTATTCTCCCTGCCAGAATGACAATTTCACATTTTCCCACATTGTATTCCAATTGCCAGATCTTTGCCTACTCACTTAACCATTGGTTTTGAATTATGGATATGTTATCATATTTTTCATGACAGATTTGCAGAATGTGATTCCCACGAAAAGCAAAATTAACCTATTAGTTGCTATAAATCAGGCCCTTGATAAACCCTTGAAGGTTACTAAGTTTACTGCTTGAGGAAACGTGAAAGGTAAAATTTCGGAACTGTTTGTTATAAACATTAGTTTTGTGGCATGTGCTACATAAGATTTTCTGCTTCAACTTTGAGAAGTATGTGATCTACCTGTTTGGTTCCCATAATGAGTAGTAAATTCATTCTTTTAGTTGAAGTAATCATTTCAACTGCTAAATTTATGTTTAGAAAGATAGTTTCAAATAAGCCAACTAACAATTAAAGGTTGCCTTGGATCACACGCAAAATATTGTTTACTTATTGCAAGATCACACATGTTTGTTCCTCTGAATACAATCTCCCAAGAATAATTATTCTGTCATCAAAGTGGCAGGAGCTACAACAATAACATTGGTTCATTATTTTCATCTATCGTTTCTAACAAAATAACAAAACATCTTGGGATTAAATGAGGATCTAGAGAAAGGCCCATGATTTTGGGTTGACTTAGTATGACTGCATCTTTATTTAAATCCCTTCCTTCATTTATTGTACTTTAATGATATTTAATTAGCCTTTTTGAGTCTTTCTTTTTATTTTCTCGTTTTCTTTCATATTTTTAATTCCCCAAAAACTGTAAACGAAATCCAACCAGATTTTAAATCATTAGGACACCTGGCCTTTCCATGATCCTTATTTATAATCATAGACATAGCGTGAAATAAAAGGCTGGTACTTTGGAAAAAAAATCTGATGTAACAAAATTTGCTTGATAATTTTTAAAAATGCTTTTGCCCTTGACAAATAAAAAACTAAAATAATCCAACAGAACAGGGAGTTGAATAAAATTGATTGATTGGATTGGACATAATATTAATTGATTTTGATCAAGTATGAAACTTAAAAGTATGCTGGCTCAGAGAGGCAATGTCCACTGACAAGTGTCACACTGACCTGTAAAGATAGCCAAGTGTAAGACTGGAATATCAATTCAAACTTGAGAATTCTCAACTCTGACTCATTCCATTGACAAGATGATTCATCATACTTGTTTGAAAAATTACTTACATTCTGTAGATCTTTCTACTATCTGTGGTCAATTTTCATACTTATCTTTAAACTTAAAGAAAACATGGGTCCACAAAAAAAAATCAAGATTTAAAACAAACTTTTGCCTCTGCTTGAACAATAATTGTTAATACAATGAGTTGTATTATTTATCAAGGTTATCTGATGGCCCTCAAGAATTTTTGGGTAGTGGATGCTTCATGAACGTTGATGAATGTTACCACATGTTGATAATATGTCCTGTAATAACTCAGGAAGCTGATCGGAAAGAAACAAAATTTTATTCCTAAATCAGTAGTTAAGCCACAATCCTGTGGTGTGCATACATGAGTCCCCTCTATTACCAGCGGGTGACCAGACCCGCTCAGGGTTCTGCTTTATCGAGGGCTTGGATGACAAGTTCTACCTAGGTAGGTAATCACTATTACCATGGGAACTCGCATTCCATAAGTTCCATAGGGAGATCAATTAAGGTTTCCCCATGTAAGTCCTGAGGATTATCACATGTTCATTCTTCAGTATTATGTGGGAAAAATGAAGATTAATATGTTGAAGAGTGTATGTTATTGAGTTATGAATGAGTGTCAGAGGTTTAAGGTACTGGTATAGGAACAGGAAAAATCCAGTCAATAAAACTCAAAATTGCAATATTATTTATCTATAAAATATTATTGACATTTTTAAAAGAATTATATGGATGAATGCACTGAATAATTCAGAGAATTTAAATGTATTAGGCATTGTGTAAAGTGTAATTAATTTTAAAGTTGGAACCATTTTGGTGTCATAGTTTTGTCAGTGAAACCACTAATTGTACGCTTAGCATAAAGAGGACAATGCGCCCAACAAAGATTATTGCAAGAGTTTTTTACAAAATTCTGTCATTACAAAATTGTTCATGTATTTTCATATCAGAAAACATATTTTGTAAGTCATCTGGGAAATTTCTATTGTGCATATCAACATAGTAATATTGAACCTTATTATGCTTGGATTCTCACTTGTGTATGAAGTCAAAATGGCAGAAAGTCATATTCTGCCTTGTTCCTCCTCCCTATGTCGGGTTCTATAGAATATAACTGTCTTTCCGTATGATGATTATGACTTATATCAACATTTCAAGGAAAAATAAAGCAAAGCAAACACGGGCACCAGGAAAGAATCATGTTCTCCAGTGATGTTTTTGATCTTCCATTTCATCAGTTCCAGATCTTAGCAGTGTAACTGTATGGAGGAACAAACAGGCACATTGAAATCAACTGAAGTGTCATCTTACAGGCAGGAAGTCTGGTTGGAGAAGAGCTTGACAGTTGCCTGTGTGCCCTCTTTGTTGTATTGAACAGAAGAGAGAATATGAATTTGTTGAGTGCATTTAAGATCTAGTGCTTGCCAAAGTAAGGGGAGCAATGACCTAGTTGTATTATCTATTAATAGTCCAAGAGGACTATTAATCCAGATACTCAGCTAGTGTTCTGAGGATCCAGCTTCAAATCTCGCCATAGCGGATGGTGGAATTCAAATCCAATAAAAATATCTGGAATTGAGAATCTACTGATGACCACGAAACCATTGTCAATTGTTGTAAAAACCCATCAGGTTCACTCATGTCATTTAGGGAAGGAAATCTGCTGTCCTTACCTGGTCTGACCTATGTGTGATTCCAGAGCCACAGCAATATTGTTGACTCTCATCTGCCCTCTGTAATCACCTAGCAAGCCATTCAGTTCAAGGGCAACAGGGGTTGAACAACACATGCTGGCCAGCCAGCGATGTCCATGTCCCTTAAATGAGAAAAAAAGTGTTTTACAGCAAAGGAAGTAGTGTATAATGTAGCAGCTTGGCATGCCGGAGGATGTGGTGGTGGGGGGGGAGGGCAAAATGGATGTAAAATTACAATAATTGTTCACAATTTATTGAAGGTGTTATTGAATTTAATCTTCACAATTTATACCCACAATAAGGAATACTCAGCATGGATTTCCAAGGGGGATATCATCCTTGACTAACCTTCATTTAGGAGGCAACAGTGTAGATAATAGTAATGCAGATAATGGTAATGTACTCAATGTAACTTAGCTGGATTTCCAAAAGACCTTCAAATAAGGGGCTCAATAATTGAATAAGGTCAGCAAATACAAAGCTGGGATAAATGACAGAATGGATTTCTATTTAGCTTTGAAATAGAAAGCAGGGACTCGGGTAATTATGCAGAATGTAGGTAGTGGTATTCCAGAAGAATCAGTGCTGTTCACAATTTACGTTAACAGTTTGTACTTGGAATCCAAAGCACACTTTCTAAATTTGCAGATGACATAAAATGGGGTGAATAGTCCTCACTTCAGAGGACTTGAATAAATTGCAGGAGGACAGAGCATTATGGACAAATAATGGGCAAATAAATTTTGGTTCATCAATGGAGAGTGAGATCTTTTAGTAGGAAGAATAGGGAGGTTGTTTATTACTTGGATGGTACAAGTCAAGCAGAGGTTGAGGAATAGAGGGATCTGAGAAGTACAAGTAACCAGTCACTAAAAGCTGGGCTACAGGTTAACAAAACTTTAAATAAAAACAAACCAAGTACTAAGATTGGAGAGAGAGAGGAGGGAAGTTACGCAAAATCTGCATTGAGCCTTGGTTAGAGCAAACTTGAAGTACAGTGTGTAGTTCTGTTTGCCATTATTATGAAAAGGATAAAGAGCAGCAGAGAGGGTGCAGAGAAAATTGACAAGAATGATACGAGATACACATATGTGTCCATATCAGGAAATTATTGACAGGCTGGGTCTCTTTTCTCTTGGGAAAATGCTAAGGGATGATATAATAAAGGTCTTTAAAATTATTCAAGGTAGTGATCGAGTGGTTACGGAAAGAATATTTCTCCTTGTGGGAAAGAATATAAATAGAGGCCTTTACTATACGATATCCAACAAGAAATTCAGTTGAAATGTTTGGTGAGAAGGTGGAGCTCATTAACAAAGAGTTTGGTTAAAGTGAACTGTATTGATGCAATTGAGGAGAAACAAGAGAAGCAGGTGAAGAAGGGAATAGATCAGGATTTGGCTGTGAAAAGATGGGAAATGGCTGAAGTGGAGAACATAATGCTGGCACGGTCTAGTTGGGTGGAGTGGCTTATTTCCGTGCCATATCTCCTTATGTAGTATGTTATCCTATGAATTGCTAGTGAGTCGAGCTGTAGGATTGAATTTTCTTATGAACCAATTGATGAATAAATGAAAGAATTAGAGGCAAACATATTTTGAGTTGTATCATCAAGGTCACCTTGTACATGAACATGTCCTGTATTTGCGGTAAATGAGGTGTAATC
This sequence comes from Carcharhinus amblyrhynchos, assembly GCF_965287045.1. Lineage (NCBI taxonomy): Eukaryota > Metazoa > Chordata > Chondrichthyes > Carcharhiniformes > Carcharhinidae > Carcharhinus > Carcharhinus amblyrhynchos. The sequence goes on from NC_137326.1 coordinate 93,074,348, forward strand.
AGTTATTCTCACTGGAGTTAATTATCACATTTCAAACAGTAGAATCATCAACTTCCAAAAATAAATAAAGCTGTGCAGAAAAAGGAAACTGCAGGTAAAGAAAAAGAACGCAAATAAGGGAACGTGATTATTAAAGAAAATATGGATGTTACTATTTTTGCAGGTGAAGTCAAAGATTATAAATTAAATGAATTTGTATGTAGGTTCTGAAGACATTGTGAAATAGGGAGGAGCTTTTACCTTGAGGAACTCTGGGAAAGCAAGTGTAATTTCCTGAACGTAAGATATAAACAGATTTCGAACCTACAATCAGAATGGTAGGTACATTGAAATTTCATTCTAGTAATAAAGTTCATTCAAAATCAGTAGCATTCTGGCTGGTTGTGTGAGTAGGTACACACCTTACTTATCTGGAAAGGTGACTTTATTAGTTCTTTGAATTGGAGTCTGTGCGCCTTTCTATTATGGATATTGCTGTGTCCAATTGATATATTTGTTAAGTAGCTCGTGTTCTCATATTACAAAACACTTGAAAAGCATCCCCACAAGATAGTGCAATACCCGGAAACAGGCTGAACAGGTTCAGCAATGTTGTTGCACAATACTTTGTTATTTTCTTAAATATGAGAAAACATGCCTTTAAATATGCACTTGAGTTAATTCCAGAGTTAAAATTGCTATTAAGTAGTGTGAATCACATTTACTGAAGTATATTCTAATGCAAATCTATATTTACATGGTCTGAGCTGATTTGTGGTGTTTTAAATAAGTTTTATAATGTATTAGTATACTTGTTTATGCAGTGAGTTACGTACATATGTTTATCCAGTGAGTAATCAAGGGAGTGAAATCCCTTTTTAGTTATGTACATCTTAACATTATAACATTATAACATTATATATTAACATTATAACATTATTTACATCTTAACATTATCTTAACATTGAATGTGCTTGCTGCAGCTGTATAGGGCACTGGTGAGGCCGCAGCTGGAGTACTGTGTGCAGTTTTGGTTGCCGCACTTACGCAAGGATATTTTGGCCTTGGAGGGAGTGCAGAGGAGGTTTACTAGGCTGATACCGGAGTTGAGGGGGTTGAACTATGAGGAGAGGCTGAATAAACTAGGCTTGTACTCGTTAGAGTTTAGAAGAATGAGGGGAGATCTCATTGAGACATATAAGATGATGAATGGGATGGATAGGATAGAGGTGGAGAGGCTCTTCCCGCTCAGAAAGGACAGTAGGACTAGAGGGCACAGCCTCAAGATAAAGGGGGGGCGGTTTCAAACAGAGTTGAGGAGGAACTTCTTCACTCAAAGGGTGGTGAATCTCTGGAATTCTCTGCCTGTTGAAGTGGTGGAGGCTGCCTCGCTAAATATTTTTAAGACGCGGGTTGATAGGTTTTTGATAGGCAAGGGGATTAAGGGTTATGGGGAGAGGGCGGGAATGTGGAACTGAGACACGACAGATCAGCCATGATCTTATTGAATGGCAGGGCAGGCTCAAGGGGCTAGATGGCCTACTCCTGCTCCTATTTCTTATGTTCTTATGTTCTTATTGACACGCCATGCAGTGTCATCCTGCATCATGGCAAAAATGATAATCTTAAAGCTGCATGCTTATTCCAACTGCTTCTCTCTGGCAAGAGAGAATGAAGTTTATATTCAGTTGTCTTGCAATACAAAGGCTCTATGACCTTGCTTTTGCAACAATGGACTGCAAACTGGGAGACTTTGCAAATAATGCTTTCTGTAGCTCAGATGGAGCCTACTAGAATAAAATTCATGCCTTTAGTAATGTTCAGCAAGAAGTCTTACAACACCAGGTTAAAGACAACAGGATTATTTGGAAGCAGAAGCTTTCAGAGTCTTGGGCTCCTTCTTCAGGTGAGACTTAAGGAGCCTGAGACTCCGAAAGCTTGTGTTGCCAAATAAACCTGTTGGGCTTTAACCTGGTGTTGTGAGATTTTTTACTGTGCTTACTCCAGTCCAACGTCGGCTTCTTCACATTACAGTAATGTTCACAGTCATTGGCAATGCTGTTTGAACCCTGCTTTGAAGTTCAAATATGCCTGCAGTGTTCAGTGAGCACCATGTTAATGAAGTGGAGACATTAGATAGGTTATTACTCATTGAGGTTTAGGAAGGACTGTTGCTATCTGAACACATGGGGTCTTTCTAAGAGCCTTTCTTTACTGCAATCACCTCCTCCCTTTTCCAGCAACTTATCCTCCTTTATTTTGGAGCAGTCCAAGGGGGCTACATACTTCTGCACTCATGTCTGGGAGCAAGTGGGTTTTGCAGAATTCTGTGTCAGGAGAAACTCCTGCAGCATGTAACACGTCAGCCTCTGGAAGCCACCAAACAGTTCCACAAACTCAACCAGGTTGGCAGAAATCATAGAAGAACATAGAACTTGGAACATTACAGCACAGTACAGGCCCTTTGGCCCTCAGTGTTATGCTGAGCTATGTCCAATTCCAAGATCAAGCAATCCCCTCCCTATCATTCTGGTGTGAAAATCAATTAGCAATTAATGTGATGCTCCCTTTTAGAAAGTGCAGGCGATATGATCCTTCTGCTGTTGAAAGGATGTTTAGCTGTGTGAGGACATCGGCTGAAGTATTGAGCTGTAATGTGGCAGTGCAAAGTATTTTTGTACGCTGATTGATTTCACAGTGCAGCTATTCTGAAGACCTCTAGTCAGGGCTCCCTATGCTTGTGTTAACACCCTCACCACCATGGCAACCAATGTGGCCAGTCTAAAACAACACTGAGAAACCTGGGGTAGAATGTTAATGATGGTGAGCAGTTGGCACTCGCCAATCTGAGAGTCAGCACGTAACATGTAACCTCCAAGCCCATTGTCATTTAACATCTACTTGAACATTGATTGGCAGAGAGTGCAATTTCCATTCGCCCTTGAATGGAACCTCTGTCTGTGAGAGCTGTCTTTCCAACCTGTCCAGGCACAGTGGTGCAGTGGACAACGAAGGTCCCAGGACTGTTCTCAAGGTAAGTCCTAGGGCTGGAGGGGTAATCAGGCATCTTGGATGGGTGGGGGGCAAGGGACAGAGCTACAAGGTCCCAGAGAGATGGCTACCTCAAATCTGAGGGGGGATTCAGATTGAGCCCTTCTTCTCCACTTCCTGTGCCAGATGCAGAGAAGTTTGTTGCTCTGTTTCCCATCCTACACAAGCCCACTCCCACTAGTTGAAATATTGAGGCTGGGGGGGAAAAGGCCCTCACATGGCTGTGAAATTGTATCTGGATCGGGACAGGCGGGATGCGGGGAAGAATCCTCTCCATGCAATTTATGCTCTTCCATCCTGACTCAGAATCTGCCTTGGGAGGGGGGAGTGGCGTCAAATCCTGCCCTTTGAGCCTGGCTACACATAATCTGCAACATGGCAGAAGTCTCTGATCTGAAATGTTTTATTCCAATTCTCATTTCTGTCTCCACAAATGCTCTCAGCCCTGGTGAATATCTCCAATATGTTCTGTTTTTTATAGATTGCAGCAAAGTGATAGAATCACTGCCCTCCATCAGAACAATGTTGTGTTAAATTACCTGTTCTCTCCACAGATTCTGACTGACGTGATATGTGCTTTCATTGCTTCAATATTTGGAGTTTATTTCTTATTATTCCTGGCTTTTGTCACACTGAACAACTTTGCACAGTATTTTGATCATCCTGCCACCAGCTCTGGTGGAAGCAGTGGCACTCTGGGATTAGGAACAAGCCAAGGTGCTATATAGAATGATGGCGGCGTGCTACGGATCACTCTGAGTCTGAGTTGCATGTTGTAACATGGAGCTATGGATAATGAATGGAGAGATTCTGACTTCCTTTGCAAGGCATAGGTGACAGGAATCACTCCTGATCTTACAGCCTGCCTGCCATTGATGTGCTCTAGAAGGATTTTCAAGCTGACGTTTAGGCTGTTTGGCTGCCTTATGAACATCCCTTCCTCAGCCATAAAGTGCTGAGAGTGGGATTCGAACTAGGGTCAGAGGCAGGGTTTCTACTAAAGTATACTGAAGTTTATTTATTAGTCACAAGTAAGGCTTACATTAACACTGCAATGAAGTTACTGTGAAATTCCAGTAGTCGCCTGTTTGGGTCAATGTACCTAACCAGCACATCTTTCAGACTGTGGGAGGAAACTGGAGCATCCGGAGGAAACCCACCCAGACACGGGGAGAACGTGCAAACTCCATGTAGACAGTGGCCCGAACTGGGGATTGAACCCTGGTTCCTGGCGTTGTGAGGCAGCTGTACTAATCACCGTGCCACCACACTGCCCGGATTCTACCCACTGCACCATGAGAACTCTCCCCACTTCATTGGGTATTCAAAGATAAATGTTTGTTTTTACAGATGCGCTTTATGCTGCTTTTCAGCCGCCAAGGCAAATTGAGGCTCCAGAAGTGGTATACCACAATGCCTGATAAAGAGAAGAAAAAGATTACGCGGGAACTTGTTCAAATTGTGCTGACTCGACAACCCAGAATGTGTAGTTTTGTGGAATGGCGGGATGTCAAAATTATTTATAAAAGGTTTGAATTATGTTTTAGTAATGCAGAAATGAGCAACATTTCATTATTTCTACTCTAATTAATAACTAGCTATTGATTATTTACTAAACTTGATATAACTGTGACTTCTGATGCATTATAGAAAACAACAACCAGTTTGAAAGCAGGTGATTGCACAAGAACTGGCACCAGCTGTTTCTGACACAACATTTACGGAACTGTTGATTCTTTAAAGAATAAGAAGCACCCTTTTCTATTTTCATTGAATTTTATTAGCAGTCAGAGTAAAAGCAGAAAATGCTGGAAAGTCTCGACAGTCTGGCAGCATCCGTGGGGAGAGGGAGAGAAAGAAGTAGAGTTAATGTTTCAAGATCACGGCTGGAATTCTCCGGTCTCGCACACTCTGCCTCCGCTGCCAGCGAGAACGGAGAATTTGGCACTCGGTCAAAACTCTTCGCAGCAGCAGGACTGGCTAATCCCACTCCTGGGTGAGATTGGAGAATTCCAGCCCATGTGGCACAAGCTCTGCAGTAGAATCATACAGACTGTATTTCTCTCTCCATGGATACTGCCAGGCCTCTAGAGTCTTTCCAGCATTCTCTGTTTTTATTTTGGTTTCCAGCAGATGCAGTATTTTGCTTTTATTTTCTTTTATTTTAGCTTAGAATGACTATTCCAAAGCAGAGTTTATGATTCCCTGCTTCCCTTCAGTAATTTTCCGTGGCATCTTACTGAATTTTTACTCTATGCCTTTCCATCTGTATTCCAGATGAACAGTGAGTTTTCATTTGCTCTGTTTGGCTTGCATCCCTTTCAATGAATCGGAAAAGAAAAGAAATGATTTAAAACCTACTTCAGGACAAAGCATGATTAGTATTTTCAGCAGCTCAAACCAACACCCTACACACAAATCAGACTTTAAACTCTAATCATTAATCACAAAATAGAAACGAAGACCACCTCCCATTGAATTTATATAGCACCTTTCACAACCTCAGGCCACCCTAAAATGCTTAGAGCCATTGAAGTGCCTTCTAAAGTTTAGTCACTGTTGTAATGAGGAAAACGTGACAGTCACTTTGCACGGAGCATTGAGACAGTGATCAGATCAGCTGTTTTGTCATATTCAAAGAAGGATAAATAGTAAGAACAAAGAAAATTACAGCACAGGAACAGGTCCTTCAGTTCTCTAAGCCTGCACCGACCATACTACCCCAATGAACTAAAACCCTCTACCCTTCTGGGGGACCGTATCCCTCCATTTCCATCCTATTCAAGTATTTGTCAAGATGCCCCTTAAACATCGCTGTCATATCTGCTTCCACTGCGTCCCCCAGCAGTGAGTTCCAGGCTGCCACCACCCTCTGTGTAAAAAAACTTGCCTCGTAAATCTTTAAATCTTGGCCTTTTGCACCTTAAATCTTTGCCCCCTAATAATTGACTCTTCCACACTGGGAAAAATCTTCCGACTATCCACTCTGTCCATGCCCCTCATAATCTTGTAGACTTCTATCAGGTTGCCTGTCCACCTCCGTTGTTCCAGTGGGAACAAACCAAATTTCTCCTCATAGCTAATGCCCTCCATACCAGGCAACACCCTGATAAACCTTTACTGTCTCCAAAGCATCCACTGGCAGCGTGGCAACCAGAATTGAACACTGTATCACAAGTGCGGCCTAACTAAGGTTCTATAAAGCTGCAACATGATTTCCAACTGCAGTAATGTCCTGGAGCTGAGATGATTGACATCCATCCACAACAGCCATCTTTCCTTATGCTGGTGTGATTCCAACCAGTTCTCATTGCCCTCAGTTTTGCTAGGGCTCCTTCAGTCACAAGCTGCCTTGATGTCATGGGCAATCACTCCCACCTCATCCCAGGAGCTGAACTGTCTTGTTCATGCTTGAACCAAGGCTGTAATGGGGTCAGGAACTAAGTGATGCTGGTGAAACCCAAACAGAGCATCAGTGACAAGTTATTGCAAAGCAAGTGCCACTTGATAGCACTTTATCCGGGCTCAGCTCACCCTGCTGCTGCAGCCCTAATTCATGCCTTTGTTACATTTAGATTTGACTATTCCAAGGCTGTCCTGGGTGGTGTCCCACGTTCGTTCCTCCATAAACTTTAGGTGATCCAAAACTCTGCTGTCCATTTCTTAACTCACAGCAAATCCCTTTCCCCTATTACCCCTGTACTTGATGACTTACAGTCAAGCAATGTATTTATTTTAAATTTCTCATCTTTGTTTTCAAACTCCTTTCATTGCCTTATCTTTGTAAACTCCGCCCCCACAATCCTCAGAGATATCTATGTGTTGCTAATTGTGGCTACTTAGTATCCCTGATTCTAATCACTCCACCTTTGGTGGCTGTGTCTGGTTGCCTTGACCCTGGGATTCACGCTTTACCCCTACTTTGTCACTGAAGATGCTCCTTAGAACCTAATTCTTGCCTGAACAGTTAAGCCATCTGACCTAACCTCTCGTTATGTGACTTACTGTCATAATTAGTTTTATAATGCCTCCATGAAGTGCCTTGGCACAGTGCCATATGAATATAAGCTCTGCCCCCACTGAACTCTAGCAGATAATGTGTTAGAAAATGTTCTCATGTTCTGCTGCATTATGTGAACAACCAGTAGAGAAACAGGCCATTCAGTCCAACGAGTTCATGCCAGTGACATATTTACATTTGCAGACTTTGTGGCTGGATCTTTTCTCATCCCTCTGCCTCCTCATATCATTTCAGTGGTAGGAAATGGGTCTGCCTCAGCTCCACTGTGCTACTTCCACTTTTCTGTCATTTGGTTTTTAGCAATGACTCATCCATTTACTGGTCTAAAAAATTTAATTAGTTAAATTGGAGTGATGTCATCCATCCTTCAGTTGTTAGGCAATGATTAGCATCCAGTGCTTGGGTTCAACTGAAATCAAAAGTGACTGAGATGTAAAACAAGTTACTGATTGGCTATTGCCCATTTTAAACCGTTGCATACATTGAAAGTGAGCCCTGACGTCCTTTTTCTTTGACTATGGTGTTGAGATTTGCCTTTACCATACAGTTTAATGTGTAACTATTGGGTCTCAGTGCTTTGGACTGACCACACTTTCAGTAAAACGGCCATTCAGAGTCCTGAACAATTTAAGCATACATTTCTCAGACTTGCACTCAGCTGCTTTAGCTGAAATATTCATTATTCTGTTTGTTTTCTTTATCACCACCATGTGCTCATTGGGCACATTGAGGACCTACTCCATCACTTATCACCCCTAGATCTCTTTCAGACCTCATCTTTGCCATTTTGACAGCATTCACATACTTAAAGTAGTTTAACGTTTATTGATTAGTGTCACAGGTAAAGCTTACATTAACACTGTAATGGAGTTACTGTGAAATTCCCCTACTTGCCTCACTCTGGCGCCTATTCGGGTCAATGCACCTAACCAGCACGTCTTTCAGACCGTGGAGGGAAACCAGAGCATCTGGAGGAAACCCACAAAGAGACGGAGAGAATATGCAAACTCCACACAGACAGTGACCCAAACTGGGAATCGAACCCAGATTCCTGGTGCTGTGAGGTGGCAGCGCTCACCACTATGCCACCTACTCGCTCACCATTTTCCTTCACACTTTTCCATATTAAATTTAATTTTCCATGTTATTTCCATTTATGTCATGTATCTGGATGCCTCTTCAGATTCACCAATCGCCATTCTCTCCTCTCAATTTGGTATTATCCGTGAATCTGATCACTTTTCATGAATGATTCAAATTTAGAACCTCAATGAAAAATAGTTCTCTCTACATTGTTGATTTTTAATAGATGTGCCATGTGCTGATTTTCTATTTATTTGCTAGAACAGGTACATTTAAGAGGTTCTTACTGAAAACGTGGATATTATATCATGCAGCAATTTTGAACATTGCACCTAGATTCTGGCAATATCTCACTCAGTTCAAGATTTTACTTATTTTGTGTACAGTCTCTGTTTAGAATATCGTTTCACTTAAGTGCTTTATATTTGATCAGAGAACCATTAAATTGAAGTATTCTGTGATGGCAAAACTACTTTTCGAATCGCTTGACAAAGATAATGAACTGAAGCTTCAGCCTGAGGGAAAACTGTCAAAGATCAGGCAGAATGCAGCGCCATAATCAGAATCCCGGAAAGGACTTGGGCCCTATAAAGGGAGAACCGAGATTTGAAGAATGATATTTTTTGCCCTTAGGAAAGATAATGATGAGCCTTTTTTTAAATTGATTTCTGTTTTTTTACCCCTCTCTCTGCAAAGTTGAGGCAAAGTGTTTATTCATGGGATGTATGTTCTGCCTACCGATTTCTTTTGTAGAAAAATTGTAAGTTTATAGTTTCACTGAAATGGTGCTCAGGAGAAATTTTTCAAACTGGTGTTGAAAGCTTGCAGTGTTCAAATGCAAGCCACTCAAAAAAAATTATTGTCTTGTGCCAAAATATAATTCATAAAGTGTAGTTATTTGCAACCATAGATTCTCTATAGTGCAGATGGAGGCCATTCGGTCCATCGAGTCTGCACCAACCACAATCCCACTCAGGCTTTATTCCCGTATCCTCACGTATTTACCCTGCTTATCCCCCTGACACTAAGAAGCAATTTATCATGACCATCAACCTAACTCACATATCTTTGGACTGTGGGAGGAAACTGGAGCACCCAGAGGAAACCCATGCAGACACAGGGAGAGTGTGCAAACTCCACATAGACAGTGACCCAAGGTCAGAATTGAACCCAGGTCCCTGGTGCTGTGAGGCAGCAGTGCTCACCGTTGTGCCACCGTGCGCCCCCTGTTGAATTTTTTTTTCATTCACAATATGCAGCTTGCTTTAACTAGAATAGGCTATCCAAGTCCGTAATAATCTTTAAGCATGTTTCCAACTATAATAATGGTTCCTACAGTTCTTTTCAATCACAACTATACAAACTTAAGATTTTGTTGTAAATAATATCAAAGTAAATTTCTGTGATTTCTTTTAAATTTACAATTCAATGCCCAATTAGTAAAATTGTTATTTGATTTTTCGCAGCTATTGTAAGGTTATTTCAAAGAAATATGCAACTTGTATTTTACTAACAAAGGCCTCTTGTTCACAACTGATTATGAAATGTTCACAAATAGAAAAATCAGCAGTGCGTTGGAATATCCCAAACATTATTAAACCAATGGAATAGTATTATAAAGCTAACAGAACTTCATTGTCAATAACTTTGATGCTGCGTATAACATCATGTTTCTGGGATTTTGTTTTTGTCCATCTCTTAGGTTTGCTAGTTTATATTTCTGTTGTGCAATAGAGGAACAAGACAATGAGCTTCTGACTCTAGAAATCATCCATCGCTATGTGGAACTGCTGGATAGGTATTTTGGAAATGTATGTTTTTTGCGATAAATGCATTTAAATATGCTTAATTTTATCATTGAACAGCCCCATTTGTGCTGGTGAAATTGTTTATTTGATTAAATTCTGCTTTTTGTAAAAAAAATTGAGGTTTTGACTCAAAGTGAGGCTTATTAATGCTTTGAAATTGAATAAAAACCTCTTGGTCAAGTACTGGTAGAGCATGGTTAGCTACTAAAATGTGTAAAGCTCATTTAGCTCAGCCTCCACAATTTATTCCAGCTTGAATCTTCTGAGGACACTCCAACTGAAGCAGGTAATTTTTTTTGTGGTAGCCTTAGGGGGAAAATGTTCTGTTGGAGGAGCTGGATTAGGACTGCCCAAACTCATTTTGCAATCAACATAAAAAGACATAACATAATCATGAAAGCTTTTAACACAAGGTCTAAAAATGAAAGAATGGCATGCAACAAATTGAACCATTCGGTCTTCAGGCATGATATGCCATAAAAGTTATGTTTAAATATTGTTGCTATTTCAATTGTTTTCACCACATTAGACAGCACAATTTAATATAGCTTTCGGATAATTATACCTATTTAGGTTAGAATTCCTTCAAATCAATTTTGTGGCATGCAGTTGTAGTACTAGTGTCTCAATTGTTAAAGGTGAAAATCAATCCTTCTTTCTTTGAAATTATTTGATTGTGAAGCTCAAAAATTTTGCCGTGATCCGAATAAATAGCATTAAAATTTAAATCTCTTTCCATGGTTCCTGCACCAGTTTACTTTCAATTGAAAATTTTGGATGGGGGCCTTTTTTAATGCAGGTCTGAATTTCTCAGTTGAAATTATGAATAATAAGTAAATTAAATATAATTTTTTTTAGTACACTGGGTTAGGGAACTGGTGAGTTTCACTGAAGTGGTAGAATCCAATTGATAGGTCACATTTCCTTCGGGGAAACTTGGATCTCAGTGATAACAAATCTGGGGAGGCAGCAGAGTTGATGGGAGACTCTCAGGAGAGTTAAGGATGTGTGGGTGTTGGGGAGAATACAGGGCAGAAATGTGTGTGAATCACAGCCTGTTTAGAGAGCATGATGCTGGCCAGGTTTGTGAAAAACTGCCTATTCCTCCTCTAAATGGGTTGAATAACAAACATAGGGTACTGCAAGAGATTTGTGAAAATGTTTCACAAGATTCTTTTACAAGTTTGCAGTTCCATTGTGGAATAGTAGCTTCTATTGAAAATCACTTCTTTAAAATGTTGTGATTGTCTTTAGGATGTTCATGTGTGCTTGATAAATATTGACTTGTTTTAATGTAATTATAGTACTAGTTATTATACTTCGATGAAACAATCCGGTTTATGAGAGCTGGTATTTAATATACCTAAAACTGCTACATAGCCAATTAGTTAATAGTGCTCTTACTTACAGAGTCATAGAGATCTACAGCATGGAAACTGGCCCTTCGGCCCACTTTGTCCATGCTGCCCCCTTTTTTAACCATTAAGCTTGCCCCAATTGTCCGTGTTTGGCCCATATCCCTCTATACTCATCTTACCCATGTAAATGTCTAAATGCTTTGTAAACACAGAATTGCCTCTGGTAGCTTGTTCCAGACACTCACCACCCTCTGTTTGAAAAAAATTGCCCCTCTGGATTCTTTTGTATCTCTCCCCTGTCACCTTAAACCTATGTCCATTAGTTTTAGGCTCCTGCACCTTTGGGAAACAATGTCAACTATTTCGCTGATCTATGCCTCTCATTATTTTATGGACCTCTGTAAGATCATTCCCAAGCCCCCTGTGCTCCAGGGAAAGAAGTCCCAGTCCATCCAGCCTCTCCTTATACTCAAACCATCAAGTCCTGGTAGCATCCTAGTAAATCTTCTCTGCACTCTTTCTAGCTTAATATTACCCTTTCTTTAATAAGGTGACTAGAACTATGTGAAAGAGACTTCAAGAGCCACTGCTCTTTTTATGTAGACTGTTATCTATTCAGTCCAAAAATTTATTTTCTACAAAGTTATTTTAGATTTAGGAGCCATATAGCTCAGCTGGATAGAAGGCTGGCTTGTGGTTCAGGACAATGCCAACAGCGCAGATATGATTCTCATTCTGGCTGAGGCAGCCTGGGGTCTTTCTCCACACCATAGAATCCTATAGTGCAGTAGGAGGCCATTCGGCCTATCGAGTCTGCACTGACCACAAGCCTAGCCAGGCCCAATCCCTATTACACCATGCATTTATTCTAGCTGGTCCCCCTAACACTAAGGGGCAATTTAGCATGGCTGACCAACCTAACCCGCACATCTTTGGACTGTGGGAGGAAACTGGAGCGCCCAAAGCAAACCCAACACAAACACTGGGAGAACCTGCAAACTCCACACACACAGTGACCCAAGCTGGGAATCGAATCCGGGTCCATAGCGCTGTGAGGCAGCAGTGCTAACCACTGTGCCACCATGCCCCATTATAAGTGGAAGACAATGGTAAACCACCACCAGAACATAAATCAGTCAAGAAAAGAGTTTGGGGCGCCTTTGTGTAGAATGTACATCACACGTACATTTTAGATTTTTATGAAAATACTGAGCAGACCAATCAGCATCAATGAGTGCAAAGCTGTGAGAATATTCTCGACGTTGAATTTTTAGCTTCCTCCAAAGGATGCAAATTCTAATTCTGAATTTGTCACTCAAGATGATGTGAATGTTAGAAAATTATCCATTTGTTTCATTTTTGCGTGAATGTGCAGGCTATGGATTAGAAATGAAGATAAGGTAAACCTGCCATCAATGTTCCTCAACAATAATTTCAAAGCACATCTCAAACTGCATTGACCATACCCAGTCAAAAATAAATACTGGCTAGTCTGTACCACCAGCTGCATGGGCGAAACTGAATTAATTTCACTTAGGAATGAGAAAGCGTGAATAGACTTTATCAAATTAGTTTGGGTTGGATTTAAGCTTCCATCCAAGAATGGAAAATACTAACTGCTTTGCCAATTAACCCTCAGGCTCTTTGTAAAGTAATAGTGTAAAATGAAAAGCTTGCAAATGAAACACCATTCCTGGTACTGTTGTGCTTCAAAGAACTGAAGACATAACGCTAGCAAAGAAAAATCACTCGCCATAAATATGGTATAATTCAATAGCAACTAGAATACTTAGCATTTAGCTGCACTAAATATGTAATTAGAATATTTTGAGAAAGGCACAGCTACACAACTACTTGTTTAAGTATTTACATTAACAAATTACTTCAACCATTTACTATGGATTCAGTAAACTGGTAATTTTGTTTCTTTTTCTTAGGTCTGTGAACTAGACATCATCTTTAATTTTGAGAAGGCCTATTTCATACTGGATGAATTTCTAATTGGAGGGGAATTGCAGGACACCTCAAAGCAAAGTATACCAAAAGCGATAGAAGAAGCAGATATGCTGCAAGAGGTAAGGCATAAACTTGCTGATATCTGAGGCAAAGGCCTCACGTTTATACAAATGTTTCCATAACATGTTAAAAATGGCCTATGTAGTTCTTTCAAATAATTAGATCATGTACCTTGTGCAAAGTAATTTTCTTTAACTCTCCTAATCATTCAGTTGGTCAAGGCAGATTGGGTTGTTCTAAGTTTCATTTCCCAAACTTTGTGTAGGGTGCTAGATAAACAGCCCCAGTTCCAGCAACCCCTATTGGAATGTCCACAATTGGTCCCTTTTTAATCAAACCAACAAGCTGGTTGGTTGTACCTTTTGTAAAGTATGCATGGATGTTGACTGATGACAGATTCTGCTCAGCTCTGGAGTCGGTCTGCAGTCAAACAGTCTGTCAGCACTCACTGCTCAGGTTCACACATGAAGACTGGGGCTGACTGATACTGTAAAACTGTACCCTGGCAAGGAAGCAAATTGGGTTAGGGAAATGGAAATAAAGATTGTATTTTCTTTTGCAACATAATTTTCTGGTATATGTGAGCCTTTGTGGGATATTTTCAGTGCCAGAAAACTGAAACATTTACTTTGTACATTCTGGCCTTGGGTTAAAAATACTACGTGGGTTTTCTTTTCCTTAAAATTATATATTGGAAGAATCAATTACTAGGGGGCATAGGTTTAAGGTGCAGGGGGAGCAAGATTTAAAGGAGATGTACGAGGCAGGTTTTTTTAACACAGAAGGTGATGGGTGCCTGGAACTCACTGCTGGGGGAGGTAGTGGAACCGGATACAATAGTGACTTTTGAGGGGCGTCTTGACAAATACATGTATAGGATGGGAACGGAGGGATATGGTCCCTGGAAGGGTAGGAGGTTTTAGTTGAGTCAGGCAACATGGTCAGTGCAGGTTTGGAGGGCCTTGTTCTTATATTGGAATAGATCCAGTTTTGAAATCTTGTTTTCATTAATAAATCCCAATACTCAATATATACCAAATAAATCTCTTTTTACGATTCAACTAAAACTTTACAGCAATTTATTTTAAACATGCTCCATTCAGATTATAATGTCTTTTTGGGACTTTAAAATAATTTATTTAAATTATCCAAAACTTGTTTATTGTTTCGGGAGATTCATAGAGAATTCTCTGGCTGACTATCATAGTAAGCACATGCCTCTAAGTACAAATACATCTGAATTTCCAGACCTATATATTATTTCTGAAAGGCCTAAGCCCTTGTACTGAAGGCATTACTTTGAATTGTGTTGAATGGTTTCACCATTTAAATGTTTCTCAACTCTTGTGTTGATCCCTTGGTCACACTCACATATTTCATTTGGACAATTGCTTTGCTTTGAAGTCAGATTCTGTGAAGAATTTGCAGATCAGTTTGCAAATTTTCAGAGTTTCTTATAAATTTTTTTGGATCATTCTAAATAAATAAACCAGTGTCATAATACATGTTTTGCATAATTTTATCAGCAATTCTATTATGAAACAACTTTAATGTTGAATTGATTTAACCAATACTATAATATATTTGTTCTAGACCATGGAAGAATACATGGCTAAGCCAACTTTCTAACTTGGGCTTTTAAAGAACTGGATAATACCTGAATGTCTAAACTATGCACATAAACCTACAGTGACTTACAAATTTAGCTCCATACATTTTGCTGCCGTATCTAGAAGAAAGTGGAAGGATATCACCCAAAACGAAATTAGCATTGTGTAATGTTCAAACATAGCTTGTTTATAATGTTTTGATATGTATAACTGTCAATATACTGTTCATTCTAAGCTTTTGTTTGCTGTTAAGCTGGAGGTATGATTTTTTGATACTTTAAAAAAATGCATGCCTGACAAATCTCTAACTAGGTAACATCGTAGCTCTTCTATTCTCATTCAGATTATTCTTTTTTTTAAACTAAAGTTTGCAAAACATGCTTCTAATCATTTATAATTAAATAAATTATTATATTATTACTAACAACATTAGTCCTGAAATTTTGTGATGTACCAAATTCACGTAGGGGACTGACGTCAATAAGTTAATTTATTTTGAAAATTATCACCTCCATTTGGCTTCTCTTGCTTTGAATAATCTTTTAAGACAAAAGAATATTACTTTAAAATGTTTGGAATAGGTTGAAGCTATGAAGAAATTAAAAACATTGAGCACATAGTTTAGGCTGCTGCTACCATATGGGGGAGAACTAAATTTTCAGAGGTGCTGACTTTCAACATGGGTTCCATCTGTTAGTTCAAATTGATATAAATGATTCATAACACTACTTGAAAAAGAGCTAGGAAATTATCTTCAGCCAACATTACCAAAACAGATTAACTGATTATTTTACATCAAAACAAAACTGAAATTGTTATTTCTTTCTAAAGCAGTTTGATCTGGTGTCTAATTAAGATGCTGACTCCTTCTGAATCCTTGAGACCCATTTAAAATCCGGTTTGAAACACGAACCAGTGCACTGCCCTTGACAGCTAACTGTGACCACTGCTCAATAGAAGAAGCAAGCTATAGGCAATTGAGGACTAGGAAAATTACCTTTCAAACCAATGGAATTTGAATGTGAAAGACATTTTTACCATCATCTTTTGGAAATACAGAATGAGGTTATTAGCCTGTGTGGAAACTACAATAGGAGCCCAATGCAAATGATAATTTTATCTTATTTATTATTAATAGTCTGGATTAGCACGGTGCAATATGCTTTTCTCAGCAGCATTGTGATTTCAATAAGCCATCTTTGTTGATATCCAACTAAGATTTATTATTGATAACTTTTTAAAGATTTTTCCCTTTTCAATATCAAAATCTCCATTTTTATTTCACTTTAACCCATTAAAAGAAACAACCAATTATATATGTATTTTTCTAAATTCTTTCACAATGATCCTATTCTCAAAGGTTTGCTTTAATTTAGAAATATATGGGTTATATAATCAACCTGCAAAATGTATTGAAGGCCAAATTTTTAAAAGGAGGCTAAGAAGACTTTTGCAATAATAGTTGTATATAATTTACTTGTATTGTTTAAACATGGATGTAACATTAAAGTGTTTTAATTAAAGTTGCACAGCTAATGCAGTGAATTATTTTAACCACATGTATTTTTCTACACAGACTCCATAAGCACCATTGCACAAGTTGTTGAATTGGTTGCTTATTAGATAGAGCAAATTGACTAACATCAGTTGGTATGGGAATTGAGCCCGTGCTGTTGGCATTGCAGAAAAACAAAGAAGTGCCAATTGGTTCCCAAGTTTTTGAGAAGAAAGATGCAAGTCCAAACAAACTATCCAGCTAACTGAGCTAAATTGATTAAATGCATGTTTTGTAAACATCGTGATTGGAAAAGAGAACATGGTGCCTTGTACATGATCAAAACTGTCAAAGACAGAACATTTATAAACATTGCAGTTAGGAACAAAGCAGCACTCAAGGTGCATTCAACTATGAAGAGAAGAAAAACAAACATAGCTCCTGGCTAGTGGGTAAGTGATCCAACCTGTCAATCAAAGCACTTCAAAGGAACCAGGTACTAGATGCTACTCTTTCAATGTTAAAAGGGAACACCCTGTAACACTCAATTCCTGCCATCCACCAAAGCACTTCAAAGAGATTTCAGAACCATGGTGTCTTATGAGAAAAAGCAAGTGGATCTCCATGGTAAAACTGACAGGTTCTTTCTATAAGAACACTTTAAAGAAATCATTTAATACCTGGAGTTTATGACATTTACCAGGGCCAATCCCAAATGTGAAATGGCATGCTGGGTGATTTTGAAGGCTTCCAAGTGTCCATTAGGTATGGATCGCAAAGTGACCAGGACACTTCAAAGGTTTTAAAGGACAGAGAAAATATTAAATATCTTTACTAGATTGCTGCCTGAAATCACCATCCTGAAAATGGACAACACTTTTTCCAAGTCAATAAGGATAAGTGCAGCTATTTGACAACAATCCTGGGGGAGAGTCCTAAGGTCAGCCGTCCTCAATCATCCCCCACCCGCCAGCCCAAGTCCATTCAACTCTAAGGTCTATAGCCTGAGGTGCCAGGTGTAGGTTTGTCAGGAACTGCACCAACACCTGCCAATGGATTTCAGGCTTCCTGCCTGTTAATTAAATAGTAGGCTTTTTGAATATTCATTAGGCAGGAGCCTTAATGGACCTGGCATGACAGGCTGGGAGTATCATGATGTGTTTGACACCCAGTGGCAATCCTGTTTTAGGCCCAAATCCAATTCGACTGGCCCCTGGGGTACCTGTCTGGGGATAGCAGGCCCAGTAAATCCTGGCCAAAGGCAATATTTTGTAAGGTCGTTTGTGTACCTTTACCACATGAACCGAAGCAATTCAAGGCAGTGGTTCAATACATCTCTAGGGCAATTAGGGTTGGGCAATAATGGCTGTCAGTGAAGCCCATATCCCACAAATGTTGTTTTAAAAAGGGATTGCATCCAATTAATAGAATGGAAAGTTTAGTTTAAAATGCATTTTTATTAGTCATTTGTGAGATATGGGCATCACGGGCTGGCCTGCATTTATTGTCCATCCTTAGTTGCCTTTGAGAAGCTGGTGGTAAGCTGTCTTCTTGAATCACTGCAGTCTACGTGCTGGTAGGGAGGGAATTCCAGGATTTTGACCCAGTGACTGTGAAGGAAGAGCAATATACTTCCAAGTCAGAATGATGAGTAAGTTGAAAGGGAACTTGCAGATGGTGATGTTCCCATGTATCTGTTGCCCTTGTCCTTCTTGAGGGAAGTAGTCATGGGTTTGCTGTCTAAGGCTCTTTGGTAAATTTCTGCAGTGTATTTTGTACATGGTACACATTGCTGCTAATGAGTATCAGTAGTGGAGCAAACTGCTGATCAACAGTAAAAGATCTTCAAAAACAAAATGCATTATGGTACAAAATCGTTATGTGCCTAAAAGATAATTACTGCTTTCGGTGAAGTACAGACAATCTTTATACATTTTTCCAGATGTCATCAGAGCAAAATATATAACATAACAAATATACATTACTTATTCAACTGCTTAAGCATAAAATCAATTCAATTAATCATATACCTTGCAATACAAATTGTTGCCATTTGTTTACATAGCTAGGATAAATATGCCAATATAAAAAGGTTTTCAATATTCCAGACTTTGATCTTTCTGTGCTTTAGTGACCAGTCCTAATGATGTACTGACATTGTGTCAATGCAGAAATGTCAGCTCAACTGTGATTGCGAGATGATAACTTGAAGAAGAATTTTTTGCAAGTGATGTGTGCATCTATTGTATTTTAACAACTATTGTTAATGAAGAGTTTTTAAGACACAAACATTTTTCCTAACCTTAATTATTTCACTAGCATTGAGCAATGTTCTGTGTACATGTGAACTCAGCTGCTTGTGCAGAATTGCAATTCGCCTGAACATTTTAATCATTAAGAAACCAAGACAAAATAGTGAAAGTGAAAATAGGTTAAGTCTGGGAGTGCATGATCTCTGATACTGTGAAATGTTTGCATGTGCCTGAGGCAATATCAACTAACTTAAAATGATTAGAGGAAGGTTTCAGAGGTACATTAAATATTTATCACTGGAAAGGTCATGCCTAAAACCTCGTGTAAGCTAGGGTTAATCTGAACTTGCATAGTAATGGATAATTTTGAGAAGTAAACAACTTTAGAAAATAAGGGCAACAAATTTAACTCAACTGTCTAACGGGTAGTTCTTGAAAGAACTTAGTAACATCAAACTAGTGCCTGCAGTATTCAGGGAGGCATGGTGGCACAGTGGATAGCACTGCTGCCTCTCAATGCCAAGGATGTGGGTTCAATTCCTAGCTTGGGTCATTAGCTGTGTGGAATTTGCATATTCTTCCTGTGTCTGTGTGGGTTTCCTCCCACAGTCCAAAGGTGTGCAGGTTAGGTGCATTGGCCATGTTAAATTCTCCCTCAGTGTACCTGAACAGTTGCCAGAATGTGACAATTAGGGGATTTTTACAGTAACTTCATAACAGAGTTGGTGTAAGCCTACTTGTGATTAATAAATAAACTTTAACTGATTTATGCAGGTTAAGTTCCAAATATTATTTTGTGTTATTGAGTAACCATATCAAGGTGAAGCCACCTAAATTACTTTATTTAAATCCTGTCCAACATTTTTTTTCTCATCAGTTCTGAGTTTGGAAGAGAAATCTGAAAGAAAAATAAAATGCACCTGATCTAAGATCAGCACATGAAAATCTGGATGAGAAAATACTTAGCAGGGATTCTCCCATTCTCTGCCTTTCAAAACTAAATGGCTTATATATTTTGATAAATTAATAGATTTAGTGCAACTCTTTAGATGATTCAGAACTGTAGAAATTTAAACATGTCTCTAAACTTCACATAACTGCCTTTCAGAACAATATTCAAATCATAGACTTACCTAAAAGAGAGCTTTAATAGTCACCTTTGTCCTGTTGGGCTCTGCACGCCCCTACTGAAGGATGGTCAATTTTAATCATATACCATTGAGTCCAGTCTGAAACTGTGGGTAGGTACTTCTGTAGAATCAAATGGAGTGCTAGTCTGATGCCTCATACAGAACAGGTTTTTTCAAAATTTCCCCTTTTTCTATTATTACTACGCCCTTCAATAAAATTAGCTCCCTAGCTGTTGTGCACCAACTTCTGTAGAAATAATACATTAGTCTCATTGTTAATGTTTGTGCTATTTTGTGAGATAGCTTTAGAAAGTGTGAAGTGGAGGAGCAGAAGACTGTCAACATGTCTATGTTGATCATGAATAGGAGGATAGGAACCATTATCCTCGTGTGCTTTGAGAAGATACATATCAAACTGAGGAGAGGAAGTTTTTCTGTTAGTAAAGCATCTTCTCCACCAAAATGTCCACTTCTGCACCTCTGAAATTGGAAATATCACTCAACCTAAAGTACAGAAGCAATTTGAATGAATAAAGTGACCCCTCACCGAGCTGTAAACATTTTTTATTTAGGCACTAGATTCGCCTGATGATACTCTTACTCAAACAAATAAGGAGCACATGAGGCAATCAATTGAATGTTTCAGAATCATAGAAAGCTGACAGTGCAGAAGGAGGCCATTTGGTCCACTGAGCCTGTGCCAACAACAGTCTCACCCAGGCCCTATTCCTGTAACATCCAAATATTTACGCTGCTGATTTACTCTGGTCATGCTAAATTGCCCTGTAGTGACAATCAACTTAACTCGCACATCTTTGGAATGCATGCTGATAACATTGAACGGCCTGATTGCCACACCCTAGACCCAAAAGATGTCTGCCAAATTGGATAAGGTTGTATACTGGATGGAGGAAATTATGAATGTGAAGGAACTGAGTGGGAGAAAAGTTTAAAATCCTAGGAAACCAAGTAAGAGGATGAGCCCATTCAACGACGTGATGGAAAGATTTGAGGAGAAACGCTGTGGGACGAAACTGGACCACCCGGAGGAAACCCATGCAGACACGGGGAGAATGAGCAGACTCCATACAGACGGTGACCCAAGCCAGGAAATGAACCCAAGTCCCTGGTGCTGTGAGGTAACAGTACTAACCACCGTGCCAGCGTGCTGCCCCATACCTGCATTGAAATTCTTATTCAGTACAACTGGAACCTTGGAACATTTTGTTACATTAGAGGCGCATGACGAATACAGGCTGTTGTGGTTATGTGTGTTCAATTTCCATGATACCTTCATCTCAAACCAGTCCTCTGTCCTACCTCTATTCCAACGAGGTTACCAAATATGAGATTGGCTATTAGGAACCAGAGACACTCTTCAAGAAATGGCTCTGACATATATGTCAAGGACATGGACACAGACTTAATAGTTAGCCTGCAATGACAGCCATGCCACCAGCCTACCTTACAGAGCAAACCAGTGACTTGCACAAACAATGGTTCCATTGCTAGGATTGTCCTGGCAGAGGTTTGCCTTACACACTGTATCTCCAAAGTAATTGTGTATGCTGCCTGCTGCATAATCTTGCAATACAGAATCCTTTACCACCATGTGGTCAGGAAGAAGGAAGAGCAGATGAAGCTTTGGCATATGTCTCCTGAGCTGCGAGATCTTTTCAAAAAAATTGTACAAAATTTTCACTGAACTATTGTCCTTTCCACTTCTCTCCCTTATTCTAATAGTCATTGTCCTAATGTCACCATCTGATTATTTCCCTGCACCTTGCTAACTTCTCTCATGTGACTTCAGATATTACTAGTATTTACTATGCTAACAGCTACACTTTGTAGTAGAATTCATTTTGTAACAGCCAACTTGTTAAATTAGGAATATCGTTTTCAAACCACAAGTGCTGGGAGTGTTTTCCATGCAGCGTCTATCTAGTTCCTGAGATGGAAGGTAAGTGAGTTTCCAATAAGGATATTTTAGATGGAAATGGTTGTTGACCTTAAGTAGTGATAGGCTTTAAATACCTGATTGCAGACTGCAATGCTCCAGTGTGGCACTGAGTAGAGTGCAGGTAGAATGGATGTGGTGGGCATGTATGCTGTTGTTCTGAGAGAGAATAGCAATTGCCTCTCCCATTGAGCCAATATCAACTGATCTGGGGCCAAGCCACAAGATAACTAATGTTTAACGTAAGAATGAAATGCAGATGTAAAATGATGCTTTATAAGTTTCTCTTGACAATGGATCCCAAAACTAAAAGGGCAGCAGCCTTGAGCTTCAACAGCAGTACTGAGAGCAGAGAGAGAAGATGTTATGCTGTCGGTAGAAGTCCCAACATAATGGACTCCAGGGAGCTCACCATTCGCTTAATGCCTTGATAGTCAATATGAACCCCTGACATTGCAAAATTGGACTCCTCCATGTTCTCAGCCATTGTTTCAAGCTTTACAGCCAGTAAAGCAACCATTTCTGAGATATCCACATCAAGTGATGATACCTCTTCTAATCTACACTCTAAAGTAAGTGTGAGCTGATGTTTCCTAAAATCAGGATAAATAGAATCCTTCCTAGCACAGAAGAAGGTGGTTGTCGCTGTTAAGGCCAATCATCTCAGTCCTCCAGTTAGTGACCTTGGTTAAGCCATTTTCAGCTGCAGCATCAATGATTTTTCCTCTATCAGAAGGTTAGAATTAAACAAGTTTACTTCTAATTGTACAGTGTTCAATTCCATTTGCAACTCCACATCAGGCAGATTTGGACATCAGGCTTGGCAAGTAGCAAATGTTTGCACCACAAGAGCCAGGCAATGCCGATCTCCAACAAGGTGCCTCTTAAACTGCTCTTGCTGTTCAATTGCATTACCATTATTGAATTCCCCCATCATCAACATTCTGGTTGTCATCCCTGATTAGAAGCTTAATCGGATCAGCCACAAAAATACTATGGCTACAAGAGCAGGTCAGAAATTGGGTATTCTGTGGTGACTGTCTCATTTCCTGACAAAAGCATTTCCACAATTTTCAAGACATAAATCAATATGCTTCACTTGCCTGGATGTGTGCAGCTCCATAATTCTCTAGAAGTTTGACAGCACGCAGGACAAAACAGGCCGCTTAATTAGCATCCAACATTTATCTCCTTCACCACCATTGTAATATCTGTACTATTGTCTGCATAAATTGCAGCAACTTGCCACGGCTTCTTCAACAACGCATTCCCAACTCAACCTTTCCCTCCAGAAGGACAGGGGGAGCAGGCACATGGTGTTGTCACCACCTCCAAAATTTAATTGAGTTTTTTGAAGGGGCAACCAAGAAGGTAGATGAAGGCAGTGCAGTTGATGTTGTTTACATGGACTTCAGCAAGGCCTTTGACAAGGTACTGCAAGGTAGGTTGTTGCATAAAGTTAAATCCCATGGAGTCCAGGGTGAGGTATCTAAATGGATACAAAATTGGCTTCTGGCGGTTGTAGAGAGTTGTTTTTCAAACTGGAGACCTGTGACCAGTGATGTACCTCAGGGATCAGTGGACCTGGGTCCACTGTTATTCAACATTTATATTGATGATTTGGAGGAGATTATAGGGGCCATGGTTAGTAAGTTTGCAGATGACACCAAAATTGGTGGCACAGTAGACTGTGAAGAAAGTTATCTCCAATTGCAACGGGATCTTGATCATTTGGGCTAGTGGCAGATGGAGTTTAATTTAGACAAATGCGAGGTGATGCATTTTGATAGATTGAACCAGGACACAACTTACTCAGTTATTGGTAGGGTGTTGGGGAGAGTTACAGAACAATGAGGTCTCGGGGTACATGTTCATAGCTCCTTGAAAGTGGAGTCACAGGTGGACAAGTGGTGAAGAAGGCATTGGCATGCTTGATTTCATCGGTCAGAACATTGAATATAGGAGTTGGGAAATCTTGTTGAAGTTGTACAAGGCATTGGTAAGACCACACTTGGAATATTGTGTGCAATTCTGGTCACCCTATTATAGAAAGAATATTATTAAACTAGAAAGAGTGCAGAAAAGATTTACTAGGATGCTATTGGAACTTGATGGTTTGAGTAATAAGGAGAGGCTGAATAGACTGGGACTTTTCTGTCTGGAGTGTAGGGGGCTGAGGGATGACCTTATAAAGGTCTATAAAATAATGAGGGGCACAGACAAGGTAGATAGACAATATCTTTTCCCAAATATAGAGGAGTCTAAAACTAGAGGGCACAGGTTTAAGGTGAGAGGGGAGAGATACAAAAGTGTCCAGAGGGGCAATTTTTTCACACAGAAGGTGGTGACTGTCTGGAACAAGCTGCCAGAGGTAATAGTAGAGGTGGGTATAATTTTATCTTTTAAAAAGCATTTAGATAGCTACATAGGAACGATGGGTATAGAGGGATATGGGCCAAATGTGGGCAATTGTGATTAGCTTAGGGTTCAAAAGAAAAGGGCAGCATGGACAAGTTGGGCCATGCTGTAAACCTCTATGACTCCAAGACTTCAATTTCTCCTCCAAGTTACAGGATATGTTAATTTCAGGTATAATGCCATTTCTTCACCATCATTTGAACAAATTCTGGAATTTCCTCACCTAATAGAGGAGGCAATGGCCTAGAGGTATTATCGCTTGACTATTAATCCAAAACTCAGGTCATGTTCTGGGGACCCAGGTTCGAATTCTACCATAGCAGATTTCATTGAATTCAATAAAAAAAATCTGGAATCGAGAATCTGCTTATGATCATGAAACTATTCTCAATTGTTGTAAAAACACATCTGGTTCAGTAATGTCCTTTAGGAAAGGAAATCTGCTGTCCTTACCTGGTCTGGCCTATATGTGACTCCAGAGCCGCAGCAATGTGCTTCACTCTCAACTGCAACTAGGGATGGGCAATAACTGCTGGTCAGCCACGACACCCATGTCCCACAAATGAATTGGAAGTATAAGAATATTGAAGAATTACTTTCACCATACCATTGAAGCAATTCAAGAAGTCAGCTCACCATCATCTTCTCAAAAGTAGCTCGTGGCAACCAAATCTAAATGAATACTTTTTTTAATCATCTTTGGTACATCTTTCAGGCCTCAATATTTTCTGCATCTTAAATTCACATTCCTCTGATTTATTTTTAGTGTCAAGGATACGTGGAAAGAACTAATAGGTTGCTGAAAGCAGATGCAATTTGTCATGCCGGGCTTTTAAAAATGAAAAAGGAGAAAGAGGGTAAGGTGTGAAGAAACCCTTTGGCACATCTCCAACATTTCCACTAGCCACAGTCATGGTTCACAAAGGAGAGGCTGAAGAGGAGCTGATTAATTTACAGTTGTGTTAGTGATTCCTGGTATCAAGCCTGCATCCAACAAGTCATCTCGGAGGAGCCATGCCAAATGGTCTCCTCACATTACCATCATGCTCACTTCCATATCACCTTGCACATTCTTCCATGTCGAATGATCTCCCAGCCAATCTTTTACATTTCCCTATGACCATCATAGGAAAATGCACCCCCGTATTAAATATTTAGGCCACTCGCTCTGAGATGTAAAACACTGAGGCAGAAAGCCATCTTGGCCAATGATACAAAACAGTTTTCATCAGTCGCCCAGGTTCTTAAAGTCAGGATCTGAATTCTGTGTGGCAGAACTAATATGTCACTGCATCCTTTGATGAGTTGACACCTCTTCCCACCCTAGCTCCTGCATACCTATTTCCAGTGTTTCACCATGTGATGATGCCTCCTCTGACCTACTCTCTAAAGTAGCTGTGAGCTGGTGTTTCCTAAAGTGAAAGCAAAAGCAAATCAGTAGCCCCTCCGTTTGGGAGGAAACAGCTTAATGGAATGAAGAAGAATCTGTTGAGTGGCCACTATTTATGTTATGCTGCTGTCCAAGACTAACTCCCATCCAAAATTGCATGCCCCTTATTGAAGAATTGACCCTGTTAATTCAACCCCAAAGATTAATTCCAAAGGTTAAATAAACTTGTGAAACTTGTGCCTCTATGCTGCTGGATCTGTTCGAAAACACCATACAGGGGTTTTCCCTGAACCATTGTCCCTTCCACGACACTCCCTTATCCAAAGATGTATTCAGTTCCGTCCTTGTTGGTTATCCAATCTTTGATGTTCCTGCTCTTCTTCCTGCTGCTTAATGCACACTTTTCAGTTTTACTGGTTAACAGTGCGACCTGATCAGTTAGACTTTGTAGTACTCCTTGTGAATCGCGTGAATGGCCCCACTAGAGTATCGTCATAAAAATGTTTTATTCAACCTCAAAGGTCGCTCTAACTCTGATTTATCTTTAAATTCGGGCGAAAGAAAGTTGCAAATTTACATAGAAATCATTTGTGTGTCGTTAGGCCTAATTTTAACTGTGTGAGAGTGGATGGGGTTTGAATGGGTGAAAAATCTCTCCCCTTTGTGCTTTAATATTTTTAAATTACAAATGTTACCCCCAACTAGGCAATTGACGACCATCAATTTAAGCTTACCGGAAACTCAACAACAATGACAGACTTGAAAGCAAAATACTGCGGATGCTGGAATCTGAAACAAAAACAGAAAATGCTGGAAAATCTCAGCCGGTCTGACAGCATCTGTGGGGAGAGAATGGAGCCAACGTTTCGAGTCTGGATGACCCTTGGTCAGAGCTGGCTCTAGAGTCACCTAGACTCGAAACATTGGTGCTATTCTCTCCCCAAAGATGCTGTCAGACCTGCGGAGATTTTCCAACAATGACAGGCGAGGTATTTTCACTCACGGAACAATATGAGCGACGTGTACAAGAACTAGTGCTTCTTTCGTTTCTTAATGTTACTTTATTCTCAGCGCTTCACAAGAAATAACAGACAATAACGAGCTCATTTCGGTTCAGTAAGAAAAAAACATAATTTTATTTGTTTTTAAAATAATCATATTCTGCTAACAGTTTAACAATGGGTGATGGGCAAAGGTTTCAGCCAAGAAGTGTCGCAACATTTCATAACTTTCAAAACTGCTACGGCATGGAAAGTAAATAGCTTCACAGCTAAAATAATGCCAAAAAGCTGGTGACGAAAGACTCACTGCAACCGCCTCCTGTGCACAATAAAGAGGGTGGATACTCATATCACTGTCCAGGTATGCTAACTATGGAAATTTCAACTAAGTAAGGATGGCAACTGATGATTAGAGTACAATTTACCGTTTCATCTGTTTACAAAGACAAACAAACCTTTACTCATCATTAACACTGTTTAGACATCACTCCCAAACATCCCTCTGTTTAATTCCTTCACAGAGCCCCCCCGCTCTCCATTCTGTTCATTTAGTAATTCCATTAACTTCTGGATCACTAGGGAAGAATCGTCTCCATTCTGCTGTCTTCGGGGGGCTTGGTAATCGTTTGCTGCAAAGCTGGCAAGATTATTTATGACTGACATGATCTCTGTAGCTCTCTGTGGGTTAATGCCACGCAGTAACTCTCTGACTGGATCCTGATAGCTGGCTGGTGCCGGCGGGGTGTCGGGATTTTTGGCCAGCATCTCCTCCAGGTACCCGGCCAGCTCCTCATCGTCGATGTCCTGCCCGCGGTCCCTGCCCCCGCCGCGCCCGTACAGCTCCTGGTAGCGACTCCCTTTCAACCTTTCAAACGGGGGGCGGATTCCGGGCTGGTGGTCCTTTCGGAAATGCGTCGCTTTGTCTTGCATCCTATCCTCCACCCCCAAGATACTCAGGATGTCTTCTGGAGTCAGATCTTCATCTTCGCTCTCGGCTACCTTGCGGCCCCGGGGGTTCATTTCTCGAAATCTTTTGTCTTCGCCCTCTGTTTCCGAGCTCTCTGCAGCCGAGTTTCTCAGATCAGCCTGAATCTCCGCCGCCTTCCTTTGCTCTGTCTCTCTCAGCATTTTGAGGATATCATCTGGGGGTATTTGCAGTCTGCTGGACAGTTCCACCAACTGGTTCACTACCTGGGGGTCGATTTCATCCTCGGAGCCTCTAAGCTGCCTGTTTGGGATTTTCTCACCCCCCACATCCTTATCTCCATCTCTTTCCCCCATGTCCCTCTTGAATTCCCCCATCTCCATTCTGTCCTGAAGCCGTTTGTAATACTGGAGCATCAGGTCTGCCGCCGCATCCGGCAGCTCATCCTCACTCTCCTTCCCTAGTGTGGCTTTCTCCTGGGAATCGAGCTGGTCCTCACCTAAAGCAGCTAAGGAATTCTTCGCGCTGTTCCCTACTCTCTCCGAGTCTCTGTCCAGCTCGCTTTCCTCCTCTTGAAGTTGCAATTCTTTGTGCTGGTGCCTGTTCTTCATTTCAACCGACTTCCAGTCTTCGCGGTCCGCCACGTCCTCGTAGGCAAAGTCGCTGTCCTGGGAGATCTCATCTTCCTCGTCTTTGCGGAATTGTTCTTCCTCTAGCCTTCCTTGCTCCTTGCGGGGACCTGGGTGTTTCCCTAGTTCCCGGAAAGCAGATTCCACAGTCGCAAGGCTTTGGGGGGAATATTCTTCCTCTACAATTTCATTGGTGCGTTTATAGGGACTGACCCTGTACCTGTCCTCAGGAAAGACCACATGATGCTTCCTCCACACTTTGTCCTTTCTGTCGCTCCCGGGTAACTCGTATCCATCATAATTTCCCTGGTTACCGAGGAACCCCAATGCGTTCTCCTCTTGGGTTTGCGGCCCAGCTTCTGAACTGGAAGGTTTACCGATGGTCCTGTCGCTGCTTTCTGCTTGCATCAGTGCTTGTAGTAAAAGTTTAGCCCATTCGGCCCTGTCCTCGCCTGCGGATGTGTCCCATTGCTGATTCTCTCGGTCAGCTCCCTCTAACTTTGCAAAGAGGGGTTCTTGAACTGGACGGAAGGCGCCTCTCGCGTCGTAGTCTGGGATGGACGTGTCTTCGTTGTTTTGTCTTAAATTCTCAATAAACTCCAGGGCTTTAATCATATCCGGGTTGGGATTGTACGGGCTTTCTTTGAAAGTGCTCGGATCGTATCTGTTGGGCACCAAGGAAGCAGCCTTAAGACTATCGGAATAAAGCAGGATGCTGAGGGTTAATATGGTGCTGCTTGTAAGTGATTTGATCACCGCCATCTTTCTAATGTTGCCCACAACTAGTGAAATAAAACAAAAACAAAATGATTCACATTTTAATTTGGAAACTCAAACTTCAAGAATACAATCACTTCGAGTATATGTGCTACAACTCACTAAATATTCCCTATATTAATTAGTGCCAGCCTTTCCAACACTTTAAGCTTTGTACCCGAAAAGGGATTTCTTTATACTAAGAGACTGCGAACGATGGCTATTAACCGCAGTTCTGCTTAACCCATTTAACGTGTGGTTTCTCGGTGAGTTGAAGATGCTCCTCTAATGGGGGAGCAATGCACACGTTTAGGCAATTGGATATTCCTGGTTAGACTGAAGCCGGTAAACTCATTCTATTTGTGTCAATGCTAAATTCATCCGGCGTGTTGTTTTCACCGCAGCTTCACTGAGTCTGGAAATGCTGCAGTACTTGTTGCCACGGTAACATGCAATGTCTGGCACTACTGAAAGCTGGAAAGGGGCATTTGTTATGCGCCACAATCGCAAAATATGGGACGAGATTACTGAACCCACTCTGTTATGTTAGCAGATTCCAAATCGAGATTTATGTTAACTAAGTCTGGACAAATAGCCAGTAACGTTTATTTCACTTCACTCAGTACACAGTAAAGGTTTACTTTACCAACTTCGGTTCAGAGATGTTGGTCCCTATCGTCTGTCACTTCTCCGGAGTTCACAATGAAAAAGGCTTTAAAACAAACAAAAAATAAACCCAAAATATATCAGTTCAGCTTGAGTTTGTGAACGCAAACATGCCAAAGACCTTTTCCGTAAATCGGGAGTAGAATACAATTTGCAAAGCGCATCAGGTTGCTATTGAAGGACCACTCGGTTAAAAGGATTAGCAGTCGCAATCACATCCCCTTGAAGCAGAATGGATTTCTTAATCGTGTTGTGAAAGGGTTACCTGCTCTTTAAGATGAAGCCGAATCGTCTGACAGCATCTTTTTTCCCCCTCCCTTGTTTGAGAGCGTCTGGATGAAGTGGGACTGAAAATTTCAGCAGCTGGACAGCTCCTTATATATATAAAGCAGCCTCACAACAAGTCAGAAACCACCTGACCCTGCGTCAGCCCAACTCTGACGCCAGTACAGTCTGATCAGTAATTGCAATGGGAAATGAGAACACGGTGAAGCCAGCACCGTAAGGTCGCATAGTGATCAGAAATAACAGCATTGAGTGCGTTATGTCTATAACATAGACACGCAAATACGAAGATCCCTTGGGAGTTCAAGAAACATTAGTCCTCATCCAAACTTTGCACGAATTTGAATAGATCTTATCCAATTTTCCCATCTCGTGCGTTTGATCGGAAGTTTGGCTAGATTTGGGAAACTAATGCGCTTTTTATATGAAGCGCAGAGATGAGATTTTAACGCATATGCATTATCTACGATTTTGTGTACTTTTTACAACTGATCACTAATTCATACCCAAGGTTGTGCAGGTTAGGTGGATTGGCCATACTAAATTCCTCCTTAATGTCAGGGGGATTAGTGGAGTAAATACGTGGCGTTACGGGGATAGGGCCTGGGTAGGATTACTGTAGGCTCGATGACCAAATTGTCTCCTTTTGCACTGCGGGGAGTCTATGATCACTTGCATTGACCTGGTGATATTACAAAACCGTGCATCTTTTAACTAGACGAGGTGAAAGTCAGCATCGTGCCTCCTGGAATTGCATGAACAGTTGAATAACCACTGGTCAGGATCTAAGATAACAATTTGACCATAGGTCCCATTGGAAATGTTAACTTTCACTTTCAGCTGTCAACTTGATTTCATATTCATTTGTAGCATTTTGCGTTTCTTGTTAATCTTCTTCCAATATTTGTATTTTTCTCTCTTTTTATCTTTATACCTTCTATCCTGCCTCAATGCACAACTATTTTTGATAATATTGAAGTTGTGTCTATGTATGCATTTCTTATTCATCACTTCACACTACTTGAATCACAGTTCTCTCTCAAATTTCTCTCAAAGTTGACCAATTCTTCCTATTTTTTGTAATGAACACATGTTTCAGATGAAATGAGTTGGGAAATCCAAAGCTGCCATTGTGGAACAGAAGGAAATGTTCTTGCTATTGTAATAAATGGGAAGAGAGGAAAAATCCTGGAAGGGTGTTAGCATTGGGGAAGGGGTTAGGATGGTGAAATCCTACAGGAGAGAAAACCCATGTTTCTCTATATAGAATGACTCAAAGGAGTACTGCTGGCCTAGAAGGACCAAAACAGAAACATAATAATTTTCTTTGTTTGGCCTTTCTTGGCCTTCATTTTCCAACAGCTTTGGCCTGGATGGGAAGCCACTACTTAGATTTCAGGTTAGAATAGCAGGGGATGCTCTGATGATATCAACAGAATCTATTCTGCATATTTACAAAGGAGCGCACCAACTAATCCACATGCCACTCGCACTTGCAATTTGAAATTCTCTAACAAGAGACATGAGACATAAAACATGAACAGAAAATTAAAGGACTGAAAAACTTCTGCTTCACTATCAATCTATCAGAAGAAAGGCACATACATAGCAAAACAGCTATCGATATTTACCGATCTGAGAGTGTTGCAGCTTTAGAAGACATAGGGATGCATTTCTGATGACTATGCATCACCATCTACTCCAACTTTTCTTGGCACACCTCAGTGATGTGTCAATGGTACAAAGTATATATGAATCGCATCTCCCTTTGGACAACTTGCAAAATCCACTAATTGCATATTAATAAGTCTTTCTTCATGAACTATCACAAACCTCATGTGTACCTCACCCCACACAGCCCTAGCAGTTACCCCAGGGCTAATGCAAAATTGTTAAGCATACTAATTCCAGTTTGTATCCCTCCTGCAACTGCTGCAAGACCAAACTGTGAAATGCCCCTGGGACATACAAAAAATGTCATGATGCAAAATCAGAAAATGCAATCTAGAAGTAAGAGTGGAATTAATTATTAGCTCAACCAACTCCATCGATGTCCAACTTGGAACTTGTAGAGTTAAATATTTTGAAAAAATAAAAGTATTCAACACCAATCCAAAAACATATTCATTACAGTTGGCTTCAGCAACAAAAGAAATGGTAATATTTCACATGAGTTCGGAGGAAATAGTCAGCAGAGAATATTAATCAATAAGAATATGGGTGGAAACTTCAAAGGGTTCCTAAAAGGTAGAAAGAAATCTTGAGTGCTCATCGTCACATTGTCATCTGGTAAACCTGATATTTAATTGCATTAAAGTCTATGGAACCAAATAGTGGGTGGATGTATTATGGGTAGACAATACACCACTATGTACTATAATCCAAGCTGAATTTCTATCCATGTGTCTTTGAATAATTCACTTTGCAAGGAGAATATGTAAGAAATCTCACTTAGTATTTGCAATGCTTTTGAATTAGGATTTTGTCATCAACTGAGTTCATCATAGGAAATGCATAACAACAAGTCAGATGGTTTCAGGTAACTCTCCTTGTACTTTCACTGCAAACTGCAATCAAAGCCATTAGTGGCAGATGATTAATGTGACTATCAGCAACCTGAAACACTTGGAACTTTACATCCCTCTCTGGGTAGGCCAGCAGCTTCTGTCACTGCTGGCATACACCATTGCCTGCTGTCGTAGAAGCTGATATTAGTACTAGCAAAATAGTTGATAAGAATGGGATGAAACTGAAATTCAGAGGCCAGAGGGAAACTTAAAACAAGCAGTAATAGATCGGTTAACCAATATCAACCCCAGAACATATATCCAAACTATTACTTCCTGTTTTGCAACCAAACAGTGCAGTTAATTCAGCTGTTCTAAAAGCTAGCAGAGAATATAAATGGAGTGGTTACGGTAATGGAACATGAGGCTGGGACATGGAAGAGATTCTCCGATATTAATGGAAGTTTTAGAACCAAAGTGTGTGATTCTATAAATATTTAATCATTTGAGCTCATATCATCATATCCTAGATTTCAGACTCTAGGGTGTAGATATTTCACAGCATTGTATGGAAAGTAGTAGGTATATATTACTTAAAATAAAATTGCAATGAAGATGGAGGTCTTTGAATTAAAAATTAGAATGTGTATTTCAGGGATTATTGGATGAGGCCATCAATTTGGGGAAGAGCTATTTTTCCTTGTTTTTGATAACAGTATTGTTAATACTATTGTTCGTATTCTTCTTCATGATTTTGCTACAAGCAAAGCTTATTCAGTGTGAAAATATTATTGTTCCAAACATTAAGAGTGCCATTAGTTAATTTGGTAACAATCCTAACCATTTTGAGAAGGTGACCAAAGAGGTGGATGGGGGCAAGGCAGTTGACGTGGTATATATGGATTTTATATGGATTTTAGTAAGGCGTTCGATAAGGTTCACCATGGTAGGCTTCTGCAGAAAATGCAGATGTATGGGATTGTGGGTAATCTAGGAAGTTGGATCAGGAATTGGCTATCAGATAGGAGACAGACGGTGGTGGTTGATGGTAAATATTCATCATGGAGTTCAGTTATGAGTGGTGTGCCTCAGGGATCTGTTTTGGGGCCACTGTTGTTTGTAATTTTTATTAATGATCTGGATGAGGGTATAGTTGGGTGGATTAGTAAATTTGCTGATGACACCAAAGTTGGAGGTGTGGTAGATTGTGAGGAAGGGTGTCATAGTCTGCAGGGAGACTTAGATAGGTTGCAGAGCTGGGCCGAGAGGTGGCGGATGGAATTTAATGCGGAGAAGTGTGAGGTAATTCACTTTGGTAGGAGCAACAGATGTGTCGAGTATAGGGCTAACGGGAGGACTTTCAATAGTGTGGATGAACAGAGGGATCTAGGTGTATGTGTACATAGATCCCTGAAAGTTGGGAATCAAGTAGATAAGGTTGTTAAGAAGGCGTACGGTGTCTTGGCGTTTATTGGTAGGGGGATTGAATTTAGGAGTCGCAGCGTCATGTTGCAACTATACACTACTCTAGTGCGGCCGCACTTGGAGTACTGTGTGCAGTTCTGGTCCCCGCATTACAAGAAGGATGTGGAGGCGTTGGAGAGGGTGCAGAGGAGGTTTACTAGGATGTTGCCTGGTATGGTGGGGAGGTCCTATGAGGAGAGACTGAGGGATTTAGGGTTGTTTTCGTTGGAAAGAAGGCGGCTAAGAGGGGATCTTATTGAAACATATAAGATGATTAGAGGTTTAGATAGGGTGGATAGTGATAGCCTTTTTCCTCGGATGGAGAAAGCTAGCACGAGGGGGCATGGCTTTAAATTAAGGGGGGGTAGCTACAGGACGGATGTCAGGGGTAGGTTCTTTACCCAGCGGGTGGTGAGGGATTGGAATGCCCTGCCTGCTGCAGTTGTAAATGCGTCTAGTTTGGGGGCGTTTAAGAGATCTCTGGATAGGTTTATGGACGAAAAGGGATTGGTATAGGCTAGTGGGTCATTGTTTTTGTAACTGGTCGGCGCAACATCGTGGGCCGAAGGGCCTGTTCTGCGCTGTAATGTTCTATGTTCTATGTTCTATTGATAATGTTCTGCATTCAATGAAAAATATGCTCTACCACATAAGACTTTCTTAACTTTTATCGACTAAGCTTGTTTTGCAACATTGCACTTCTTCATTTGTTCATGGGATGTAGGCATCACTTACAAATCCAGCAATTATTGCCCACCCCTCATTGCCCTTGAGAAGGTGATGGTGAGCTACCTTCTTAAACCACTTGCATTCCCATAGTGCTGTTAGAAAGGGAGTTCCAGGGTTTTGACCTAGGAAAGGGTCAAAGGAAAGTGAATAGATTTCCAAGTCAGAATGATGTGTGACTTGGAGGGGAACTTGGTGTTCTTAAGTATCTGTTGCCTGACGTGAAGGAGGAAACTTAGATCAACAGTTCTCTGTGCTCAACAGCATTTCCTGCACAATGGACGTGACAGTGCAGCATCCATTGTGGGTACATATCTGACTGTCTTTATATTAGAATATTTTCACCCAAACAAGCATAGATCAAGATGTGTAGGTTAGGTGGATTGGCCATGCTAAATTGCCCTTTTGTGTCAGGGGCTTAGTAGCCATTTATATTCTAGGCTAGCTTTTAGAACAGCTGAATTAACTGCACTGTTTGGTTGCAAAACAGGAAGTAATAGTATGGACATAGGCTTTTGTGGGCTTGTTGTCGGTGCAGGCATTATGGGCCAAATGGCTTCCTTCTGCACTGTATGGATTCTATGATTCTATGACATATTACAGTCCAAGAGAAACAAAGAAATACATGATAAAAGCGAATTACTGCTGGGACCTGAAACAAAAGCAGAAAATGCTGGAAAATTTCAGTGGGTCTGACAGCAGATATTTTTCATCATTCACACTTTAGCAATATGGAATGAAAGAGATGGCCATACATTTCTCATGCCCATCATTGCTAAGGACCATGGCATCAGGAATCATTCCATTTTCAAAGGCATTTTCTTTGTATTATAGAAACACAATGGGGAATCAGAAACTTTAAGAATGTTTAATATCCATTCCCTCAGGACAATGGGCACATTTATATTTTAACAAGACATTCTCACTCCAATGCATGGCCACCCTCTTCCACTTAAATAAATATTTTAGTTCTCCAATCGCTGAAATGGACCTAAGTTGTAAACAATGGGAAAACTTAGCTAATGTACATACTTAATTACAAATATATTGTAACCCAAGATTGAAGACAGATCAGACAAAATACTCTGCTTTTTAAACAGGTTGAGCAAAAGCATACTTAAAGCATACAACTGACACTTTTTGGTGACGTGAACTGTGTTTGACTGCCAATTGACTTGAAAATCTAATTCATGTATCAGGCCATCATCTCACAGTGAGGTGTATGAACGTTACTTCGTTTATCATTTCCTTAAATAGGGTTTCACAAAGTTGCAATTTAACTTCAATCTAGTTTGAAGCTGGAGCCTCGGTAGTTATTTGCATGTTTGTAGATTCTTGAAACTCTCAAATGAAGTATTTTAAACCTATCCTTTATTTCTGACCTTAAAAAGATTACTACTTTGGAAATTAACTCTGCATTAGTGCCAAAGGATGTGCTCAGATAATCATTATCATTACATCCGTGGCAGTTAGACTTTGGTGTATTTTATTCACTTCATATTGAAATCACTAGATACTATTATCAATCCACCTGCAATTTTAAAACCTGTAAAGGGTTAACTGATGGGCTATGTTAATGGATGACAGATCATGTTGCTCCACTGACATCAATCAGTCATGGGTTAGCCTCCCTCTCTCTGTCTTGAGAGATAGAGAGGTTGGAACACAATGCCAGGGAGTAACATGTCCACTCTGTGACTTGGTTAGATGTAATCATAATACACAAGTATTCAGTAGATACTGGTGTGTATGACTACAGTCTGTCTACTAACCAAAAATCATGCCTAGAGTCCATAAGTAAGAAGGATCATCTCAGAACATGGTGGTAAGAGTGAGTGGTATTCATGTAAAAAATGCATAGGTGTTATTGAAGGAATCACAAAGTGAAGGAAAGCTCAATAGTAACTCGTCATAAATTGGCAGAAAGAGTAGGCACACTGTAGAAAGGTAGGATGATGACTGTTCTTGATGAGCAGCCCCTGTCCCTACTCTGCCTATTTGACTACCTGGAGGGCCTGCAGAGAGGCTAGCAGTGGGACTTATGGAAGTGCCATTTCTTCCAGTGTCAAGCAGGATCAGGTCTTCATTCTAATCAGCAAAAGCAGAAAGTCAATCTCTTTCTTTATGCTGTATGTCCAGTGTCATATGACATTCTCCAAAGGCAGGGAGTGCAGGAGCCCTCTGGGGATGTTGAGGCCATTTTCAAAACTTTTGATACCTAATTTAGCCTGAAGCAGAGCTCAGTTATAGAACAGACATGGTTTAGCCAAATGTTGCTACAACCTGGGGAATTGATGTAACTATGTTTAACTGACCTATATTGCCTTTCTAGTTCCAGACACAGGGAGCTGAAGGACTAGCTAATCTGTGATCACACAGTCATACATGTCTGAATGAAAACTGTCCAAGTTTCTGCAGACCCAAGCTGATATTACTTCAGATCAAGTCCAGTACGTGAGGCAAGCTGAGCTTAAAGAGTTAAACCAGGCTGTAATTCAGTGTGGCTTTTAGGTTTCATGTGACTCTGTTGATTGGGTAGGACCACAGCCAGCAGCTGCACCCCCAGCCAAACCAAGTGAAATTCCACACCTACAGCCAGTTGGAGATGCTTGCATGGATTTCACACTGTGAATTTCATTTTGAACTCAAAGCTATTCAAGAAAGGAAAGGTTCCAGTTATGGTTTTTCATGCAGAGAATAATTCCTGCAGACTCAAGTATACCTTTTAGAATGAATCTGGCATAGGAACCAATATCAATACCAGAACTGCCCACCAGGGGGTGCAAAATGCTTCCATGCAGCAAAACTGGACATTTCAAGCATTTCTGTAAATCCAACTATAATTGGGATTGGAAACAAAAAATTCTGAAATATATGAAATACACGCCATCCAAGAAACTGGAAATCAAGATGAATACAAAATTACAATGTTGCTATTCTGATAACATCTCTTATCCTAAAACTATGACCTCTTGTTCCAGATTTCTTCACAAGAGGAAGCATCTGCTCTATGCATACTTTATCAATACCTTTTATCATCTTGTATACCTCAATTAGATCTCCTCTCATTCTTCTAAACTCTAGCAAGTATGGGCCTAATCTGCTCAATCTTTCTCCATAAAGACAAAACCCCTCATCTCAGGAATCAATCTAATAAACCACATCTGAACTGCCTCTAATGCCATTACATCCTTCCTCAAATAAGGGGACCAAAGCTTTAAACAATTCTCCAGATGTGGTCTCACCAATGCCTTGTAGTTGCAACAACACTGCCTTATATTTATACTCTATTCCTTTCACTATAAATGTCAAAATTCCATTTGCTTTCCTTATTACCTGCTGTACGTGCATATCAGTTTCCTGTCAGTCATGCATGAGGACCCCCAGTTCCCTCCTCGCTGAAGCACCCCAAAGTCCCTGTTTATTTAAATAATAAGTTGACTTTCCATTTTTCTGACCAAAATGGATAACCTCACATTTATCCATGTTAAACTCCATGTGCCAGACTTTGGCCCACTCACCTAACCTGTCTATGTCTATTTGTAAATTTCTTATTTCCTCAGTGCAACTTACTATCTGACTTATTTTAGTGTCATCTGCAAATTTGGCTCTAGTGCCTTCTCTACCTGTATCCAAATGATTAATTTAGATTGTAAATAGTTGGTGCCCAAGGATTGAACCCTGTGGCACTCCACTAGTTACATCTTGCCAACCTGAAAAACACCCATTTATTCTGACCCTGCCTTCTGTCAGCCAGCCAGTTTTCTATCCAAACTAATAAATTACATCTAACCCCATGTGATTTTACATTACGTATTCACCTTCTGTGTGACACCTTATCAAAAGTCTTCCTGAAGCCTAGATATATTACATCTACCAGATTTCCCTTCTCCAGCTGGCTTGTCATATCTTCAGAGAACTCTAGAAAATGAGCCAAAAATGATTTACCCTTCATAAAACCGTGCTGATTCTGCTGGATTGTGTTTTGACTTGCCAAATATCCTGTTATTACTTCCTTAATGACGGATTCTAACAATTTCCCAACAACAGATGTTAAACTAACTGGTCTATAATTTCCTACTTTCTGGCCCCTAATTACAATGCCCTTCAACCTTCCCTTTTGGATTTTTGTTGAAAAATGTTCAATATATTTGTATTTCAGTAGTTCTGAAATACACTCTGCTTACCAGCAATGCTGCTAAATTGCAGTCCTTTCTGATGATGATGTCATTCAAGAGAATCAACAGACCCACGTCTCCAAGATGTTTTCCCTAAGGTCTGAGAATTCTCTGGATGATTAGATCCCTCAGAATGGTGACTTGGGGAGGGGAAAGTATATGAGTTGGAGTTGAGTAGAATCTGTAGGTGTCAAAAAGGAGTTACAGAAATGCAATGTAAATAGTCAAAGATGTGCTTTAATATTGTTGAAAATGGGACAGTAGGCTTGGGGAGGTGAAATATAAAGGAGTATAAAAAAATGTAGACAATGATATACTATTGACACACATCAGACTCTGTCTTTTTCAGAGAGAGAGAGAAAGAGAGAGGTTGGTACACAATGCCTAGGAGCAACATGTCTACTCTATGACCTGTTTAAATGTAGTACTAATAAACAAGCGTTAAACAGATACCTGTCTGCTAATCAAGTATGAGTTCTGTAAGTCCATAGTTAAGGAGGATATCTCAGAATAGAACCCATGTACATAAAGATCCAAAAAAAGACAGTTCAAAACTGTTCTGATGAAATGTTATCCAACTGAAATGTCAAATTTCTTTCTTTCTTCTTTCTTCATTTGACCCAGATGTAGTGCAGTAAGGAAAATCTGTAATTTCCTTTAAATGTCTGTGGATTTTTAAAAATGTTTGAAAATGACTTTAGCATTAATTGTAAAGGGATCTGCTTGAATCATAAGAAATGCTGGTCCATGTGCCCCAGACAGAGGAAGAAAGTTAAAAATGAAACTGTATGGCTAGTAGACACAAGGAAAAGCTGCAGACAGAAAGAGGAGCTACAAGCAGAGGAGTTGGAGGGTGAAGGCGATCAGTGCACAGGCTCAAACACAAAGAGAACCCAGAAAAAGACTGAAAGAGGAACAAAGAAAATTACTAGGAAGAGATCAAGCAAATCGCTCTCAGGAAGAGGTCATTTTTCCTATTTCACAGAAAAGTTGATAAGAGCTCTTAGAGTTACTCTGTTAGCTGGCTAAAAAAATTCTAAAACATGAAAAGCTATGTGAATAGCTTGGGAATGTTAAAAAGCTGTCTATTTTCCCTGAAGGGCTCAAACCATGCATTGGGATCTTACACATTGGTTAGTTGAAAAGAAGCTCTGGAAAGCCTTACCATTAGGACTGTATTGGTCCAAAATATAGAAGGTTTGTAGAAGCATGCCTTGCTGATGATAATTGTACCTTTGAATCTCAAAGATGAAAGATATTGACAGATAAATTTCCTGACTGACTGTGTATAAATAAATAATAACATATTATGGAATTATCTAGCTACTATGTAATGCCATTTCTATGTCAAAATGGATGTGGATGCTAGTGGTTGTATAAGATGTATCTTTGTGTATCAACTATTTAAAATGCAATTTTCTTTTTTATGTGAAGTATCATTTTCATGTTAATTCATGTTCAATTTGTTTTGGCTCTGGTTGTGTTAAAATAAAAGCTACAAAGGTGGAATCTTGGTGGTAGTTACTTCATTTGTGCGTCTTTCAATGAGTTTGGCTATTTCAGTTTATTCTGTTGTAGATGCTACCTGAGCTGTTGAGCATCTCCAGCACTTCTTGTTTTTATTTCCAAAACTTGGGCTGTCACGAATAATGGCAGAATGTTTGGTTTGGGAATGACCAATCACAGTGGTCATAAGAAAGATTAATGTAGGTCACAGGTTGATGAGTAGCATTCCATGTTTATTGCATTGAATATTTCAACAGAGTTATACTAAGCCCTAAAAGCATTTTATATTTCCAATATGAGTGTTGTATTCTGTACCCATTGGAAAACAAAGGCATGCATCTTTAGTTGAATGACTGTTTTTACCAAATATTATTTTTATTGCCACTTCACTAAGCCTTTGAGCCTGGTGTACACTGTTGGTAGATGACTCATGAGCAAAATCCCATTCTCCCTCTCTGTACGAGCTCTCACTCGTACAAGTGCAGCATTTTCAAACTAATTTATTCGCTATTTGAAGTTGAAGATCAAGCAATGTTAAGAAGCAAATGCCACAAATGGAAGGGCACATGGAGAAAACTTAAATGCTTCCTTAATTAAAAACTGTTGATTCTTTTTAAGCAGATCGATCAGATGTTAAATACCAGTGTGTCACAACCCACAGTTGCATTAACAGCAACAAATAAACTATTGCAATTGAACAAATGAATAGTGAGAGCAAAGGGTAAGAATAACATTCCTTTTGAAAATATTCCACAGCTGTAAAATTGCATGTGTTTTTCACCATCACTTTTCTTTACTAATGCTTCATTGACATGAGGAATCTGCATTAACTTTCACAAATTAAATAAAGATATAAAGAATGCTGAATTCAGATTAACAGCAGAAAAAGCTCCAAAGATAACAGTCGCCCTTATCATCTGCAAAAAGGAAAAAAATCAGATCAAGGGTTTCAGTGGAATGCTTCAAAACTGATAAAAATATGTAGTCAAGCTTTTTTACAACACTAATGAACAACAAAGAAGGGGATTACAGGTCATTATTACTGATTATTGACACAATTAACAGAGAGGAACCATGTCTCAAGTCCTTTCTCGTGACTGGAAAAGATAGATTAACAACATTTAAGGCAGACCAGAATAAGGGATAAGCAGAAGGGAACAAAAATGTAGACAGGAAATTAAATGTGCCTAGGTGAGAACAAGAAATGGTTATAGAGCTGAAATGTAATTAACAGGAAATAAAGAGTGATATAGTGAAAAAAAATCACAGAAATCAACAATACATGAGACACAGAGAAAGTGTGACTAGCTAAAAGGATAGAAAGGGAGACAAGAAAACCTGATGGGAATGTGTCAAGGTGTTTAGTTATTGTCTGCCAGAGGTTGGAGGAGTCATCAGAACGTTCAGTTTCAGCTGTAAAAAAAAAGTAAAGAAATTAAAATATATTTCTTGGTCACCAGCAAGGCTTACATTAACATTGCATTGAAGTTACTGTGAAATTCCTCTAGTCACCACACTCCGGTGCCTGTTCAAGTTAATGCGCGTCTTTTGGACTGTGGGAGGAAACCGGAGCACTGGGGAGAAACACACACAGACATGGGGAGAATGTGCAAGGTCTACGCAGACAGTGATCCAAGCTGGGAATCAAACTGGGGTCCCTCGCATTGTGAGACAGCAGTTCTAGCCACTGTGTTCCCATGCTGCCTGTTGTCAAAGGTGCTTTGACAGCACAATAGCAGTTTTTGGTGGGATATTCTCCCCATTGCACTAAGTGCAGGAGTGGCCATGAAGAACAGCATTCTATTCACCAGTTGCAATAGCAGATTTTTGCACCATATCATCTGCTCCCTGGCTCATTGATTATGCACACATCTGAACCATGCTAGATTGCTGGTGGGTGGCCTCTAATTTGCCTGATCTGCCGTCAGTTTCCTTGTCCTCACTCCAGGCATCATATTTAAAATTCAGCCACTTACAGCCTTCTCAAGGAGAAATTGAAGGAAATTAGTATTAGTAAAAAAATCCTGGAGAAATTGATAGTGGGGGTTACATTTGCCACTCTCCAATCTGATGGGACTATTCCAGAATCTACAGAACTTTGGATGACCAAAACCTCCACTATTTCCATGGCCATTTCCTTTAGCACCCTGGGATATAGAATAACAAATTTCAGTCCCTTCAATTTCTCCAGGATTTTCTTACGAATACTAATTTCCTTCAATTTCTCCTTGAGAAGGCTGTAAGTGGCTGAATTTTAAATATGATGCCTGGAGTGAGGACAAGGAAACTGACGGCAGATCAGGCAAATTAGAGGCCACCCACCAGCAATCTAGCATGGTTCAGATGTGTGCATAATCAATGAGCCAGGGAGCAGATGATATGGTGCAAAAATCTGCCATTGCAACTGGTGAATAGAATGCTGTTCTTCATGACCACTCCTGCACTTAGGGCAGTGGGGAGAATATCCCACCAAAAACTGCTATTGTGTCCTGTTGGGATTTGGGGGCCATGTCTTTAATGGAGCAACCCTGAGCTGCCTTCTCAAGGAGAAATTGAAGGAAATTAGTATTCGTAAGAAAATCCTGGAGAAATTGAAGGGACTGAAATTTGTTACTCTATATCCCAGGGTGCTAAAGGAAATGGCCATGGAAATAGTGGAGGTTTTGGTCATCCAAAGTTCTGTAGATTCTGGAATAGTCCCATCAGATTGGAGAGTGGCAAATGTAACCCCCACTATCAATTTCTCCAGGATTTTTTTACTAATACTAATTTCCTTCAATTTCTCCTTGAGAAGGCAGCTCAGGGTTGCTCCATTAAAGACATGGCCCCCAAATCCCAACAGGACAGCAGGCCTCAAATTCTGTGATGCCTTACTTGAGTGTCTGCTGGATACAGTCAAAGCCTGCAGCCGTGTCCTCTAACCCCTGGCAGCAGGAGTCCAGCAAAGTGACCAATCCAGCTCCTCCCCTGCAGCCTCGGCTTCATGGACCTCGTTGTTCTCATCACTTTTGACGTCGTTCTCATCAGAGGAGATGCACAGTTCCTCGAACTTGTCATCTGGCAAGTCCTCCCCACTTTATAGCACGAGGTTGTGCAGCACCCAGCAAATCGCAATAATCCATGAGACCATCTGGGGATTGTATGGGAGTACTCTGCCATACCAGTCCAGATATAGGATTTGTATCTTTAGGATCTCTATGGTGTGCACCACAAATACTTGACTAGTAGCTTGAGCCTTGTTGTATCTTCTCTCTGCAGGAGTCTGAGGATACTGGACCGGCATCATCAGCCACTTTCTTTGCTGGTAACCTTTGTCTCCAATGCTGCGTGATCCCACAAAGATACTTGGGATCTGTAATCTACTCAAGATGTATGAGTCATGGCTGCTTTCGGGAATCGGACACTGATCTGCACAATTAATTTCTTAGGTCACAGACCAGCTGTACATTGAGAGTGGTTTATATATTGCAGAGCCTGTTCTTCAATTTACTGTGATAATGGGTAATACTGTATCTCATCATTATACTCCCTCACTCTCCCAATACCCCTTGAAACCATTAGTGTCCAGTAATCTGTTCATTTCTTTCCAAATACATTCAGCGACTTGGCATCTACAGTCTTCATTGGCAGAGAACTCCATGCGTTCACTATCCTCTATATGAAAATATTTCTCCTTGTCTCAGTCATAATAACCTACCCTGATCCCATGACCCCTTGTTTGAGAACCTCCAATCGGGGGAAATATCATCCTGTATCCAGTCTGTCCAACATTGTCAAAATTGTATTCATTTCACTCTCATTTTTCTAAACTCCAGTGAAAGTATGCCTAGTCAGCACAATCTCTCCACAAATGATAATTCTGCCATCCCAGGGATCATTCTGGAGAAACCTTGCTGAACTCCCTCCATGGCAAATATATCTTTTCTTCAGAAAGGAGACCAAAAGTGCACG
Organism: Carcharhinus amblyrhynchos; assembly: GCF_965287045.1. Classification (NCBI taxonomy): domain Eukaryota; kingdom Metazoa; phylum Chordata; class Chondrichthyes; order Carcharhiniformes; family Carcharhinidae; genus Carcharhinus; species Carcharhinus amblyrhynchos. The sequence continues at coordinate 93,118,510 of NC_137326.1, forward strand.
CAGTACCCCAGGTGTAGTCTCACCAAGGCCCTATACAGCTGCAGTAAGAAATCCTTGCTCCTGTACTAAAAGCCCTCTTGTGATAAAGGCCAACATACCATTTGGCTTCCTAACGGTTTACTGCATCTTCATGCTTGCCTTCAATGACTGACATGCAAGGACACCTAGATCACTTTCTATCTCAATACTTCCCATTCTATCACCATATACTTGATTCTCTTTTCCTACTGAATTGCATAACCTCACATTTATCCATGTCATCCTGCGCCTGCCATGTATTTACCCAGTCACTCAACTTATCCGAATCACCTTGAAGCCTCTTTACTTCCTCCTCACCATTCATAATTCCACCTGGTTTTGTGTCATCAGCAAACTTAGAAATATTACATTCGATTCCTTCATTCAAATCATTGATTTATTGTGAATGGCTGGGGCCCCAAGCGCAGGTCCCTATGTAGCACGCTAGTCACTGTCTTCCACTCTGAAAAAGGCCCATTTATTCCTACTCTGTTGCCTGTCTGCTAACAAATTCTCAATCCATGCCAGTATATTATCACCAATCCTCTTAAGTAGTACTTCTATCAAAAGTTTGGTGGAAATCCAATTATATCATTTCTACTGGTTCACCCTTATCTATTCTACTAAACTACAATAGGTTTGTCAAACAGGATCTTCCTTGCATAAATTCATGTTGCCTTTGTCCAATCTGTTTATAATTTCTAAGTGTCTTGTTGTCACATTCTTTAGCATTTTCCCTACTACTAACTGAGCTGAAACTCACTGCTTTCTCCCTCCTTTTTTTCAGATAGTGGGGTTACATTTGCCACTCTTCAATCTGATGGGACTATTCCAGAATCTACAGAACTTTGGATGACCAAAACCTCCACTATTTCCATGGCCACTTCCGTTAGTACACTGGGATATAGAATAACAAATTTCAGTCCCATCAATTTCTCCTAGATTTAGGACTCTAGTTTCAAATTACATTACTTTATTTTCTATTGCACTGAAGAACTCTCTCGTGTTCTGGGCACTCCTCCTTAAAAGGACCCCACATAACAAGATTATTAATTAATCCCATCTCATTGCACAATACATAATCCAGATAGCCTGTTCCCTTGTTGGTTCTTCAAAAAAAAACATCCTGTATAACAGTCCAGGAATTCATCTGCCACAGCTTTACTATTAACGTGGTTTGTCCAGTCTATATGTAGAATAAAGTCATCCATGATCACTGGAGCACTATGTGGATGCAGCACTATGACATCCATTGGATATATGAAAATTAGCCTCCTGGTCAAACCAATAGTTGCAGAGGCAAAGGCAGCAGATAAATAATTCAGTATACCATCAAGTTCAGAGTTTGTTCAGGTAGTGTGCAAAGGAATGAAGCAATTAGAACAACTGGTGAATACAACAGGGTAACTCTATGGTGTAAATCTGATCAAGAAAATTCCAGGCCTAAAATATAATCAGCCATAGTCAGGAGAGTTTATAGAACTGTACTATCAGTTAATTTTAGTGCCGTGTTGCACTGTTGAAATCATTTATACTACAGACAGAAGAAAACAGTTTCAAGTTTAGCCTAGTCATAAATTGAGGTAAACAAGTTGTCTTCCACTTGGCAATTTTCTTTGGCAGGTGCTATTTCACTTGGACATTCTAAATAATGCATCAACAATAAAGTGAAAGTGGGACAGATTTATTTCCCCCTTCCATGTGCTTGCCCTGTGTTTGCAGAGTTTAGTGTAATTTATGGTTCCTTGAACAGCTTTGAATTTTCCTTCAGTTCAAACACACTTCTTTTTTAAGACTTATATGTGTAATTTTTTCTCAGCAATGCACACAGCATTTAGACTTTTCTTTGAAACTTCTATTTTATTTAATAGCTAACTTTACATTTGATTTATTTTGTACTGGTACTCTGCATATCTACAAGTTAAGATTAATGTCTTGGAGATAACCAAGAACATGGTGACGGCGGTCAAGGGGGGGACGATTCTCCCTAAAGTGCTGAATTGCTGGGACAACTTCTAGATCATGATTGTTTTCTCAGTTCAAGTTTACATACGAATCTCCCCACTCTGTGCACTGCAGAGGTTACAATTGTGAATATCATTAAAAATCTAGTTTGGGAATTGGAGGGGGGGAGCTATTTGAGCTGGAGTTTGACAGTTGTGGAACTCTACGTGTGTGCACTGGTCCCGATCTGTCAGTCTCCCCATCTGCTGGCAGCTCAATCGCTAGCCAGCCCGGGACCCCCGCAGTGCTGCCCCTCCAGCCCCCCTCACGGCTCAGTTGTGGCCCCCAGAACAATTCCTGGGTCAGCCCTGACCCCTCTCCCCCCACCCTGGAGCATCCCGATGTCCAGCCCAGCCCCCCCAGCAGTGGCGATCCCCAAACCACCCCCCGCCCCCACCCCACCCCATCCCCTGCCGACTAGGATCAGATCCCTCCTGGGAGATAGGTCCCCCTGGCAGACCAACACTCTTTCCCCACCCCACCCCTGCCCCGCCGCCATACTCCCCCCTGGCCTGCCCCAATCGCTGCCCTCCCTCCATCTCAGACTGATCCCCATGCAGAGCGGCAGTGGGACTCCCCAACCCACTGATTGCCCCTAGACCCCACACACAATAGGCCCTGTCCCCTTCACACTGTCCGATGCATGGGCAGTTCTGGGCATGGGCACTTTGCCCCTTGGGCAGTGCCAGGGGCATAGGCTGGCACTGACAGGGTGCCCATGCCCCACTGCCTGACCCTCCTGGGGGCCTTGATTGCTCTCTTCATTCCAGCAGGGTCTTCTGCTAGTTCCCTGAATGTGGGGAGCTACTCTAAGCCCTGTCAGAATGAAATACTCCTGGCGTGAGGGAGATTCAATCGGGGCCCGAAAGTTCCCAATAATTACATCTAAAACATTGTTAAAAAAAGCTTCAGATGACTTACCTCTCTTCCCGCCTGTTTCCAGCATGGTCTGGTCTCCCACTGTTCTCTGGCTCTGGGAGATGCGCATGCGCAAATCCCGGAACAAAGCTGGTGACGCGCATCTCCCACCCCGACTCGCCAGAAAACTTGCGGGTCAGGATGGAAGAATCACCCCCAAGATTTATTCCAAGGCTTGACTTTCTCAGCTGTGAAGACTGAGGCCCAAAGTCAACTTGTTTATCAGCGGAGTTTGACAGGAGACATAATCCAACATTTTTGAAATGCCCACACAATGTAAATAAAAAGATAAAAACAAAATACTACGGATGCTGGAATCTGAAACAAAAAGAGAAAATTCCGCCCTCTGGCAAATTACCATCTAGACTCGAAACATTGGCTCTATTCTCTCTCCACAGAGTCTGTGAGAGATTTTCCAACATTTTCTTTTTTTTTGTAGATATAAATAATTTAGCTTAGTTTGTGGCTGCGGGTTTCAATAGCACAATATTGCAACACTAGAAATTGCAAAAAAAATTCTCTCCTCACTGAGTGTTAGATATATGAGAATGGCTCCTGGCAAAAGAGATAGGCCGATCAATTCCTGTTAAATGATGCTGGATAAATACGCTGACAAATATATGACTGAAAGTTTTAAGGATAAAGGTAGAGATAAAGGTAGAATGCTTGAAGAGGCACAAGATTTATTTCATTAGACCCAGAAAATGTATCTGATCAGTGTTGTTTAACTATTTTAATGCTGGACTGACATCCTAGAGTTTGAAAACTAAACACTGGTTACATTTTACCCATTGAGTTGGGAGCAGATACAACTTGTTCTTCCTACTGCATTCAACTTAAGAGCACCTCTATCACCCAAAGCTACACTATGCACGCCTGTACAACTCTCTGAACACAGTAGTTGATTATAACAATCCTCAAACATGGTCTATCAGTTTGGTACTCTCATATTTGCACCATTCACAAACCACCTCTGTAATAACACCTGGCAGACTGAAAGCCATGTCTACATACTCTTTTCCCCCTTTGCAAGATAAATTGGTGCACAATGCTCACCAGATGTGCAGAACATTGGAGTGGGAGGTGGGGCGGTGGGGCGGGGTGGGGGGGAGCGCAGGGTTGTGGGGTGTGGAATATTCATTCAGAAAATCCAAATTCACTTCAAAGCTCCCAGCCTGCCGAGGTGTTATGACTTTGGTGCTCACTGGGGTTGGCAGCAACCAGATAAGTGTGTGAGCACCTATTATTCTTCCATATCAATCTTCAGCACCATTGCTCATGATCAAACTTTCACTCCCATTCATTATCTCCTGCAGTGCAAAGTCCAAAATATTGGAACCATTTTGGACCTTACACGCTTTCCTCCTTGCAGGTCCAGCATAGCAGTAAGAGATACTTGGGGAGAAATAAGACAGGGGTCTATGGCTAAGTGGGTGGGGATGGATGTTAGGGAAGGTACAGCTCAAGGAGAAGGAAAAGAGAGGCCGGGGCTCTGCTTTCTGAAGGCATAGAAGGCCTAGAAGAAAAGAATGATGGTGAGGATGAGGCCTTTATTTTCCTATCTTTCTCTGAGTGTGGACCACCCTCTGGGACAGTGAACTAGTTACGTGTAGTCAGGAAATCTATTGATAAACCACAAAGTATAAGGGATCTGGAAGAATGAAAGTTTGAATGTTTCAATATTTCTGTGCAGAATGTGAGGAGAGGGTGGACAAGGACTCAGAGTTACATTTCTTAAACTTCAACAGTATTTGCATTAGTCATATAAGCATGAGTGCTTAATGAATGATTTCTCCTAATTTGAGTTATCTGACAGTCAGCTTATCAGGTTACAATCTTCCAATATCAGGCAGCCCAGAGGTTTCCTGAACAGCCTTCAGGTAATTCATCTGGGAGGGAGGCACTGGCTGGGAATCTATTAAAGAAGCAGAAAGAGGCGTCATACATTAGGTGTTCGCTATTATTATTACCATGTGTTTGGGAATCTAGACTTAGAATGTTGCCTAGACATTCAAAGATATTGCAAATGTTATTAATTTTCTGGACCGGGCACATGGATGTCTAATGTTGTGTGGACACTCGCTGGTCAGAATATACTTAAGGGTATTCACCCTAATGCCATGAGCATTAAGAGGTAGTGCTGATATTTCCTTTGGGCATATTCACATAGATAATTACACTTGGATTTCCAACGCTATTAACAGTTTGACTGTTCCCACTATCTCTAATTTTGCACTCACACAGGACAAGTAATCAGGAACCACCATAAACATTTGCATTGCTGCTGCTGCTTCTTCACCAGCTCCAACCCTCAGGTCCTGAGATGGAACATCATTAATTTTCAAGGGCTCAGGAATCTTAAATGTAGCTATTATACTTTGCAACTGCTCCTTCTCTTGACCTACCTCTCCTTTTGTGGCCTGGAGCTTGAGGTCTGACACATGTCTGGAACTTATTTTTCACTGTTCTACATTAATGTGGAAATGATGAAGCTCAACCAATTGACAGATCAGGGCTGCTGTGAATTGGGCCATGAAACACTAAACTTTGTTTCTTCTTGCTGGAAAATCAACTTTCCTGTGCCTTGCTGAACCCATGCCTTTTTATGTGACCTTTCAGTGAGCCTGGGAGCAACATATACATGCACCTCTTCAGAGGTTGGGTACCCTGCAGTTAAAGTAATAGCGAAATTGTGTTTTGTCCCGTGCACTATTTTCGTGTGATGTCTAGGTTTTGTAAGCCCTAAAAAAAGTATCTCCTTCAAGATTTTGAAACTAAGGGAAACCTGTTGAGGAGTTATGGACATTTTGTAACATAAGTATAAATTTCAAGAAAGGATGGCATGCACAAGTTGGACCAAAGGGCCTATTTCCAAGCTGTAAACTTCTAGGTCTATGACTATGACTAAATGTTTTGACACCTTCAGATGTTAGATGCTGTAATGTAATGCAGATGTGTTTTAAATGCAATGATTCATCATACTGTCTGTCCTGCAATGGTAAGTTGATTCCTGCATTGACTAATATTGGTAATTGTTGTCATGACTTTTTCCATTGTCAAACATGCTATATTGCATTAAAAATATAAAAACAAAAGGTCCTGTTGGCCTCTGCTATCATGTTTTATGTTGTGATTTACATCAGCTAACAGCTCTAATGGTTAGAAAGAACAGGTGTTTGAAAGTTTTAATAAATCCCTGTATCTGTTTGCCTCTGTTGATTGACTGGCACTTTGCTTTGAAATGGAAATTATGATAGCTGTAACCATTATGAATAATGGAAGTCTGATAATTGGATCAAGTGGTGAATTGATCCAAGAACATGTGAACATTCAAATCAGGAGCAGGAGTAGGCCACTCGGCCACAGGAATAGTTGTAAACCATGCTGGTGGGGATCTCTCCCACTGGGGAGGGGGTTGGGGAGACACTAGTAGACTAGCGGATCAGGAGAATAGTGTCCCAGACTCACTAATCATATTGAAATTCAAATTTCCATACGATAATCAGCTCTGCACTGATTTCCAGTACGGAGCTGATGGTGCTTAAAAAAAAGCACCTCAGAATCTCGGGAGCAGTGTGAATCTCACGAAAGGCCCCCTGCTGTTGCCTCCTGCCCTGTTGTACTATTCGAGCAACACAGCCGGCTGGGAGAATCCCTGCTGATATTTTTGGGGCTCAAGATAAAGCACTAGGACTAATTTTGTGATGGGCAGAATTCTAGCAATTGCAATAAGCCATTGGTTGTACATTTGTTGTATGGCCTGGGCTTTCAAGGGAACAAATGGCAGCAATTCAGCACAGCGATGTGAGGTTTATTGAATGAGGTATGGGGAGAAGAATATCAGCCTGACAGAAGAAAGGAAAGAAGGAAGGAAAGACTAACAAAATTAAGGACAGAAAAAGGTTGAGAAAGAGTCAGAGGCAGAGATAAAAATGACAAGATGATAGATGGCAAACTGAGAGGCTGTGAGAGTATCATCACCACAAGGATTACAGTGATTCAAGAAGGAACATCACTATCTAGGGCAAACAGGGATGGACAACAAATGCTGCATTGTCCGAGTCACCCACACCCTGAGAACAAATAAAAAAATACAATAAGAAGTTATTAGAGAACGCAAGACAAAATATTCTGCAGTGAGATTTTCGGTACCTGCTTATTTGTTTGCTTTCTTTCTTTGCACTTTGTTCAACCATACACACATTACTGTTTGATTTTGATCCATTATTTCTCTTTAGTTTCAACAATGTCATAAGAGAAGAACAAAATATTGAAATTGCTATGGCAACGAAGTATAACAGATGCTTAGCTGCTGAACAATCTTTTGAAAAGTGCATTAAAGGTCATTCTCTTAAACCTTGTCTCTATGGAGAGGAATAATGACAATTATGCTATTTGCACAATGTTATTGTACATACATTCTTTTATTAAAGTACATATTTAGTTAGTAGTTTAGATATTAACATAAATTACTTTCTGGCAAGAAGTGGACAATTGGCAAACCTAAGGGTACAAATCTCTTCCATTATAGCAACATTTAGCATTGCCAGCCAGTTCACTAGATGCTACTTCACATAAAATGATTATGGCCTGAATTTTCCACTCTTGCTGGATGTAGGGCCCAATTTTACCATTGCGTTGTGTACATTTTCAGGTGTGAAAACTTGGTAAAGTTGGGCATGAGGTAAGTAGCGTGATTCGTGCCCGCCTCCGTGCTGGTTCTCCCTTTACCAAGGCCCGAAAATTGTTGTTGACAATCATTTCATTTACCACAATTTATATACAAGGGAGTGACCAAGATTCTGGTTGTCAACATCCATGTTGATATGGTGAGAATAAAATGTTTGAGCAGGGGGTGGTGGAAACAGGGATTGGCCTCTCCGCCTTACGTTCCTTGAGGCACCGCGCTAGGAACTTTGGGGGGAAAATACAGTCGGCTTCCCAGAGGAAAATCTATGCCCTTATCTCACATTGAGCAACATTCACTAAATTAACAAGTATGCCACAACTTCAAAATGAAATGTTTCAAATGGTTTTTTTGTGTGCAACGTTACCTTAAGCTCAGATAACTGACTATAGTTAGAACCATTTCCAAAGGTTCATTGTTATAACCAGCTGTGCTTCTCAGCTAACTTCCCTATCTTACAAGGACTTCAGAGAAAAATAAGCTATGTGTATCAGAAGACTGGCTGTGCAGTAAAAATTGTGGGGAGAAACTCTACTTCAATCCCTGACATCCAGGTACTCTTGGCCATCGGAAATTATATATGTAAAAAGTTTCATACAAGGAATAATTGGAAGGTAAAGTTAGAATCCTGCCCCACATTGCTTCACCTAATAATGCTCAGTTGGAAGTGCACTTGAGGAAGGATGTGAAGGTTTAAGAGAGGGTGCAGAAAAGACTTAAAACAATGGCTCCAGTGATGAGGGATTTCAGTTATGTGGATAGGTTGGAAAATCTGGGATTGGTCTCCTTAGAAAAGAGAAGATTGAGAATGGATTTGAGAGACGTACAAAACCATGAAGAGTCAACACAGCAAAACTGTTCCCATTGGCTTACAGGACAAGAACCAGAGCACACCAATATAAATGGAATGGTAAAAGAACCAATGGCAATATGAGGAAAAAAGCAAAACATTACAGATGCTGGTACAAAAACAGGAGACGTTGGAAAATCTCAGCAGGTCTGACAGCATCTGTGTTTTGAGAGAATAGGACCAATGTTTCGAGTTTCTCTTGAAATGTTAGCTCTATTCTCTCTCCGCATGCTGTCAGGCCTGCTGGCATTTTCCAGCATTATCTTTTTTTTATAGCATGAGGAATTTGTTCTACGCAACAAGTTTAGAATCAGGAATATCTGCCTGAGAGTGTGGTGGAGTCAGAATCCATCATGACTTTCAAGATAAATTTGGATAAGTGCTGAAGAGAAAAGGATTTCAGGGCTATGTGGAATGGATGGGAGAATGGAGCTAGCTGAGTTTCTTTTGAAGAAGGCAGACACAGACACAACAGGCTTAAATGACTTCTTCCTGCACTGTAACCATTCTGCGATTCTACTCATGCCAGTAGGTAATACATAATGTATATGTGCAGATTATATTTTGCAGAATGCCGTGAGCTCATTATTACCTCTGTGAAAGCAAACGGTTTCAAAGGAGACTGCAGTTTACAATGTTTTGGAAATAGAATGAACATATATTATAACACCAGGCTCAGACATTTCATCACAGTGAAGCACTGAATATGAGGAGGTTCAGAATCTAATGCATGTCACTGCTGGCAATCGGTGCTCAGTCTATTCTCAAAAGATTACTCACAGCAACCAAAAATATTCAACCATCTCTTGAGATAGCTTCTTCGGCTTAAAATACCACGCTTGTCAATTTGTTGTGCGTCAGGCAATTCGCTTTGAAGTCTAGGCACATTTAGTATTGGTAATAAGAAAACCTGAGTCATCCAGGTCTTTGATGAAGTGATTGTGATGTATAAGAAAGAAGTGCCAAATTTAATAAGTTGCCTCGTTTGTGCGGAGCAAAAGTTTTCCTGCCTTTAAAACATCATATATGAAGAAGATGTAAAATATTTTACTGAGTTGCAGTCAGTGGGAAGAAATAATTTTCAGTTAATTTGATGAAAAGATGATGGGTGGGATTCTCCCAAAAAATTCCAGGCATTGAATTTGTGTAAAAACTGGAGTAAATCCCATTTTTTTTTCAGCAGGATTTTCAAAATGTATCTCCCACACTCCGTGATGCATAGAGTGCCCAAGTGCAAATCATGCTAAAAATCAGTGGGTGGGCCCCATTCCCGCTGAAGAGGCCAGCAGTATAGTGTTGAGTGGGCCACTGTGCATGGGCCAATCTATTAGTGCCAAGATCGACGCACGCACAGTGGTCCACACTGCTGGGCTCCTGATCACTGGCCAATGGTTGAGTTGGTCAACCATGCGACCCTGCAATACACGCCAATCCCCTCATGGCCCAATTGCTGGCCCCCCCCAGCCATATCTGGGCCAGCCTCGTACACCCCCCATCCCTCCCCACCCGGCAGTCCCAATCTCCCAACATCCCCCCCATACCCACCATCCCTGACTCTCGTGACAGGCCGACCACCCTCCCCCACCCCAATGGCCAGCCCTGATCACTAGCTTCCGTCCTTCTGTCACTGCCAAGTGCCCCCTGGGCAATTCCATTTTGCCCCTTGGGCAGTAGCAGTGGGCCAGGCTGGCACTACCAAGCTCTCAATGCCGTCCGATCCTCGGCGGGAGGGCACCATGCCTCCCCTTCACTCCAGCAGGGTCCGGCCACCACCTCCCTGAAAGTGGGGAGCTATAGTAAACTCCGCTGGAGTGAAACCCTCCTGGCGAGGGAAGACGTTAGCAGGCCCAGAGACTTCAGTCCCAAGCCCGCTAACTACATGCTAATGCGCATTAGAATAATTTAAGCAGCTCCACACCGATTTCTAGCGCGGAGTTGATGCTGCTGGAAATCTGGCGGCCAGAGACTCGCTTGAGTCTCCCAGCCCACTTGAGCTGGGAGAATCACGCCCCCCCCCCCCTCCCCGCCCCGATTAGTTTTTGTTGGAAAAATTGATACCTTGAAAATAAAAGACAATGTTCATTATTGTTCTGCAGCCACAGCTTATTGTGTTTAATTTAGTAAAGCAGAAAGATAGATCTGCTCTTGCTGCAAACAGTTTATTTTTCAATTGCATCAAGGGAAAATTATTGTTCTGAATTCTGCTTCATTTATACTGGTGATGTGACACTGGGATTTTGCTTTAATGAAACACGAGAACGAGCTCAGTATCCCATTCGCTTAGTATTTCATTGATTCTGCTCATGTATTGTTATCTTCAGAAATCACTACCTTTAGGCAGTCTACAAAATCAGCCTGAAATGCTTTTCACCTAATAATGCATTTCATTTATTATGTGTCAACATTGTTTGGTTATATAGTAAACACTTTCAAAAAGATAAATTTGGTACCAAGGTACAATAGTTTATTTATTAGTGACACAAGTAGGCTTACATTAACACTGCAATGAAGTTACAGTGGAAATATCCTAGTCGTCACACTCCGGCGCCTATTTGGGTACAACTGAGGGAGAATTTAACATGACCAATGCATTTCCAGTCCAACCATAATTTTGCCCAGTACACCTGACAATGTGAATCAAAAAATGAGTTTTTTTTGCAAATACTAAAATATACAACTAATTTACTATATAGTTATATAGTAAATATAATTATTTATTATATAACTAAACAACATTGACACATAATAAATGAAATGCATTATTAGGGTGAAAAACATTTCAGGCTGATTTTATAGATTGCCTAAACTTAGTGATTTTTGAAGATACCAAATACATGAACAGAATAATAAGTGAAAGAGATACTGAACTCATTCTTGCATGTCCTTTGATTGTGGGAGGAAACTGGAGCACCCAGAGGAAACCTATGCAGACATGGGGAGAATATGCAGACTCTGCATCGACAGTGACCCAAGCCAGGAATCAAACCCTAGTCCCTGGTGTTGTGAAGCAGCAGTGCTAACCACTGTCCACCATTAGGTCTTCATTTGTTATTCTTGGGTCTTTTTCACACATGACTACAGAATCCCATGCATTTCTATTCCTTTATTCTGCTTTGCATTATTATATAATAGCTTACTTTAAATGGTTTCTCTTATATGAATGAAGAAACACAGGAGATAGTATAAGTTTACAAAAGCTGGTGCAATCTAAGGAATGAAGGGAATGATATTCCCCAGATATATTGTGTACTAAAGAGACTCAGGATCTGACCATGAAGGGCGTTTAAACTGCAATGTGGGTTTAGCCCAACTGTAGCACAAGACGACATCTTGATAAAGGAATTGTAGCATTCACTAGGAATGGCCTCCCTGAAGAATAATTAATGGGCTGACTGGCAATTTAAATGCCTGCTAATGTTCAGTAAAGAGGCTGCAAAGGGTTTTGTGGATAACACTAGATTTAACAATCTCTCATACCAGTGATGAGCCGAACAGGAGCAATCAGGTTGATGACTGTCTGGTGAGGTGTCCTTACCTTTGTTTGTTCGGCTGTGCAAATTTAATAAAATGAATTAGCCTGAATATTAAAGTCACAAATGGTTTCGCTGGCACCAAATCAGCATGAAACTGACATCAGATATATTAGTTAAACTGATGTTCACTGTATATTTCTGGTGCACAGTTCAAACGCCCAAAACTAAAACCGGACTCACGTCATTTTGGTACCACCAAATCTTTGGGTTCAAAAATATATTGCTGGCTGGGCATAGAAACTTCCTGGTTTTTTGTTGAACCTGATTGCTATTTGAGAAACCTCTGCTGATTAGACAAGATAGATAGTATATAATAGGGCAGTAGGTAAGTAAGATATGGTGGGGAGATAGATAGAATACAATAGATGGATAGGTAGGAAATGGGAGAAGATAGGATATGGCAGAGAGGTTGGTAGGATTTGACAATAGGCAGAATACAGTGGGTGGGTAAGTAGGATACAATAGTAATAAGTAGGATATGTTAAACAGTTAAGTAGGACACGATAGGTAGATATGTGGCTGGGGTTCAATAGCTATTTAAGATATGATAGGTAGGAAGGTAGGTACATAGGATACGATAGGTAGATAGATGGATAGATAGGTAGGTTGATAGATAGATAGGTAGGTAGGATAGAATAAAATAGGTTGATAGGCAAGCAGATAGGTAGGTAGTTAGATGCAATCTGTTGAATATATAGATTAAATGTTTCAGACAAAAGTTCATCCCTGCATAATTGTGTCTTCTCCATCAAATGAGGGTAGATTTTCTGGTCCTGCCCGTCACAGGAAGTGTTGTGGGTGGGACAGAAATTTTGATAGACCATTGAAAAATCTGTTGACCTCAGGCAGGCATTTCTGATCTCAGGTGGGTGGGACCAGAAAACCTAGACATCTTTGATATTGGCACTTGGTATATTCTCCTGTCATTTAAGTCATTGTTTTTCCTGGTAGTGATAATGTTATGCATTGTGACCTTCAGTTGGATAAAACTGAGTTACAGATGTCCAGTTGCTGGATTAATTAAGTATCTAACCTATTTCTTAATGGTTAATAGAAAAGTGATGAACGATGAGAAATGGGGTGGAAAGAGTACTCTTGCCAGCACTATAAAAGGTAAGGCAAAGCCATTATGCCTGGACACAAATGGAATAAGAAATTCCATTTTGTTTATACAACAATGATTTACCATTACATTTAATGGGAAATGTGTTTATTTAGTCATAAATTCATTGTAAAGCCCAACCTATTAATCTCAAATATCTAACTTACAGGGATGTTGTTGCAGGAAGCAGCCATTGAGTGTAGTCTTATCTTAATATTTTATTTTGACTCGTAGATTACACTTCCAACCTGGAAACATTTTGAAATGAACTGAAATCCAGACTAAAGAAATGAAGCATGAACAATGAATGACAAGGAAATGTTCAGACAATTATTTCATAGCATTCTCCTGGTAAAGTGCAGCTCTCACAGGAAGCAATGTTTGTGAAGTGTGGGTCTGCAGTACTTGATGTTCTGTCCATTTAACTTACAATTTTTATGTCAGCAAGTAAGGCAGACCTGACTACCTGCTGTCTCGGGAATACAAATAAAATTGTATTTTACACGCTTTGTTTTGGTTCTAACTGCCATTGGTTCAATAATTCAATTGTTTTAGCATATGCTTTTTAAAAATGTATTTATCATTACTTTACAATCTGTATGGTATTCTTCCAAATACATTTTGCTAGTTTCCTTCCTCTATTTTCCTTAGAAATGCATAACTATAAATTCAGTATCCCAAAGCTCAAACCCCTAGCTCCTAACTTTCTTTGATATAAGTCTATGTCTTTATTGTGTTGGAAAGTCACACTGTTTCACCAGCCTCAATACAGTGATGGTGAGTTGGGAGTGCAGCGCTGCTGGAGTGGGGACACAGTGGCAGTGAGTGGGGGTGTGACAGCAGTGGAGTGAGGGTGCAATGGTGGTGGGATGGCAGTGGGGTGCGGATGTAATGGTAGTAGGGGGAGTGTGCGATGGTCATGGTGGTGGGGGTGTGATGGCGGTGGAGTGAGGGTGCAACGGCAGTGGGGTGGGGGTGAGATGGCAGTGGGGTGGCGGTGAAATGGCGGTAAGGTAAGGTAGAGAAGTTTCCTAGGCATGGTAATTAGCTGTGTAAGCAACTGAATACCCCAAGTCAGCAACACAACCTTTGACTAATTCTCAGTTCTGCTCATCGTGTGTTATGGCATCTATAACCCATGTCTTTATTGCAGAGAAACTACAGCATAGATATAGCTCAGTCAGCTCAATGGTCTGTTGCTGTGGCTTCACATGAACTTTTTCCTGTTTTACATTAGCTGTATTATCATTGCTTACTCCTTCATGTACTTACCTAGCTTCTTGATCTTTAAATAAATGAAGAACCAGTAGATCCAGCATACTTGGATTTCTCAAAGGCACTAAACAAGATGCCACATAAAAGGTTAATTTTATGTGGCACCTTGTACAAGATATGATATCATGGTTTTTCCAGTAATGGGGCAGCATGGTGGCACAGTGGTTAGCGCTGCTGCCTCACAGTGCCAAAGACCCGAATTCGATACCCAGCTTGGTTCACTGTCAGTGCGGAGTCTGCATGTTCTCCCTGTGTCTGTGTGGGTTTCCTCTGGGTGCTCCGATTTCCTCCCATACTCTGAAAGACATGCTAGTTAGGCACGTTGACCTGAACTGGTACTGGCTTGTGGCAATTAGGGAATTTCACAGTAACTTCATTGCAGTGTTAATGTAATTGTGACTAATAAATAAATTTTGCTTTATCTTTAATATATTAGCATTGTTTTCTGTTAGTTATCCAGAGTAAGATAAATGCCATTTTCAAGCTGGCGAACTGTTAACATGTAGGCCCTCAGAACAAGGCCCTCAACTATTTGTAATCTAGATGAAAGGACCAAATGTATTTGCTGACGATACAAATATAGGTGGGAAAGCAAACTGTGAGGATACAAACAGTTGGGCAAAAGATATAAATAGGTTGGATGAATGCGCAAAACAGATGGAGTATAATGTGGGAATATGTGAGATTATCTACTTTGGTCGCAAGAAAATGTTAGGGACCAGATCAGAAATTCTAAGGAAGTTATGAAGTTAACCTAGACCCCAACTTTATTTGATTTTGGCATTAGCGCTATGTTGTTTCATGCCAGATATGAATTTATTGAACCACTAGGTAGTTTTTATTACAATAAATTTTGTTTAAGAACACAGTTAGAATATAACAAAAAGACTTAGCATACCTTTTACCAATTAAATACTTAGAGATGACAAAGTATAATTCTTAACAACTAATCTCTATAGTTCCAGTGCAAGTAATATCCTTCTTCAGAATCAGCACAAAACAGATACGCACATGTGGGTGCTACATTTTCAGCCTTTTAACTCCTCAGGACAGATACAGAAAGATACTTGTCTTCTGACTCTCATACTGCAGCCTGTAGGGGAAAAGACTTAATTCCCGGTCTCCAAATACAGAGAGAGAAAGAGACACAGAGAAAACTACCTCTTTCTAAAAACCCAAGCAGGAATTGATTTGATTTCTTCAATAAGTTTATTTGGAATCACAAGCTTTCGGAGTGTTGCTCCTTCATCAGGACTCAGCTGATGAAATAGCAGCACTCCCAAAGCTCGGGACTCCAAATTCACATGTTGGACTTTAACCTGGTGTTCTAAGACTTCTTACTGTGCCCACCCCAGTCCAATGTTGACATCCCCACATCTTGATTTCTCTAGGTAAGCCTAATCCCACCACATCACATGATTTCCCTGTCAATCAGTC
Organism: Carcharhinus amblyrhynchos; assembly: GCF_965287045.1. Lineage (NCBI taxonomy): Eukaryota > Metazoa > Chordata > Chondrichthyes > Carcharhiniformes > Carcharhinidae > Carcharhinus > Carcharhinus amblyrhynchos. The sequence continues at coordinate 93,134,334 of NC_137326.1, forward strand.
TAATAAAGCCCCACTCTGTAAAACCTCCAAGAATAATAGAACTGCATTAGTCCGGATTAAAACAAACGTTCCAGCAATTAAGGTCAATTATACTGCTGTAATAATAACATAGGCTGTCGGGTGCAGAAAAAATGGCACTGATACTAGAATTAACTGCTAAGACAAATCCTGCCCAGAGCATAAATACATTTCTTAAAGGCGCAGTATTGTCAAAAATAGAAAAGCAATATATTATTTAAATCAGACAGTTTAGCTCAGTTGTTTGGCGCCTGGTCAGTGATGCCAGCAGCATGGATTACATTCCTGTGAAGGCTGAGGTTATTCATGAAGGCCCATCTTCTCAACCTTGTGCCTCGCTTGAGGTGTGGTGATTCTCAGATTAAATCACCACCTGTCAAGCCAATGGTCATCCGGAACTATGGAAACTTTACTTTTAATAGTCCAGAAATAATAACTTTTTTGCAGTGTTAATGCAAGCATACCTGTGACATGAACAAATAAAAAAGAAAAATTTGGCTGAAATGGCCTATGAGAAGTGGCCAATGTGAGTAGCTCCACTCCCCTGCCTTTTTATCTCAATATAGCTCTGCCTGCTTTTTAAAAAGCTTAGAATGAATTGCTGAGGCAAAATGGAGAGTTTTGTAGAAAGGAAATGAATCAGGAACAATATGGATTTGCAGGCCAAACCCAAGGATTTAAGATGGTCAACAGAGTTGCTGGGAATGAAACAAAGGAATATGGGACTTGGGAGACAGGAGTAGACCATTTAGCCCCTCGAGCCTGATCCGCCATTCGACAAGATCATGGGTCATAAGAAGCAGCAATGATCTTCCAATTCTGCTCCAACAGAGAAACTTGATAAATGATGAACAAAATGGAATTAAACAATTTTCCTCTAGCTCTTTGAGTTGAAGGACAACCATGCATTGTAGCATTTGTCATTCTCTCCAGAACTTTGTTCTAGATATTAGACAGCTGAATTATCTATTCTGTTCCTGTTGATTTGCTCTGTCTGCTCTGGCTGTACAGGCTGCAGATAATTCATTTTCCACCAATCTCTCCAAGTACACACTGATGTACGTGCCTTCCAGGATCTAAAAAAGCTCTCATTATTGATTCCCACTTAACAAAACACATTCTTCCTTCTGTTTCCGTGACAAGATATTGCATTCTTTAAGACTTGAAAAGACGGTGATTTAAAAACAAAAAATTTTTAATTAGACCTTTTCATTTAAAATGCCACTGTTTATTGATTAGTTAACTGTGCTGACTTAAAGCATTCATTTTCATTTCCACTGTCTGTTCTTTAGAAATAATTGTAAATGACTGCTTTTAGAAATTATGAAGATAGCCTGTGTCCAAACAAAATTACATAGAATAGACTTTACAAAAACCCCAGTACTTCACTGAAGAATTATTAACCCTGATATCTGGTGAAATCATACTTACTTTTTAGTATTGTAATGATTTAATTTGATTTGATTTGTTTTTTGTTACATGTATTAGCATACAGTGAAAAGTATTGTTTCTTGCTCGCTATACAAAGTATACCATTCATAGAGAAGGAAAGGATAAAGTGCAGAATGTAATGTTGCAATCATAGCTAGAGTGTAGAGAAAGGTCAACTTAATGTAAAGGTAGGTCCTTTATATTATAAATGATATATAATGAAATATAATGTTACTAATGATTTATTATGCTACAAAGAACACATTAAACGTGTAGCTGTGATGAAAGGACAAGCTGAAATAACATTAAAATGTAAATTTTATTTATGTGATCCAGAGGGAATATGTAGGGGGTTTAGAGATATTGGAGCCCTTAATGTGAATGCATACACCGGTAGTAATCCACAAAGCTGATCTGAAAGTGGGGCAGTATTTTCACTGGACTATTAATCCAGAAACTCAGCTAATGTTCTGGGGACCTGGGTTCGAATCCCACTACTGCAGATGGTGGAATTTGAATTCAATGGAAAAAGATCTGGAATAAAGAATCTACCGATGACCATGAAACTATTGCCAATTATCGGAAAAATCCACCTGGGCTCACTAATGTCCTTTAGGGAAGGAAATCAGCCATCCTTACCTCGTCTGGCCTACATGTGACTCCAGAGCCACAGCAATGTGGTTGACTCTCAACTGCCTTCAGGCAACTAGGGATGGACAATAAATGCTGGCCAGCCAGCAACACCCATGACTGAATGAAAAAAAGTTATCCATTCTCCTCACTTAACCTGGAAAAGTTATGCAAATATGTTGAAAACATCTCTTGGCACATATTCAACACCACAAATACAGAACAGTCATTCTCGCTTCCTGCAACTCTTTCAGCCATTTTAGGCAGTGGGAGAAAGATGTGTTTATATACGTGATGAATTTGCTGCACTCCACCTATCCAGACATCAATGTCTACACACCATGACTAGATTTATCGGAGGTCATTGTTCAGAAAAATATCCAATCCCCTTATACCAGTTGCTTTCAGACAAGTTCCATAAATGGGATCACATTGCCATTGGTTATTTAGGTAACTGAAATCTTGAATTGCTACGCTATTGATCCTTTCAAGCCAAGTTCACAAGCAGCAATGTAAAAACAAAAGGTCTGTTGAGATACTTCCAGTCCACCACGAGCAGTTGATGGAGGATATCTGTTTTTGAAATCACTGCAATCATCGCAGAATCCCTACCATTCAGAAGGAGGGCGTTCAGCCCATTGAATTTGCACCAGCTCTCTGACAGTGCACCTTATCCATGCCCTACTCCTGTAATCCCCCCAACCTACATATCTTGGGATACTAAGGGCCAATTAAGGGCCAAAACTGGAGCACCGGAAGGAAATCCACGCAGACACAGTAAAAATATACAAATTCCATATAGACAGTTACCCAAGGCCGGAATTGAACCCAGGTCCCTAGCTCTGTGAGGCAGCAGTGCTAACCACTGTGCCACATGCCACCCCATATGTAAAGCATTTAGACAAATATAGAATATCACGTAATGAATGGCATTGACATAGTAAACTGCAAGGAAACTGCAAAGCATAAAGTATCCATGCATGAATTTGACTTTCTCATATAGATAACAGTCAATGTAAAAGGTGGAAAATCTTTTGAATTCTCTATTCCAGAGGTCTGTAGAGGCTCAGTCATTGAGCATGTTCAAGACAGAGATTGATACATTCCTAGATAGGGAAGACATCAACCATTGTGGGAATTGTGCAGTTAATAGGTATTGAGGTGGAAGGTCAGCCATGATCTATTTGAATGGCAGAGCAGTGCAAGAGGTCGAGTGGCCTACTCCTGCTCCTATCCCTTATGTCCCTATGAAATTGAAATCTTAGATATCCACTTGTGTGAATGCCTGGGAGACTGGGAAACTCAGTCTTCACTCTGGCAAGGTGAGAGCAGGATTGAGGTGAGCCTGATAACCCTGGAAGCAAATGCTAGGTGAGGACGGGGCAGACAAGAGCCAATATGGGCCGGTTAAATGGCCTCAGTTCTCTGGAACTTTGTTCCAGTTATCTTACAAGCTGTTAGGGTCTCTAAACCTACTGAGCCAGTCATGCCTTGGTAGACTAAGCCTCTTCCCTTTAACCACTAGGAGGCATGTGCTTGCTTCTTGCCTCTGTTGTATGCAATGTCCACCTCTAATGCTCCAAGCAATAATATGGCCTCCCTGGTGTACGTCCAAAGTTAGATCCTTGCCTGATTAAGGGCTGGCAGTTGCTTGGAACCCAAATCAGCCTGAAGGTCTCTTCACTAATTACAGATGCAGACTCGCATGTCCACCTTCATCTTAATTTCCTTTCCATTAACTTACACTGTAGCATAGATAAGTGCTGCATGCCTCTCACTCACATTAAACATATTGTAAAAGTGCTCCTCTGCCTGCTCTGAGGTTTCCAGGTGATGTGTAACTGACCAAGGCTTTTTTGACTTTGAATTTCTCTGCTTAGCCTTCGACTTGTACTTAGCATCCCTGCATTTCTTAGCTAAGTGCAGCAACGGTGACAAATAGCGTCGATAAATTTGCAATAATTCACATAGTATGTCTCTCCATGCCTGAAATATTCTACTGCTTTCGCCTTTTTGCTTTCATATTCTTTCTTCACTTCATGCACTGCACCCACCTATACACTGCCATTAGCCTTTTGAATATCTTCTGCATTGCTGGCAATCATATCCATGCCCTGAGAAATTTCTAGCACCTTCTTGAAAGCCAGCCTGGCTTCTCCCAACAAACTACGCTGAATGCTGTCCTCATTAATGATTAGTCTCCCATGTCCTCCAATACTGTTCCAAAGTCACAATGTTCAGAAAGCTGATATAATTCAGCAGCAGAGTTAGCTACAGACTGTCCTGTCCTCTGAGAGTGATTATGGAACTTGAACTGCTGGACAAGCACTGAGGGCTTAATATTGTCGTGATTTTGAATGAATGCAAGTAAATCCACAGAATGTTCCCTGGTTTCCCTGATATTGTGAAATTCATCACCAGCTTGCAACTGTTCATCCCACGCACACTTAGGAGAATTGACTGCTTTTTAGCCTCATCTGCAATTCCATTTATCAATAAAAAGTGTCCCAAACTTTCCACATATTCAGTCTGGTCCCTGTTCTCTTCCACAAGCTTACTGATAGTGCCGAACGTAGTCATAAAGCTGCCAACCTGCTTTTTGTCGGTGAACTCACTAACTCACTGATCAGAGCCTTCGACAGTCGCTCACATTGCAGATTAGTTACTCACTGTACAAATCTTCATAGCCCCACACTGAACTCAAATTTTCTCTTTTCCTTTTATTTTGCTGTTTTCCCTTCATCACCAAAATGATGCGACAATTCAGCCACAACAAGGCAGTCGAAATCTTTGTGATATTGAATTCTCATTACTTACAAAGATATTGAAATACAGTATACATGGCCTCAGAACCGGAGGCAGTTAGTTCCACAGGTCCTTCATGGTAAGACTAAACACCCAAAAGCCTGCACTACCAATGATGTCATTCGTTGCTCATACCCGCTAAAGTCATCAATGTGTCCATTCAAATGGGAAGATGCTTACTATAACACTCTACAACACTTGGGACAAAACTTGGGCAGAACTACTGTATCACTGGATATAAAGTGGAAACAAAGTGACCAGCTGGTACCTATATGAGGACGTGTGTGCAAAGAAATAGAAAAGATTAACTTACGATGTAGGACTTAGTGTTTGAACTATTTCTGTAGATAATCACTTTTAGTTACTTTGGCAACACTGCCAGATGCATTTTGGGCCCAAGTTTACCATCAAGTTGTGTGAGGCAAGTAGCGCGATCCGCCTCCGCCTCTGCCTTTTACCAAAGCTCGAAAATAGATGCAGTTGGGACTGTGCCCGAAATGGGCGCAATGGCCATTTAAATTAATGGGCTGCACGTCCAACTTTACCAGCAATCCCTTTACCACCGCTTTTGCCAATCTGGAATAGGCACAAAACAACATGCTCCACAAAAGTCCAACTCGCGCACTCCATCAGGGTTAGTGAGGAGGTAAGTGCCTAGCATCCAACAGCTCACTATTTGAGATTGGTGGGGGGAGGTGAGAGGTGGGTCCACTGCCACTCTGCCTAAGATCAGTAGATCAGTGGATGGGAAAGGGAATCCGCTGCCATTCTACCTGTGACTAGTGGGCGGTAAGGGGTTCTGCTGCCACTCTGCCTGAGATCAGTGAGGGGGGGGGCAATGAGGATCCGCTGCCACTCTGCCTGTGATCAGTGGGGGGCAGGGGAACAGAGGGAGGGGCCCATGATCAGTCTGGCGGTGGAGTGGGTGAGGTGATGAGTGGGTCAGTAATATTGGGGGGGTGGGGCAATGTTTGTGGTGGTCAGGGGAAGCATTATCTGGCCCAGGCGTGTGTGGCAGGGGAGCACCATTCTATCATTAGTTTTCCGCGCATGCATCGATCAGAGCTGCAGAGTTTGGGTGAGTTAAGCTCCACCACAGGCTTGTGCAGCACCATTCAGAATTGCTGATTTCTTTCATGCAGAGTGCATATGGGGACACCTCAGAATGGGTCGAAAAGTTGGATCTGAAACACTCCCAGTTTCAAGTCTGCCCAGCACTCAGAATCAAAATGGTAGAATAAGGCCCTATCATACTTGGACAAAACTTGGGCAGATCTACTGTATCACTGGATATAAAGTGGAAACAAAGTGCCCAGCGGGGATCTGTATGAGGATGTAACTGCAAAGAAATAGAAAAGATTAACTTATAACGCAGGATTTATATGAAATTGTTGGAATTATTCTAGATAGTCACTTTTGGTTATTTTGTCAACACTGCAGACACATTCTGTCTCTTGATTTTGATAGATGTTGAAGTTAGCTTTCTTTGAACAAACAGATGGGGTTTTAAGGAACAGGCTGATTGTTCACATCTAGTTGTATTGGAGTGACACTTTTTTTGTTTACTTCAGTTTATTGCCATCTTTAGTTGCCACCATTTGTCATTATTAAAAACAGACTGGTAAAGTTTTTTTTCATGGGATGAAAATTAACATTATGTCACAGAAATTAAATACATCAATTTACTGTATCAACATAATTTATTGAATTTAGTATTTTGACCTCAAGGTTCCAATTGCATTTGACTTGAAGGTGACCCTGTAAATATAATGTTACATGACAGCTTTTAATAAAATGGCGTATCACCTATCATTTCATGAGAACTCCAAACTCAACCCTACCATTTGTGTCTCTTCAGAGACTTCAAGTCACTGACATAAACACATCAACAACAAATTTCCTGGGGCATTTCAACATTCTTTCTTAATATCTTCAAAACTTACCAATCACTAAAGAGTATGGAAATAGAATAATGATGTTACTGGATCAGTGAACCCCTCGCCTGTACTGATAGTTCATCAAATCTGAATTTAAATGCCATCTGGACAATTTGAGGATTTAAATTTCATTTCAGAATTCTGAAAATAAAAAACTAGCTAGAGCGACTGTGGAGTTATTGGCTTGTCATCAAAATCTAACTGGTTCACTAATGTCTGTTAGTGAAGGAAATGGACTGTCCTTGTCCAATTTAGTTTAACACTATAGTTAAGAAAGCCCTCCAATACCTCTACTTTCTCAGAAGACAAAGGAAATTTGGCATGTCAGCCATGACTCTCACCAATGTTTACAGATGCACCATAGAAAGCATTCTTTCCAGATGTATCACAGCTTGGTATGGCTCCTGCTCTGCCCAAGACCGCAAAAAATTACGAAAGGTCATGAATGAAACCCAGTCCATCGCGCAAACCAATCTCCCATCCATTGACTCTTGCTGTCTTGGAAAAGCAGCCAGCATAATTAAGGACCCCATGCACTCCAGACATACTCTCTTCCAACTTCTTCCATTGGGAAAAAGATGCAAAAGTCTGAGATCACAAACCAGTTGACTCAAGAACAGCTTCTTCCCTGCTGCCATCAGACTTTTGAATGGACATATCTCACATTAGGTTGATCTTTCTCTACACCCTAGCTATGACTGTAACACTACATTCTATACTCTCTCCTTTCCTTCTCTAGGAACAGTATGCTTTGCCTATATAGCATGCAAAAAACAATACTTTTCATTGTATACTAATACATGTGACAATAATAAATCAAAATCAAATTTATACAACACACCAACATGTTTCACTTTTAAGTGGCATACTGAGCTATTCAATTTGCAACCTGGGTTAGTCAACAAGTATCAGCCATGCTGGCAACATCCATAATAGAGGGGTTTGTTTTATTAAACTGAACTTTCACCACCATGAACTTCTTGCCATTTTCCAGAATATAACTATTTTCTTATTTCCTCCAATGGCAGGATGTTTTAGATGGCGGGGCTTTCCTGCTCATCACCTGAAGATTTGATGGAGACACACCCCATGGGTCCTGCAGCCATTCAATGTTCGGAGGGGCATTAACTGGCCAAGGATGAAACTTCCACCCCCATCTGGAGAGGAGATCCCAACTGAAAGAACTGGTGACCAATTGGATGACAAAGGCTAGGTGCCAGACTCGAGTGGTGGCCACTACAGGCATTCCCTGAGAAAAGGAGCGATTGGAGGCCAGATTGAAGGTAAATCTGGGATTTCAGTGGGGTCTGGCTGGCAGTCTTAAGAAAGGGGGTAAGTGGGTATGGGGGGAGTGGATTTCAGAGGCCAGTGTGGGAAGGTTCAAAGGGAGGGTTATCACCTTGTGGGGGGGGGCAGGGAGTGTCCCTCTGGTGGGCACAGGAAATCCCCAAAGGAGGTGCCCCCATAGCCTGACATGCAGCTAAAGCTGCCAGGCTACTCACTTGGTGTGCACCCCCACTGCTGTGGGTAAAATAGTCCTCGTAGAATGAAAGGTAGGTTGGTATGTAGGGAGCAGCCTACCCACTGCCTTTTATGAGCTCCCCACCTTCAAACTGGTGGGAAAAGGTAAAACTCCACTCCATGTGTTTGCATTTCTTTCAGTTTCACCTTAATTCTGATCTTTCAACTCCCATTCACGTTCATCCTGAACTTCCTCAGACTACCGATCACCATCAGACTGCCTCTCCATGCCCATTTTCTCACCTTATCATTACTCTGATGCCATCTCACCTGGCCTTCCAACTTGGACCGAGGGAGCTCCGAGCAGTGCAGGACATCCTTGAGGCCTAGCATCTAAGTGCAGGTGAAGTGAGGGAGGCCACTCACTCTTTTGCATAGCATTGGCTGCCGTAAAGCAGGTAAATTTAAAGATTCATTGAAATTCAGAGGCCAGGGAGAAGGTAAGTATCAAAGGTAAGTGGATAAGATTTGGAGAGTGGGGAGGGAAAAGTCAGAGGTCTGGGGTGGGATTGCAGGTTGGGGAGTCAGGGGTCAGGGTGTGTTGGGCCTTGAGAGGGTCAGGTTGGGTCGAGCTTGTGGGTGGCATGGGGGGGACGTTTTTAGGCCTCAGGATGAAGGGGAGGGTTAGGCCTTGGGTTATGGGATAGGGATGTGAATGATGGTGCAGCAGGGTGTCAAGCTTCAGGTTGGGTTGGCTTGGGTTATGGTGGATGGGGTAAGGTGTATCAGGCCTTGATTAAGGGAGGGAGAGGACTTTGGATTGGGTTGGGGCAGGGGATTGGGCTTGTTTCATTTCATGGAGATGGATTGGGTCAAGCCTAGGAGAGGAGTACGGTGAGGGAGTGGGCATCAGACCTTAGGGTGGGGATTTGGATGCTGAACCTTGGTTGGGGGAGGCAGTAGGCCCAAATGTTGCAGTTTTTAAAAGTTATGTATTTTTAATTTCTGCTGTTTCATTCTCTTTTACATCCTCCACTGCACCCCACATGGATCTCCCAATATTTACTGCGCATCCTGATCAACAGTTCAAATATAAATGATGTTTCCTGTTTTACTTCCTCTTTTGTAGTCTGTATGTCTCAGTGAGAATTCTTCAACTGATTGAATGAAGAGTCTCATGCTGTTTAACCTGCCCACAAATACCACAGAATTGCCCCTAGATTACATAGCACTTGGTCAGATACCTGACATACTGCCCACAATCCACGGCTGACTATATAGAGGGTGAATGTTGAGATGGAAAAAGCCAATACTTCATTGTTCATAGTAAAATCCAAATCAGCATTTCAAGTCAATGATCCTTCATCTGTTCTTGAGTGTTTATGCAAGGAAACAATATTGCTACAATTTCAGAACTTTTGAAAAACAATGATGATAACATACTCGCCAAATGAAACTGAACATGAAAAGAGAGGTGATCAATTTATATTACAAGAGCAGTGACCTTAGCTTTCCAGGTGGTTTATTAAAAAATTAAAAGCACATAGAAGAACAAGACCTTTATGCATCACAGTTCGGATAACCAAACTTTTAAAACTATTGTGATTTGACAGTGTCATGAAATGTTAAACCAGTCAGTTAAGTTTCTGTTCTGCATGAATAATGAAATAGATTCTCCTTTCAATTACTGACACTTTAGTTTTTAACAATTATTTTTAGTAATGAACATTTAAATCATTCATGTCTTCAGATGTAAAAGTTCCTCCAGGGACTGACATGGCCCTTGACAATAATCTGATGTAAATAACCAGACCTGCAGTGACCCCCATCGCTGAGTCATAGTCAGCGTGTGAACTCAGATTTCAAACGCACTAGTTGATTTCCCATAATATTACTCATGGGCAGTCTGGCATCTGGAGTGCAGCTATTGGTATTTAACATGGCTCCCACACTGTTCTGGAACAGAAACGCAGCAAGTAATATAGCATATTAGGATGGATGTGGGGAATGGTGCACAGCAGGAACTTGGTGAAATAAAGTATGGAGGGTATGGTGAAATATGGCTTGAAAACCAGCAGAGGCATTTTAAAATAAACACAGCTGCACTTATAGAACTTGCCTGGGATCAGTGAAGGAGTGTACCATAATGAGAGAATCTGTAACTGATTGCCAATCAAAAGGCATTATTATGTCAGAGAAAAATATTGTCTAGATAGAAAATTGGGATATTGACATTAAAGAAATCTCATGAATAATGCTGGCCATTTACAGAATGTGATGCAACTTCTAGTTTCTGAGTCATACAGTACCTGAAGAAGTACTGTGTTGCAAGGACTGATGAGAGAGAGGAGGGAACACAGTTTAAAAGCAAGGGGTCTCCCATTTAATGATGTGGAGATGCTGGCATTGGACTGGGGTAAACACTAGCCACTAGCTTTTGCTATCAAATAAACCTGTTGGACTTTAACCTGGTGTTGTGAGACTTCTTACTGTGTTTCTCCCATTTAAGACAGAGATAGGGAGAATTCTGTTCACTTGTTAGCCTGTAGAATTAGTATATGATACACAGATCCAATGGAGGCAGGATCACTGAATATTTTTGATTGACTCCCTTGTTAATCAAGAATCAAAGGGGATAAGGTTTAGACAAGAAAATGGAGTTGAAGCCACAATCAGATCAGCCAATGCCTTATCAAGTGGTGAAGCAAGGTCGAGAGGCTGAATGGCCCACTCCTTCTCCAAACTCATACATTCAAATGCAAGGATAGATGTGTTAATGATACTGGGAATTTCTCATTTGGTTACAAATAACATTGAATATCAATATCTGAATAAGTTAGATGTGCTTTTCCTGGCAAGCTTAACTGTATTGGTTAATTGGATAGTTAACCTTTGATTAACCTCCAGCCTTACTTATAAATATGTTTGGTCACCCTTCTCAATCTACACCTAAACCCCCTACAGTAGGTAGATTAAGTCGATGCCATGTGTTCATACTCAGGCAATATATATTCCATATCTGGCTAAAATAAATGCCAGAATGTGGGTTTCTCAGTAATTTGGTTTGGAGAATTCAACATGATGTTGGGATTAAGTACTTGCAAAATTAAGACCAACGGAAAACAAACTTCACTCGGTAATTTCACAACATTTTGCCAAATGATTCATTCCAGATGTTACATCCCACACTTTCTTCCAGTTGATATCATGCACATACAACATTAGTGGTAGTCTTCATGCTATAACTGAGTAATTTTCAGTGCAGACTTTCAACTGTTAAATGAGCAAACATAGCATTAATGGCTATCATGGTGATGCTTTGAGTGTATGAACAAACTGTTTTTCAAATTATTAACTCCACTAGAAATTTAGACCATCTGCCTGGGCACAAATCTACTTTTTAGGAGACATTATTTGCAGTTACACTAAACAGCTGCAACTGTTTCTTTTGTCTCCCTGTTGATTCCAATCTATGTCAGTCTATTGATTTGTCTCTTCCTAATCTCTGAGTCCCTCTCAGCAGACTGTCATTAATGTACTGCTGGACAAATGATAATCTGACAGAGCTTTATGAAAATATTAGACCGCCATTCAGGAACATTTGAACACATTGGGCTGTTTGGCATTTGCCATCCTATCCTTGAAGCCATGGATTGGTAATCAAATTATTGATTTCTTAATTTGAGGAAAAGATTGATTAGTACAAAAGACTTTGCAAAACCAAACCTGACCCAGAATTTGAAGACTCTCATATCCCTGCAGTGAGCAAAATATAATTGTGCTATATTGATTTTTATTTTCAAATATATGTTAAGCACTTCTAACATATTGTGACTAAACCTTTCGAATTATGTAATGATATATTTGCATTATTAATAAATTCTAATTACACAACTTATTTATTATTTTTCACCATCAAATGATAATGAACATTTAACACCCACATTACATTCACAAGCAGAATCTTCACATTATAGAAAGAAAAGGTTTTGACAATGAGTTTTTGTACAATAATGATAATGTTAGAAAGAAATATTACTGGTGGTTGAATTTTACTGGTGAAATCAACCAGTCTGTAACCCTACGTGTAGTATAAATCAGGATCATTCCATCTGCTCTTTAGTTGCCGAGTGAATTTAAGCTAATTATTTTTTACCACTGGGTTTAATTGCCATGCAAAACATTGCTATAAGAGATAGCATCCGCAGTAGAAAATAAATTGCTCTCAATGTAACTTTAAAGATGGTATGCAGGGAGTTTGCTGCAATTGGCATTCTTTTGATGAAGACCTAACGTGGTACTGCAAAGTTGAACTAAATGGTATGAAAAAAGACGTTGAAATGTTTGCAACAGACAGTTGGATCTATGTCCAACAACCAAAGCCAAAACTGCACATAATTAACTCTCTCCTGGGTCAAGCTGAATCCTGGGTAAATATAATGACCAACTTTTTAAATAAACATTTTCACACATTTATTGGATAAGCATTTTAAATCATCCCAAATATCACAAGGATTGAGAATTTAATAACATCCAATGTGTTGTTTCCTATTGACACTGATGTAAAATTCTTCATATCAATATATGTAAAAAGATAGATATTTATTAATATCTATTTTAACTTATCTTGCCAATAAATTTAAACCCATACATTAAAAATGGCATATTACATTAAAACACAATTTAAAATGAAGGCTGGAGTTCTCTGGCCTTTCATCCCAGTGGGATTTTCTGGTCCTGTCGGCAGTGCATCCCCGCCCACGCTTTTCCTGTGGGCATGGGGTGAAGTCGATGGGAATTCTCTTTGACAGTGGTAGGACCACTGGATCCCGGCATTAGTGAACAATGCGCCACCTCTCACCAACAGGAAATGTGTGGCTGGGAGGCCGGAGAATTCCAGCCTAAATGTTAAAACTTGACTTGATATAAAATGATACTTATTAAAAGTACAATTATAATCAACAGTTTTAGTTTAAAAGAGACTGTTGGCTTCTTGAATTCTTCAGTACCCCAGTACTTCTTCAGTATGCCACTATGTTCCTTTCTAAACTAGACTTTTCTTCAATAGAAAGACCATTGTACCATTAACTTTTGCAGAACAGATAGAAATCCATCATGTTTATACCAGCTATGTGAGACTGCAATTTAAAACTAATGTCACTGCCTGGTTCTCTACCCAAAGCCCTGTTACATTTTTCTACTTTAAATATGTATCTACTTTTCCCTTAAAAGTTGTAATGGTCTCTGACATAACTATTTTCTCTGGCAAAACATTCCATGGTTCTCTCATACCTCTCTCCACTTTCTTTTGCAATGGTAAATTGTTGGCACTTCATCACGTGCATTTATTTTTGTGTGTCCACTCACATTAATATCATTTGGTATATTTGTATTTTCAGGTAACACTATCTAAACATATATTGACACTGAATAAAGGGTGGATTCTCCCAAATAAATTCCAAGGGCCTTATTTTACCATTTTGATTCTAAGTGCTGGGCAGACCTGAAACTGGGAGTGTTTCAGATCCAACTTTTAAACCCATTCTCAGACGCCCCCATTTGCATTCTGCCTGCAAAAATATCAGCGATTCTGAATCACACTGCACAAGCCTGTGGGTGGGGTTTAACACACCCATAATCCTGCCGCTCTGATTGGTGCCTCCAACTGCGCACCAAAAAAAATGATAGAATGCGGCTCCCCTATCAGCTCCCTCCCGGGCTGGATAATATCTTGCCCTGGCCCCACAGATATTGCCCCATCCTCACAACTTACTGACCCCCTTATCTTTCCTATGTCCCCGCCATCCAGACCAAACGCAGCCCCGTCCCCCTTTCCTCCCACTGATCTCAGGCAGAATGGCAGCAGACCCCCTTCACCCCCACTGATCTCGTAACGTGACAGCAGATTCCCTCCCCCCCATCGATCACAGGCAGAGCGGCAGCAGACCCCCTCCACCCTCACTGATCTCAGGCAGCGGACTCATCTCCCCCACCCCCACCGATATCAAGCACAGTGGCATGGACCCTCCTCCCCATTCACCGATCTCAGGCAGAGTGATCCCCCTCCCCCCAACCCCAGGCCTTCCTGCACAGGCCCCTATCTCCTATGGACTCCAATGGCTGTGTGACACCTTCCTCTCTCTTCCCTGTCCCCACTCATTGAGGCACTGATTCATCCCTCCACCTGCCCCCCCATCAGCACACCTGAAAGTGTTCACTTGCCTTCCCCTCAATGCCAACAAGCAAACTGCATGTAACTTGCTGGAATGCTCTGTCAAACTCTCGCAGCTGATTTGCCCTAACAAGGGGCAGCTCCATTAAAACCCCAAGGATGGATGCACAGGCAGGCAGTGCTGCCCAATTTACTGAGGGCGATCTTGCAAGGCTGGATACAGCAGAGGTGAGGCAGGATACCCTCTTCTCCCCAGGAGGATGCAGACCAGGGGGGAGCTGATGGAAATGCAGCCTGGGAAGCAGTTACCAACTGGGTCAGTGCCATGGTATTGGCCCCCAGAACACTGTAGCAGTGCCGCAAGAAGGTCAGTGACCTTGTCTGGGCAGCAAGGGTGAGTGCTTAACCCCATCTAGCATCTTCCCCCAAATCTGTCCCAGATCCTCCCATCCGTGTGTGTTTCCAAACCCTGACTCCCAAGTATCTCCTTCCTATGTCCACTGCGCTTGCCCTCTAAGGGCCGTCACCTGATACTTTGCAGGAGTCACACCATAATTTCTTTCATGGCTCCTTCTGTTTCCACAAGAGAAGACCAATCATAACACCAGAGTGAGAGCGAAGATAGGGGTTGGTGCGTCAGACCTCCAGGTACTCACCTTTGAGATGTGGGTGCTGGAGCTATTGAGGAAGGGGAGATGGGGGCTGTCAGCGACAGCATGGTCGAGCTGCCGTCAAGACGTGAGCATCTGTCAATCCTCCACTCAATTTGAAGCAAGGTCTTGGGGACATGGGGTTTAGGTGCAAAGGGCAAGGTTTAAAGGAGCTGTACAAGGCAAGTTTATTTGCACAGAGAGAGTGGTGGGTGCCTGGAATTCGCTGCTGAGGGAGGTTGCGGAGGCAAATACGATAGTGACATTTAAGGGGTGTCCTTACAGCTATATGAATGGGATGGGAATAGAAGCATATGGTCCCCAGAAGAGTAGGGGGTTACAATTCAGATGGGCAGCCTGATCGCTACTGGCTTGGAGCGCCAAAGGGCCTGTATCTGTGATGTAATCTTCTTTGTGCTTTGTTATATGTTCAATGAAGAAATGTGAATCAAGTTTTTTGCATCCCAGATTCCTCTCCTTCTCTTGCACTTCACCTCGTGTCCTGGATTGCAGGAACAGATCTGTCACCCCGGGGACATCTGGCATCCTGGCCCCCACTGTGGCTCCTGCCCATCCTGCTCCAGACAGCTCAGACGAGTCTTCGGAGGATAATGGATTAAGGGACTTCCAAGGGTGGCACCATTTTGGCATCAGCTTCCACCTCACAACTCACCATCCCAGATACTGACATGTTGGTAGGCCCAGTTAGTGGTGAGGCTTCTGAGTCACTCTCTGGTGAGCACGACACATCTGATAATGTACATCGGGTGGAGGAGGGAATGCCCAAAGCCTCTGGCATATTGAGGGGTGTGGGGGGGTTGGAGCAAGGGGGCGAGAACTTGGCTGACCCCAGGTCACATGCTTGGCCTCTGAGACCATTTCTCCCTCAGCTGCTGGAAATGCAGCAACAGAGCCAGGGAATGCAGGAGGGGCTGACGGCCAAACGGGACCAATTGCGAAGCTATTGGAAGGAGTCCCAAACATTTCAGGCAGACCAGTTATTAGGCCAACACTGCAAGATGGCATCTGCAGTGGAAAGCCTGTGACAGGGGATCCTCACCATGAGTGGCAGGCTCCAAGCGATGGCAGGTTGAGTAAGGAATAAAGTCATTCTTCTTCACATGGGTTTGTAACACTTAGGGGGTATTCCAGCCAGACAGTAAAATCAAAGCGTCTCACCCAGGTCAATAACCTTTGGAAATCCCACTTCGGGCTGGTCACCTGTGATGTTCATTCACAAGAAACACGCAATGGAGCAGTATACCAGAAGCTATCCCCATCTGTGTTATTGTGCCCTAGCAAGGCATCAATTATTTCAAGACAGGCAGGAAGAAAATAAATCAGTCAGATAGGAATGGAAATACATATAATTTGGAGTTAGGAAGCTTCATACTGACTGATGCATTGGTAAAGTATTGGATCAATCACATCACTTGCTCATGTCACATCTCTAGCTAGTGTTGGCATTAAAACTGAGATGTAACAGCAGACTTCAGCTTGTTAGTGGCTCCTCATTCTACAAGTTATATACTACACAAACAAACACCTTTCATGTTGTGTCAAGTAATAAAACACGTGACCCGGTCTAGCATTTTGGTTTTCATTTCCACTGTTGCTAATTAGTGTTGCCATTTGTACATTTGTATGAAATAATGTAAATAGCAGCAAATTTATGTGGAGTGAAATTCCAAACCTCTCCCCTTAACTGAGAATTTCAGGGGAACGGCATGTTTATTAAAAAAAATGAGGATAATTGTGATGGAAAGGGACATTATGTCGGAGGTCATTGGATCTCAAAAAGCTAAAGGCATAGATTTACACAACGTCATTCTGAAATCTTCAGCGATATTGTTTGTTTGACCTTTTGCTATGAAATGTCTTTCTCAGCAGGCCTGTAGAAAGCACACAACCCTGCTGTCTGCAGTGGAAGCCAAAAATAAATCAAGAACAGATCAACCTTTTGTCAGTAC
Source organism: Carcharhinus amblyrhynchos (assembly GCF_965287045.1). Lineage (NCBI taxonomy): Eukaryota > Metazoa > Chordata > Chondrichthyes > Carcharhiniformes > Carcharhinidae > Carcharhinus > Carcharhinus amblyrhynchos. The sequence goes on from NC_137326.1 coordinate 93,151,408, forward strand.
ATCTATAATTTAGCTCGCTAACTAACACTTGTTGACAATTTAAGGAGAGTTATGTTTACATGAGAGACAAGATATTTTTTAAAATGTAGAAAAAATAAAATCTCAGTGCCATGACTAAAATGATAAAGATCATTTTACTCCTTTTTACAAATATTCTGAATTTCTGATATAAGTTTCACCTTTGCACTGTCAGGCCTTTCAAAACAGAAACTACAATAGTTTTATTCAACATCATGGTCCAGAATTTCTCAGAGACCTGTGCCATTGTGACAGACCAACGCCACACAAGATGGCACAAAGGTCCCAGGAAATTAGTGTATAAGTTCCTTTTAAGAACATAAGAAATAGGAGCAGGAGTAGGCCATCTAGCCCTTCGAGCCTGCCCTGCCATTCAATAAGATCATGGCTGATCTGTCGTGGCTCAGTTCCACATTCCCGCCCTCTCCCCATAACCCTTAATCCCCTCGCTTATCAAAAACCCATCAACCCACATCTTAAAAATATTTAGCGAGGCAGCCTCCACCACCTCAATGGGCAGAGAATTCCAGAGATTCACCACCCTTTGAGTGAAGAAGTTCCTCCTCAACTCCGTTCTAAACCGACCCCGCTTTATCTTGAGGCTGTGTCCCCTAGTCCTACTGTCTTTTCGGAGCGGGAAGAGTCTCTCCACCTCTATCCTATCCATCCCATTCATCATCTTATATGTCTCAACGAGATCTCCCCTCATTCTTCTAAACTCTAATGAGTACAAGCCTAGTTTATTCAGCCTCTCCTCATAGCTCAACCCCCTCAACTCCAGTATCAGCCTAGTAAACCTCCTCTGCACTCCCTCCAAGGCCAAAATATCCTTGCGTAAGTACGGCGACCAAAACTGCACACAGTACTCCAGCTGCGGCCTCACCAATGCCCTATACAGCCGCAGCAAGGCCTCCCTACTTTTATATTCAATCCCCCTCGCTATGAAGGCCAGCATCCCATTCGCCTTCCTGACCACCTGCTGCACCTGCAGGCTGGGTTTTTGCGACTCATGCACAAGGACCCCGAGGTCCCTCTGCACCGTCGCCTGCTGCAGTTTTTCGCCACGTAAGTAATAGTCCTTCCTACCATTATTCCTACCAAAGTGGACCACCTCGCACTTGCCAACATTAAATTCCATTTGCCAGTTCCTGGCCCATTCGCCCAGCCTATCTAGATCCTTCTGCAGACTCTCCACACCCTCCGCGCAATTTGCCGTTCTACCAATCTTGGTGTCATCAGCAAATTTCGACACCATACACTCGGTTCCCTCCTCCAGATCATCTATATAAATGGTAAATAGCTGAGGCCCCAGCACTGACCCCTGGGGCACTCCACTAGTCACCAACCGCCAATCCGAATAGCACCCATTAACCCCCACTCTCTGCCTCCTATTTGACAACCAATCCTCTATCCATGCTAACACCCTACCCCAACTCCATGCCCCCTTACCTTCTGCAATAACCTCTTGTGAGGTACCTTGTCAAACGCCTTCTGAAAATCAAGAAAGACCACATCCACTGGCTCTCCTCTATCCACCGCCCTAGACACATCCTCATAGAACTCCAATAAATTTGTCAGACACGACTTCCCCTTAACAAAACCGTGCTGCGTCTGCTCTATCAAGCAATTCCCCTCAAGATGCCTCGCTATTTCCTCCTTGATGACGGATTCTAACATTTTCCCTACAACAGACGTTAAACTAACCAGCCTGTAATTCCCTGCCTTTTGCCTGCCACCCTTCTTAAACAACGGCGTAACATTAGCCGTTTTCCAATCTTCCAGCACTTCCCCGGAATCCAGTGATGTTTGGAAAATAACCACCAAGGCATCCATTATCCCCACCGCCATTTCTTTCAGAACCCTCGGATGCATTCTATCCGGTCCTGGGGAGACCATGCCAGAATTTCTGAATTTATCTCCAACTCCCCTGTTGCCCTCTCTGCACAGTGAATTTCTAATTCCAATAACTCTTCCCCAATTTAAATCAATGGCAATCACCATTTTGGTAAATGCTAATTTGATCACCACTGCAAATTGATTTATCAAAGAAAGGTGCCAGAGGGCTTTCTAATTTTAATTAACATTGCCCCAGTTCATTTAATGAAATATTAATCCATATTGATGACACCGCAATGACTGACAAGTGTAGTGATTCAATGGATGGAATCGTACCAAAGTGTCAGCATCTGATTGAAAACTGATGGTCAGAGAAACAGGCAGTCTTTTTCTCCAGCCTTATGGCACTTCGTCAAAAGTAAACAGGGAGGGTGTGTTCCATATCATCATGTTGAGCAGTGGGGCTTAAACCCGTCAGCAAAGCCTGGCTTCACTGAGATCATGGCACCCTTTAAGGAAACACCCCTCCCGTACCCAATAGTCAACACCAGCATCCACACAGCTCACACGTCCACTCCACCCCATACCACAAATAAATTATTTCTCCCCCTCAAAAAGTCTCCCACTAGGGTCTGCCTCTGACACTGCCCCCGGCACAGGTTGGCACTGCTGGATTGGCACTACTAGGTTGGTGTGGTTCAACCTGGTAGTACCAACCTGTGTCAGGAGACATTGCTGGGGGTCAGTACCAAGGCACTGCCTGGCCATATCCATGGGGGCTATAGCCACCTTTATGCCCCTGGGAGGAATCCCCATGACAGTTTCACATCAAGGTGAACCTGTTGTAAACCTCGGTGACACAATGTCACATTGGCGAGGTTAGAAAATACATCTAGGGGTCAATATCTAGTGGGAAAAGGAAACTGTTAATGATAGTAAAATTAACGCAAATACATTAAAATGAGGCTCTCATCATTTGTGGTCATGAACATCACCAAGTCACCGGCGAGGGGCAAGGTAAATCATGAATGCCCGCAATGTAAATTGCCTTCATTTTGTTTCTTTAAGATTACTGGGATTGACATTCAGATCTGTAATGCAGCTAGGATGCTAAGGATTCCACAGGTCCACTGAAAAGGACATGCAGTGCATGCAGTTACAACTGGTGTGGTCTGCTTGCTGACCCTTGCAAGGAAAGATACTTGACCTGGCAGGTTGTGAACATTGCAGTAACTCCCTAACTGGCCAAATTGTGATGTCAAATGAGCCTTACTGTCTGATTTGACATGTTTGACATATTGGTTTGCAATTGCAGAATTTAGTGAAAATCACGAAGTGGGTACCCGTCTCTTCAAATCACACTAGTGGTGGGTCCCTCTTGCAGCTGTATCATGTCCTTTCATGAGTGACAAGTGTTATGATCCCCATGAAGACCAACAATATGAAATAACCAAATTTCCCAAAGAAGACCAAGAGAAAAAACTACTGGACAAGATTACACTTTGTAAAACTTTCATCATAACTATGAAATCAAACTTAACAAAAGTTCAACGTGAACGAACAAGCAAATTACATTCAATAGAAACTAAGCAAGTTCATTAAACATATTCACTCATTTCATGGAATTGTAATTTCAAGGCCTGTAATTTTGAGACTGTCCCTAATTGAAATAGAATCCAGGCACAAGTTTCTGGGGAGAGGAATTTGGAACTGGGTTTCCTCACAGTGACGTCAGACTTCTGACAATTGAACCTGTGCATTTGTTTGCTAAGGAAACGGAAGGTAATTGGAAACAATTAACCAGACAGGGAGATCAGATTTCAGCCTGAGGTCAGAACAGGAGCATGGCTGTGAGACAGTATGCATTAGACAGCTGAAAGGGCTGTGCTATAAAAAAGCTGTTTAAGCCTTTCAGACAAGAGCTGGATGGTTTTTATTAGAGTTGGCCATACTATGTACCAGGGTGTCATTAAATGGTTGAAAATCACTCTGGGAAGGCTATGCCATCCAACTATCCTGACCAAGTGAAGAAAAATCCAAGAAGTCTGTCTAGTTGGAACCTGGATGACTATTTGTGAATCAGATCCTGTATGACAAACACTGATTGATGTCTACAAAAGGAAGATAGAGTTGTGACAGACATTGGAATTGCATGGGGTACCACATGTTAAGCAATTTATGAGACACATTTTTATCATTTCAGTTATTTGAAGTGTATTTAGTTTATTTACTTACTTAGTTTCTACTGAATGCAATTTGCTTGTTCGTTCATGTTGAACTTTTGTTGAGTTTGATTTCATTGTTATTTGAAAGTTTTACAAAGTGTAATCTTGTCCAGTGTTTTTTTTCTCTTGGTGTTGTTTGGGAAGTTTGGTTATTTCATATTATTGGTCTTCATGGGGATCATAACATTTGTCACTCATGAAAGGACATGATACAGCTGCGAGAGGGACCCACCACTAATGTGATTTGAAGAGATGGGTACCCACTTTGTGATTTTCATTAAGTTCTGCAATTGCAAAGTCTCAGGATTTTCTGGTGCTGAGTTCCTGGATTTGGCAGCTAGGGAGTCCTGCATTAACTCAGTAGGGGTAAAGGATTTGGGGACCTTTTCATACAAGGGTCGCAACAGGTTTGGGATCTATTGTTGCAATGCTTCTGAAGCTGCAACACCAGAAGGAGATCGAGCAGAGACTGTAGTCATCTTCAAGCTCCTTTAACAGTGACAGGAAACAGTGTGGCAGGCCAGCCAATGTATCAATCGTTTTGACGTTTAGTGATTCCCTATGTATACCAGAGCCAGATACAACTAATGGACCTTAATTGACTTTCCTTTTTCCATAATTTACATTTTAACATTTGATGCTCTGTAAAGCTGTATTCTTCACTGCATGCTTGAGGTTTGGGTATGTTTCCACGTGTTAGTTGAAATTAGGATGTATTGGTACATTTTATACATTTTTGATATATTACCTGTATGAGTTTCCACACAATAAAATTAATCCCTTATGTGTTTAATTCAAGATGCCTGACAAGCCTAATGTTTCCAAACTGCACAGAGTCAACTGCATACTGAATTGGCAATACAGCAGCCTTTTCAAATTCAAAGCACTTTCAGAGGGGTGGATTAATGACCATTGGTGGAGGAGGGGGAGAGTGGGGGGGCAGGGAATGTAGCATCCCATAAAATCCATCCTATAATCTTTCTCACCAGAAAGTTTAATAATAGTTTGCCACATGTAACAATAGATGTAGAGTGAGGAATAGAACTGATTTTTAATGTGGTATGTTGCCTAAACTTTAATGATCCCAAACTTCCCACTGTGACAGATCTGTGGGGACCCATTCTACCAGCCCCCTCACTTCAATGATTTACTGCTAGAACAGTCAGTAGCCATTAACTGTACCTCCCCAAATATGGCTAGGTATATTCAAAGTAGGAGGGAATGTTGGCTCATTGTCAACTACAGTAGCAATGAAGAGACATCACAACGTTATTGGGTTATTGAGTTTGCTAGAAAGTATGGATTTAAAATTTAGCATCCCATCCTCATTAGAGGTTTATATATATTGAATGCAATTCTTGCTTTCAGGGAAAAAACCCATCCATGATCCACAGCTGAAAGTACCTAAAGTCTGTAAGAGCAACTTTCTTTCCTCCCACAGATAGACTGACAAGCATAGAGTGAAATCCCATTGGAAACTCAACACATGTATTCTGAGACCTGACCCTAGAACAATCAACAGGATCAACACTGATACTCTCAAAGTTGAATTTATATTAGGTTTCTAAAAAAATTGAAAATTCCCACAAGTGTCTTCAGATTTCCCTTTGAAAAGCTCAATGTACAAAGCTGTTGTCATCCTATAAAACTGCTGTTTTTTGCTACAATATTCTTTTAGATCGAGTGCATATTTGAGGTCTGGCCCTTGGAGAGAATGCACAGTAACTGATTACTTGGACTCCAAGGATTAAATTACAAGAGGTGACTACACAAACTTGGGTTGTAATCCCTGAAATTTAGAAAGTTAAGCAGTGATGTGATCAAATTTTTCAAAATATTAAGAGCAACAAATAGGGTAGACAGATATAAACTAATACTGCCAGTTGGGAAATCTAAAAGTTAGATGAAAGCTATTCAGTGGTGAAATTAGGAAGCAATTCTGCACAAATGTGTTAAAAGTTTACAACTTTTCTGTAAACTGTAATTTATGTTAGATCAGTTGTTAATCTTAACTCTGAGATTGATAAATTTTTATCCAAAGGTAATAAGGAATATGGAGCAAAGGTGGGCATATGGAACTGGCTCACAGATTAAGCATGATCTCAATGAATTGGAACAAGCTTGAGGGGCTGAATGGTTTCCTTCTGTTCTCTTGTTCCAAAGAAATTCATACTGGGCGACATGATCTGGGGGTGAGGGGAATGCTCTTTAGGAATTGAATTTGAGACAAATAGGTTTTGGGAAGACTACGCCATGCTATACCAACTTTACCAAATAGCAAAACGAAAGGTTTGTATTCATCAGCAGGGTCATCTCCTAATTGCATGCTGAGATATTCTGTTGTTGCCCTATGTGGGTTCTGAGAGAGTAGTTCTAGTTTGTCCTCCAACTTTGTGTGAAAAAAATTGTTCCTACTTCCCATCTGTCTACAATCACATAGGTAACACTAGCAACAGGTCACGTGAATAGTCTTCAGTGAATACATAAAAATGCGTAGGAGATTTCTTTTAATTCCTTCAAGTTATCAAGACCTTGCAAAAAAAAAAGTGGATTGCCTGAGATGTACATTGTAAAATAAAGTCATTTGCAAGAATTTAGATTTGTTAAAGTATGATTATATTATAAAGCATTTTTAGATTTACTAGGGTAATAATTTTAAAAAGTTACAATAGTTAAATTGGAAGATGATGCAAATATAACATTAAATAAGCATTGGCACATTCATGTTCTTGTGCAAAGAAAGAATATAAACCAAGACCTTCACTTCCACCCATGTATTATTTTTAATGATGCCGTACACGTAAGAAATGATTGGATCTCATGAGAATTCCAGACATCATCTCCTGTTAAGTTGTGACAATTTATGGACAGCATTTAACAAGCTTACTGCAGGCAAGCAATTTAAGATACTCAATTCCTGTCATAACAGATGCATGTTGCGCAATTGCATCTGAATTGCTAACCATGATGGATTATTGTTTTAATAAGAGATCTTATCCTAATGAACTGCATTAAACTTTTTGCAGTCAAGATGCACAAATTACTTTCAAAGATATTGATCATTATGCTCTTTCCAATACCAGGTTTAGATTTGATCTATACACTCAGTAGCAAATTAAAAGAAATGTTTGACACAATGTGCCAATGTCCAAATAGTGTAAGTCAATTCTCAGCTCAACTATATAGGTTAGAGAGACATATGCCCAGAGGGAATCATCAAATTTTTCACAATGCTAAACAGAAATGTTTCTGGCTGATAAATAATGACTTGTTGTTGTGTCCCATGATAGTTCCAACGGGACTATGAGATCCTATGTTTTAATGAACAGTTTTTTTTCCTTAGCCATGGGTGAATACTGTGTTGGTAGCCTTGATGCAGATAAAACTCACTATTATGCAAGGCTGGTCACTGGAAAATGTAGAAAGCATCCAAGATATGAATCTACATTTATAAGAACTTTGTAAGAAGAACAGTCGTGAAAACTTTTCAGAGAATTTTGAAAAAGTTTATACAAAGTTGAGAGGTTTCAAAGATGTTGGTAAGTGGCGCAAGGCTATCAAATGGCTCACAGAAAATTGGTCTCAGATTTAGCAGAATAGGAAAGGGGCCCCACAACAAAAAGAGTCATTTATATTACAGGTACATTGAAGTCCAAATTGGATTGATGCTACACAACAAAAACAGAATATCTGATACCATTATGAAATGTTGGGCAGTGCTCAGATAGATTCAATTTTAAACAGAATTGTGAGTGCCAATTTCTGGAAATGATAAAACAGGCAAGTTGAACACTGCTGAGGAATCTTGCTTTTTCCTGATCAGAGAAAGGCAAAAACAGGACACTTGTTAAGATTGAAAACAACAGGATAATTCAAGAGATAGCATGATGGTATAGTGGTTAACACTGCTGCCTCACAGTGCCTGGGACCCTAGTTCAATTCTGGCCTCGGGTCACTGTCTGTGTGGAGTTTGCACATTTCCCCCGGTGTCTGCGTGGGTTTCCTCCCACATTCCAAAGATATATGGGTTATGTTGGTTGGCCATGCAAAATTTCCCCTTCGTGTCAGCAGGTTAAATACATGAGGTTACGGAGATAGAGTCTGAGTAGGATTGTTGTCGGTGCACTCAATGAGCTGAATGGCCTCTTTCTGTATTGTAGTGATTCTATTATTCTATTATTAGTAAATAGGTAATACCAAGCTTGGAGTTTTATGAGACTGAATGAAAGGGGAATGGGTAGGGGATGAACTCTCTGGAAAGAATTATTTGGGGAGGAGACAACAGGGTGAGATTTGTTTTTAATGCCATGAATATTCAGGGAACAGGAAAGGTCAATAGGATAATATACTTGTAGTTTTGGAAGAGCAGAGGAGAAAAATGCAGAAGAGGATTAGGCATACAAGCACTGATAACATGGACAGATACAATTGACTAGATTTACATTTTCCAGTCATTACCTTATCACGCCGAAGGACCACATGAATAACAAAATATTTATCATTGCAATGAGAGGAATTGCAGTCTCTGTTTTGAGGAATTGCAGTCCTATAAAGCATTCCCTGTTAAGACTTCATCATATTTTTCTATGAAGTAAGAAAATGTAGAATCATACAGAATCAAAGCAGATTCATCATTAAAGGTTTCACTTGGATTGATGGCAATTATGTGTTACAAGTGCAAAATCCTGTTGATCCAATGGAGAAAGACATTATTAAGCAGTTTATTAATCCATGTCATTGGAAAGGGACAACTTCAATTGCTTTGTCCTGATCTGGAGTTGTATTTTGACGTTTTTGTCACATCATGCAGAAACGTGAATGATCACAGTTGGAGTGAGAAAAAAATACATAAAATGTGACAGACTAATGGATAGTTGGACTTGTAAAAGCTTATGATACTGAACTCAGAACTGCAATCTGTTTGAGTCTTCAACCCATCCATGATCTGATGTGGTTGTCAGTATAACCTTTTACCTGCATGTTTAAATATGTGCTAAAAGCATAACAAACCATACAAATAGGTCAACAAGAGCTCAACAAGTAGGAAGCTTATTGATTTAAATAGATAGATTAATTAATCATTAGTTATAGTCTTCCTCTACCAATAAGCAGCCTACATTATCTGAGTTATGGATAGGAGGCTCAGCCAGTGGAGGCTGGGATTTCAGCTCGCTGGCTTGCACTGCCCATTAACTGCCAAGAGTCTGCAATCCGCAGCTGAGCCCACACAGGCTGGAGCCCCCAAGAGGACACCAACCACAAACATCTCACAAGCCCTCAACTGAGGTAGAACAACTCTGCTGCAACCATTGGCTGAGAACCTCATGAGGGCACCAGTTTAGTTAAGATACACAAGAGCTTCAAATGATTTGTTTGGGAGAATTGGAAATTACAAAATGCTTACTGAAGTCTTTGGGCCTGATTTTATTATTGTGTTGCGCCTGTTTTTAGGCGCGAAAATTTGGTAAAATCAGGCATGAGGCAAGTAGCATGACCCACACCCTTCTCTGCACCAGTTCCCCCTTTACCAAGGCCTGAAAATAGCCCCGATTGGGACTGTGCCTGAAACGGCACGCATTCAATAGACTTAATGGGCTGCACGCCTAACTTTACTGGCACTTCTTCCTTTACCGCTGCGTTTGCCAATCCAGAATTGGTGTGAAACAGACATGCTCCATAAGTGTCCGATTTGGGTGTTCCATCAGTGAGGAGGTAAGTACCTCGCGTCTGATTGTGGGCTCCACTGCAGACACTGACAGTCCTGGAGGAATACCCGTGTCCTACACATGGTGGTCGAGCCCTCTACGATAGCCACCTAAGTTGGGGGCCACTTGTCAATGGCGGCAGCGTGCCCTCTGAGACTGGGCCATGCTCTACAGCCCCTCAGCCATGACCCTCTGCAACTGGGCCAGGTTCTCAAGGGCTGCTACCACAGCCTACTGTGTCTCAGTGCTGTCCCACATGGTCTCCTGCAAGCTCCTGAGCCTCTAGCCATGGGCCACAGAACCTTGAGGATCCTGTTCAGTCTCTCAACTGTGGTCTGCTGTGAATGGGCCACATTCTCAAGGGCTGCAGCCGTAGCCCGTTGTGTCTCAGCACTATCCTGCTGGCTCTCCTGCAAGCTCTCGAGCCTCTCAGCCATGGGCAGCATAGAACACCAAGAAGCCTGTTGAGTCCCTTAGCTGTGGCCCACTGTGGCACAGCCATCGCTTGGTGCGTACAATTCATGGCAAGGATCCCCTGCCCCAGGCTTTCCACTGCAGAAGCCACACTTGCAGTGTTGGCCTGGGTACCCCAGATGTGGACTCAGATCCTGCGCGGATCAGCTGGCAGAAGTATTCACAGACATCTTCAACCTCTCTTTACAACAATCTGATGTCTCTATCTGCCTCAAGAAGATGACTATCATCCCGCTACCCAAGAAAAACCAATGACTATTGGCTGGTAGCCCTGACATCATCATTATGAAGTGCTTCGAAAGGTTAGTCATGGCACAAATCAGTTCCAGCCTCCTGAACTACCTAGATCCACTACAGTTTGCCTATCGCTGCAACAGGTCCACAGCAGCTGCCAATACCCTGGCCCTGCACTCAACCCTGGAAAACCAAGATAACAAGGACATATATGTCAGACTGCTATTTATTGACAACAGCTCAGCCTTCAACACTATTATTCCTACAAAATTCATCTCCAAACTCTGTGGCCTGGACCTCGGCACCTCCCTTTGCGATTAGATCCTGAACTTCCTAACTCACAGAACACAATCAGTAAGGATAGGCACCAACATCTCCATGATCATCATCAACACCGGTGCCCCACAAGGCTGTGTTCTCAGCCCCCTACTATACTCCTTATACACCTATGACTGTGTGGCCAAATTCCCCTCCAATTCAATTTTCAAATTTGCTGACGAAACTACCGTAATGGGTTGGATCATGAACAATGACGAGACAGAGTACAGGAATGAAATAGAGAATCTGGTCAACTGATGCGGCAACAATAATCTCCCCCTCAATGTCAACAAAACAAAGGAGATTGTCAACTTCAGGAAGCATAAAGGAGAACATGCCCCTGCCTACATCAATGTGGATGAAGTAGAAAGAGTTGAGAGCTTCAAGTTTTTAGGTGTCCAGATCACCAACAACCTGTCCTGGGTTCCTCATGCTGACACTTGAGTTAAGAAAGTGCACCAAAGCCTCTACTTTCTCAGAAGACTAAGGAAATTTGGCACGTCAGTTTCAATTCTCAGTTACAACCTTTATAGATGCATTGTAGAAAGCATTATTTCTGATTGTACCATAGCTTGGTATGGCTCCTGCTCTGCCCAAGACCACAAGGATCTACAGAAGGTCATGAATGTAACCGAATCCATCACGTAAACCAGCTTCCTATCCATTGACTCTGTCTACATTTCCCACTGCCTTGGCAAAGCAGTCAGTATAATTAAGGATCCCATGCACCCCAGATATTCTCTCTTCCACCTTCTTCCTTCGGGAAAAAGATACAAAAGTCTGAGGTCACGTACCAATCAACTCAAGAACAGCTTCTTCCCTGCTGCTGTCTTTTGAATGGACTTACCTTGCATTAAGTTGATCTTTCTCTATACCCTAGCTATGACTAGCTACATTCTGCACTTTCTTGTTTCCTTCTCTATGAACAGAATGTTTTGTCTGGATAGTGTGCAAGAAACAATACGTTTCACCTAATGTCAATACATGTGACAATAATAAAACAAATCAAAAACACGCAATAGCTGATCCAACTGAATGCTTTGGGACTCCTTCCAACAGCCTCGCAGTTAGTCCAGTGTGGCCATCAGCCGCTCCTGCATTCCACTGTTGCTGCATCTCCACCAGCTGAGGGAGAAGTGGTCTCAGAGGTCCAGCATGTAGCCTGGGACCAGCTGAGTTCTCGCCTCCAAAAGACCCCCACATGCCAGAGGCCTCAGACATTCCTCCATCTGAAGTACATCGGCAGATGTATCGTGGTCACCAGAGAGTGACCCAGAAGCCTCACCACTAACTGAATGCATCAGCGTGTCAGTATCTGAGATGGTGAACTGCGAGGTGGAAGCTGATGCCAAAACTGTGCCACCCTCGGAGGACCCTTCATCCATATCCTCCGAGGACTCATTTGAGCTATCTGGTGCAGGATGGGTGGGAGCCGCAGTGGGGCCATAATGCCAGAAGATCCTGGGGCATCCAGGACCGTTCGTGCACAGAACACAAGGTTAAGTGCAAGGGAGGGAGAGGAACCAGGATGCAAAAAATTTGATTCACATTTCTCCATTGAACGTAGAACAAAGCACAAAGAAGGTTACATCACAAGAACAGGCTTTTCAGCCCTCCAAGTCTACAGTGACAAGGTTACCCATCTGAACTGTAACACCTATCCTTCCAAGGATCATATGCCGCTACTCCCATCCCATTCACATAGCTGTAAAGATGCTCCTTAAAGGTCACTCTCGTATCTGCCTCCATGACCTCTCCTAGCAGCAAGTTCCAGGTACCCACCACCCTCTTGTACAAATAACCTTGTCTTGTACATCTCCTTTAAACCTTGCCCCTCGCACCCAAAACTCATATCCCCGAGAAGTTGTCTCAAATTGAGTGGAGGATTGACAGGTGCTCACTTCTTGACTCCAGTCCATGTATTTGCTGTCAGCCCCCATCTCCCCTGGATGTCTCCAGCAGCTGCTCTTCAAAGGGGGTGAGGGCCTGGAGGTCCGGCTGACCACGCCCTGTCTTTGCCCTCTCTCTCGGGTGCTATGATCGGTCTTCTCTTGTGGGGACAGAAGAAGCCATGAAAGAAAAGATGGTGTGACTCCTGCAGAATATCAGGTGGTGGTGCTTAGAGGGCAAACACAGTGCTACTCTCGGGCTGGGGCAGGATAGGAAGGGTCAGGACCTGGAAGCATGCGGGGTGCTGTGGGTGGGAGGATTTGGGGGACGATGCTAGATGGGGTTACGCACTCACCCTTGTTGCCCGGATGAAGCCATTGACCTTCTTGCGGCACTGCTGTCCCATTCTGGGGGCCAGTGCTGTGGAAGTGATGGAAGCGACAACTGCCTCCCACACTGCTTTGCCGTCACCACCCTTGGGTCTGTGTCCTGCTGGGGGGAAAAGGGTGTCCCGCCTCTCCTGTGCCACACCTAGCAGCCTCCTGAGGTCACCTACAGTGAATCTGGGAGCTGGTCGTGTGTTTTTTTTTTCCTGCACTGCCTGTCCATCCTTAGGGTTTTTATGGAGCTGCTTCTTGTTAGGGCAGATCAGCTGCAGGCAGTTTGGCAGAGCGTTCTGGAAGTTCCAACAAGTTTGCTTGTTAGCATTGAGGGGAAGGCAAGTGAGCACTTGCAGGTCTGCTGATGGGGAGGGGGTGGGTGGTGGATCAGTACCTCTATGATTGGGGACAAGGGAGAAAGAGGGAGGTGTTCCACAGCCATCGGAGTCCAGAGGCCCAAGATCAGTGTTGGCGGGGGGAGGGCGGGGGTGTTGTCACTCTGCCCGAGATCGCAGTGGGGGCTGTTGCTACTTTGCCTCAGATCAATGGTGGAAGTGGGGGGCTCACTGCCATTCTGCCTGAGATTGGTGGAAATAAGGGGGAGGGGGCTGCAATCACTTTGGGTGGCGAGGGGTGGGAGATAATGGGTTCAGTAGTATTGGGAGGGGCAATGTCTATGGGGGCCAGAGGGAGGTATTATCCAGCCCAAGAAGAATGCGGCGCAGGAGCAGCATTCTATCTTTTGGCTATCCCTTGGCCCCCCTCCCCTCCCGCCTGGGAGTGGTTCCCTTCAGCAGGGTTTACAACTGCTTTCCCCTACTCCCCACCAATGGGGAACAAGTGCCCAACACCGCTGGAAGGAAGAGAGGCCACTGAGGCCTCCCTGGGAGCTTGGAAGAAAGGGGGGTGCGCTTTGGGCACTTCCCAAGGGGCAAACTGGCACTGCCCACTTGGCACTGGGCAGTGCCTTTTGGTGTGGGACCTACTGGGGGGCTGATTGGTGAGGGATGCATTGCCACTCTGCACTGGGAGAGGGAGGGAGTGAGGCTGATCAGGGCTTGCCATTAGGGTGGGCGTGATGTGGAGGGAGGGGGAAGAAAAGGGGGTGGGGTTGGGGTCGGGGTCAGGACTATTGGGATGGAGATTGGGGCAAGCTGGCAGAGGAAGTGGGGGGGAACATAGGGGCTTGCATCTATGCGGGGGAGGTCAGTGATCAGACTGGTCTGCGAACTGGAGGCTGGCAATGGTGGGGGGGTCATTGTATATGCGCCAATCCCCATGCTGACAGATTGACACATGAGCAGTGGTCTGCTCAGCGTTGTGGTGCTGACCTCTCGGGTGGGAATAGACCTCGCCCACCACTTTGTAGAGGGAATCCCGCTAGGTCACTCTGTGATGCACAGAATGTCAGGGAATCATTCTGGAAATCACATTTAAAAAATTGGCATGATTTACTTCCATTTTTCTGCATGTTGGGAGCTTAAAATTTTTTTGGGAGAATCCTGGCCATAAGATTTTCCTTACAAGCTGAATAGTCCTTTAAAATGTGAGTAATATCCATTAAAGATAGCAATGTATTGTAATTGAATGTAACCCATGAGTGACCATAGGCACCTGTCTCTCTGTTAGAGGAAGACAAGGGGCTATACAACTTGAGGAGCACTACTTCACACTAAGGCAAGAAAGCAGGCCTCCATGAACTACCACAGGTAGTAGTGGGATTGAACCCACATTCTACATCACAGTCCAGCCAACTGAGCTAAATGAGCCCTACAATCAAGATAGTAAAGGCAGCTGATTGAAGGAATGAATCATATTTCTCATGCTTTTAATATAAGGCATTTATCATGTTATTTAAGACCCTGGCCTTTAACTACATAGCCACAATTTTCTACATTGCGCTGTGTTAGTGTTTATGTTTAAGTGGGGTGATCTGTTTTAGTCAGTGAAGTGCCATTTCCTCTCTAAAACAATGATGTTTTTAACACGGTTACGTTAGCAATTGCTCCATTGGGAGAGGAGCTTTAGTGCATTGAAATCTTACAGCACCAGCCACCTTGCAGTAATACATTTTTTCAACAATTAATGGAGTTATTTTATCGACTTATCAATTATGCATGTGAAGGAACTACATCCTGAATAAAATTGTGCAACTGTTCCTTTGGGGAATTGGCTTGTAGTTATTAGTTCATCTTCATTCATATGAGCCAAGGAGAAGTGGGCCACTCAGCCCTTTGAACCTGCTGTGCCATTCAAATAGTCATGATGTGGGTATGCCGGCGTTGGACTGGCGTAAACACAGTAAAAAGTCTGACAACACCAGGTTTTAGTCCAACCTATTTATTTGATAATATTCTCACTAGCTTTCGAGGGGACAGCCTCTTCGTCAGGTGAATGGAGAGTTCTGGCCTCAGACAGAGCATATAAAGCACAGACAGTTTAGAGATTACTGATTAAAATGCGAATCCTTACACCTAACCTGCTGTTCAAGACCT
The DNA here is from genome assembly GCF_965287045.1 of Carcharhinus amblyrhynchos. Lineage (NCBI taxonomy): Eukaryota > Metazoa > Chordata > Chondrichthyes > Carcharhiniformes > Carcharhinidae > Carcharhinus > Carcharhinus amblyrhynchos. Next base: position 93,166,983 of record NC_137326.1, read on the forward strand.
GAAGTGGCTGATAATGTGAGTGGTAGGAGCACTGATCACAGTTTAAAGAGATGTGTATTGTCTCCATTCAAATAGATCATGGCTGATCTGACTGTAACCTTGACTCTACATACCCACTTCACTCCCTTATCAGGAATCTATCTAGTCCTGCCTTAAAAATATTGAAAGACAATCTACCTCTACCAGCTTTTGAGAAAGATAATTCCAAAGGCACATAACCTTCTGAGATAAATATAATTCTGTCTTAAATGGGCAACCCCCTTATTTTTTAACAGTGGTCCCTAATTCTAGTTCCTCCCACAAAATGAAACATCCTCCAATCAACCCTGACAAGATCCCTTACGATCTTATGTGTTTCAATTAAGTTTACTGTTAATCTTCTAAATTCCAGGCAAATACAAGCCTTGCCTGCCCAACCTTTCCTCATAAACAACTCTCCTGATCCTGGTATTTGTCTATTAAACCTTCTTTGACCTGCTGGCAAAGTATTTACATCCTTCCTTAAATAAAGAGACCTGTGTTGTGCACAGTACTCTACATGTGGTCTCACTAATGCCCTATATAACCCAAAACATAACCTCCCTACCTTTGTATTCAATTCCCCTTGCATTAACTGATAACTTTCTATTAGTTTTCCTAATTAGTTGCTGTACCTATATACTAGTCTTTTGCAATTCATGCGTTAGGATCCCTAGATCCCTTTGCTTAGAGCTCTGCAATCACTTGTCACTTAGGAAATGTGGTTATTTACTTATTTTCCTGCCAAAATGAACAACTTCACACTTTCCCACATTATACTCTATTTTTACTTACCCTATCTATATTCCTTTGTAGCCTCCTGGCGTCCTCTTCAACTTTACTTTCCTACCTAACTTTGTGTCATCAGCAAATTTAGTAACCATACCTTCAAACCCTTCATCCAAATTATTTATATCAATTGTCAAAAATTGATGTCCCAGCACTGATCCTTGTGGCACACCACTCATTGCATGTTGACAACCAGAAAAAAAAATCCTTAAACATTGTAAAGCATAACTCAACTGTTAAAACTATAAAACCTTTATTTGTCCCAATGACTCACACATGCAGGTCATGAATCTCTTTAATTTACAGTAGAAAAAAATCATCCCTTAGCTATATCACCTTAGTGACCACATGTTTTCTGCAGCATTGCTGCATACATTCTGGAAATGTAACTGTACAAGTAACTTCCAAGACAAATGAGAAAATACTGTGACAATTATAATATTGCTACATCCAAAGAGCATAATTTATCAGTGTGTCAGGCTCTGACTAAAAACTGACGTATATATCTCTCCAGATGCACTGCAGAGTTTTCAACCCAGATTTTCTGGCAATTCGAGTGGGGCGGCATCTGATAGAGTTGGCAAGGCTGGCTCCATGGAGATCAGGCTGCTATCTATAAAGGGGCACATAGCATTTTGGAGGGAGGTGGAGCGCCAGCGATGCTACTGCAATGGTTGTTGATGTTTTGGGGGCTCTTCCCCACCCCACAATCAACAACCGTTGCAGCAGTATCACCAAGGCTACCCCTTCTCGATGCCATGTGCCCCCTCCTCACCGCCAACATATGCACAGTGCCAGCATTCTGTTCATTGTTAGATTTACCTTAATGAGTTCTCTCTATTGGAGATATTATTCAAGATGGAATATACCTACCTAATTAATAAATATAAATCATTGATCCACTTTCAAAATGGGAGCGGTAGCCATTTAATAATTGAGAATTAACCAGATAACGGGCGCAAAATCATGGTAAAATCGGGTGTGAGGCCTTTATTACAATCAGTACCCAAGTCCGAGCAGATTGCGACTTTACCGAGACCGGCGAACGGCGCAGATCCGTTCCAAATTGGGTGCAACGACAATTTAAATGCATTTAAATTGAATTAATGAACTACCTGCCCATCTCTATCAGCATTTCCCCCTTTACCACCGTGTTCACCGATCCGGGACCTTGCCATTACGGACCTGCTAAATAAAAGTCTGACTCAGCTGCTCCAGCCTCTGAAGAGGGCCTTCACTGTTTCCAATGGCTCTCTGACTCAGATCAGTGGTGGGGGTGGGGGTGGGGGGCGGAGGCAGGTCAGATCATTCTCTGGTTGGAGGGGGGAGGAGGGGAGTGAGGTCAGATCACTGTCTGCTGGGGGGGCAGGGAAGTGAGGTCAGATGGGGGAGAGGAGGAAGGAGGTGGGTCAGATGGATCTCTGGTGGGGTGGGGTAGGGTAGGGGGGTCCACTGCCACTCTGCGGGTGATTGGTGGGAGGGAGGGGGCCGGGTTGGCGATCAGTCTAGGTAGTGGGTGGGTGGGTGGATAAGGGGGGCAGTGATGTGTGGGAGTCCCCCTTATCCTCCACCCTCACTACTCACATACATCTCTGCCACCCCCCCCCATCCACCCCCCCACTACCCAGACCGTTCGCCACCCCTGCCCCCCTCTTCCCCCATCGATCACCTACAGAGTGGCAGCGGACTCCCCTGCCCCCTCCACCAGAGACCCATTTGCACCCCCCCCTATCAGAGATCCATCTTACCCCCTTCCCTGCCCTGAGATACACCCTCACTCCCGCTTTTCGCTTCTGGGCCGCTTTCTGCGACTCGGGAGCGATCTGCCACGGGCGCACTTTTGCCAATTTTTTTCTAACTGAGCATGCGCAGTTCAGAGCTCTGATTGTTCCGGCAGCGCTAAACCCCGCCCACAGAGCAAATGGGACTGAAGGTGGCTGAGACTGTATGGGGCTGCCTGAAAGTGGATTTCTGAGTCGGATTTGTACCATGCCCAGACTCGGCACATCTAATAAAACATGGAAAATGAGAAGTGACTGTGGGTAAATCCACAAGAACTAAATGGATAAATTCTAAGCCTGAATTTCAACAAGAGAAAGGAAACATTCAAGACAAAAGAGCTGAAATCCAGAGGTGGGGTGTGAATGACTGCCTTTGGCGATTGCTAATGTTAACCCACTATTCAAAAAGGGAAGCAGAGAGAAAACAGGGAACTATAGACCAGTGAGAGTGATGTTGATCATAGAGAAGTTGCTAGGAGTCCATTAGCAACAGAGCATGTTTCTGAATATGGCATATATTTTCACAAAAAAAAAATCAACATTTCAATTTCTCCAGTAAAAAAGTTGGGAATCCTGTTAGATTTACTGACTGAATCTAAAGATCACATTATTATTTGAAGAAATTATGAAAGAATTAAAGTTTTGGAAGTCAAACAGTACATGAAAAGATGTAAAACAAAAATACATAAAGGAGAGATGGCCATAATCTTAGCAATTTGGGGTGGGGGGGCGGAGGGAGTTGAGATTCCCATCAGTGAACTGAAGATAGTATTTATATATTCACTACTCATGAAGGATCAGAAAATGTCCCTAACTGCTGTTAACTTCTTATTAGTTGCAGAGAAAATATTGGAGGCTAATAATGAGTGATGCATCTCAGGGATATTGGCTTAAATTGAACATGATAGATGAGTGTTAGCAAAGATTTAGGAAATGTGAGTCATGCTTATCAAAAGTATTAGATTCTTAAAAGATGTTATGACTATGTAATAGGGAAATGGGTTTTGTATTATATAATCTAATTTCAAGAAACATTTGATAAGACCCCTCACAAGAAACGTATTAATATAGACACAATAGAATTAAGAGGTGCTGGTAAACTAGACAAAGAAGTGATTTGAACATGGAAAGCAGAAGTTTTTAATGAATATCAACATTGTACAATTGTCAAGATAGTGAAGAGTATGGGGATTGTCTGTGAAGCTTGCAGCTGGAGGTCCAAAAGGAATGGCAGCATTCCAGCTCCAATAATATGAAAAGTGATAGCATGCTGCTCCAGTTATGTCAAACCTACTTTAGAATAATTAATCCACAATGCTGGATTATAAATAAATAGAAGAGAAGGCAATATTTTCACCCACATGTGAATGAATAGGAAATGACATAAATGTGAAGCTGAAGGTGATGTTCTTTATGGTACATCAAAAAAAATCACTCATGTGCAGCAATTAAGTCACCAGAGACATACCTGAAAATTCAAAATGCCAATTATAATATTCCATCCAATGAGGAACTTGTTAATTTAGTTCCATTCAAATATTCAGTAAAGATGGTCTACTTTAGTCTATCTTTACTGAATACTAGTTGTCTAGTCCCCTTGTTCAAGGGGAGTAGAGACCATCCTGGGAATAATAGACCAGAGAGCCTTACTTCTGTTGTTGGCAAAGTTTTGGAAAGGATTATAAAGGATAGGATTTATAATCATCTAGAGAGGAATAAACTGATTAGGGAGAGTCAACCTGGTTTTGTGAAGGGTAGGTCGTGCCTCACAAATTTTATTGAGTTTTTTGAAAAGGTGACCGAAGAGGTGGATAAGGGTAAGGCAGGTGACGTGGTGTATATGGATTTTAGCAAAGCGTTTGATAAGGTTCCCCATGGTAGGCTACTGCAGAAAATGCAGATGCATGGGATTGAGGGTGATTTAGCAGTTTGGATCAGGCATTGGCTAGCTGATAGAAGATAGAGGGTGGTGGTTGATGGGAAATATTCAACCTGGAGTTCAGTTACAAGATCCTCAGGGATCTGTTTTGGGGCCACTGTTGTTTGTCATTTTATAAAAATGACCTAGATGAGGGTGTAGAAGGATGGGTTAGTAAATTTGCTGAATTCACCAAAGTCGTAGGAGTTGTAGACAGTGAGGATGGATGTTACAGTTTGCAGAGGGACATAGATAAGCTGCAGAGCTGGGCTGAGAGATGGCAAATGGAGTTTAACGTGGAAAAGTGTGAGGTGATTCACTTTGGTAAGAGTAACAGGAGTACAGAATATAGGGCTAATGGAAGGACTCTTGGTAATGTCGACGAGCAGAGAGATCTCGGTGTACATGTGCATAGATCCCTGAAAGTTGGCACCCAGGTTGATAAGGTTGTTAAGAAGGCGTACAGTGTGTTAGCTTTTATTGGTAGAGGAACTGAATTTTGGAGCCGTGAGGTCATGTTGCAACTGTACAAAACTCTGGTGCGGCCGCACTTGGAGTATTGCATACAGGTCTGGTCGCCGCATTATAAGAAGGATGTGGAGGCATTGGAAAGGGTGCAGAGGAGGTTTACCAGGATGTTGCCTGGTATGGTGGGAAGGTCTTATGAGGAAAGGCTGAGGGGCTTGAGGTTGTTTTCTTTAGAAAGAAGAAGGTTGAGAGGTGACCTAATTGAGGCATACAAGATGATCAGAGTGTTAGATAGGGTGGATGGTGGGAGACTTTTTCCTCAGATATTGACAGCTAACACGAGGGGACATAGCTTTAAATTAAAGGGTGGTAATTATAGGACGGATGTCAGAGGTAGGTTCTTTACTCAGAGGGTAGTAAGGGTGTGGAATGCCCTGCCTGCAGCTGTTGTGGACTCGCCAACTTTAAGGGTGTTCAAATGGTCATTGGATAGGCATATGGATAACATTGGAATAGCTTAGGTTAGAGGGTCATTAGATTGATTCCACTGGTTGAGAGCCGAAGGGCCTGTACCGTGCTGTAATGTTCTATGTTCTACTCTACCAATCCAACACTCCCAAACACCCATCTGTCCCACCACACAACCAGCACCTTACCCAATAGCTGCATTGCCCAACCACCACCTCACCCGCCTTGCCATTTCACCTAATTACTCATTTCTGCCTACTCACTTACCCATAGCCATGGACCCACCTACCTACCTGAGCCACTTAATCCACTCACCACCCCACCCTACCTATTCACTCATTCATTCACTCACCCACTCACTAAACATTCAAACTAAACATTTAAGCTAATCTTATAGCAGCTGGCACTGTGAAAAGCGAGCATGTTCTATCTTTCATTCTACTCTACTCCACTTATATGGAATGAGGGATTCTGCGCTCCATATTTCCAGGAAAGTTGGGTTCTGAAGGTCCCAGATAAAAGCACTGCTGAGTTTGTTGGTGATGGAGGTGTAACATGTGATTTTTTTAAGGATCTGCATAATCTAACAGATTGTATTATATTTTGGATTATAAACAGTGCCATGGATTGTATTTTTAAAAAATCACTCCATCAAATACAGATTAAATTCTGAATTTCAGTGTGGTGTTGATTCATTTCCATTGTCCCATATTAGAAAAGCTTTGTATTATCCCAAAGTGGATTGCATTTATCTCCTTTGAGTCATTTCTAATTGCTCCTGGCCAAGTCACTGTGGCGCCAAAGGGAAAACACATGGCTATGACTGCTGGGGACCAGTGATCTGGGAGACTTGAGCGGCAGTGGCCATGACAAGAACAATGACAATAAGAGTAGGCTGTGAATTTTGTAAGAGATCAGTGATCTGCCATTCAGGATCTTGGTGCAGGACTATACTACAAATCATAAACCAGGAGAAAGACTACCCATTAACAGTGCTCCCAAAAAGTCCAGCAGTTTAATCTGAACATCATGCTTAGACAACAAAGTGTCTTATTGTAATGGCATGGGTTAAAATATGTTATCTACAACATACCTATGAGAATGCTGCTGAATATGAGTCACAACATTTTCTTCAGTTTGAAGCATGAATCTTGTGAATTATTATAGATAGAACTGCCTCCAGCAGTGTATTGGGAATATCCAGCTTAGTTTGGGTAGAGAAGCCAGCAAATCTAAAAGGGATTCAATAGATGAACTGTTACATTAAGTAGATAGACATGTTTTGAGAAACAATTATGGGCTGGTAGTTTCCTTTCAGAAGACATTTCTGGAAGCAATTAGTCTAGCACATCATTCACAGGATCATTTTCCCAAATGCTGTGTTGTGAAAAATGCTTTATGAAAAACAACTTTATAAAGTTACTGGCTGGAAACCCCAGCTGAATTGCCATGTTTCATGTATGAAGCCAGTACCTTCTTTGAACAGGGTAAAATAATATAGAACAGTTTAAAATCCATTATCATTGAAGAGTTAAGGAGTGTGACTAGATTTAGAGGTAAGTGTCTGTTTAATAGACAGGAACGTGAAATCATGAAAATTATAGCCAACTATTTTGCAATTAAGCTTGAAGAGAATAGGAGACAGACGTGGAATCAGAAATGGACAGACTGGCATTAGCGAAGATATAGCTAGAACAGTAGAGACCACAGTTAGAATTCTAAGCAGAAAAAAAGGAAAAGAAAAAGACAGGAACGGACAGGGGATGGAGAATTGCTGGAAAGAGTGAAAGAACAAACTTTTCAGAAGGACAAGCAAGAAATGGAATTAAGGCTGCTAGAATTGAGTAGGAAAATGTCCACTGTACCCATGAGGATACTACCCCTGGCTCAGGGCCAAGTATTGAGCATCTAAAGTACTCATAGCTGATACCAACATTTGATGAGAGGATGTAAAAGAATTTTTCATTGCATTTGAGAAGCTTGCAAAGAGGCTGAAATGGTTAGCTGAGATTTAAACCCTTCTAGAATGCAGATAAATAAGAAAAATCCATGAGTTTATCTGTGGAATTCCCTGCCTAGTGAAGCATTTGAGGCTACCTCTTTGAATGTTTTTAAGAACGTAAGAACTAGGAGCAGGAGTAGGCCGTCTGACCCCTCGAGTCTGCTCTGCCATTCAATAAGATCATGGTCGATCTTTTTGTGGACTCAGCTCCACTTACCCGTCTGCTCACCATACCCTTAATTCCTTCACTGTTCAAAACTTTTATCTATCCCTGCCTTAAAAACATTCAATGATGTAGCCTCAACTGCTTCACTGGGCAGGGAATTCCACAGATTCACAACTCTTTGTGTGAAGAATTTCCTCCTCAACTCAGTCCTAAGTCTGTTTCCCCTTATTTTGAGGCTATGCCCTCTAATTGTAGATTCACCTGCCAATGGAAACAACTTCCCCGCTTCTATCTTGTCTATTCCCCTCATAATCTTATATGCTTCTATAAGATCTCCCCCCATTCTTCTAAATTCCAATGAGTGTATCCCCAGTTTACTCAATCTCTCCTCATAAGCCAAATCTCTCAACTCCAGAATCAATTAATGAATCTCCTCTGCACCCCCTCCAGTGCCAGTGTATCCTTTCTTAAATAAAGAGGCCAAAACTATACACAGTACTCCAGGTGTGGCCTCTCCAGCACCTTATACAGCTGCAACATAACCTCGCTGTTTTTAAACTCCATCCCTTAGCAATGAAGAGCAAAATTCCATTTGCCTTCTTAATTACCTGCTGCACCTGCAAACCAATTCCTTGAAACTCCTGCACAAGGACACCAAGATCCCTCTGCACAGCAGCATGCTGCAATTTTTTACCATTTAAATAATCGTCCATTTTGCTGTTATTCCTACCAAAATGAATGACCTCACACTTACCAACATTGTACTCCATCTGCCATACCTCGCCCACTCACTTCGGATATCTATGTCCCTTTGCAGACTTTCAGCGTCCTCTGCACACTTTGCTCTTCCACCCAGCTTAGTGTCGTCTGTGAATTTTGATATACTACAAATAATTGGGGGGGAGGGTTCAGTGGTATGGGGAATTACAAAATCAAAGGTAAAGGAGAGGGTACGAGTGCAGGTTAATGATGAGGACATTCAACTAGTTAAAGGAGCTGAGGGCTCAGGAGAGGTTACTAATGTTTCCAGACCATATAATAGGACAGAGAGTATAAAAGGTGGCAGGAATCTAGCCTCAGGCAAAGTGAAAAAGGTGACAAGGACGAGAAGGGAGGTGGTCAACACAATGCAGGGAGATGGTCTGGGGAAGGATAATCAGTTTGCGACAGGTAGGGACAGAGCGTGCAAACAAAAGAATGCACTAACAAATCGGGTCCAGATAAAGGCTAGCATAAAGACACTTCACTTGAACGCATGTAGCATTCGAAACAAAGAGAATGAGTTGTAGCACAAATCAGTACAAATGGGTATGATCTAGTGGCCATTACAGAAACATGGTTGCAGGGTGATTGGGACTGGGAACAGAATATCCAGGGGTATCAGACATTTCAGAAGGATAGATGGGGTAGCTCTGTTAATTAAGGATAATATCAGGGCGGTAGTGAGGAACGATATAGGCTCCAAGGAGCAAAATGTGGGTGGAGATAAGGAATAGTAAGGGGAGAAAGTCACTGGTGGGCATGGTCTACAGGCCCCCAAATAATAATTTCGAAGTGGGGCGGGCTACAAACAAACAAATAATGGATGTGTGCAAAAACAGAACAGCAATAATCATGGGGGATTTTAACCTGCATATTGATTGGTTGACTCAAGTCGGACGTGATGGGCTTGAGGAAGGATTCTTAGAATGCTGTTGAGATAGTTTTCTCGAACTGTATGTTACAGAACCTACGAGGAAGCAAGTTATCTTGGATCTGGTCCTGTGTAATGAGACAGGTAAAATTAATAATCTTCTTATGAGGGATCCTCTTGGAATGAGCGATCACAATATGGTTGAATTTCTAATAGAGATGGAGGGTGAGAAAGTAGGGTCCCAAACCAGTGTCCTCTATTTGAACAAGGGGGATTACAATAGGGTGAGAGCAGAGTTGGCTAATGTAGACTGGGAGCACAGCTGAGGAACAGTGGAGGATTTTTAAGGAGATTTTTCTCAGTGCTCAGCAAAAATATATTCCGGTGATAAAGAAGGAATGCAAGAAAAGGGATAACCAGCTGTGGATAACTAAGGAAATAAATGAGAGTATCAAATTAAAAACCAATGTGTACAGAGTGGCCAAAACTAGTGGGGAACTAGAAGATTGGGAAAGCTTTAAAAAGCAAGAAAGAACTATTAAGAAGACGATAAAGAAAGGAAAGATAGATTATGAAACTAAACTGGCACAAAATATAATAACTGATAGTAAAAGTTTTTACAAATATATAAAAAGGAAAAGAGCGGCTAAAGTAAATGTTGGACCCTTAGAAGACAAGAAGGGGGATTTAATAATGGGAAACGAGGAAATGGCCAAGGCCTTAAACAAGTTTTTTGTGTCGGTCTTCATGGTAGAGGACACAAATAGCTTATCGAAAATTGTTGGCTGTGGGACTGTAGGGGGTGAGGACATTAAAACGATCACTATTACTAAAGAGGTAGTGCTTGGTAGGCTAATGGGACTAAAGGTAGACAAGTCCCCGGGCCCGGATGGAATGCATCCCAGGGTACTAAAAGAAATTCAGTTGTGTTAGTTGTAATTTATCAAAATTCACCGGACTCTGGAAAGGTGCCAGCTGATTGGAAAACAGCTAATGTGATGTCACTGTTTAAAAAAGGAGGTAGGCAAAAGGCAGGTAACTACAGGCCGGTTAGCTTAACATCTGTAGTTGGGAAAATGCTGGAATCCATCATTAAAGAAGAAATAGCAGGACATCTGGAAAAGAATAGAACATAGAACATTACAGCGCAGTACAGGCCCTTCGGTCCTTGATGTTGCATTGAGCAATGGAACCAATCTAATGACCCTCTAACCTAAGCTATTCCAATGTTATCCATATGCCTATCCACTGACCATTTGAATGCCCTTAAAGTTGGTGAGTCCACAACTGCTGCAGACAGGGCATTCCACACCCTTACTACCTTTGAGTAAAAAGCCTACCTCTGACATCCATCCTATAATTACCACCCCTTAATTTAAAGCTATTTAAAGAATGGTTTAATCAAGCATACGCAGCATGGATTCATGAAGGGAAAGTCACGTTTGACGGATTTACTGGATTTTTATGAAGATGTAATGAGTGTGGTTGACAGAGGGGAACCGGTGCATGTCGTGTTTTTAGATTTCCAGAAGGCGTTCGATAAGGTGCCTCACAAAAGGTTGCTGCACAAGATTAAGGTACACGGAGTTGGCGGTAAAGTGTTATTGTGGATTGAGGATTGGCTATCTAACAGGAAGCAGAGTTGGAATAAATGGGTGCTCTTCCAATTGGCAATTGGTGACTACTGGCTTGCCGCAGGGATTGGTGCTGGGGCCTCAACTGTTTGCCATATACATAGACAATCTGGAGGAGGGGACCGAGTGCAGGGTAACAAAGTTTGCAGATGACACAAAGATGAGTGGGAAAGCAAATTGCTTGGAGGACGTGGAAAGTCTGCAGAGAGATTTGGATAGGCTAAGTGAGTGAGTGAGGATCTGGCAGATGGAGTATAACGTTGGCAACTGTGAGATTATCCACCTTGGAAGGAATAACAGTAAAATGGACTATTATTGAAATAGTGAAAAATTACAACATGCTGCTGTGCAGAGGGACCTGGGGGTCCTTATGCATGAATCGCAAAAACTCAGTTTACAGGTGCAGCAGGTGATCAAGAAGGCAAAAGGAATGTTGGCCTTTATTACGAGAGGGATGGAGTATAAAAGCAGGGAAGTCTTGCTGCAATTGTACAAGGTACTGGTGAGGCCGCAACTAGAGTACTGTGTGCAATTTTGGTCCCCTTATTTGCGAAAGGATATATTGGCCTTGGAGGGAGTGCAGAGAAGGTTCACCAGGCTGATACCGGAGATGAGGGGGTTAGCTTATGAAGAGAGATTGAATAGATTGGGCCTGTACTCATTCGAGTTTAGAAGGCCGAGGGGAGATCTTATAGAGACATAAGATAACGAAGTGGTTAGACAGGGTAGAAGCAGAGAGATTATTTCCACTTAGAAAGGAAACAAGAACTAGAGGGCACAACCTCAAAATAAGGGGGAGTCAATTTAGAACAGAGTTGAGGAGGAACGTCTTCTCTCAGAGGGTAGTGAATCTTTGGAATTCTCTGCCCATTGAAGCAGTGGAGGCTACCTCGTTAAATGTGTTTAAGTCACAGGTAGATAGATTTCTGACCAATAAGGGAATTAAGGGTTATGGGGAGCAGGCGGGTAAGTGGAACTGAACCACTATCAGATCAGCCAGGATCTTATTGAAAGGCAGGGCAGGCTCAAGGGGCTATTTCTTATGTCCCCAAATCCAAATCATCTATGTAAATCGTAAATAATCGTTAAGGCAAGGATATATAAATTTTTGAACAGGAAAGGAATTAAGGGTTATGGTCAACGGCCAGGTAAGTGGAGTGAGTCCATGAAAAAAGTCAGCCACGATCTTACTGAATGGCAGAGCAAGCTCAAGGAGCCAGATGGCCTACTCCTGCTCCCAGTTCTTATGTTCTGATGTTGTATGTTTATCATTTTTTGTCAGATGAGCATTCACCAGTTCATGGGATCACCAAAAATGCTATCCCGAGTGCAGACGATCTGGTACTGGAGGTTTACCACCCAAAATTCAGAACTTTCTGAAAACGGCCTGAACATTGAGTTTGAAAGGATTAAGCAACCTGCCCTCAACTGATTGATTGGATTTATCTTAAACATCTGTATCTATGAGAGCATCAGAGGTGTGATTCTCCTCAATGAGCACAAAACTCACTTCTCATTTGAAAGAACAAAGCATCTCCAAAGTTAGACTGTCAGGCATTAGACCAGATGAATTAACAGACAGATTGCTAACTCAAAATAAACTAGGATCTTGTATTTCATAGGACGCTGGAGAGAGTTAGGAGGAACAAAGACAAAACAGGCATGGGAGAAAGGGCGAGTAATGAAGGAAATATAGAAAATATAGAGCAAACCCCAACTTTCAAAAGGTAGAACCAAGAAAGTAAACTGATAGGGGAACAGCCAGGGTATTTTGAATGTGGACTGCCTGAACACCTGACAGAATTGTTGGCATGCTGAAAGGCCAACAAGATGTGCTGTCGTCAACATGGTGACTGTGGCCATGAAGGTCAGAAGTGTGCATTCCAATGTGACTGAGGATCACAAGATTTTGGGATTAAAGGGAACATGAGCCCTTGCTTAAGCAAAGAAAAGAGATCATCATTCACAGAGATATTAGTTGTTTGCAAACACTGCCCACGACAGAGAAGGGGAAGCTTCCATCTGAAAGTGAAGTGAAAATTAATGTGCTGGTTAAAGGATTTACTGGACAATGTTTAAGTGGAACAACTGATTCTAATGGATATTAATAGTTCTGGAATAGATAAATGTGGTTATGGGAGCTTTTTCTAAGAATAATGGGAAATATAGCTAACATATTAGCATGATGACAAATATTCAGTTGGAAAGAGGTGTCTATCCCCTCCTGTACACACTGAGTGGAAGCTTGTGAGGTCCTGTAGAGGTTCCCAGTGGTGCTCTGGAAAGAGCTATTTATGTAGAAGTTAAGAATGGCAGTGACTTGCAAAGGATACTACCCAGTGCCTGCAGTGGCCATCTATAGAGAATGTGACAGGTGTAAGCTACCAGATCCCTGGACATGCAGAGATGTCAATGACACTATCTCTTCCTCACTGCAGAAAAAACATGCATCTTTTGTACATCCTTGGTCTTGAGAGGCGCCCATGTGCATCATTTCTATGAAACTCATCCTCTGGGTCCAAAGGGGTCTCTGCTGCTCCTTGCTTATCTTGGTGAAACTCCTTGACAGGTGAGCCTGGCACTGCCTTTGCACTCTTTCTTCCTCCTGCTGTTTCTGCAAACGTGTAATGTTTTACATGTTTTGTGGTCATTGCAGCCTTCAGTGATCTATTTAAGAATTGCAATTCGATTGCTTAGTCAGAGTATAAAATGCATGATACAACAGATTCATTTCTGCCCAAATTGTAGGCCAGCGTTCTGCAACCAGTTGAAGGACCTTGATTTTTACAATCAGGAGATCTTCTCAGATAGAAGACATGGACACGTGCAAAGAGTTTGCTTCCAATTGCAAGACCAAATTACTTGCAGCAAGAGATCACTGCCTGAAATTTGCAGGCAAGACAACCAGTTTAATTTCTTCGGTATTTTGTAAATTCATAGATGCCTGCATGTTATTTAATCTCAAGAGTTCAAGATGATGTCCATAAACCACTCAGTCTTAGTTGCAATGCTTTACAACATACATTGACTAAAGTGAAGTCTTAACTCTTGGCCATCCTCACAATCTGATGTATTTTATATTATGCCTATGTAACCTTGCATAATTATTGCATATATACTTGTCAGCTGAGTTCTCTTGAGAATTCGTTCATACAAAAGTGGTCAGGTTGATAGCCTTGATTCAAATTATATTCAGATTACTTCTGTCATTCTGTTCCTTATTTCAAGAAAGACTATGATTAAAAATTAATCCTGGTACAATATGTCTTGCAGAGTCTTGTGACCACTAAGTGATATCACTTTTGCATTGAAGCAGAGTGAGGGACTGAGGGAAAGTCACAAATCGTTAACATCTCAAAATAACATGTGAAAAGCCTCAATGAAGTCAACAAAATCCATTCAATACTGATCCCGAGATATTCATTTAAAATGCAGCTTTTTTTTAAAAGCAGTGACAAATAAGTCAAAAGGCGTAGGTTAATAATTGAAAACTAACTAAAGTTCAGAATCACTCATCTTCACTCCAGTTAATTGCATTCCAATGAATTAATAATGACTGTGACAACTATCTGAAATAAACATTTTCCTCCAAATTAATTCAATAAAAAACAAGCGTCAAAAAACATTTATCAGTTCTTATGTGTCTCATTATTTCAGTACTCCACATCATGCAATGATTCTCAGGCATTTAAAAAAGGATATTATACATTTAAATAATGCATTTTGTGTTGGCCCATGTGCTTTTGGAGAAAAACGAAGGGATGAATGTTCCCATTCCGCCTGCTGCGGGAATCATAGCAGGCAAGGGGCAGACCATGGAAATGTCCATTGACCTTGGGTGGGATTTTCCAGTTTCAGGGTGAGTGCAGCCGGAATATCCGACCCATATATTTTAGTTTGTAGTGATTGTCCCTTTAAGAACTAAGCTTCTCTATGAGATGATTTCTGGTAAAGCAGCTAACTTCCAGTAACTGCTCATGTAACCAAGTCGCCTGGGCAGTAATAGAAAAAAAAAAGTCAACAAGAAGTTAATTATAGGGAGAATAGATTGTGAGTGTGGCTTAGGCTTCAAGTAGAGTTTTTATTTTAAAACTAACAATGTAGACAACATGGTGGCAAGGTGGCATAGTGTTTAGCCCTTCTGCCTCACAGCTCTAAAGACCCGGGTTCGATTCCCGGCTTGGTTCACTGTCGGTGTGAAATTTGCACATTCTCCCCGTGTCTGCATGGGTTTCCTCCAGTCCAAAGATATGTGGCTTAGGTTGATTGGCCATGTTAAATTGCCCCTTAGTTGCCCTGGATGTGAAGGTTAGAGAGATTAGTGAGGTAAATGTGTGCACTTATGGGCATAGGGCTTGGGGTGGGATTGTTGTTGATGCAGACTCGATGGGCTGAATGGCCTCCTTCTGCATTGTAGGGCTTCCATGCACATCTCTTTCAGCAAAGTTGAACTTTTGTGCATACCGACTAAAAGGATACATAAACCTTGGTAATTAAGGGACAATACTAAAAGTGAGTTGAACTTCTGGGATAGCCAAACCGAGAAGAGAGAGAGAAGAATTTTAGATTAAGATTCTAGAGTTGAAGAATACTTGAATTAAGAGAGTTCTAACCCGTGGTGGCTATACTTAAGATGCTAACAAAGGCCTGATTTTGCCATCGTATTGCGCCCGTTTTCAAATGTGAAAAATTGGTAAAATCGGGTGTGAGGCGACTCGCGCAATCTACGCCCACCTTCATGCCTGTTCCCACTTTGCCCGAAAATGGCCGTGATTGGACTGTGCCGGAACCGGGTGCGATGGCCATTTAAATCCATTTGCACTTCCAGTAACTGCATGCGTTTAAATTGACTTAATGGGCTGCACGCCCAGTTTTACCAGCGCTTTCTCCTTTACCATCACGTTTGCCCATCTGGAATCGGCGCTTAACAGACAAGTTCCGTATAAGTTCGATTTGGGCGCTTTATCAGTGAGGGTTAGTGATGATGTAAGTGCCAAGTATTCAACGGCTCTCTGCTTGACATCAGTGGGGATGGGGCGGGGGGGCTGGTGCGGAGTGGTGAGTCTGCTATCATTTTTTTCTGTGCACGCAGTGTTGGTGGCATCAATAGAGCAGCAGGGTTTCAGATGCATTGAGCCCCACCCACAGGCTTCTGCAGTGTGACACAGACTTGCTGATGTTTTTTGCGAGCAGAATATGTATGGGGGTGCCTCAGAATGAGCCTAAGTGTTGGATCCGAAACACTCCCAGTTTCAAGTCTGCTGAGCACTTACAATCAAAATGGCAAAATAGGGCCCAATGTCTGTGTTGACCTGAGCACCTACAACCTTGGGATGGTTGGAGGAGATTTGAGTGGACAAGCTTGATAAAGTAAGCTTGATAAAGTAAGCGAAAGGCCCAAGAAATCTCAGCCCCCATACGAATGTTTGAAAATATACTTAGATCAAGTAGTTAATCTCCAAATGTCTGAGAGCTACTTGACTTGAGTTATTGTGGATATGTACCAAATGGATGCAGAAGGGAATTTGAATTAAGTTTGGTGTGAACTTTATTCATAAAATTCCCTACAATGCAGAAAGAGGCCATTTGGGCCATCAACTCTGCACCAATTCTCTGACAGAATATCTTACCCAGGCCCACTCCCACCCTATCCCTGTAACCCCGCAGATTTACCCAACTAATCTCCCTAATCTACACATCTTGGGACATCTAACCAGCATATTTTTGGATTGTAGGAGGAAACTGGAGCGCCCGGAGGAAACCCACACAGACACAGAGAGAACGTGCAAACCCCACACAGATAGAGACCCGAGGCTGGAATGGAACCCTGGTCCCTGGTACAATGAAGCAGCAGTGCGAACCATTGTGTCACCATGCTACCCTAAGTGCCTGTGTTCATTGTGCTTTTGATATATTTAATGCAACAGACTATTAACGATAGAATGTAGTTATTAATATACATGCTCTTTGATATTTGGTTCAGTAGAAGTCTTTGTTTTAAATTCTGAACCCTGTGGCTTGATTCTTTCAACAATTACCTGAATTTTCAGATCGGCACAAAAAAGTATTTCTGGTGTCTACTGAGATCTTAGCAATTCATGTAATATAGACACCTGGACTTATTAACTAAAATAGCTGTATGATTATTCCATGATGAACACTTGGTAATTGATCTGATTAATTCATCCTGAGTAGGGATCAAACAGATGCTGTAATTGTAACCGTATGATGCTCCGTACCCAGGACGGCATTCATTCTCTGAAATTGCATGTATTCCTGACCCATTCAGGAGTGCCAAGTGAATCCTTAGCCTGACAGTGCCAGTGAGACATTTGAGGATAGTCTCACTGCCCAGCAATTCCATCTTTCACCAACAGACTCTCCTATATGTAAGAGTTGCCATCACTATACCCAAAAAAGGATATAACTTGCTTATGTCCTGATTCTATGCTGGAGAGATGCATGGGCTCTGTTATCAATGAGCTTCTCCCCCCTCTCCTTTCGACTCCTGGTCATTCATAATTTACAATTACAAGCACAATATGATTCTCTCTCTGCAGGTGTAAAGAGAGTTAAGTGTAAGGGTTATCACCCAACCTGCTTGGGAGATCTCTCCCTCTTCCCCTTTCTTCTTTATAATGTTGTTAACCAGATCCTTGAAGAAGAGACCATTACCATGGTAACACATAGACTAATTAGGGAAATGTCACTATGCCTCACTTATCTAAGAGGTAATATTGGTTCCAATGACATGTATGGCTATTCAATTCTAGTAAAGTATGTTTTATAAGGAACCACAGAAGGCCCATTGTTCAAATAGACTGTGGGAATATTGAACAATTCTGAAAGAAGGATTGGAGTATCATACTGAAGTGTCAACATGCAGCGACAACACCCATCCTAACTGTATTAAGGTATAAAGTCACTGCAAACCAGGAGAAACAAATGGTCTGAGGCAAGGCCTCCAAAATCATTGGCTTTACAAGGAGTATATTAGAGATTCAGCATTCTCAGTGGAAGATTCTCTTCAATATTATAGTGACAGAACTCCTGAGGAAATCTGAGGCCAATGTGTCATGAAATTGTACATGCAATAAAACTGAATATGTTGCAGATCACAGCAACCAGAACAATTCTTCTCCCAAGATTGTAACAAGCTAACTAGTCAGTAAAACATGACAGTTTTCCCAATTAAATTTATCAACTCGTACTGTTCCAGGGCAGGATTTTACAGCTGGGAGTGTTATCAGCAAGAGGGGGTGGGAGTGTATAATGCTTTGGATGACAATACCATCACCAAGCTTCTCCCATAATATCGTAGATGGACAGACATTAACACCGGCAGCCTGCCTACCTCTGCTAGTGTGGCCCCTTTAAGGGGTGTTCCCTAGGGCCACGTGATCGGGCTGATCCCTCTGGAGATTCAAGGTGGGAAGCTGAATCAATCGAGTGCTAAGTCAGAGAGGAATGTTGTACAGCTACATAGTTATTCTGTCTGAGCCTATTAGTATAAATACTTCTTAATTCATTGGCAATAAACCCTTTTATTAATTAAATCTCATTGAGTCACCTTTGATGATTTGCTACACTGTCATTTTTAAATAAACAGTGAAGGGTCAAATGCATTTCTTAATAAGCCAATTGGCCTAGTTAATATGCCTGCCCATGCTATGATATGCTGACATAGGCAAGCAGGTAGGAGTGGACAGGCCATGTTTAAACGCATGCATTTAAAAGGTGGGAAGGAGGGAGGGGAGGGGAGATACATTATTTGGGAGCTGCCTTGTGTGCATCAGGAGTACTACCCTCAGAGTTTTACACCCCTCTCCCCCACCCCACTGCTTTATTTTCTCCCACTTGGTCTCCAAAACCCGCCTCTCCAGCACTCTCACCTTGTTGTTAAGCTGTCTGTTACCTCTCCATTCAAAAAAGCCTACTGCTGGCTTTGGCATTCATCATCTCTTCTTTCGGGGCCTGCTTGCCGTCCCATGGCACTGCCCACCACTGAGCTCTGGCACTGCCACGACTGCTGGAGCTGCCAGTCAATCTGACTGATTAGCATCTCTTGAGGGAGTGGCTTTCTCCTCCTGAGGGGTGGGTGTCCCACTGACAGCTTGCTTAGCCTGTTCGCAGCATGTTCTTGCTGCAGGGTGGATGAGTTTCTTTTGAATGCATCGGCTGCCAGTTGACTTAACTTTCTCCGGGGAGGGAAGGGCAGGGTGGGCGCTGAGTAAAATCCAAGCCCGGAACACAGCACTGCTGCACCAATACTTCTGTGGAGTTTGAAATAATCTCAGACACTGTCCTTACCAGCATTGAATGAAAAAGCTTTTTATTTTCCTTTAATGGTCTCATACAGGGCAACATTTCTCCAGCTGTGATGCATGACAGCGAAAGCTGAGAAAGGAAAGTCAGTAACAACGGGACTCCAAGACAAACGAACATCAGCAACCCGCTTCTCCAGAAATATTCCAGGAGCTACAGGCCAGAACAAAATACATCTAAAAGAACAAACCAGATTACCAGAGACACAAGCCATCAGGAAAATAGTCCAGAACTAATGCAAGCTTTAACAGCTAGTGGACTGGCTTGCCAGTAATTGGGCTTCCAGGAAGCTGCATTTTTAAATTTTCTAACTTTTTAATTAAAATTTTTAAGGGAAGGCATGGAATTTGAGGCATCATTACCCAGTATTTATTGCCCATGAGAAAGTGCTGGTGAGCTGTCTTCTTGAGTCCATGACAGTTAGGTACACTCAGTGCTGTTAGGGAGGGAGTGCCAGGATTTTGACCCAGTGACAGTGAAAGGACAACAATATATTTCTAATCAGAAATGGTGAGTGGCTTGAAGGGGCACTTGCAGATGTTGATGCTCCATTTGTCTGCTGCCCTTTTCCTTCTAGATGGTAGTGGTTCTGGGTTTGGAAGATGCTGCCAAAGGAGCCTTGGTGAGTCCCTACAGCATATCTTCTATATGGTACACACTGCTGCTACTATTCGTTGGTGGTGGAGGGAGTGAATATTTGTGGATGGGTTGCCAATCAAGCTGGTTGCTTGGTCTTGGATGGTGTCGAGCTTCTTGAGTGTTGCTGGAGCTGCACTCATCCAGGCACGTGGAGATCACACTCCTCACTTGTGCCTTGTAGACGGTGGACAGGCTTTGAGGAGTCAAAAGGATTCCTTGCCTTTGACCTACTCTTGTACTCAGTATTTATATGGCTAGTCCACTTTAGTTTCTGGTCAGTGGTAACCCTCAGGACGTTGATAATAGGATAGGAGAAGGGGTGGATGCTTTAGCAATGGTAATACCATTGAAAGTCAAAAGGTAAAAAAGGTTAGATTCTTTTGTGTTGGTGATGGTCATTGCCTGGCATTTCTGCAGCAAGAATGTTACCTGCCACTTGTCAGCCCAAGCCTAGATATTGTCCATGTCTAGCTGCATTTGGATCTGGACTCCTTCAGTATCTGAGGAGCCACAAATGGTGTTGAACATCATGCAACAGCAGGAAAAAACCCCACTTATGACATTATGATGGGAGGAAGGCCATTAATGAAACAAATGAAGATGGTTAGGCTTAGGACACTCCTCTGATGATGTCCTGGAACTGAAATGATTGACCTCAACTAACCACATCCATCTTCCTTTGTGTTAGGTGTAATCCAATCTGTGGAGAGTTTCTCCTCAATTCCCAATGACTCCAGTTTTGCTTGGGCTCCTCAACGTCACTCTCAGTCAAATGCTGCTTTGATGACAAGGGGAGTCACTCTCACCTCACTGCTGGAGTTCAGTTCTTTAATCCATGTTTGCACCAAGTCTGTAATGAGATTAGGAACTGATTTACTCTGGCGGAACCCAAATTGAGCATCAGTGAGCAGTTATTGCTAAGCAAGTGAAGTTTGATACCACTGTTGATGACCCCTTCCATCACTTTACTGATGATCAAGAGTAGGCTGATGGGGTGTGAATTGGCCGGGTTGGATTTGTCTTTCTTATTAGGCACATGGCATACCTGGGCATTTTTCCACATTGCCAGATAGCTTCCAGTGTTGTAGCTGTACTGGAACAGCTTGGTCAGAGACAAGTTCTGAAGCATAAGTCTTCAGTACTATTGCCAGAATATTGTCAGGACCCATAACCTTTGTGTTATTCAGTGCTCTCGGCTATTTCTTGATATCACATGTAGTGAAGAAAATTGACTAAAGACTATGATGCTGGGTCTTCTGAAGGAGGCTGAGATAGATCATCCACTCAGCACTTCTGGCTGAAAACTGTTGCAAATCTTATCTTTTGCATCTTCATTACAGAAGCTAGGGATATTTGTGGACCATCCTCTTCCAGTGAGTTTTTCCATTGTCCACCACCATTCATGATTGGATGTAGCAGGACTGCAGAGCATAGATCTGATCTGTTAGTTGTAGAATCATTTCCCTCTATCACTTGCTGTTTATGCTGCTTGGCACGCAAGTGGTCCTGTGCACTGACTTCACCAGGTTGACATCTCATTTTTAGGCATGCCTGGTGCTGCTCTTGGCATACATTCCTGTACTCTTCATTGAACCAGGATTGATCCTTCGACTTCATGGTAATGTGAGAGTTGGGGATATGCTGGGCCCTTAGGTTACAGATTACGGTTGAATGCAATTCTGCTGCTAAAGGCCCACAAGACCTCACCAATACACAGTCCTGAGTTACTAGATCTGTTTGAAATCCATCTCATTTAGCATGATGAGAAGAGCACACAACACAATGAAGGATATTCTCAATGTGAAGACAGGGGATTTTATCTCCATAAGGACTCAATAAATGGGACTCACTCCTACCAGTAGTCATGGACAGATGCATCTTGGCAGTTTGGTTGGTGAGTATGAGGTTAACTATGTTTTTCCCTTTTGTTGGTTTCCTATCCAACAGTTATATTGTTAGGACCCAGCCAGCTCAGTCTGTGGTGGTACTACTGAGCTACTCTTGCTGATGGACATTGAGGGCCTCCACCCCAAGTACATTCTGTGTCATTGCCACAATGATTACTTCCTCCAAGTGATGTTCAACATGGAGGAGTACTGACTCATTAGCTGAGGGAGACAGTACCTGGTAATCAGCTAAAGGTTTCCTTGCCCATGTTTGATCTGATGCCATGAGACTTCATGGGGTACAGAAACAATGTTGAGGACTCCCAGATCAACTCTTTCCTGACCTTTAACACTGTGCTACCACCATCTCTGATGGAGATGGCAGTAAAAAGTCTGACACCACCAGGTTTTAGTCCAACCTATTTATTTGGTAATATACTCACAAGCTTTCGGGGTTAGCCCCTTCATCAGGTGAATGGAGAGTTCTGGCCTCAGACAGAGCATATAAAGCACAGACAGTTTAGAGATTACTGATGGCAGTGCCAGGGACATTATCTGTAAGGTATGATTCTATGAATATGGCTATATCTTAGCTTGACTCTCCCAATTTTGGCACAAATTTCTGGACTTTGCAGACTTGAGAGGGCTGGACTTGCTGCTTTCTGGTGCCCAGATCAATCCTTTGTGGTCTGTCTGACTTCATTCTTTTAAACTCTATAGTAGCTTGAAACAACAGTGGCTTGCTAAGCCATTTCAGTTGCATCAAGTTAAGAGTCAACCACATTGCTGTGGGCCTGAAGTCACATGTAGACCAGGCGAAGACAACAGATTTCCTTCTGGGGGTACTTGTTTAAGGTACAAGGGGCAAGATTTAAAGGAGATGTATGAGGCAGATTTTTTACATGGAGGGTGGTGGGTGCCTGGAACTCGTTACCAGGGGAGGTAGTGGAAGTGGATACAGTAGTGGCTTTTAAGGGGCATCTTGACAAATACATGAATAGGATGAGAATACAGGGATATGGTCCCTGATTACAAGTCCAATGACAATTCCACTGTGCCACATCCTTACCCTGAGCCTAATCCAACCATGTCCATAATGATAGGAACTTCTGCAATGTGGACTGAGCTTTGTGAGATTTCTGGGCAACAAGGGTGAAGAAGCCTGGGCTCATCAAATGGCTTCGTCCACAGTGGAAAAGAAAAACCTCTAAATTGGTAAACTGGTGTCCAAGATGTTGTACATTAGCAATATGAGTATACATGAAAGATTCAATTTCGGTTTGAAGAAACTATTTTGGCAAAGATTTGCATGAAATTGCTATATTGAAAATCAAGGCTACATGCATAACTGAGTTTTGGACTCCTCTATAAAATAAAATGCACCTGGGTTTCGTTATACAACAAATCCTTCTGTTAAGATGCCAATGGACTGAGATGTTCAGTTGCAGTGTACTTGTTTCCCTGCTGGATATGAAATGTACAGTAATGTACAGACTAACTAATTGCATAAAATAGCAGCACATGTCATGGAAGCAAGAGCTGGTCTATCTCATGAGCTAACACAATGATATTATCAAGCCATAAGGACTCCACCAGTACATTGTAGCCAAACATCTCATTTAATTATCCTACTCAAATGATTCAGAACTCAAACAATGTGCACTCTATCAAGGAGAAACAGCAACATTAATTGTGTTGATTTTGGTTTCAGTTATTTCTGCTAGTTACCATAAGCAATGAGCATAAGAACATATGGAATAGGAACATGATTAAGCCAATCTGCTCCATGAGCGTGCTCCACCATTCAATAAGATCATGGGCAATCTCAACATGGCCTCAATTCCACTTTCCTGCCTGCCCCCCATAATCCTCGACTCCCTTTTAGACCAAAAATCTAATCCGACCTTGAATATAATCTTTTTTAGCTTTGTGTTTAGATGAGCCAACTCCTAAATTTCCTCCATACATTTATGGCTTCTTAAGTGTCAAAATTTCAAGCATCATACAAATGGTTACAACCTTGAAGACCCCAGTACCACAAAACATCCACATTTCAAAGCTCTTGCTCTTCTGGCGGGGCATCTGCCACATTGCTTCAAGAGGTCAGTAGTTTCTCCAAACTGCACACAAAGAACTAACAGCTTTGCTACCCCTGCTGTTGCAAGGGAACTTTAGGACTCTGTTTACATAGGTCAATCTCTAGATCTCTTAGTCATATAGTAACCTGCCACCTTATATATTCTTGCCTTTGGCAAAGCACATTGAAGTAGTCCAAGTTGGGAATCAACCACACAATATTCCCACGGTGTCCAAAGGTTCAAGCTAGATCATAGTCATAAGGCACACAGAACACTGGTGGGCGTTAAAATCTGTTTATCCTCAAGTTATACCGTATGTCGAGAGTTTTCTTGGGTTGTTGCATTTCACATTAGCAGGTGATATTTGATTGTTCAGTATGAAGTTAAGGCAACATAATTGAAGAATTATTTATTGAGGGCATTTTGAAGAAAGGAATACAGCTTCTACCATGGTCAAAGGAAGTAATTAGGGGAAGATCCAACTGAATGCTTCTGGTGAAAGTAAGATTGTAACTGTAACTTCAGGCCCTTAAGCCAGGTTTTTGCTGCTCTTTATTGCCTTTTTCCAGGAAGCTCCTAATTGTACTGCAAAGTTGTGCATCATACAACAGTTTTTGATTCAGCCGTATTGTGGAAATTACCCTCACTGATCAGTCTAGACATCTCTGCTTCATCATATCTCTGGTTCATTTCAACAATGACCTTGAGCAATGCGTGAACCTCATTAGATCTGTTGTTAGAAGATGTTTTTGCAATGAGTCGCCTGGACTACAGGGCTATGACTTATATCCAAAACACAATTTGGCATTTTTTTTCTATAGGTCAAGTTTCACGTTCAGGTTTTGCACAATAAGCAAAATACAACCTATTATTTCATCTTATCTTTATTAAAATAGT